>NC_141940.1:57608049-58233049 GCF_057802395.1 Ceratotherium simum simum
CAAGGGAACAATCCAACAAGAGGATATAACACTTGTAAATATCTATGCGCCCAATGTAGGTGCACCTAAATATATAAAGCAATTATTAACAGATATAAAAAGAGATATAGACAGTAACACAATAATAGTAGGAGACTTTAACACTCCACTTACACCAACGGATAGTTCATCCAAACAGATGATCAATAAGGAAACATTGGTCTTAAATGACACACTAGAACAGATGGACCTAGTAGATATATACAGAACATTCCATCCAAAAACCGAAGAATACACATTCTTTTCAAATGCACATGGAACATTCTCCAGGATTGATCATATATTAGGCCACAAAACAAGTCTCCATAAATTTAAGAAGATTAAAATAATACCAGCATCTTTTCTGACCACAATGGTATGAAACTAGAAATCAACTATAAGAAGAAAATCAGAAAAGCCACAAATATGTCGAGATTAAACAAAATGAAACTGAACTACAATTGGGTCAATGAAGAAATCAATGGAGGAATTAAAAAATACCGAGAGGCAAATGAAAATGAAAATATGACAAGCCAGAATTTATGGGATACAGCAAAAGCGGTTCTAAGAGGGAACTTTATAGAGTACAGGCCTATCTCAACAAACAAGAAAAATCTCAAATAAACAATCTAACAATGCACCTAAAGGAACTGGAAAAAGAAGAACAAACAAAGGCCATAATCAGTAGAAAAAGGGAAATAATAAAAATCAGAACAGAAATACATGAAACAGAGACTAAAAAGACAATAGAAAAAATTAATAAAACCAAGAGCTGGTTCTTTGAAAAGATAAATAAAATTGATAAACCTTTAGCTAGACTCACCAAGAAAAAAAGAGAGAAGGCTCAAATAAGTAGAATCAGAAATGAAATAGAAGAAATTACAACGGACACCTCAGAAATGCAAAAGATTATAAGAGAATACTATGAAAAGCTATATGCCAACAAATTGGATAATCTGGAAGAAATGGATAAATTCTTAAAATCATACAACCTTCCAAAACTGGATCAAGAATAAATAGAGAATTTGAATAGACCAATCATCAGTAAGAAGATTGAAACAGTAATCAAAAACCTCCCCAAAAATAAAAGCCTGGGACCAGATGGCTTCCTGGGTGAATTCTACCAAACATTCAAAGAAGACTTAATACCTATCCTTCTCAAACTCTTCCAAAAAACTGAGGGGGTGGAAGCTCCCTAACTCATTCTGTGAAGCCAACATTACCCTGACACCAAAACCAGACAAGGACAACACAAAAAAAGAAAATAACAGGCCAATATCACTGATGAACATCGATGCAAAAATCCTCAGCAAAATACTAGGAAATCGTGTACAACAATACAATACAAAGATTATACACCATGATCAGGTGGCATTTATTCCAAGGATGCAGAGAAGGTGCAACACTCATAAATCAAACAACGTGATACACCACATTAATAAAATGAAGAATAAAAATCACTTGATCATCTCAATAGATGTAGAGAAAGCATTTGACAAGATACAGCATCCATTTATGATAAAAACTCTGAATAAAATGGGTATAGAAGGAAACTACCTCAATATAATAAAGGCCATATATGACAAACCCACAGCTAATATCATCCTCAATGATGAAAAACTGAAAGCTATCCCTCTAAGAACAGGAACCAGATAAGTATGCCCACTCTCACCACTCCTATTTAACATAGTTTTGGAAGTCCTAACCAGAGCAATCAGGCAAGAAAAAGAAATAAAAGGGATCCAAATTGGAAAGGAAGAAGTGAAACTGTCACTATTTGCAGATGACAAGATTTTATATATAGAAAACCCTAAAGAATCCACCAGAAAACTTTTAGAAGTAATAAATGAATATGGTAAAGTTGCAGGATACAAAATCAACATACAAAAATCAGTTGCATTTCTATACACTAACAATGAAGTAGCAGAAAGAGAAATTAAGAATACAATCCCATTTACAATTGCAACAAAAAGAATAAAATACCTAGGAATAAAATTAACCAAAGAGGTGAAAGATCTGTACACCTAAAACTATAAAACATTGCTGAAAGAAATTGAAGAAGGGCCAGCCCCGTGGCTTACCGGTTGGGTGCACATGCTCTGCTGCTGGCGGCCTGGGTTCCGATCCTGGGCACGCACCGACGCACTGCTTCTCCAGCCATGCTGAGGCCACATCCCACATACAGCAACTGGAATGATGTGCAACTGTGACATGCAAATATCTACTGGGGCTTAGGGGGAAAAAAACGGAGGATTGGCAATAGATGTTAGCTCAGAGCCGGTCTTCCTCAGCAAAAAGAGGAGGATTAGCTCGGATGTTGACTCAGGGCTGATCTTCCCCACAAAAAAAAAAAAAAAAGAAATTGAAGAAGTCACAAAGAAATGGAAAGATATTCCGTGCTCTTGGATTGGAATAATTAACATAATTAAGATGTCCATACTTCCCAAAGTGATCTATGGATTCAATGGAATCCTATCAAAGTTCCAGCAACATTTTTTACAGAAATAGAGCAAAGAATCCTAAAATTTATATGGAACAACAAAAGACCCCGAATAGCTAAAGGAATCCTGAAAAGAAAGAACAAAGCTGGAGGTACCACACTCCCTGATTTCAAAATATACTACAAAGCTATAGTACCCAAAACAGCATGGTACTGGCACAAAAACAGACACAGATCAATGGAATAGAATCAAAAGCCCAGAGATAAACCCACACATCTATGATCAGCTAATCTTCAACAAAGGAGCCAGGAACATACAATGGAGAAAAGAAAGTCTCTTCAACAAATGGTGTTGGGAAAACTGGACAGCCACATGCAAAATTATTAAAGTAGGCCATTACCTTACACCATACACAAAAGTTAACTCAAAATGGATTAAAGACTTGAATGTAAGACCTGAAACTATGAAACTTCTGGAAGAAAACATAGGCAGTATGCTCTTCGACTTCGGTCTTAGCAACATATTTTCAAGCACCATGTCTGAGAGAGCAAGAGAAACAATAGAAAAAATAAACAAATGGGACTAAGTCAAACTAAAAAGCTTCTGCACAGCAAAGGAAACCATCAACACAATGAAAAGACAACCTAACAATTGGGAGAAGATATTTGCAAACCATACATCTGATAAGGGGTTAATCTCCAAAATATATAAAGAACTCATGCTTCTCAACAACAAAAACACTAACAACTCAATTAAAAAACAGGCAAAAGACCTGAACAGACATTTCTCCAAAGAAGATATACAGATGGCCAACAGGCACATGAAAAGATGTTCAACATTGTTAACTATCAGGGAAATGCAAATCAAAACTACAATGAGATACCACCTCACACTCATCAAAATGGCTATAATTAAGAAGACGGGAAACAAGTGTTGGAGAGGATGTGGAGAGAAGGGATCTCTCATTCACTGCTGGTGGGAGTGCAAACTGGTACAGCCACCATGGAAAATAGTATAGAGATTCCTCAAAAAATTAAGGATGGAACTCCCATACGATCCAGCTATTCCACTGCTCGGTATCTATCCGAAGAACATGAAAACACCAATGCATACAGATACATGCACCCCTGTGTTCATTGCAGCTTTATTCACAATAGTCAAGACTTGGAAGCAACCTAAGTACCCATCAAGGGACGAATGGATAAAGAAGATGTGATATATATACACAATGGAATACTACTCCGCCATAAGAAAAGATGAAGTCCAGCCATTTGTGACAACATGGATTGACAGTGAGGGTATTATGCAAAGTGAAATAAGTCAGAGGGAGAAGGTCAAATACCATATGATCTCACTCATTAAGTAGTAGATAATAACAACAACAAACAAACACATAGAGACAGAGATTGGATTGGTGGTTACCAGAGGGGAAGGGGAGAGGGAGGAGGCTGAAAGGGATAATTCAGCACATGTGTGGTGATCGGATGTAATTAGTATTTGGGTGGTGAACATGATGTAATCTATGCAGAAATAGAAGTATAATGGTGTATACCTGAAATTTATACAATGTTATAAACCAATGTTACTGCAATAAACAAAAAAGTAAAAAATAAATAAATAAAATAATACTTTTAGAAGAAAAATAAATAAATAAGTAAATAAATAAAAAGGTATAAGACTGTACTGAAAGCATGCTTTTCCAGAAGTCTTTCTTCCTTTCTGGAAAAGTCCTTCCCGGATTGTAATCACCCTGGCTCAAGTAAAACTCACCTTGTTTCTCTTATCTATAGAATGACTATTGGTTATTTTCCACCAATAATAGACACCTTCACTTTGACCCTTTCTGTAAAACTCTGCAGAAAAGTTTCATTCTTGTTGCTTCAAAGGTCCATATACTGAAAATATCTTCTGTATTGTCATATGGCATATGATGTGTATAAACCTGGCCTCATCAGTATAGTCCTTAAAAAAGTACCTATAAAATGCAGTTTAGCTTTGCTATTATTAAGCTGACAGTTTATTACCAATAAATTATTTAGTATGGACATAGATCATTTTTTAAATATAGAATTCATTCCATTAAAAGTTTATATGTTGAGTGAAGTCACCAAGATGGTGAAAAAGCTATTCTTGACTTTGCTCCCCTTCACAAGAACAAGTAACAACTATTCCAGAGCAAGATACCACTGAGAAAATCCTAGAATATGGGAGTGAGGCCGAAGCACTCCCCTGCATCTCAGAGACCAAGACAGACTCCATTAAAAAGTTAAGAGAAATGGCTACACAATGACGGCATTGTCCCTCCCAAGGCCAGTGTAGTACCATGTGAAGAGGTCTCTCTTGAGCCTCTGGTCCCTCCAGTGGGTAAAGAGAATTTTGGGGGACAACCAGCTCCCCCCAACATTGTGGGTCACTTTTTAAGAGCCCCCACTCTGACCTCACACCACAAAGATTGCAGGGAATTCTGTGGGGCTCAACCACTGGGAATCTGACTGTGAGGGAGGGAGAGGCTTGCAACAACATGCCCATGGATCTTGGCAAACCAAGTTCATACCTGCAGTGCCCAAGTAGTAATCCCAACAAGCAACTTTACTCATCTCTAGAACCAAGTCAGGGGTACATTCTGGCCAGGGAATTCAGTGGGATGCAGAATTGCCGGAGTCAGATCCTCAAATGAGGAGTTTTGCCTTCCCTAGAGCCTGGTTTGCCCATGCCCAGGCAAGGAGCTGAGCCACAGTCTCACTCACTGTGGAAAAGTCCCATCTGAATAAAAGGGCTGGTGACAACTCCTGGAAGCTGTGCATCCCAGCAGCACTCAAGTCAAGGGGCAGGTGGGCAGAGCTAATCACCCCCAGAGCAAAGCCAGTACTAGGCATGTAGGCTTCCCATGCTATGCACAGGCAGGTGTATTCATTCACAGCCAAGGTTGACGGTAGCTTCCAACCCCCTCAACCAGAGATCCTGTTTTGGAAATTGTGAGTAACCTGAAGCCACCCTTCCCTTTCCCACCTAGGCAAGAGAACTAAGACATAGCCTCATCCACTGTAGCTCCCAGCCCCATCTGACCAGACATATTGGTGAAAACACCTGAAACTGTGCAGCTCAGTGGCACTTGAACTGAGAGAAGATGAAGCAGAGCTAATAATTTTCAGAGCAAAGTCACTGGTCCTGTTCAGCCAGGGAACTTGGGGTGCAGGTTGGCTTGAGTTAACATAACAAAGAGCTTTATCAGTTATAGGGCTGTTTCTCCTGTTGCATCCTGGCAGGGAATCTAATTTGTAGCTCCAGTCATTGCTGAAAACAGCCTTCAGCTGGTCTGACCAGGGAACATAAACAGAGCACATGGGAATCTGTCAAGCCCACTCAACAGCTTTACATACAGTGACACTTGACAGAGAGCCCAGCCTGTGGCTTCCCCCATCTACAGAGCAAAACCAGTGGCCTCACCTAACAAAGGAATTCAGTGCACACTTAGGCCTGATCCAGGCTCCCAACAATGAGCTGCACAGGCCCTGGGTGCTGGCCTGATGCCCTTCCAGGTCAGAGAAACTAATTTATAGCCACAGATACTATTAAATGTATTACCCAATCCCAACCATCAAGTAAGCCTGACCACAGAACACAGGTAACTGTGAAGCCCGTCCTATAGCCCCCCTTGGATAGGAAGCCAAGCAAGCAGTCCTATCCAACTGTTCTCAGCCAGTGGCACACACCCCTACCATGTCCTCAGAGCTTGAACAGATGCCTTGCCCCAAAATAGACACACTTGCCCAAAAACATTACAAGCAGACACACCCAGAAACCCAAACTAAGCTGACTGATGAAGAATTGTCTCTGTCAAAGCAAATCTGTAAAGTCTGGAAGAGGAATCCCATTACTAAAATGTGAAGATACCAATGTGAGGAATCAAATATCACAAAAAAATCAGGTAAATATGACACTACCAAAAGACATTAATAAAGCTCCAATAACTGACACTAAAGAAATGGAGACTTATGAACAGTCAGACAAAGAATTCAGAATAATTCTCTTAAGTAAGCTTAATGAACTATGAGAAAACACAGACAGATGATTAAACAAAACAAGGAAAATTATGCATGAACAAACTCAGAAATTTGTCAAAAAGATAGCAACCATCAAAAAGACAGAAATCCTGGAGTTGAAAAGTACAATAACTGAACTGAAGAATTCAATAATGAGTTTCAAAAGTAGACTTGACCATGCAGAAGAAATAATAAGCAACCTTTAAGATAGGACATTTGAAATTATCCAGTCAGAGGAGCAAAAAGATAAAAGAATGAAAAATAGTGAAGAATGCTATGGGAATTATGGGACACAATAAAAAGGAAAAAATATTTGCATTATCAGAATTCCAGTAGAAGAGAGAAAGGGCAGAAAGCATATTTAAAGCAACAATGACTGAAAACCTCCAAAACCTGGGGAAAAAAATGGACATCCAGATCCATGAGCCCCAAAGGACCCCAAACAGGTTGAACCTGAATAGGGCTACACCAAGACACGTTATAATTAAATTGTCAAAAGTAAAAGACAAAGAAAGAATTTTAAGAGCAGCAAGAGAATAATGAGAAGTTATATACAAGGGAACCCCCATAAGACTGTTGGTGGATTTCTCAGCAGAAACATTTCAGACTGGGAGAGAATGAGAAGATATATTCCAAATACTGAAAGAAAATAACTCTTAACTAAGAATTCTATAATGGGTGAAGTTGACCTTCAGAAACATAGGAGCGGTAAAGACTTCCCTGAATAAACAAAAGCTGAGGGGGTTCATTACCACCAGATCTGCCTAATAAGAAATGCTAAAGGAATTTTTTTGAGTTGAAGTAAAAGAATGCTAATTAACATCATAAAAACGTTAAAAAGTAACATAAATCTCACTGGTAATGGTAAACATATAGTCAGATTCTGCAATATGATAATAGTGGTGCATAATTCACTTACAACTCTAGTTTAATAGTTTAAAAAAGTGGTAAAAATAACTATAACTATAATAATCTATTAGTTATACAACATAAAAAAACATGTAAATTTAACAGCGATAACCTAAAATGCAAGAAGGAAGAGAAGTAAAAGTGTAAAGTTTATGAGTTCTATTGAAGTTAGGCTGTAGACAGTTTAAAATAGGGTGTTATAAGTTTAAGATATTTTATATAAGCCTCATGGTAACCACAAGGAAAAATCCTATAGTAATTACACAGAAAAACATGATAAAGAAGTCAAAGCATACTGATACCAAAAGACATCAAAACACAAAAAAAGACAGCAGAATAAGAAACAAGGAACAATGTATCTACAAAATAACCAGAAAACAATTAACAAAATGTTAGTGGTAAGTTCTTACGTATCAATAATTACTATAAATGTAAATCAATCACATTCTCCAATCAAAAGACATAGAATGGTTGAATGGATGAAAAAACAAGATCCAACAATATGCTGCCTACAAGATACTCACTTTAGCCTTAAAGACACACATAGACTGAGAGTGAAGTGATGGAAAAAGACATTTAAAACAATGGTAACCAAAAAAAGCAGGAGCAGCTATACTTATACAAAAGAGACTTTAAACTAAAAATGATAAAAAGAGAAAAAGAAGGTCATTATATAATGGTAAAAAGGTCAATAATTCAAGAAGATATTACAATTGTAAATATTTATGCACCCAACAGTGAAGCAGCTAAATATATAAAGCAAAAACTAACATAATTAAAAGAAGAAAAAATAGTAATACAATAATACTTGAGGACTTTAATGCTTCACTCTCAACAATGGATAGACCATCCAGACCGAATATCAATAAGTGTATTTGAACAACAATATAGACCAAAGGGACTTAAGAGATTTATAACGAACATTCTATCCAACAGCAGCAGAATATGCATTCTTCTCAAATGCACATGGAACATTTTCTAGGATAGAATATATGTTAGGCCACAAAACAATATTTAGCAAATTCAAGAGGATTGAAATCATACAAAGTATCTTCTCTGACCACAGTGGCGTGAAACTATAAATCAATAACAAGAGGAAAACTGAAAAATTCATGAACACATAGAAATTAAACAACACTCTCTTGAACAACCAATTGATCAAAGATGAAACTAAAGAGGAAATAAAAAAATTTCTTGAGACAAATAAGAATGGAAACACAACATACCAAAACTTATGGGATACAACAAAAGCAGTTCTAAAAGGGATGTTGATAGCAATAAATGCCTACATTAAGAAGCAAGAAAGAGTCTCAAATAAACAACCTAACTTTATACCTTAAGGAACTATAAAAAGAAGAAGAAACTGACCCCAAAGCTAGCAGAAGAAAGAAAATAATAAGATTAGAGCAGAAATAAATGAAATAGTGAACAGAAAAATAATTTAAAAAATAACCAACTAAAAGTTGGTTTTTTGAAAAGATAAATAAAATTGACAAACCCTTAGCTAGACTAACCAAGGAAAAAAGAGAAAGAAACCCAATCTACAAAATTATAAATGAAAAAGGAGACATTACAACTGATGCCACAGAAATTCAAAGGATCGTAAGATGCTACTATGAACAACTATATGCCAACAAACTGGACAATCTAGAAAAAAATTCTTAGAAACATGCAACTTATCAAGAATGAATCAGGCAGAAACAGAAAATTTGAATAGTCCAATTACTAGTAAGAGACTGAATCAGTAATCAAAAATCTCCCAATGAAGAAAAGCTAAGGACCAGATGGCTTCATTGGTGAATTTTACCAATCATTTAAAGAATAAACACTAATACTTCTCAAACTCTTACAGAAAATTGGAAAGGAGAGAACACCCTCAACCTCATTTTATGAGACCAGCAGTATCCTGACACCAAAACCAGAAATGGGCACTACTAGAAAAAAAACTACAGGCAATATCCCTGATGAATATAGATGCAAAAATTCTCAATAAAATATGTGCAAACTTAATTAAACAGCACATTAAAAGGATCATTCACCATGATCAAGTGAGATTTATCCCTGGTATTTAAGGATGGTTCAACATATACAAATCAATCAATGTGATACATCACATTGATAGAATGAAAGAAAAGAATCATACGATCATCTCACTAAATGCAGAAAAAGCATTTGACAAAAGTCAACATCCATTCATGATAAAAAAAACTCTTAACAAATTAGATATAGAAGAAACATATCTCAACATAGTAAAGGCCATAAAGGACAAGCCTACAGTTAACATCATACTCAATGATGAAAGATTGAAAGCTTTTCCTCTAAGATTAGAAACAAGACAAGGGTGCCTACTCTCACTACTCCTATTCAACATAGTACTGGAAGTCCTAAAAAGTAATCAGGCACGAAAAAGAAATAAAAGGTATCAGAATTGGAAAGGAAGAGTAAAATTGTCTCTATTTGCAGATGACATGATTTTATACATAGAAAATCCTGAAGACTCAATCAAAAGACTGTTGTATTTAATCAATAGATCCAGTAAAGTTGCAGGATACAAAATTAACATACAAAAATCAGTAGTGTTTCCATATACTAACAACAAGATTTCTGAAAAAGAAATAAAGAAATTAATCCCATTTACAATAGCATCAAAAACAATGAAATACTTAGGAATAAATTTAGCTAAGGAAGTGAAAGATCTCTACACTGAAAACTGCTACTGATAAAAGAAATCAAAGAAGACAAATATAAATGGAAAACTATCTCATGTTCATGGATTGGAAAAATTAATATTATTAAAATGTCAATACTACCAAAAGCCATCTATAGACTCAATGCAATCTCTATTCAGATTCCAATAGCATTTTTTGAGAAGTAGAAAAAACACTCCTAAAATTTATATGGAAACACAAAAGACCCTGAATAGCCAAAGAAATCCTGAGAAAGAAGAACAAAGTGGGAAGCATCACACTTTTTGATTTCAAGATATCCTATAAAGTTATAGTAATAAAAACAGTATGGTACTGGCATAAAAACAGACAAATAGACCTCTGGAACAAAATTGAGAGTCCAGAAATAAACCTAAGCATATATAGTCAACCAATATTTGACAAGGGAGGCAAGAATACTCAATGGAGAAAAGACAACCTCTTCGATAAGCAGTGCTGGGATAATTGAATATTCACATGTAATAGAACGAAAACTGGACCCATATCTTACACAATTCACAAAAATTAACTTGAAATGGATTAAATACTTAAATGTAAGACCTGAAACCCTGAAACTCTGAGAAGAAAACATAGGAAAAAAGCTTCTTGACATGGGTCTTGGTAATGATTTTTTGGATATGACCCCTACAGCACAGGCAACAAAATCAGAAATCAAGTGGGAATACATTAAACTAAAAAGATTCTGCACAGCAAAAGAAACCATCAACAAAGTGAAAAGATAGCCTATAGAATGGGAAAAATACTTGCAAACTGTATATCCGATAAGGGGTTAATATCCAAAATATAAAAAGAACTTACACAACTCAATAGCAACAAACAGCCCAATTAAAAAATGGGCAAAAGACCTTAATAGACATTTTTTCAAAGAAGATATACAAAAGGCCAACAGGTACATGAAAAGATGCTCAACAACACTAGCCATTAGGGAAATGCAAATTAAAACTACAGTGAGATATCATCTGACACCTTTTAGAACGGCCATCATCAGAAAGACAAGAGATAACAAATGCTGGCATGGATGTGGAGAAAAGGTAACCATTGTGCACTGATGGTGGGATTATAAATTGGTACAGCCACTATGGAAAACAGTATGAAGGATCCTCAAATGATTAAAATAGAGCTACCATATGATCCAGCAATTCCACTTCTGGGAATATATTCAAGAAAAATGAAAACACTAACTCAAAAAGATATCTGCATCTCCATGCTCACAGCAGCATTTTTTAAAATAGCCCAAATGTCCATCAATGAATAAATGGATAAACAAGTTGTGGTATATATACACAATGAAATATTATTCAGCCATAAAAATGAGGAAATTCTACCTTTTGTAACAACATGGATGGATCTTGAAGACATTATGTTAAGTAAAATTAGTAAAACAGAGGAAGACAAACACTGTTTGATCTTACTTATACATGGAATCTAAACAAACAAACTTGAAAAAGAGATCAGATTTGTGTTTACTAGCAAGGGAGGGTATGGGGAGGGGGAAATGGAGGACGGTGGTCAAAAGGTACATGCTTCCAGTTATAAGATAAATAATACTAGGGATATAATGTTCAACATGATGACTATAGCTAACACTGTTTTATGATATGTGGGAAAGTTAAGAGAGTAAATCCTAAGTGTTCTCAACACAATGAGAATTTTTTTTCCCTTTATTCTTTTCTTCTTTCTTTTCTTTTTATTGTATCTATATGAGAAGATGAATGTTAGCTGAACCTATAGTGGTAATCATTTCACAATATATAAAAATTAAACTATATGCTGTATACCTTAAACTTATACAGTGATGTATGTCAATTATTTTTCAATAAAACTGGAAAAAACATGTTAAAATTGACTAATTTCACATAAATATTTATAAATTGACTAAATGGATAGTATAAGCTGCTTCTGACAACACAAAGATAACCTCAAAGTAGTGTAAGAATAGCTATTACCTATCTTTTGTTTACTACTGAATTTTCTTGCTTTTTAAAGCAAACCCCAGGAAATTTCTTGAATAACACATTTTCTAAAACGGAAAATTTGAAGCTGAAAGCACTTCTCTCTGCAAGGTGGTTATAAACCAGGCACCCCTTACTGAGTTTGAGTTTTTCAATTATATTACTAACCCCTTATCTCATCCCTATCACTCTTCAGAGATTTATTCTACCATATTCTACGAGTATTACACAGTGATGACTGGATAACTAGGAACTTGCTCACTGCATAGTTTCGTGCATTTGGGAAGGCAGTGATACAATTCCTGAATTAAAAACTACTGTCATGATCAAGGAACTCAATCCTTCCATGCTTCAGCTTGGGGAAGTAATTTTCAAGCTGGTGATCCCAAAGAGTGAGTTCTATATATAATGTGCACTCTTTGCTGACATAGTCTTATAACTATATTTTAATGCTGCAGACCTGTAAACTCACATAACCATAAAACACTTTACTGCAGATGTAGTTCTGTATAACTGGGAGATCAAATGTCTATCATTGGCGTAACATGACAAGAACATCAATACAGCTAACAGTTTTGGAAACTGGAAAACAATATTTTAGAAAGAGCTGGGAGAAATAAATTGCTAAACATTTTTGTTTGTTTGTTTCTGTGAACTTACTCTGACATTTGTTGGTAGTGGTGTTATTTTTGTTGTTTCTCAAATTGAAAGCTGTGGCCTCTAATTTCTGAAAGAAAAATAACAGTTTCGTTGCACAAGAGACACACAACATAATATGGCAAAAGGTCAATGATCATAGTATATTTTTAGTTTCTGTTTTGGAGCTTTTAAGAAGACCTTGTAAAATGTACCACCAATCATGGAACAGAATCCAATACTTATCAATCCAACATATATAACACAGGGGCATTCTTAAATTTCTTAGTAAGGTTGGGGGACAGTTACAAAGAAAATCCTTACATTTTACAATAGTCCAATATGATTCTTTTAAGCCTCAGAAATATTAGAGATTATATATGACCTTTTTGATTTCCATTATGCTCGCTGAAGTAATCATCCACATGATTAAATTAAGTCATTGGGAAGAATATATTAAAATCAGTAATTTTAGTAGTCTTGAGAAATATTGATAAGTTCCCTTCCTCTTTTTCCACATACTTTAAAGTTATAGAGCAGTATTTTCTGAGTAGATACACATGGACATTGTTTTATTTCAAATTTACTGATAAATATCTTTGGTATACACAGAAATACACAGTTCAGATGCCCCTTCCAGAAAGGACTGGCCAGCCTGCTGTGAGGTGTGTGGTTAGCTGACAGCATCCAGCTGTTGAAGCCTTTTGGGAGACCTCAGCTTTTGAGCCAGAGGCTCCCTGCCAATGACTAAGCAAATACAAAGGTCTATCTATTTCTGCCCAGTGTAAGATCCTTCTAATGATAATCCTTGCTGCACTTCTCCTTGTTGGGCTGCCAAAGACTTTGTCAGGTCTGCATCATGGTCTGATGGCTCCCCTTCGCCCAATCCTGTATTTTCTCTTTTCTTTTCACTTGCATCACTCCCCAATAAATCTTTTGCACTCCTAACTCTGTATCAGTGTCTGCTTCCCTGAGAACAAACACCAGCACAATTGGCACCAAAAGTGGTCCAAAAGAGTAGGTGGGAAAGATAGAGTTTGAGAACAAGATAACTTATGACTGTATTGGCAAGGATAACCCCATGTTTGGTTGTTGGTAGAGTACGAGCAGGAACTGGTAGAATATGGTAATCTAATTGTTAAAAATTTCACCAATGGTAATTTGGTAGAATTTGCTGATGGAGGGGATTACATTGGCCAGTATAATGGTTCAGACATTTTAAATTAACACGTGACAGGTAAATAAACCAACATTGGAATTTCATGGTTGTTATTAAGTTGCACTGATGGTCTGTAGGTTGAGGTCACATTCTTCTTAAGGCAGCTCCCAGTCAATGATCAGGTAATAGAATAGCCTGGCCATTTCTGCCCAATACAGGACTAATGGGCAGTCTTTGCCGCAGAGCTTTCTGTTGGGCTGGCAAAGAGTTTAAGTCTACATCACAATCAGATATCTTATCTGCCAAATCCTGCTTCCACCCCTTTCATTTCTCAAGTTTACTCACCAATAAACCTTTCATATTCCCATCTCTGTATCAGCTTTTCCTTCCCAGAGAACCAAATCAGTACACTATCCATGCATCTAAAAGTTTAATAGGAAGTATTGACTGATTTACTGCTTTAGCTAATGTCATTATCTTACTTACTGTAGAAAGCTTCCATATATTAGACTTGGAAGGAAATGAAATATGCTGGTGACTAAAAATTCTTTGGTGGTTGAGAAGACAATTTTAATTTCAATTTGACACTTTCAAATTTGTAGAGTATCAGGTTCATCATTAGCAAAATCAATTGTCCTATCATCCTAAAAGTGCTTGAGATGAAGCTCTAATGCTTTTCATCTCCTTGTTTTCTGATAGTGTAGCTCTTTTCCATAAACATATACTATAGAATGAGTATATATGTACATATTCAATACATTGTATGAAAAATTGTTTGAGCTACAATATACTTCAGTTGATAATACTCCTTTCCTTTTCATAGAACTATTGTTTAGAAACCATTGACATATGCCAGTTACAGTAAGGTTAATATAAATTATCATTTTTCAAAGTGCATGGAACTTTGAAATATTTTCAGAGGATTCAGGAAATCAAATTATTTTTAATAATAATTATAGGACTTTTTACTTGCTTTTTTGGTGCATTAATATTCACACTGATGGTGCCAAAGCGGTGGTGGGTAAAACCGCTGGTACCTTAGCATGAATCAAACTAGTGGCACAAAACTGTTCTCTAGTAGTTCTTACATTCTTCATCATCACGTATTCACTGAAGAAAAAAGATTGATTTCACTACTTAATACTTAAGTATATTCTTGAGAAAGCAATAAAAATTATTAATTTTATTCGATTTTAGCCATTGAATACATATCTTTTTATTATTCTGCATAATGAAATGGAAAGTGTACATAAAGAAGTTATGCTGCATGCTGAAGTATGCAACTATTCTCATTAGTTTTTGTTTTGGAAATATACATACACTTTTAATAAAAATATTTTGTATATGTAACATCTAGAGTTGTTACCGTTATTTTCAAATAAATAAACATATTCTCAAAATTTGTCTTTTAGTTTCTAATATGATAAATATTGGTAGATATAATTCACATAAGCAAAAGTTATATGGAGTCCTCAATTTTTAAGGGGGTAATGAGACCAAAATGTCTGAGAACTGCTGAATAAATCATCTCCTTTTCCTTAATTATAATTTCTAGGTCACATAAAGATGTATAATCCTAGGAAAATACATAATAATAAAAATAGAACACTTGGTAAGAAAAAAACTTCTAGAAAATACAATAATTATAATTTTGAAATCCACTTGGTTATAGGATAAGAAAAGTTAGGTAGTCTATATGTATAAATTGTGTTTTGAAACTTTAAGTTAATTAGCTCCACTATAAGCTATTTTAACATTTAATTAATATTATTCCCTTCTTACAAGCAGAAGTAAATATGAAAAAGATTATTTCTAATGAGATAATCATTCTCAAAGCATGAGATTGAAAACTAAAGTACAGATAAAACTGTTAGGCTTACTATTAAAGAAGACATTATTTTCCTTTTATTATTAGCTTTCTTAAGATCTGTGTGAGTTCATTTAATTCTGATAACTTTGATAGCTCTCATTTTGCTTCTAATTCATTTACTTTTATTTGATAAGGAACTGTGGAATTAATATAATATTCTAATGAAAGATTTCCTATTCTCTCACATATAGAACTGAAGCACATCCTCTTGTTTGATTCAGTCTGAATTTTTGAAAAGATTTTTAAGTATTGTTTGTCTTTAAGGACTCAAAAAGGTTGTCATCTTGCTGGAAGCAATTGATTTTGGACTGAGATCATAAACTGCTGTTAATTATCATCTCACCTCTAGAACAAAGGAAAATAAACAAAATAAATAAATTTTTGTAATGTATTTATTTGAACAGTCTCTTAGGCTATGAAAATGTTGCAAGTGGGTTTTATAATTTGTTTAAGGTTTCAATCAGACACAAATACAAGCCAACAAAACAAAATCACAGATCAATGGTTAAATCAATGACCCTTATACTTGTGCAACTTACCATCAACTTTTAGCTATACTATGAATTCAGAGAGAAAACTTATTTTAAAACTTTCCGTAACCAAGAATTTTTCTGCTACAAAGAACTTTCAGCAGGAGCCATTGGTTGTTCTTTAGTACTCCCTCTTCCTATAGTCCCTGGCAACCACCATTCTATACTTTGCTTCTATGATAACGGTTATTTAGATGTCTCAAATCAGTGGAATCATGCAGGACTAGTTCCTTCTATGACTGGCTTATGTCACTTAACATAAAATCCTTAAAGTTCATACATGTCATCACATATTGCAGGATTTTCTTGTTTTATAGGGCTGAATAATATTTCATAGTATGTAAATACCACATTTTCTTCATCCATTCATCCATCGATTGACATTTAAGTTGCTTTTGCACGTTGGATATTGTGAATAGCCCTACATTGAACATGGGAGTACAGATATCTCTGTGAGATCCTGATTTGAATTCTTTGGCATGAATACCAGAAGTGGGATTGCTGGACAAATGGTAGTTCTATTTTTATTTTTTTGAGGAACTTCCATTCTATTTTCCGTAATGGCTGCACCATTTTGCATTCCCACCAACAGTGTACAAGATATCAATTTCTCCACATCCTCACAAACACTTATTGTCTTTGGTTTTTGGTAATAACCATCCTAACAAGTGTGAAATGATATTTCATTGTCATTTTCATTTGCATTTCCCTGATTATTAGTGACATTGAGCATCTTTTCATATATCTGTTGGCTATTTGCATGTCTTCTTTGAAGAAATTTCTATGCAAGTCTTTAGCCCATTCTTAAATTGGATTAATAGGGGTTTTTTTTGCTATTGATTTGTAGGAGTTTCTTATATATTTTGGCAATTAAGCCCTTATCAGATATATGGTTTACAAATATTTTCTCCCATTCTGTAGATTGTCTTTTCACTCTGTTGATGATTTCCTTTGGTGTACAGATTTTTAGTTTAATGTAGCCCAACTTTTTTAATGTAGTCTATTTTTTATTTTGTTGCCTGTGCTTTTAGTGTCATATCCATTAAATCATTGCCAAGAGCAATGTCGTGAAGCTTTTTTCCCTGTTTTTTTCTAGGAGTTTTACAATTTCAGGTCTTATGTTTAAGTCTTTATCCATTTTGAATTGATTTTTGTGTATACTGGAAGATAACAGTTGAAGTTCGTTCTTCTGAATGTGGATATCCAGTTTCCCAAAACTATGTATTAAAGAGACTATCCTTTCTACATTATATATTCTTGGCACTCTTGTTGACAATCAATCAGTTGACTGTGTATTCATGTATTAATTTCAGGACTCTTTATTTGTTTCACTGGTCTATATGTCTGTCTTTATGTCAGTTCCATATTGTTTTAGTTACTGTAGTTTTGTAATATATTTTTAATACAGGAATTATGATGCTTCCAGCTTTGTTCTTATTTTTCAAGATTGTGTTGGCTATGCAGGGTTTATGGTGGCTTCATATGAATTTTGGAAATGCTTTTCTATTTCTGTAAGAAATACTATTGGGATTATGATAGGGAATGCATTAAATCTGTGGATTGCTTTGGGTAGTATAGACATTTTATATTAAGTCTTTGAATGTATGATCAAGGGATGTCTTTCCATATGTTTGTGTCTTCTCTCATTTCCCTCATCAATATTTTGTAGTTTTCAGTGTACAAGTCTATCATTTCCTCAGTTAAGTTTTGCCAAAGTATTTGTTATACTATTGTGAATGGGTTTGTCTTCCTAATTTTCTTTTTAGATGGTTCATTACTAGTGTATAGAAACACAACTGATTTTTGTATGTTGATTTTGTATCTGCAACTTCACTGAATTTGTTTATTAGTTCTAGCAGATGTTTTTGTGGAGTCTTTAGGGTTTTCTACATGTAAGGTTATGTTATCTGCAAAGAGAGACAATTTTACTTCTTAATTTCTGATTTGGATGTCTTTTGTTTCTTTTTCTCTCTCAATTGCTCTGGCTAGGACTTCCAGTACTATGTTGAATGAGAGTTATGGGAATGAGCACCCTTGTCTTATTCCTGATCTTAGAGTGAAAGCTTTGCTTTTCACTGCTAAGTGTGATGTTAGCTGTGGGATCATCATATATGACCTTTTGTTTTGTGTTGGTCTCAGCCTATAGATAGTGAATATCTTAGCTAGAAATACCTAGGAAACTCACCTGGGCCTGTACTACTTGTAGAAAGCCCCCATAGATCTTCCCCCTTTCAGAGACGATGTTGTGGCTAGACCAACCCTTGTGGTTCTTATTATGATTTCAAGATGCACTTCAACAGCAACCATCAGGGAACTTTGAAAGAAAATGGTGTATTACTCACAAGTCCTAGAAGGTACACAGCATGCCTGGGGCACACAGTGAGGTCTCAGGTATAGAGAGAGAGAGAGAGAGCATGAATCTGGGGTTCTGCTTTTATTGGGGTCAAGGGTAGGGTGTCTAGGGTTTTGTGGGTTTACTATTGATGTATTTAAAACATAAGAGCTGGAATTAAAGTGTGGGAAGGGAAAAGCAAGCAGTCAGTCAAATAATCAGTTATCTAGGTCAACCAGAGCTTCCAAGAAAGGGGAGAACTCCATGGTTGGGGCAGCCTGGCTCTTTATCTAGTTGTGTAGCTGGCAATGTGTTTATTCAAGATGGATGTCTTTGAAGTGAATGCCTCAGCAATCAAAAGCTCACATTAAAATCAAAAAAGATAATTGTCAAGTGCTTACACTATACCTTTATTATGTTGACATAATTTCCCTCTATTCCTAGTTTGTTGAGAGTTTTTATCATGAAAGGGTGTTGAATTCTTTTTTTTTTTTTTTGAGGAAGATTAGCCCTGAGCTAACATCTGTTGCCAATCCTACTCTTTTATTTTTTTGCTGAGGAAGATGTGCCCTGGGCTAACATCCATGCCTATCTTCCTCTACTTTATATGGGATGCCGCCACAGCATGGCTTGACAAGCGGTGCATAGGTCCACACCCAGGACATGCAAACCCCGGGCCGCTGAAGCAGAGTGCGTAAACTTAACCGCTATGCCCCTGGGCCGGCCCAAGAGGGTGTTGAATTTTATCAAAAGCTTTTTCTGCATTTATTCAGATGTTGATGTGATTTTCATCTTTCATTCTGTTAATGTGGTGTGTCACATTAATTGATTTGTGTATATCATCCCAGTGATGTTAGCTGTGGGATGGTCATATATGGCCTTTTGTTTTGTGTTGGTCTCAGCCTATCGATAGTTAATATATTGGCTAAATCCTTGCATCTCAGTGATAAATTCCATGTGGTCATGGCATATGATTCTTTTAATGTGTTGTTATGTGTGAATTTTGGTTTGTTAGTATTTTGTTGGCAATTTTTGCATCTATATTCATCAGAGACATTAGCCTATAGTTTTCTTTTCTTGTGGTGTCTTTGTCTGGCTTTGGTCTCAGGGTGATGCTGGCTTAATAAACTGACTTTGGAAGTTTGCCCTCCTTTTCAGTGTTTTGGAAGAGTCTGAGAAGGATGCACTAATTTTTTAAATGTTTGGTTGAATTCACCAGTGAAGCCATTTTGTCCTTGGCTTTTATTTGCTGTCTGGGGGATCAGAATTGGCTATCCCAAAATGTATCTCTTTGGTTTGATTATTTTTAAGAACAAAAGCCTCTGAAAGAAACTTTTACCTTCCCTCTAACTGCCTAAAAGAATTTAAGATAGAAGGCCTGTTCCAGGAAGGAGTTAATACCATAAGATAACTGTAGTGTAATGTAAAATATGTCTCCTAGGTCACATTTTCTATAGAGGGCCCAGCAAACACTTGTTTAACAACCATTTACATTTCCATCTCCATGTAAATTGCCTTCCTCCCCTTTGAAGTCTTAAACCACTACCCCCAACATCCTCCTTTGCCTTTAGCTGAAGATGATATTTAAGGTGGTGGCTTTGGCATTCTGGCAAGTTACTTAGTTTTCCTGGGTTTCTGCCATATATACATATTATTAAACTTTGATTTTCTCCTATTATTCTGTCTCACATCAATTTACTTCTTAGACCAGCCAGAAGGGCCTAGAGGGTAGAGGAATTGTCTTCTTCTCCTACAGCTGGGAGTTTTTCATTACTGACTCAATCTCCTTACTAGTTATAGTTCTGTTCAGACTTCCTATTTCTTCATGATTCAGTCCTGGTAGGTTTATATTTCTAGGAACTCATCCATTTCTTCTAGGTTATCCATTTTGTTGTCATGTAATTGTTTATAGTAGTCTCCTGTGATCATTTGTATTTCTGTGCAATCAGGTACAAGGCTTCCTCTTTCATTTATGATTTTATTTATTTGACTTTTCTGTCCTTTTCTCTTAGTCTCTTAGCTAAAATGTTGTCAATTTTTTTAATATTTTCAAAAAACCAACTCAGTTATATTAATTTCTTCTATTGTTTTCTATTTTGTTTATTTCTGCTCTAATTTTTACTATTTGATTCCTTCTATTAACTTTGGGCTTAGTTTTTTCTTCTTTTTCTATTACCTTGAGGTATAAGGTTAGGTTGATTATTTGAGATCATTCTTCTTTTTTAATGTAGATGTTTATTGCTATAAACTTCCCTCTTAATAGTGCTTTTGCTGCATCCTGGAGTTTCAGTATGTCATGTTTTCAATCTTATTTTTCCTGAGACATGTTCTAATTTCCCTTTTGATTTATTTATTGGTGACTCATGGGTTGTTCAGAAGAATATTGTTTAATTTCCACATATTTGTGAATTTTCCAGTTTTCCTCCTATTATTGATTTCTAGTTTTATACCATTATGGTAGGAAAAGATACTTAGTATGATTTCAATCTTCTTAAATTTGCCATGACTTGTTTTGTTACTTAACATATAATCTCTCTTGGAAAAGTTCCTTGTGTACTTGAAAAGAATGTATATCCTATTTGTTGGATCTAAATTTTGTATATATTGGTTAGGTCCATTTGGTCTATGGTGTCATTCAAGTCCACTGATTCTTTGTTGATTTTCTGTCTGATCAATCTATCCATTATTGAAAGTGGGGTATTGAAGTCTCGTATTGTTATTTCATTACTGTCTTTTTCTGCCTTCATTTCTCTCAATGTTTGCTTTACATATTTAGGTGCTCTGATGTTGGAGAGAGATATAGATATATTATATTATATATAATATATTATATATATTAAATTAGTATAATTTATATATAAATTATATATAACTATATTTTAATTATATAATATATATTATATATGTTATATATATTATATATATATAACATATATATTAAAAACATATATGTTTTTATATATAGTATAAAATATATGTAATATATAATATATATTTTAATTGTTATGTCTTCCTGGTGGATTGACTCTTCTATCATTACATAATGTCCTTCTTTGTCTCTTGTGACAGTTTTGACTTAAAGTCTATTTTGTCTGATATAAGTATAACACCCTGCTGTTTTTGGTTACAATTTGCATGGAGTATCTTTTTCTATCCCTTTACTTTCAGCCTAAAGTGTGTTTCTTATAGACAGCACATAGTTGGATTATTATTTTTTTTATCCATTCAGCCACTCTGTGTCTTTTGCTGGTGGGTGGGGGAGGGGTTATCCATTTACGTTGAAAGTAATTATTGATAGGGAAGAATTTACTATTGTCATTTTGTTAATTGTTTTTTCTTTGTCTTGTAGTTCTTTTTCCCTCTTTTTCTCTCTTGCTATCATCCTTTGTGTTTCATTCTTTTTGTGTTGACATGCTTTACTTTTTCTTTATCTTTTTATTTTCTGTAACTTCTATACGTGTTTTCTTTGTGGTTGCCATGGGGATTACATAAATATCTTACAGTTATAACAATCTATTTTAAGATAACAAGTTAACTTCAATTTCATATAATATATATATAACTTCAATTTCAAATAATCTACACTTTTACCTCTCTCCTCTGACATTATATGTTATTGATGTCACAATTTACACCCGTTTATATTTTGTATCCATTAACAATTTTTAATTATAATTACTTTTAATACTTTTTTCTTTTAGCTTTCATACTCGAAATCAAAGAGATTTACCCATCACCACTATCATAATACTATATTTTGTATTTTTCTATGTATTTACTTTTAAAAAAAATTTGTATACTTTCTTATGCTATCATGTTGTTGTTTAGCATCCTTTCATTTCAAGTTGAACAACTTCCTTTAGCATTTCTTGCAATGCAAGACTAGTGGTGATGAACTCTATCAACTTTCATTTGTCTAGGAAAGAATATATCTCCTTCATTTTTGAAGGACAATGTTACCAGGTATAGTATTCTTGGTTGGCATGTTTTTTTTTTCTTTCAGCATTTTTAATATATCATCCCACTCTCTTCTGGCATGCAAGGTTTCTGCTAAGAAATCTGCTGATAGTTAATGGAAGTTTTCTTGAATATAGTCCCCAGGGGACTAGTGTATACTGGACCCTGTCACCTCAGATAGAGGTGATTTAGAAGCTACCTCAGGTAGCAGCCAGAAGTTTGGGTTCTAGATTTGCAGTGCAACCCTTCACTCCTCAGTGAAAAGATGGTCATTGGGGGTTCCCTCCCTATCTTATGGTACTATGCTGGGCATAGGGATTATGGCAAAAGTGTGTTGCAGCTTTTCCTATCAGTTTTGATGTTGGTAGTTTTACATTCACCAGGGGTACAGGAGGCCTATCAACCAGTTTCTGAATTTCCCACAAAGGGAAGTGCTCTGTGCGTGGCTGTTGAATTGGCATCTCCGTGGAGAGAAGGAGAGTCCAGAAACTCCTATTTTACTATCTCGCTGGCATCACTCTTTTAAAACTCTTTCTAAGAGTGCTAACCCAATTATATCAAAGTTGTGATTACTTTAAGAACAAAATATTTCTTCAAATGATTAAATTTTTCATGGTTAAATTATATGAATACTATTTCCATTTGTTTACTGATTTTTTCATACTTCATAACATAATCTAATTAAGATGTAGAATTAAAGAGGGGTACATTAGATCAATCTAGGTCATCATCCTCTTCTAAAAGAGACAGTAAATTGAAGTCATTCACTTTTGAAAACTAGATAATGCATCTTTTTATAAGTATCACTTTTATTGCTTTTCAGTTTTCTATGCATTCCTCTGGAGCTGACACAGAGAGGAAAAAAATATAACCAATAAAGGTAGCCTTTGTGGCCTTCTCTAAAAGTTAGATAATATAAGTCAAGTGTCCCCTAAATTCCTACTATTGAACAATTTGTGTCATTTCTTGATTGAATAGAATCTTTCTTTTCCCCACTATTTTGAAAATTATTTAATACCTTTCAATCCCCAGCAGGGGAGATATATTATACCTATAAATGGAAGTTGCTCTTAAGTTGCAATGCAAATGGAATACAAGATGAAAAATATGTGATGGCGAAAAGCTACAAGGTGTGCACATTGATGGGGAAAGCAATACAAATATCCAATAAATGTAGAATTATTTAAACCTACAATTCTCAACCATTTTCCCATCACATTATGGGTAACATTTACATGTGCAACACATTAACACATATGAATCCTTTTATAGACTTTGTTTTCCTTTAATTATAAATGGAAAACTTATAATATAGTAAATAGAACATTGGACTACAGGCTGGCTAGGTTCTAATCTTGTCTTTGCCAATTAATAACTATCTCTTTAATCATTCTGAGCCTCTATATATTTCTGTACTAAAGAAGACATAAAAATAGTTTTGAGACTCAAATGGGAGAGTATATGAAAATGACTATGAACTAAAATGATATTTATATATATAATAGTATTATAAGAAAATAAAATGTAAAGAGGTTTCAGGAGGTAGAACTGACATACTTATGGATGCTTAACTTTGTATATTATGGAGCTTTCTATTTGAAAGTAAAAAATCCTCATAGGACAAATTTATTTACATTCATTCATTCATTCCTTTATCAAAGTGCTAAGGAAGAGATAAAGATAACGCAGATGAAACCTCTACATGCCGGTACATGACATATAGTAAGTGCCCAAAAAAATCTATCAAATAAATGAACATAATTTCATTTAGAGATAATTTATTCATTCAACAAATAGTAATTGAACATCTATTTTGTTTCAGTACTGTGTCACGTGCTGATGATACAAAGGTGACAAATACAGGCCTGATCCCTTATCTAATTGAGATTACAGAGATGAAGATAAAGACATTAATAAAATGACATAAATATATGTAAAATTATAATTGTGACAAGTATTATGAAAATGAGGCACACAGTGTAATAGCTATCTTAACAGGAGGACATAACCTAGCCAAGGAGTTCTGGAAAACCTGTTTTAAAGAAGTAACACTTGAACTGAGATCTGATGGATAAGTATTAATTTGGTAAAAGGGGGAAGGAGATATAGCTGTTCCAGGCTAAGGGAACAGCATGTGAAATGGCCAAGTGGTAAAACAGAAAATGACTACACGATGCCCTGAAAGAAATCTGTAGCAGTGTTAAGGTCTTTACCCTAAAAACAGGAGCAAACCATTGCAGAGTTTTAAGCAGGAAAATTAATGTTGTCAAACTTATGTTTTGAAAATATAAACTAGATGCATTGTGCAAAATGGATTACAGAGTCCCTGAGTAGATGAGGAGAGATTATTAGAAGATTATAGTAGTCCCAGTAAGAGATGATGCTAGCTTGGACCAATGTGTTTTTAGTGGGAGAGAACAAGAAATAGAGATTTGAAATGTCCTTAGTAAGTAAATTCGTCAAAGGTTGATAACAAATTGGCTATAAGAGGTAAGGGAGAGGAAGATGGAAGAGATAAACCTAGCTTGTACAACTGAGTGATGTCATTGTCATTTGTTGAGATAAGGAACACTAGAAGAGTAGCATTTTTGAGGGTAAAATAATGTTATGAGCATGGTTTTGGTTATGTTGAGTGAGTCTTGTTTGTAATATTCTAGATGAGCTGCAAAATTGTCAGTTAAATGTAAAGGTTTGGAAATCACATGATTAATCTCTTTTGGAGATATAAACCTGCAAGTCATATGCATGGAAATAATAGGTATTAAAATTATTACCTAAGAAGAGAATAAAGAATGATAGAGTACCTGGGACCAAACTTAGAAAAAGTTTGACATTTAATGGCTAGTTAGAAGAGAATGACTCAGCAAAAAAGATGAAAAGGAGCATTCAAGGCATTCAGAGGAGATAAATGAGGAGAATATATTTTCCTGGAATCCAGTAGAGGAGACTATTTTAAGAAGTAGGTTTTGGTCAACAGTATTGACTACTACTAAAGGTCAAATATGATGAGGACTGGGTTGATGATAGTGGTAGTCGCTGGAAATAGAACAATGGAAGAGGACCAAATGAGATAAGTACCAAAATAATCATAGTGCCATACTGTTTTATATATCTAATAAGAGATTAAGTGTTATAGGAGTTTCATAGAAGAGAAAATTATTTCTATCCAAAGGGATTAGTGAAAACATCATGGAAGAGTTAGCATTTGAGTTGGGCCTTAAAGGATGGATAGTTGAATATGTAGAGATGTGAAAACGAATGTGCAATAAGGTAATAAAAGTTGAAAAAACAAGTATTTCTGTGTGGCTGGAACACAGAGAATGTGCAGAGTAGTCACAAGGGTCAAGTTTGGAAGAGGGTAGATTGAGGGCATATTGTGGAGGGCCTTGACAAGCATGCTAAGGAGTTTAAATTTTGGTTGGTAGGTATGGCAGAACCATTTAAGCTTTTGGAACACAGAGAAAATGAGTCTTCAAGAGAAGAGAACCTAGAAGTGGGAAAATCAGTTGGAGACTCCTTCTCTGATCCAGATCAGATAGACTGAGTGTCTGAACTAGGATAGTGACAGTGGAAATGTTGAGAAGGAAGTTGATGTAAAGGTACTGAAGAGGGAGAGTGAGCAAAATTTAATTGTTAATATAATTACCTGTATATCGATGACATTGAAAAAATGATTATAACAGGCATTGAAAAATCTTTCATTGGTAAGCAAAGATAATGATTTTAAGGCTATTTGAGAAAGTATGTGATCATCCCTGTGCATGTGTTAAAAGCTTTTTTATACTTTATTGCACTCTTGGTTCAAATTGCTAACCTGTTTTTCAAGCAATTTTCCACTTGGGTTGACTCAGGCCTGAGGTAGTCATTTTGCCCTGACCCCATTACACTGCTTTCTCATTCTCAAATCTTCCTCTGACCCTTACCTTTAATGAGAAAATCCCTCTGCCATATTGCCAACATCAGCTATAATTAGTCACTGTCACATCTGTCATGACTTTACTTTATTGCAATCCTGATGTCCATGGCTCTTCTTGGAAGAGAAAAATGAGATCTGAGACTCCTATAAGTAAACCCAGAGGAAGAAGAGATGAAAGACTGCAATTATGAGGTACTTTTGTATTTTCAGTGAAAGAAACTGGGTTTATTTTAAGTAGTATAAGGGGAAGACAGGACAATTTATGGACCTAGGAAATTTCAATAAATGGGATCCCTGCATAATTAGATACATGTTATTTGAAGTGAGTAAAATGTTATACTGTATAAAAATTAGAAGCTTCTTGTTAATGTCATATCACTTCTAAAGCCTGACTGAACATGAACATTGTCTATATAATTTATTAAAAAACTAAAATAAATGTTAATCAAAACTCTACCCGGATTTTTTTCTATATGACTGCAAATAATTAGCTTGAATATGTATTTTTTCCAAACTAAATTGACCGTTGAATTTGGTGCTGTGAAAAAGAGTGCTTTAATCTGTTCAACTATCCTCCAAAATAATTAACGATATGACAAGTTTGTTTTATGGCAATTCGTGTGAAAGTGTTTACAAAGCATTTTTTATTTATTTTTACTGAGGAAAATTCACCCTGAGCTAACATCGGTGTAAATCTTTCTCTATTTTGTATGTGGGTCACCGCCACAGCATGGCCGCTGACAAGTGGTATAGGTCCATACCTGGGAACTGAACCCAGGCAGCCAAAGTGGAGCATGCCAAACTTAACCACTAGGCCACAGGGTCAGCCCCCTACAAAGCTTATTTTCATCCTTGATTAGTTGCCTAACTTTACCATCATGTCAACATAAATCAATAAAAGTGAAGAGATATTATACACAATGGACTATGTAGGGTACTAAGGAGGAAATAGAGATGAAAAACAAATGGTCACTGCCATCAGGGAGCTCACGTTCTAATTGTAGAGCCATATACACCTATAAATAGTACTAATACAATGCGAAGTGATAAGTGCCATAAAAGTGGCATCGGTAAAAAAAGAGTGATCTAGGAAGGCAGATAATGTAAGATTTGAAGTTGGCTTTAAAGGATGTAGGATTTACTGTTGCCATGAAGGAACTGATAGGCATTCCAGGCATTAAGGGATAGTTTTAGCAAGTTGTAGAAATGGGAGATTCCAGTTTGTTTTCTGGAATGGCATGTTTTCCAGGGTAGCTAAAAACTAAATATTTTTGGAGGAAGTAGAGTAGGAGTCAAGACAGAAAAAGTATTATTAACTTTTACTATCAAAATTACTCTAGAATTATCTTGATAACATTTAGCTACCTTATATCTCCTATGATAATTAGAGAATTACAATGGGTCATGGCCAGGCCTTCCTCCAGGCCAATGATGCAGTAAAAAAATATAATATGTAAGTGTGTAGCTGGGCACAGCAAGGAATTTTCTTTTGTCTTGTTGGTATAGCCCCTGAAGGCTACTATGGTATAAAACTCAGGGAGCTGAAAGGTTTCTTACTCCACTCAGAGTGCATTAAACACCAAACCTTTTGGGCATGCCTCTGAAAAGAACTTAAGAGGCACTGTGGAATTACTTCCACTCATTTGTATCTTTATTTCATATGTCTTTTTCACTACTTGTTGCTGGTTTGGTAGTAAACTGCAGTAAAAGCAACTGTAAGTTAAAGTAGCTAAGTCATGATTCTTTCCATTCTTCAAAGCTAGACCAGTTTTTTATGGGCTAACTTAGGTCAAGTGTTAACCATTTGTGTTGGCTCAGGCCAGCAAAGAACATCAAAGCAGGAATTGGCTGATTCCAAAGAGCTTCTACAGGAGACGCCTTCAACATAGAAAAGCACTTCAAATGAAGTAAAGCTACTAACACAAGCTGTGGCTCTATTAAAACATGTCCACAAGTTAATTGACATTCTTCCTACTAAGACATTGAGGTTAAGCTCACTCCTCTTAAATTCTTAAATTTTGGCTCACCTTATAAATTCATAAACCATTAAAATGCTGTGGAAATGATGATCCACAGCTTCTAAGTGTAAGTCATACAAGATGATACAGCTTCTTTCTTACCTGAAAAACTCATATTTGGAGCTCTTAATTGTCATTCAAGAAGTTTTCCTATCTTACAACCTGCGTGCTGTGAGGAAACACAGACCATTTGGAGAGGCCATGTGTAGGTGCTGTAGTCAGCAGCACTCATTGAGGTCCCAGATGACAATCAGTATCAACTGCTAGCCATGTGAATAAGCTATCTTGGCCATTCAGCCCAGTCAAGCCTTCATATGACTGCAGCCTCAGGTTAACATCTACCTCAATTGCAGGATAAACCTCACATGAGAATTGTCTAGCCAAGCCCTTGACAAATTCCCAATTCACAAAATTGTAAGCAATATAAAATAGCTAGTGTAAGCTACTTAAGTTTTTCAGTACTTTGTTACGTAGCAGTAATAACCAGAAAACAAGCCCAGAAATCAACTGATTTCTGTCTTCTACTGCCACTCTCTGCAGAGCCATGTGAGTAGAACAAGTAGAATAGAAGAAGAAAAATGCCTTGAAAGAGAAAGAGACCTTCAATATCTCTTCTCATATTAGCTGGATGAAGCATCCATACAGAAGTAGGGTCCACACCACAGTCAAAAGGGTGCCCTAGGTCATGAGGGTCATGAGTCATTAAAATGATGGGAAGTTTGACTATCACGTTTGCTTATGCCTTTACTAATCCAAATTTGTATCACTGGTGTGTATTTATTGTGTAGTTAATGCTCTAATAGGCACTTTGGGAAATATAAAGAAAGAATATAAGAGATGTGTCTTTTTTCAAGGAGCTTGCAATCTTCTCAGCAATATTTTTCTTACTATTTGATTTAATTGGAGCTTTTGAAACATGTTATGCAGAAAGATGTTAATGCCTAAGCCTCTGCCTGTGTCACTGACCTCATAGCTTTTCACTCACTCAACTCTAGCCAAACTGGCCTCCTTGCTGTTCCTCACATAAGCAAGCATTCTCCTGTTCTTTCTTTACCTGAGCTCCCCAGTTAGTCATAACAACTCCATGTTCTAAGTTGCCTTGTTCCTTGTATGAACTTTTATTTTATCACCAACACATTATATGGTAATCGTTTGTTTGTGTGTGTCTCTCTTCACTAGAATGGTGTTCCTGGTGACAATTTTATCTCTCCCTTTATCCTACGGCTAAACAGAATATATAACACATTTACGATAAATGTTTCTGGACAAGGATTCACTCGTACATTCCTCCAACCATTATTACTAGAAATCTACTATGTGTCAGCACTATTTGGGGTTTTAGGGATAAAATGGTGAATAAGGCAGATAAAATACTTGTGCTTACAAAGTTTACATTCTATTTGGGGAGACACACAATCACTTTCAAATTGTGATAAGTGCTAAGGAGACAGTGTGATGTGATAGCAAGGGAAGGGAGGCAATTTGAGATAAGGTAGTCAGAAAGGCATCTCTGAGGTATCTCTATCATTTGAGCAATGATAGAAATGATAACACCCATCCTTACTAAGATTTGAGGGAAGAACATTCTAGATTGATGGGATAACAAGTAAGTCTCTAAGATAGAAAGAACTTGATGTTTTTGGGGTGTAGCAAAAAACCAATATGGCTAGAGCGATATATGCAAGAAGGATTGGAAGGAGATGAAATTGGAGAGAGAGCAAGGGATCAGAAGCCATTGTAGAAATTTCAAATTTTCCCAGAGTGACTTTGTAGGCTATTGTGGGATATTTAGCAGAGGAGGAAAGCAATATAATTTACACTTTTAAATGGTCACTGTATGCTACATGGAGAATGGATTGTAGTGGTGTCAGATTAGAACTGGGAAAATAGTTAGGATGCTATTTGCTATTGTAGTGGTCCAGGCTGAAGAAGCTGTTACTTTATATGGATGAATAAATGAACAAGTAAATGAACAAATGAATGAGCAATTGAACAGATTAACAAACAAATGAATAAATTAAGAAAGAATGAAGAAATCGGGCCGGCCCCGTGGCTTAGCGGTTAACTGCGTGCTCTCCGCTGCCGGCGGCCCGGGTTCGGATCCTGGGTGCGCACCGAGGCACCACTCCTCCAGCCATGTTGAGGCCGCATCCCACATACAGCAACTAGAAGGATGTGCAGCTATGACAGACAACTACGTACTGGGGCTTTGGGGGAAAAATAAATAAATAAAATCTTTAAAAAAAAAAAAAAAAAAAAGAAAGAATGAAGAAATCAAAGAATGAATGAACAAATGAGAGGAAAAAAAACAAAGAAGGAAAGAAGCGAGATACATAAGTGGTAAATCTATTCATTGATAACAAGAAGCATTTTTCATGATATGAAGTCCTTTTAGGCTTATTTATCATTTTTAGTGATTCAAAAACAGGCTAAAATTCCAATTTCCTTCAGCTGTGGCTTTAGTTTCTGCTTTAGTGAAACACTGACTATAATAAGCCTGCTAGAATAAAAATCATTTCATGTATCCTATTTTGTAATTCACTGACATTTTCCCTAAACAATTCTGCCTCTAAAAAAAAACATTTGTCATTTCTCAATAGTGTGAAACAATCCTGACAACACTATGGTGATAAAAGAGATAATCGTTATGCTATTTTAATGCTTATTTGTTCAAAATTACCTGAAGGAAATGTTTTGAATTTTTTAAAAAAGGGCTCCAATGTCCCATCTTGATATACAATTCTTTTTGACCCTTCCGCCTTTGCCTGGCTAGAAAATCAAATTTCTACAGATTCAAGAATTTCTTTAGGAATTCTTCAAAAAATACATCATGTAAAAATCTGCATTAAAACCTCAATTTTGTTTTAGCCAAAAGAGAATGTATAGTGAAATGTACTATTTGCCTGTGTTACAGTTTTAAATAGAGTTGGCATAGATTTCACTGTCAAGGCAATTGTTTTTGGTTCATCAACCAGAACTGTGTGAAGGGAACATCCTACCATTTGTGCTGCTGCCACGTGCAATGTCTCTAAGGTACAGTTCACTTGGCAGGACACCTTCTGAAAAGAGCATGCTGCTCACGATGGCTGGCAAACCGAGGAATCTAACCAAGTCATTGAACACAAAGAGACTACTGTCTCATTCTTCTGTTCCTGTGCAAATGAATTAGTAACTATTTGGCTTTTATAAATCTGAGAATGAATATATATAGATAGCATGAAAAGGGGATTAGTCACTGTTTGACTTTTATAAGGCTTATTTTGAGAAAAGAAAAATAAACCAAAAACAAATGAAAATTATTCTCTAAAGAAACAAGGCAGAAAAAAATGATAATAAGGTAGAGGAGATAGAATTTGAAAAGCAATACATTTCTGAGTATAACTTTTAAAATAATTTTGTTGTTTGAAATATACATATGTTTTACTTGATCAAAAAAGAGGTTTGCATCAAAAATAAACATTCTAAAACTGAAATAAAGAAAAATAAAAGAATTTAACTATATATCAAATTGGTACATAACTATACAAAGAAAAGAATTGCTTCAAGTGACTTTTGAACACAATACTCTGAGTATACATCCTTAGTAGGATATATTCTAAAATCTAAAAAATCCTGTGATGAAATTTTATTCTTCACTCACTGCACTTCATTCACTACTTCTATTATTATTAATATAGCTATGGTAAATTTGAAACTACTTTATATATGATCTAGAATAAGGAGATAAGCAAATGTGATGCTTTTAAAATATGTCCATAAATACTCCTCTCTTCAAGAAGTGGAGCTTAATTCCCTTCTCTGTGAGTGTGAGCTGGATTTAGTGACTTGCTTCTAATGAATAGAATGTGGTGGATGTGATGGTGTGCCACTTCTGGTACCAAGACATAACAGGCATTGTGGCTTCCTCATCGCTTTCTCTCTCAGATCACATTGTATGCGGAAGCCAGATGACATGTCATAAGCTCACTTAGGAATAATTATGGAGAGGTCAACTTGGCAAGGAACTAAGGCTTCTAGCCAACAGCCTGTGAGAAAGTGATCTTGGAGGTATATCTTCCAGCCCCAGCCAAGCCTTCACATGACTGAGGCCCTGGCTGACAATTTGACTACAACTTGATGAACACTTCTGAGCCAGAACCACTTAACTAAGCTGCTCCCAAATTTTGACCCACAGAAGCTATGTGACCTAAGAACTGTTCATTGTTCAAAGCTGCTAAACTTCGGTGTAATTTGTTATGCAGCAATAGGTAATGAATACATTAGTAAAATATATATATATATGAACATGTATATACATAGAAACATTAAGGGATGATATAAAATCAGTAAATTGAGACAAAAGCTTTTAATGTTCTGTTTGAATTAGAAATAGCCACATGAACTCATTAATTTTTAAATAAATCTATTTACTGAAAGATCCATCAATGATCAAGCAATGATGACCCACTAGTAGTGAACTCGCTTAACACCTAGCATATTTATTAGTTTTTAAGTACCATTTCTCATTAAAAAAATAGAGGGCTCAGAGCAATGGATTATTCCAGAGCATAAAACATCTCATGATGGCAGTGAAGTAGAAAGTGCTCCAAGACTAATTGGGTCATGTCAAAAGGAAAAAGAGCTGCTGAAAGGACTCCATCAGGTCACATTTGGGAAAATGTGAACATCAAAAAGAATAATTACTATGATTGATTTTAAAACGTTAGATAAAAATCAATGATTCCATAATGATGGAGAGAGAGAGAAAATGAGAATCTCTGCCACCATTGAATGTAACTGTTTTATCAATGTATTACTCTGAAATTGGAAAGGGAAAATATATTCACTCCACTTTTTTAAGAAAAACTAAAGTTCATCATCAACTGATGAGGGAACACTCTTCTTCACAACAGAGCTGAAAGAAAAAATTATAAAATCACCATTTTACAACTTTCAATGAAATAATTGACTCAGGTAATGATCGTCAATGGATGCTAAAATTGTTAGTAAAATATTTTGGGAGAATGGGATATTCATGTGGTACCAAAGTATCAACCCCCAAATTATTTGCCAATCATCAAGGGAAAACATATCTCAATAGTGGAGAGATCTGGCAGTCATTACCTTAACCAAGTAATAAAAATTTGCATCACTAATAGAGATATAACCCAGTGTTGCATGGCTGCTGTTAGCATATGATGAAATGCTAAGTATACCACATCACCTATAAATTATTCTTGCCAAAAATATTTAACTTGAATCTAATCAAGTCTTTAGACCTAAATTCCAGGAAATACTGGAGATAGAGAAACAAATTAAACAATACCAAAATATCACAAATAATTAAACAGATTGTATCAATCTGAGTCCATTCAGAAGATAGAAACCACGCAGTAAATTTAAAGAGGGAAACTTTAGTATAAATAATTATTAAGCTATTCTAGGAAAATAATTTTAAAGATGGAAAGAGAACTTTAGGGTTACCCTAGATCTGAGGGAGAATACTCAAGAAAGGACAAACTTGGAAGGAGGTTTCCCTCACCAAAGCTGGCATTCAGACCTTGTTGGAGAAGGTATAGATGTAGCCCACTGATGGTAAAGAAGTTCTCTGGGTTGCCTGAGGAAAGCTGGCCCACAGTCACTGGGCAAGAAGAAAATAAACCTCAGGGTATAGGGTAACTGAGGTTAGTGGGCTGGTTCACAGAGGGAGTGAGAGTGTGAGGCCTAGAGTGTGCAATGTCTTCACAAGGAGTTCAGTGGCAAGATGGTCATCAGGCCTGGGGCAGGGCTCTGGAGCTGCTGAGAGACTACGCCCTGGGCATGTGGCTGGGGCAGGGTACCACCAGATGTCTTCACATATGTACCTCTGATCAACCATGCAGCAGGAGCAGCAAAGTAAAATGCAGCATACCTGAAGAGAGAGATAGCACTTCCCTCCTGCAATGTCCCTCTTGTATTCTCTGTTGAGAAAGTTTAACATCGTGTTTACAGTAAAAGAGAAAAGCTAAATGTCCAGTCCATTATCTCAGAGCAGATACTGGAGTTGATTTTGGATCTGAGAGTCAATAAATTTATAACAAGCGCACAGATAAATCCAGAATGAGGGACATTCTATAATACAACTGGCCTGATCTTTTCAACAAGTCACTGTCATGAATAATAATAATAATAACAATAATAATAATAAGCAAGAAGGGAGTGCTATTCTAAATTAAAAATAGAATAAAAACACAGCAACCAAATTCATTTATGAACCTACATTGGATCCTGATTCAAAAAACACAATTAATAAAGACATTTTAAGGACAATTGGGAAAATTTGAGCAAGGCCTAGATATTAGAATTCGTTAATTAATATTATAGATATTAATATCAAGAAATTGCTAATTTCTTTATGTGTGATAATGGTGTTGGCAGCTAGGAAAATGTTCTTATTCTTAGGATGTTAATGCTAAATTATTTAGGATAGAAGTGTTTATGATTGTAATTAACTTTCAAATGATCCAGTACAATATGAGTGTGGTGTGTATGTGTGTGTTGTATGCATAGATAAATAGAGAGAATATTGCAAAATCTTAACAATCATGGAACCTAAGTAGTGGATAAACGTGGTTTTTGTACTATTCTTTCGATTTTTCTGCGTGTTTGAGAATGTTAAATATATAATATTAGTGAAACTCCTAGAAGAAAACATACAAACAAAGCTCTTTGCCATGGGTCTTGCTAATGATTTTTTGGATATGACACCTAATAAAATCAAAAATCAAGTGGGACTACATAAAAATAAAAAGCTTCTACACAGCAAAAGAAACCATCAACAAAGTGAAAAGACAACCTATGGAATGGGAAAAAAATATTTGCAAACCATATATTCGATAAGAGATTAATATCCAAAACATATAGAGAACTCATACAACTGAATAGCAAAAAACCAAATAATCCAATTAAAAACTGGGCAAAGTACTTGAATAGACATTTCTTCAAAGAAGATATATAAAAGGTCAACAGATACATGAAAAGATCCTCAATATCACTAGTCAGGGAAATGCAAGTTAAAACCAAAATGATATACCACCTCATGCCTGTTAGAATGGCTATCATCAAAAAGACAAGAAATAATGAATGCTGGTGTGGATGTTAGTGGAATTGTTAATGGGTACAGCCACTGTGGAAAACACTATGGAGGATCCTCAAAAAATTAAAAATAGAACTAGCATATGATCTAGCAATTCCACTTCTGAGTATTTATCTGAAGAAAATAAAAACACTAAATAGAAAAGACATATGCACCCCCATGTTCATAGCAGTATTATTCACTATAGCCAAGACATGGAAAAAACCTAAGTGTCCATTGATGGATGAATGGATAAAAAAGACATGGTATATATATATATATACAATGGAATATTATTCAGCCATAAAAAAGGAGGAAATCTTTCCAACCATTTATGACAACATGGATGGACCTTGAGGGCATTATGCTAAGTGAAATAAGTCAGACAGAGAAGGACAAATACTGTATGATCTCACTCATATGTGACATCTAAACAAATAAGCAAACAAACTCATAGAAAATGAGATCAGCCTTGTGGTTACCTGAGGCAGAGGGTGGGGGGAGGGGGAAAGGGAGGAAGGTGGTCAAAAGGTACATACTTCCAGTTATAAGATAAATAACTACAGGGATGTAATGTACAACATGATGACTATAGCTAACACTGCTGGACAATATATAGGAAAGTTGTTAAGAGAGTAAATTCTAAGAGTTTTTATCACAAGGAGAAAAATTTTTTCCTTTATTCTTTCCTTCTTTCTTTTTTTTTTGTTGTGTCTCTATGAGATGATGGATGTTAGCTAAACCTATTGTAGTAATCATTTCACAGTATATGTAAATCAAACTATCAAACCGTACGCCTTAAACTTATACAGTGATGTATGTCAATTATTTCTCAATAAAACTGGAAAAAAATAAATAAAATAAAAACAATAATAAACAGTGTTTGGCCCTGTATCTCAGGATGTGTTAGCAATAACAAAAAAAATTAAAAAGTGTCCTTAGAAAAGAAAAAAAAATATATATATATATATATAATGCTGGAAAAATAGATGATGACATGGCATTTTTAAATGAAGTAGTTTTTATAACTGACATTTTACAGAGAGTTGGTCCCCTCACAATAACCCTCCACCCCCTAGTTGAAATATAAGTGGCTGGGACACCACCGAAGCTGAGAATTTTGAATTTTGAATTTAGAGATACAGAAAAGGGAGATCACCACACTCAGTCATATTATTAGCAGAGCCCTCTGTCTCCTAAAGTCCAGGAATTCCTGCTGCTGAGTCTCCAAGGATGCCCTGATTCCTGCACCTTAAAAATGCTTGGTTGGTTACCTTTACCTTGGATTCTCTGAAGTGTTTTCTAAAATCCTTCCATTGAATTCATTTTTATGTTTGCCAGGCTAGATAAAGTCTATCTCTATTACTCGTCACCAAAAGAAACAGATACGTAATATGGAACAATTTAATAGAATAAAGCACAGGTTTCCAAATTAGTAAAAATAGATATATATCATGGCTAGAGAAAATATTTGTAATTTCCATGACAGAAAATAATCATTTGCAAATTTATAAATTTGTATGCTTTTTTTCCTCTTTGGCTCTAAGAAATTGTTTGAGTTCCCTTGCAATGCTCAGTAATTAATGCTGGCCAGTAAATTATAACACTTGTAAACAAAGCACAGATCTCATTTAAGCTAAAAAAAAAAGAATTTTCATACACACAAAAAACTTATCCTTCGTACAAAATGTGAAAAAGCCGGATTTGTGCACTTGCTAATTATTTTTCTGCTACAGACATCAGCTTCAGTTTGATCTTTACCGATAACATATGTCTCTATTTACATTTTGATGTCCTCCCATCTGCAAGTATAGGTGTGACTGAAAAGACTAATTTAGACCAATAGTCCTCTGCACACTGCGTACATACAAAGACAGTTCTTCAGAATCATGCCTGCAGTTATTTAAAGAGCCTGTTTTGCTTTTGCCTCTGTCTTTGAAATTCTTACTTGGTCTGAAACCCTTACTAATAAAGATATTCCATTCTTTAAAGTCACACTCCAGACTGATGGTTCAGTGGTTCATTTATTTCTCAGCTGCATACTGTTGTGCTTTTTTGCTCAGGAATTTCTTTTACAGCAGCCTGGTGGAGTTTTTTTTTAAGAACAAAAAAAAAAACCTTTGGAGACAAAGAGACCTGAGTTCAAATTGCCGTTTTGCTATTTATTATCTGTGTGACCTTAGAAAATTCACACTCGCTCTTCCTCTACTGTGTCCTTCTGTGTACAATGGGGAGAATAATACATTTTTCTCAGGGTTGCAGGGTTGTGATGAAGTTTAGTACAATGTGTGTAAAACATCTGACCCAGAGGTTATACGTATGTTGTTATACATATACATCCCTTTATATAAGTATCTTTCAACTTATTTTCTAACCCCTACACAGCCAAGGTTTGTAACATAGTAAAAATAGTTCAAAACAGCAGTGATTTACATTCGGATTGGGCATACTCTTCTCCCTAAATAGAAGGTATATCACAATTAGAAACTGCATAGTTTGAAAAAGCCTGTCGGTATTTCTGATCTTCCCCTCCCTCCCACTCCTAATAACTGGAAGATACTGATAATTTTAGATAATATACACGTAGTATCTCCTACGAGCAAGGAACTCTTCTGAATACTTCACATATCCTAACTCATTTAATTCTCGCAAGAACTTTATGAGGTAGATGTACTTTGACTATTTCCCTTTTACACATGAGGAATATAAGGCTCAGAAAAGTAACTAGTGTAAAACACAGCCAGGATTTGAACCCAGGCAGCCTGGATCCAGAATCCATGCTGTAAACTACTTTATTAAACCAAACAATATTTTGTACAGATTCAATAATATTTGAAATGTGACATTATAGGTTGGGATTTTTTTGTACATATTTATGAAGAAATAAGTTATAAGCCCCTGAAAATACAGGTTTACAATGGAAATCTAGTCTCAATTATAAAACCACCTTGGACTTACAGCTGAGTAATGTATTGATACTGAAACTCATTAGCATTACTTTTCCCACTTCTTTCATTCCCTGCTTAGGTTTAGGGAAACATAAACTGGAAACAATAATCATCTTCCTCCATCCTCTGAATTTATGACCAGATTGTTTTATTGCTGATAACTTCAGCATTCACACGCTTCCCTTGGACTTTCTGGCAGTATGTAAATACTTTCACAGGAAAAAAGTTAAGATAAAAAGGAAACATTTGAGCAATAATCTCCTGGCAAAAGGTATTGCTAGGCTCACTTCAACACCTGCAGCAGAGTACAAGTAAAAAGGACTTTGCCCCTAATCTTGGAAAGAGGCAGGAAGAGTGAGCTCTACTTAGAACTTCATACCAGAATTTGTCTTCAATGTTTTATGGTAAAGAAACCAATGAACATAAAATGGATTTGTTCCCTCCTGGAGTGCAGAGAGGTTTTTTGGGCCAGGTTAGGTAGGGAGCTGCGGGACACAGATTGCTCATCATTTTTCAAAAAGACATTTCACTTACAGCCTAAGAAGTGTTAATGAAGCATTCACACTTTTACCAAGTGAAAAGGCAATAGAAAAACAGCTCTTTCAATCTCGCTTCAGAAATGCTCAGCGTAACACATGGACTGCTCCTATGCGATCTTCACACAGGAGTAGTATTAAAAGATGAAAGATGAAAGTGGACTCTATGAATAAAAGAAAAGAAAAGGTAGAAAGAAACACACACATACTCATTTTTTTTTTTTAATCTTGCTTCTGGTGCTTTAATGAACAACACATCATGAAAGCAGAACTTCTGGAAGATGTCTCCTTTGACAAAAGCATTTTCCAGCATCCTTGCATAAAATGAATTCCTTCCCACAAATAAAACAATTAGAGATCACACATTCACTTCTCTATAAAGTGTTGTTGATAGAATTGTATGAATGAACAACAAAATCTGTTTTAACTTTTAGCAGGCAACTTTCAATAGCTCATATCACCAGTAACAAAGACTTTATATCACAGCATATGCTCCTTCTCTGCATTCATTACAGGTATTTATGCTGTCTGTAAATTATTCACACAAACTGTTGCCAGTCATTAAGAGGCAGAGGAGATGGTGCAAGCTGCCAAATATTATATTGGCTTGAAGGTGGTCATTTTAAATCATCAGCCACAGTCATTTTTTTGAAATAAGATATTTAGGACTTATTCAAGATAAGCAAGACAAGTCCTCTGACGAATTGTAAAGTTTGTCCTCAGTTGTTGTCTACTTCTCTGCTTAACTTTTCCCTATTCCTTTAGTGGAAGGTTTTTTTCCAGGACTTTTATTTTTGGCGTGAAATGCAATGTTAAGAGAATAGGGCGAGAAAGCCAAGGACCCCCTCTACCTTGAAAGAGATTATATGGGCTCATGTATCCCAATATATGCCTTCCAGATTTGCTGCCTTATATTTGTTAGAATGGCCATGATGGTGGAAACTTCAGTCATAACCGTTGGATGAGGGAAGAGTGCTGAACAAATATTTCATAGTTTAAGAAATATGGCCCTGTGTACCCACTTCTGCAGAGGTTGCCTTCGTGCTGATTAAAACATTGTCCATATTGCACAACCTAGTGACCTAGTGACCATCTCCTCCTCCTTACTCTCTTGTCAGCAAGGACCATGATTTTTTTTTCTAGAAAGATATGCAAAACTCACTCTCTGAAAGGGAAAAAGAAGGTTTAGACAACTGAAGAAACAGATGAAAATTACACTGGCGTATAGTCTTAGTACCATTTCTTTTAAAGTATTCTGCAACGACCCTGTTACCCAGATCCCAATAAAGAAGTATTTTTAAATAACGCACTGGTTTCAAGTTACACTGATTTGATGGAAATCCCATGGATAAAACTGTCTGCATTACTTAGAAAATGTTTCTCTCTTGGGTGACTGCTGCACAATCATATAGTGGAATCAATGTGATATGGGTCAGGTCAGCTCTCATGCACATAGTGGAAACCTTTCCTCCCATAGAATAAATATATTTACTACTCACACAATGTATTTTTAAAAAGATTTATTTTAATCCCATGTATATGTAGTTTGAGCAGAAAATGCACAGATCTTCATTTTACAATTTATAATGGATATGCATTTCTTCCACAACCCTCATTTTCAGGGAATGTCCCATTTCTCTACATTCTCCCAAATCAAATCGTATCTGCCTCTATGCTCCAACTTGTCAGAATGAGAAGATAACCAATAACATTGATGACTTTGCCCATCCCTGGAGACTGGAGACTTACAGTGACAAGAAAATTGGAGGAAGGTTCCTATTATCTTCATTCCACTTCCAATAGCCACTAAGATGTTCATTGTCCAAACCCCCTTGGTCCATTTTGAAAGATCATTGTTTACCTTCTCTCCATGTCTCTGTGGGGCATGGGAAACTTTTGTCAAGTCTCCCAGGGAATGTCAACTGTGAGGAGCTTGTCTTAGACATTCTGAAACTTGTATCCCTTTTCTAGTTTCAGTTAAACTGTCTCCTCACACTTCACTACCTCAGGGCAAACCATCAAGCTTCCTTACCTTTTAACACTATCCTCTCTTCCTTCACCTTGAATTAGCCCCCACCTTGTAATCAAAAATTGGATCTTCTTGAAGCCCTAAACTTCTGTTTTGGGCCCTGAAATACAAAAGTCGTTAAGGACCTCGTGAGGCAAGGAGCCAAGATTCAGAACAGGCTTGCCTACTTTCTCAGGATAGAAGAATGAAAATGCCTCTCATTCCTTGGAGTCTCCTGCAGAAAAAAGAACAAAATGGAAAAAAATATCGGTGAATAATCCTGACTCAAATGTTTGTTGAGTGTGCAGTCAGTGATTAATGAAGCCAACTTTGTAGGTTCTACCCTGGGTGGGCTAGTTAGCATCATTTTACCCTACAGTCACAGATCACATCTGAAATTGTAACTATCTTGCAAATATGTCCAAGCAGTCACAAAGATAACTGACCACAGAAGATTTGGCACAAATCCTTAACTTATAAGAACCATAATGTAATGTTATATGCATTTTTGTATTTTCGGTAGCACCTATAATATAATATGTTTCATAACATTTGTTCAATTGAACTGAATTGAATTGAATTGAAATTGATCATCATTGAAAGATAAGTGGGCTAAAGAACAATCACTCTTTGTCTCTATCAAGTAGATGATGTTATAGAGTCATAAGGATAACAGTTAAAAAAGAGGCTGGTATCAAAATCTGAGTAAAAAGATCAAAAACACTATGGATTAGTAAAATTTTTCTAAAACAAGTAAGAACTATTCTTAAGTTATTTCTCTCTTAGAAAAAACTCATTTTAAAGATAAGTATGTATATTCATGTTTGAGAGATGTTGACTTAAAAACATAACGTTTGAAGCTTGAGACTTAGAGTGCATGTTTGGATTGAAAAGTGGAGGCAGAGGTGGACACACACTTAATTGGAGAGGACATCTACCAACGTGGTATGATTTTAAAGATCACCTTCGTCTTCATGACCTCAACACTGTTAGAATCCGTTTACTAAGAGGTCAAAGATTTCATTCCACGATCAGAGTTAATGCCTTAACTTCTAATATCCCTGGAACAGGGAACTGAGTAATAATTTCACACTCTTCGTCTTAGTCTGTCTGGGCGGCCATAACAAAACATCATAGATTGGGCAGCTTAAACAAAAGAAATTTATTTTCTCATAGTTTTGGAAGCTGGAAGTCTGAGATCAGAAAGCCAGCATGGTCAGTTTCTGGTGAGAATCTGTTTCCGACTTCTTATGACTGCTCTCTCACTAAGTTCTCACATGGAGAGAGACAACAAACTCTCTGATGTCTTTTCTTATATGGTCATTAATTCCATCATGAGGGCCCCAGCTTCATGACCTTATCTAAATCTAATTACCTTCCAAAGGCCCCGTCTCCAAACACCATCACATTGAGGATTAGGCCTTCAATATATAAATTTGAGAGGGACAAACATTCAGTCCATAACACTATTAAGTATACCCTTTTCTGAAAGCAGCCCTTGGTATTGGGATATGGAGAGAACACAGTGAGCACCTTTGGCTGGGAAAGGAGAGGCACAACAGCAAAAGAGAAGGAGAACAGAATGAAGAGATTAGGGGACCAGAAACAAAAACACATCTACTTCAAAATTGTGTGGCCAATCCAGATATTTCAAAAGTGTTAAATTTAAGTCAGGATTTTTGTTTCCTTAAATCAAATGTTATATGATTTAAGTATTAGTACTATATAACACTAGATTCTCCATCTTTCTAAATAATCTAACCATTATCTCAACAGAAAAGTCTAATATGACATTTTTTCAAAATAATACAGGATATCAATATTATTTCTACAGTATTCCAAAATAGTTAACTGTCTCTCAAAAGCTATTTTGATTATAACAATTTTTTGTGTTGGGCTTTTTACTTGATTGTCCACTCTCCCAAGAATTTTGTCCTGTTCATCTTTGTATCCTGTATAGATAGTATAATATTTGGCAAACATTAGATACTTAAAAAATGATTGGTGAAATTAAAAGTAAAAAACCTAAAACTGTTGTGATTGTTATAACTTTGAAAAATATTTTTTTGCAACAGGATAACAATATTGGTTTTCTGTTTTAAATAGCAAAATACCATTGGTTACATACCCTCCTAATCTATTTTGGTCTCTCTTATTATTTCAAAATTATCTCTCAAGATTATTTCAGAGTAAAGAGGCAGTGAAGTAGTACCTTAAAGATGAAATAAAATAGATTAATTTAACCTCTGCTGCTGTATTGCTTCTAATAAGTGAATCACATAGTAATATTTAAATGAGCAGTCTGTTAAGCAGAATTTGAATTGAGGGAAGTGCTTTTTGTCATTCATCACAACTACACATTGTTCTAAGGAGACATAGAATCATTCACAAAAGTATGGCACTCGGAGAAAGTATTGTGGATTCAGCTTTGGAATCAATCCAGAAATGTTTTTAAGTGCCACAATTTTCATTAGACTTTACTTATGCCACATGTATTGTAGATTATAATTTTTTTTACGAGTTTACTCTGCAGCTGTGTTTTCTTTACAAAGACCTATATTTAAGATTTTCTGTTTAATCTGCCTTTAAAATGGAGAGAAAACTTCATAATTTTCTCTAATTTCCAATTTTGAATCAAATCAAATCATTTTGGGTATTTTTATTGAAAGTTGAATTATCAATCTTGTAATAATAAGAAAAAAAGAGATGTTTAAAGAAAGAAATCATTTGTTTTCATATGTGCTCTTATTCCGAATAAAATCTCCAGATACATCATCTTTCTTGCAATATACCACAAAATAAATCTATTAGAGTTTCCTGTCAACACATGAAAATAAAATTCATTTGCAAGTTGTTAATATCCCTTGGGTACTTTTAAATGTTGCTGTTATGTTCTTGCTGTTATTGTTGTTTTTCTGTTGTGGAAATTACTTACCAAAGCAAATTGTGAGGTAATGATGAAACTTGAAATTACTTTAGTCACAAATTATGAAGAGAAGAGTGTATTGAAAACTGTTCAGCGAATGTCTAGCTTTTCAATGAAACACTTTAGTAAATTATATGGCTACTCTCAAAGGTCCTCGGGTTTCTACTAAAATAGAATGCTACCTTGTTGTTTATCGATATGCAGTTGTTTTATCTCCATAAATACATAGTGTATATGAAAACCACCGAAATTTTCTTTACCCGCTCTATGAAGCACCCCTTCTCTATTTATGGCAAGTTGTATTGTGTGAACCACGCACTACTGATTCTAAGAAAGAGAAGTGCAGCCAATTCTAATTCAAAGTAATCTGATATAGCCATACATATATTTTAAACATTTGTACAATGTGTCTGTTCTTTAAAGCACCAAAATATATTTGGAAATATTTGCAAAAAAGGATATCTTACATATTGAAAGAAAGGCTCTAGAAATCTTATGCACATTTTCAATATACTTAACTACCTTTATAATGGAGTCACAATCTTTGCAAATATTGATTCCATCATAGGAAAGACAAAAAAGCTTTTGAAGAAAGTCATCTTATTTTCCTCTTAAGACATTACCCTCTAATATATTTCACACTCAAATAAAATATTGTGAGTGTTCTGATTCTCTTGGTCTTATTTTGTTCATTGCTGCTTTCTACTTGCTTGTCCTCTTCAACTTTGCCATTGAAACATATGCAACATTGAACTTTCCTTTCCTTCATATTCTTGTACTTTCATGTCCCGCAAATATGACCAATATGACCACCTGCTGTTGTTTGGGAAAGTAGCATACCTGCCATACTTGTGAATCCTTCCAAAGTCTGTCTTTTCATGGCTTACAATTTATAATTGCAAGCCAGTTAATGGCATGATGAACACTTATTTGTTAGTGGGGTAGTCTAATAAACACACAGATTTCAGTAAATCATACTTGATATTTTTATGTGACAACTATTTAACTTTAAAATAAAGATGAAATTTAAAAATTAGGAAGGGAGATAGTATTTATGAATATGTATAGCTCTTAATTTTATCATTTTATCATGATATGTCAAAATAGAAAACAAATAAGGATATTTTTTATTTGCTTAGGAGTTATATAAATTCATTGAAGTTAAAAAAATGATCCCAAACTGAAGGTTCAGTACAGAGTTCAGTACAGAACAAAGTTCATGAGGTAAAAATAGAAAAGGAAATTTTTTTTATCTTTTTTTTTTAAGTGATGTTTTAATATTTTTTAACATTGTGAAATTTTGGGTTGTACATTTTTGTTTGTCCATCACCATATATATAACTCCCTTCACCCCTTGTGCCCACTCCCCACCCCCATTGCCCCTGGTAACCACAATACAGTTTTCTCTGTCCATGTGTTGGTGTATATTTCACATATGAGTGAGATCATACAGTGTTTGTCTTGCTCTTTCTGGCTTATTTCACTTAACATAATATGCTCCAGGCCCATCTATGTTGTTGCAAATGGGACGATTTTGTATTTTTTTATGGCTGAGTAGTATTCCATTGTATATATATATACCACATTCTCTTAATCCAATCGTCAGTCGAGGGACACTTAGGTTGCTTCCACTTCTTGGCTATGGTGAATAATGCTGCAATGAACATAGGGGTGCATAAGCCTCTTTGGTTGTTGATTTTAGGTTCGTTGGATAGATTCCCAGTAGTGGGATGGCTGGGTCATAGGGCATCTCGATTTTTAATTCTTTGAGGAATCTCCATACCATTTTCCATAGAGGCTGCACCAGTTTGCATTCCCACCAGCTGTGTATGAGGGTTCCTGTTTCTCCACATCCTCTCCAACACTTGTTGTTTTTTGTCTTGGAGATTATAGCCATTCTAACGGGCGTGAGGTGGTATCTTAGTGTTGTTTTGATTTGCATTTCCCTGATGATTAGTGATGTTGAACATCTTTTCATGGGCCTATTGGCCATCTGTATATCTTCTTTGGAGAAGTGTCTGTTCATTTCCTCTGCCCATTTTTTGATCGGGTTGTTTGTTTTTTTGTTGTTCAGTTATGTGAGTTCTTTATATATTATGGAGATCAACCACTTGTCAGATGTATGTTTTGCAAATATTCTCTCCCAGCTGGTGGGTTGTCTGTTCATCTTGATTCTGGTTTCATTTGTCTTATAGAAGCTCTTTAATCTGATAAAGTCCCACTTGTTTATTTTTTCTTTAGTTTCCCTAGTCTGGGTAGGCATGTCATCTGAAAAGATTCCTTTATGACCAATGTCAAATAGTGTGTTGCCTATATTTTCTTCTATGAGTTTTATAGTTTCAGGTCTCACCTTCAGGTCTTTGATCCATTTTGAGTTAATTTTTGTGAATGGCGATAGCAGATGGTCCACTTTCATTCTTTTGCATGTGGCTGTCCAGTTTTCCCAACACGATTTATTGAAGAGACTTTCCTTTCTCCATTGTATGTTCTTAACACCTTTGTCAAAAATTAGCTGTCCATATAAGTGTGGTTTTATTTCTGGGCTTTCAATTCTGTTCCATTGATCTGTGTGTCTGTTTTTGTACCAGTACCATGCTCTTTTGATTACTATTGCTTTGTAGTATGTTTTGAAGTCAGGGATTGTGATGCCTCCTGCTTTGTTCTTTTTTCTTAGGATTGCTTTAGCTATTCGGGGTCTTTTGCTGCCCCATATAAATTTTAGTATTCTTTTTTTCTATTTCTGTGAAGAATGTCATTGGGATTCTGATTGGGATTGCATTGAATCTGTAGATTGCTTTAGGTAATATAGACATTTTAACTATGTTTACTCTTCCAATCCACGTGCATGGGATGTCTTTCCATTTCTTTATGTCATCATGGATTTCTTTCAATAATGTCTTGTAGTTCTCATTGTATAGGTCCTTCACCTCCTTGGTAAGATTTATTCCTAGCTATTTTATTCTTTTTGATGCAATTGTAAATGGTATTATCTTTTTGAGCTCTCTTTCTGTTAGTTCATTATTAGCATATGGAAATGCAACTGATTTTTGTAGATTGATTTTGTACCCTGCAACTTTGCTGTAGTTGTTGATTATTTCTAAGAGTTTTCCAATGGATTCTTTAGGGTTTTCTATATATAAAATCATGTTATCTGCAAATAGTGAGAGTTTCACTTCTTCGTTACCTATTTGGATTCCTTTTATTCCTTTTTCTTGCCTAATTGCTCTGGCCAAATCCTCCAGTACTATGTTGAACAGGAGTGGTGAGAGTGGGCAGCCCTGCCTCATTCCTGTTCTCAGAGGAATGGTTTTCAGTCTTTCCCTGTTGAGTATGATGTTGGCTGTGGGTTTGTCATAAATAGCCTTTATTATGTTGAGGTACTTTCCTTCTATTCCCATTTTGTTGTGAGTTTTTATCATAAATGGATGTTGTATCTTGTCAAATGCCTTCTCTGCATCTATTGAGATGACCATGTGGTTTTTATTCTTTGTTTTGTTGATGTGATGTATCACGTTGATTGATTTGTGGATGTTGAACCATCCCTGCGTCCCTGGTATAAATCCCACTTGATCATGGTGTATGATCTTTTTAATGTATTGCTGTATTTGGTTTGCCAATATTTTGTTGAGGATTTTTGCATCTATGTTCATCAGCAATATTGGCCTGGAATTTTCTTTCTTTGTATTGTCTTTGTCTGGCTTTGGTATCAGGGTGATGTTGTCCTTGTAGAATGATTTAGGAAGTGTTCCATCTTCCTCTATTTTTTGGAATAGTTTGAGAAGGATGGGTATTAAATCTTCTTTGAATGTTTGGTAAAGTTCACCAGAGAAGCCATCTGGTCCTGGACTTTTATTTTTTGGGAGGTTTTTGATTACTGTTTCAATCACTTTACTTGTGATTGGTCCATTCAGATTCTCCATTTCTTCTTGGTTCAGTTTTGGGAGGTTGTATGAGTCTAAGAATTTATCCATTTCTTCTAGATTGTCTAATTTGTTGGCATATAATTTCTCATAATATTCTCTTATAATCCTCTATATTTCCGTGGTATCCATTGTAATTTTTCCTTTTTCATTTCTAATTTTATTTACTTGAGCTTTTTCTCTTTTTTTCTTAGTAAACCTGGCTAAGGGTTTGTCAACTTTGTTTATCTTCTCAAAGAACCAACTCTTTGTTTCATTAATCCTTTCTGCCGTTTTTTTGGTGTCAATTTCATTTATTTCTGCTCTGATTTTTATTATTTCTCTCCTTCTGCTGACTTTGGGCTTTGTTTGTTCTTTTTGTAGTTCTGTTAGGTGTAATTTGTGGTTGCTTATTTGGGCTTTTTCTTGTTTGTTAAGGTGGGCTTGTATCACTATGAGTTTCCTTCTCATGACCAATTTTGCTGCATCCCATATGATTTGGCATGGCATATTTTCATTTTCAGTTGTTTCCAGATTTTGATTTCTCCTTTAATTTCATCAGTGATCCATTGGTTGTTCAGTAGCATGTTGTTTAATCTCCACATTTTTGTCACTTTCCAAGTTTTTTTTTCGTGGTTGATTTCCAGTTTCATAGCATTATGATCTGAAAAGATGCTTGTTATGATTTCAATCTTCTTAAATTTATTGAGGCTTGCTTTGTTTCCCAACATATGGTCTATCCTTGAGTATGTTCCATGTGTGCTTGAGAAGAATGTGTAGTCAGCTGTGTTTGGATGGAGTGCTCTGTATATGTCTACTAGGTCCATCTCGTCCAGTTTTTCATTTAAGTCTAATATTTCTTTATTGACTTTTTGTCTGGATGATCTATCCATTGATGTAAGTGGGGTGTTAAGATACCCTACTATTATTGTGTTGTTGTTAATGTCTCCTTTTAGGTTTGTTAATAGTTGCTTTATGTACATTGGTGCTCCTCTGTTGGGTGCATATATATTTAGAAGTGATATGTCTTCTTGGTGGAGTGTCCCTTTTATCATTATATATTTCCCTTCTTTGTCTTTCTTAACCTGTTTTATCTTGAAGTCTACTTTGTCTGATATGAGTATGGCAACACCTGCTTTCTTTTGTTTGCCATTAGCTTGGAGTATTGTCTTCCATCCTTTCACTCTGAGCCTGTGCTTGTCTTTAGTGCTGAGATGTGTTTCCTGGAGGCAGCATATTGTTGGGTTTTGCTTTTTAATGCATCCTGCCACTCTGTTTCTTTTGATTGGAGAGTTCAATCCATTTACATTTAGGGTAATTATTGATATATGAGGACTTAATGTTGCTGTTTTGTCACTTATTTTCTGGTTCTTTTGCGTTTCCCTTGTTTCTTGTCCCATTTGTTTTGGACTGTCAATTCAGTTTGGTTGTTCTGTCTTATGACTCTTCTAGTTTTCTCTTTGTTTATTGTACGTGGTTTTGTTTTGATTATTTGTTTAGTCGTTACCTTGAGGTTTGTGTAAAAAATCTTGTGTATGAGATAGTCCATTATCTGATGGCCTCCTATTTCCTTATACTAAGTCAATTCAATCACTTTCCTCTTCCCCTTCTAAGTCGTTCTTGTTATACCTTATTCTATCTTGTATTTTGGCTGTGTGTTTACAGTGATGAGGTTAAATTTACTTTTGGTGAATTCCTTCCTTTGATCTTTGATTTTAGTATTTAAGTGGTTGCTAACCTATTCCAGTAAAGATCTACTATTTTTCTGAGTTTATCTACCTATTTTTCTCCTTGCTCCAAGCTTTGTATTCCCTTTCTCTTCTTTTTTTCAGGCCTGAGGGCCTTCTTGAGTATTTCTTGTAGTAGGGGTCTCGTGGCCATGAACTCCCTTAGCTTTTGTTTATCTGGGAGAGTTACTATTTCTCCATCATATTTGAAGGATAGATTTGCTGGATAGAGTATTCTTGGCTGAAAGTTTTTGTCTTTCAGTATTTTGAATATATCATTCCAGTCTCTCCTAGCCTGTAAAGTTTCTGTTGAGAAATCCGCTGAGAGGCTGATGGGAGTTCCTTTGTATGTTATTTTTTGTTTTTGTCTAGCTGCCCTTAATATTGTTTCTTTGTCATTGACTCTGGCTAGCCTTACCACTAGGTGTCATGGAGAGGGCCTTTGCCTGTTGATATATTTAGATGACCTGTTGGCTTCGCTTACTGGTATTTCCTTCTCCTTCCCCAGATTTGGGAAATTCTCAGCTATTATTTCCTTGAATAGGCTCTCTGTTCCTCTTTCCCTCTCTTCTCCCTCAGGAATACCTGTAATTCTTATGTTACATTTCCTAATAGAGTCAGATATTTCTCGGAGACTTTCTTCATTTCTTTTTAGTCTTAGTTCTCTCTCCTCTTCCATCTGGAGCATACGTGTATTCCTATCCTCTAAAATGCTAATTCTTTCCTCCATATTGTCAGCTCTGTTCTTTTAAGATTCCAGATTCTCCTTTATCTCCGCCACTGTGTTCTTCATCTGCATCAGCACTGATTGGTTTTTCTTTATAATTTCAATCTCTTTTGTGAAGAAACTCCTAATCTCATTATATTGTTTGTCTGTGTTGTCTTGTATTTCTTTGAGTGTTTTTATGATAGCTATTTTGAAATCTCTCTCGTTTAGATTATGGATTTCTGTGTCTTCAGGGTTGGTTTCTGGGTGCTTGTCATTTTCCTTCTGGTCTGGTGATTTCATGTATGTTTTCATAGTGATTCCTGTGTTGGCTTTGTTTTTCCTCATCTTGCTAATCTCTGATTGCAATTTCCACCAGCCGCCACTGTGTGGTGGTAAAGGGCTGTGTAATCTACACCCCCTGTGCTCTGCTCCGGTTTTTCCACTGCGATCTGCAGGTCAGATCACTTGGTCTGGTCTGGTCAGCTGAGCTGCAGGGTCCGGTTTGTGGGGGGGGGTTTCTCTCTTTCGCCCTCTGGGTCCTTGGCGTGGAATGCTTCTCATTAGCCCTTCGTTATCTGCTCTCTGGAGTGCTCAGATGTTGATGGTAGCCCTGTGGCTCTTCTGAGTCCTCTGTGTGGGAGTTTCCCACTGGCTGAGAGAGCCCTAAGAGCTACGGTTTCCCCGTAGAGAGCTGCCCCTCCCCCCTCTCTGGGATCCGCACAGACCGGGATTGCTGATCTGATGGGGAGGGAGAGGAGTTCTCCTTACCTCTCCCCACTTCCTCCGGGGGCCCAGCACATTCCACTCTCAAATGTGTGGCAGTGTGGATCTTTCTGATCTAGCTTTTCACTGTCTGGGATTCCGTTGTTGGTCTGTGACTGTTCCTTTTGTTGTATCTTATCGGGGGAAGAGTTCATGGGAAAGCTCACTCTGCCATGACACTGACGTCACTCCCAGAAAAGGAATTTTTTCATGAAAATGACATTTGTTACCTTGTTTTATGATGAATAATAATTCTACTAATGAAACAAAAAATAAACATCCATCTGTGTACAGGGACTACTTACACTTCATAAAAAAAAATTAGAGACTAGCAGGAGAAAGTTTGAAGTATTTAAGCTATGTAAATAATAGCATTTTTATAACCATGGAATGTCAGCTAGGAGGGAACAAGGAAGTAAGGAAGTCTAAATGGGTGACATTATAAAGATCACCCAGCTGGTCTAAAACAGAACCAAAACACAACAGTGGCTACCATCAGAAAGAAAGGGAACTAACATATAATTCCTACTGTGATCCAGGCCTGGTAATGGGTCCTTTATATAAATTGTCTCCTGTAATCCTTCCTATGACTTAGTGAGCTAAGTACTATTATTATCTCCATTATTCCCATGAGGCAGCTGATACTCACCAAGGTCAACTCAATTAGTTGTGATGAACCATGTCAGTCTAAGCCCAAAGTCTGTGCTCTTTCCATTATGCTGTACTCATCTCATATTTTTTCCTGACTTCCAGTCCAGTGTTCTTTTTCTATATCATGTTTTTGCTTTATCAGCAATAACAGAAGCTAAAAATGCAAAAATATTTGAAACCATGCCTTATCCTAATATTTCTATAGTATCTCTTACTATATCTCCACTATCTCCACTGTTTCACTTGAAATCTCAGCCATGTGTGTTGTACATATAACAATTGCATGAAGATGAGACAGTGCAATAGTGTTATAGTAGAATGATAATAATACACTGTGTATTATTAGCCATCAGGGCATATTTTAGTTCCAACAAGAGTTGAGTCTAGGATTAAGAAAGAATTCAAGATGCAATGGAAACAGTAGACCATGGGTTAGGAAGGCCAGGAAGGATTGTGATCCTAGCACAATGATCACCTTGAGAGAGGCCTTATATAGGTATCCCCCCCACCCTGCCCCTTAATCTCCTCTGAATCTTAGAATTAGAAGATTAAAAAAGTGAGGAAGATAGACCGTGTCAGAGATTTTGAAGCTGTTTTCCTCAAATCCAGTTAAGGAAGGCAGAGGAGAGGAAAAAGGAGTGCAGACCTGGCCAGGGTCTAGGACTCCCACCTCCACTGTTAACTGCAGCAGCTCCTCTTTCATTTGTTTTGCATATTAGGCTTCTGTTTAATCTTCGATTTAAAGAAAATATATTTCCATCAAAAAATTAAAAATGAAAACCTTTTGATGATCTTTAAAATCCCCTACAGTTCCAAATAACGGTTTCATCATATTTATGACAAAAATTTGTTTAAATTTGACAGAAAACAAAAATCTGCTTAAATGGTAAGAACACTTAGACTGTATGCTTGTTTTTTTTTTTTTCCTTCTGCCAATACATTTCTCGAAAACACACCAGTCTTTTTCTGGATTCAACTAGCACAACATTTTTTATTTAGCAAGTAATGTTCAAGGTTTCTAGTGTCTCTCAGAGTACACAGAAGGGATATAAAGGGAAACTATAAATTATATAAGTTCTTTTTGAAATAATAAGAATGAGAAAAACTTTCCTCTAAGACTAGCCAACAGTAGAGCCAATAAAGCTTATTAAATGGGTCCAAACATGCACAGATGTGCTTCTGACAGGCCTAACAGGAGAAAGCGGGGTTCTTTGTATTCTTTTTGCTGCAATAATTGCTTTATCATTAATTTATTTTCAATCAAAAATGTATATGATTAGTCACTATTCCATTTTTATTAGCAGATTCCTACTGCCATCTAGTGGCAAACGATGATGATGATTGTTGAAATAAGATGGTTATTTAAGATGGGACTTGGTGATAAATGAAAGAAAATTCCCTATAGCAAAATAAAAATTTCAAAGTACTTGTGTCAGAGTAATTTCACACCCTTTTACTGCCATTGTATCATCAGCTTTATTTTTCAATTCCCTTTCTTTTTAGTTATCTAGAACGTTTAAAACAGATTCGTACACTAGTTATCCTTAATTGGTAGCTGTCATTTTGATGACCTTGATGATAATTGTCAGTTTCAGGTGACTCATCCTCATTATTTTGAGAAGAACTCCTAGGAATGACCAGAGAGCCTATCTAGAAAGAGCTTGTGTGATGTCATTGAGAAGGCTTCCTGGGGACCTTTGTTGACAAAGATAGACCTAGAAATCATCTTTCTTATTTGATGCCCTTCAGAAGAAACCTAAAACAGGAACAATATGAGACTAGGTCATCACTTTGATAACTTCCACGCCTTGTGGTCTCAGGACTCTAGTTTACTTCTGTCTTAGTCAGTGTTAACACTGGACTAACCAAACTTTGTTGTTATTGTTGTTTTAAATCGTAGAATTATTGTAGAACATAGTGTAACACACATAAGGATGCAATCAGAATCTCCAAAATATAACCATGAAGTGTAGGCATGATTATGCCTGTGAAATCTTTCTCTTCTCCCTCTATATGTCTCTGGTATCTTATTCATTTCTATGACTTCAACTATAACGTTTATAAAGGAGACTCTTAAGTCTTTTGTGCCACCTTGCCCTGAAATTTTGAAATACGTTTCTGTATATTTCTACTTGAGTATCCTGCTAGCACTCTATACTCAGCATATCCCCAATTGTACTTGTCAGTGGTTAAAAGCACTGGCTCCAATGTCAGGCAAGCCTGCATAAAGATCGCAGCTTCCCACTTGCTATTTGTGTGAACTGGGGCAAGTTATTTAATCTCTTTAGGCTTCAGTCTCCCCACATACAAAATGGACTTAAAATTCTATTTAACCATGAATAGCTATTTTTACAAATAAAATAATTCAAGGAATGGGTTTAGTACAGTGCCTGTCACACAGTACATGTTCAGTAAACTGATATTATTTCTATTAAGATTATCATCATTTATTATTCCCATCCCCCCAAATTAAAGAATCCTCCTGAAGTTTCTAGTATTGTTAGTGGCAGTGCCCTTTCTCTTCTTTCCCCGATGTGAAACTGCAGAGCCTTCTTTGGCATCTCCTTCCCCTCAACAATCAGATGCTAATTTTTATAGATTTATCCTTTGAAATGTCTCTTGCATCTGCTACAGCTCCAATGCCTCTACCTCTGTTTAGGCCTTCAAGTCCCTCTTTCCTGAACTCATGCAATACTATCTTCCTTCTATCTCTCTTTACTAGGCCCATCCAATGCACTGTTATATTAATTGCACCAAAGCAGCTACAATCATATCATCATCCTTTAAAAAATCCATCAATGTCTTTGCATTTTATTTATTAAGGAGTAAATTGAATTGAGTAAAAATTCTTACCCTACCATTCAAGTTGTTCTTTAACTAGCTTCTTGCCAACCTTATCTTCTCATGACTTTCTATGTCTGTTCTAAGCTTAAGCTGAATTGAACTAGTCCCTGTCCCCAAAATATTCCATAGAACCCCATTTCTGTGCCTTTAATCATCTTTTCCCTTTACCTAGAAATATTTTTTGAGTATACTTCTGCCTGTCAAGATTCTAAATATCTTTTAGGATACTTTCATTCATTCAATAATATTTAAGTGCCCACTTTACGCAAAGTATAATTCTGGGAATAGTAAAAGTGAGTGGAAAGAGCTTAAGAGTTTATGTCAGAAAACCAGAGTTTAAACTTTAGCTCTGCTTCTATCTAGCCATGGGACATTGAACTAGTCACACTCCCTGTGTTAGCCTCAGTTTCTCTATCTCTAAAAGGTTGAGTTAATAATAGTTGCTTACCAGATTGTTGCAAATAATGAATTAGATAAGAGATCCCCCTCCGCCAAAAAAAATGCCGAGCATGGTGTATCTCCCACATAAACACACCTTGAGTAAAGTGTTATCTCTTCTTTGAAGCCTTTATATATTACCCAAGAAGATGTGTTTTCCTTTCTCCCACAACACTTTGGAGTAGAAGTATGGCATAATAGTTAAGTGTGAGGTTTTTGGAGCCAGACAGATTGAGCTTTAAATGTCAGCTCAATACTCACTAGCATATGAGCCTGAGAAAGCCACTTAATCTTTCTGATCCTCAGCTTCCTCCCCTTCAAACTGGCAATAATAACAGCTATTACCCACAGGGTTCTTGTAAGGATTACATATTATGCATGTAAAATTCTTTGACAATATCTTATGCTGTTGGTATCATAATCAGTTTTTGATATTTGTCTAACCCCCATTGCCTAATTGCAAGATTTCAAAAGTAAGAGCTATATTCTACTAATTTCTATATCATCCATAGTGCCATGCACCTAGGATTGTCTCAATAAATGTTTGTGGAATGACATTGGAAAGCAAGCATTCATTCTTCAGGTATCACTGTGCACGTGAGGGAGTGGAAAGTCCAATGTACAAGTAGGATTACTTCACTAAGCTGTGTCTTGATCCACATAAAATTGAGATCAGTTTTAAAATTTCTCTTAACACGTGTGGTTTGTTAAAACAGTCAGAAATGTTTGACATTGTTTTTCCCCTTTCAGACTTACCATATTCAAGTGTTCAATATCTCCAGATCACAGAAAAAACACAAAATATCAAAACTGGGACAAAAAGACTATGAAGGATCAAAGGCACTAGATGAGCAATAGGCAAACTATTTATAGTAATCTTACCAATATCTAGGCTTTGAGTAGACACAGCAGTCCCTTTGCCCTAAACTTGATGTTTTTCAGCCTCTTATAAGTAGAGAAAAATTGGAAAACTTTAATTACCTTAAAATGACTTTGCTAAGTGAATTATCCAACGCAATAGCAAATCTGTTGCAGAGCTAAGAGTAGAATACATGCTTGTTCCACAGCCTGTAGGCTGTCTCAATGTTCTAGCTATGTTTACCAACATTTCAATTAAAATATGATGTGGTTCTATAAAAGAGCTCGAGTTTCTATGCAAGTATAAAAATTTATTTTAAATGTCAGAATTGGTTTACATTTCTGAAAACTCTTAATGGCAATTACAAAGTAAGTGTTCATTTGCCTCTTTGTGTGACTAAAATATTACTCTGGCAATTGTTTTATCTTCAATCAGATACGCTTCATGAATAGAAAGTAAGAGATTCATTGGGCCTCTTAGCTAACATTCTAATTTATGGCAGTTAATTGTAATAAGTAAAATTAATTGCCCAATTCAGAGACCATAATTTATCTCATAGAAATTAATCCTCTCAAATCCTTTTCTGGGGAGGAAGTGAAAAAGGCAAAGAGCAAACTAATAAAACTCACTAGCCATTCACTTTGAAATACCCAGGTTTAAATTTCACAATTTCTATGGACTCATTAAGAGGAAAAATGAGCACTACCAGGGGGACTCAAATTTTTATTTTTACTTGCCTAGACAAAATTGATATAGAATTTGCAATAACGGACACTCAAAAATAAAAACATGACCATGCATGTGGAACAAGAACTGAGCTGTACAGGAAACCCAGACAAGGAATGTAACATCAGGTCTGAATACTCAAACATGGCAATCATTTGAATGAATTACTAAAACAGATTTGTGACCATCTCTCCCTTGAGACATTTTAAATGCTGTATCTTTAAGAATCATGTTCAATCTTATGTCTACTGTCTGGAATAATTTAAGAGAATGATGCCCAGGGCCAGGTAGTAGACAGGATTAAGACTGAAGTGTTCTTCCAATATTTTTTTTTACAATTTATAATACAGCGAAATTTCAATTAACCAGAATACTTGGAGGAATGAAGATCCTGAGAAATTTGATATTATTTTGTTTGTTTGAAAACTGAAAAAGAAAAATATCTTAAACTAGGGTCCAATCGTGCAAATTTTTATAGGTTATCTCATTCTACTTTCCTGTCACATGAATACAATATTTTTTTTTTTTGATTTAAGTTTTGTAAGGCTGAGGGTCATCAACATGCCCATCAGTTCTTACCATACAAGATTATGGAAATGACCAAGTTCCAGGGATATATTCTTAAGGCAGAGCAAGCAAGATTTTCTAATGAATTTGATATATGCAACAAAGAGAAAGGCCAAGTATAACACCATGATTTGGGGAAAAACTGGCAGGAAGGAGTTTCCATTAACTGAAATGGGGAAAACTGTAAGAGGACTTCGTTAGGGTTGAAATATCAGGAGCTCAGTTTAGAGAGTTCATTTTGAAGTGCCTATTTACCATTCAAGAAGAGATGGTTAGTAGGCAGTTAGAGGTGTGGGTCTGTAGTTGAGGAGAGAGCCAGGTTTGCGCTACACAATCACCCAAGCACTCTATAATCCCTACCTTTAGTCTAAGTAACCATATCGTATAGCACCTTCAAAGACATTTCCCCCCCAAATCATTTTTCCTCATGGTTTCCTATTACACATAAAAGTGTATATATAATGTACTAAACAATCATAATAACGATACCTAATGTCTACATTATCTCATATAATCCTCAAACAAATCGTAAATGAGAGACACTTTTATTACCCTACTTTATAGACGAGGACACTGAGGCTTAGAGAGTTAGATAGCTTTGCCAAGGTTACACACGTGTTGGGATAAGCACTGGTCTAATTGCCTTCAGATCCCAAAATTTTAGCCACAGCATAGTTCTGCCTCTTTCTGATATCATTTTCCCCCTTTTGCATTATTTTGTTTTTCTCAACAGCTGCATGCGCTGGCTCACACAAACACACACACACAAACATCTGCTTGTCAAAGCTTTTAATCAGTGCAGCGTAAGATTACCAGCACTGCCATAGGCTCAGGTGCTTCTTCTGACTGCCTGTAGCTTCTTCAATCCAATTTCTCTTTTTCTTTCTCAGTCTATTCATTTTGTATTGGTATCAGTTGAGAATATATTTGTTATTTTGTATTGGTATCTGTTGAGAAAAATATTTGTTACACACATATATTATGAGTACTCTGACATCACACTTCTCAGGAACAGTAGTGATGGGATCACACAGCTCACAATAATTGACAGAATTTTAGGTAAAAAAGAGGCCCTAGTTAATATTTTGGCATAAAAAAAATTTGCTACAATTATTTTGCCACGCAGATTGTTTTCTGATGCCAGAACTTTTGAATGCTGGAAATATGCTGTCAAGAAATCATTTGACATATCATTTAGCCATGCTGCTACTTAGAACAATAATGAAAGCAAAGATGGAAAATATGCATTCTGGTTGTTGTTTTCCCACAAATATTTTTATATTGTTGAGCAATGGATATTTTTCTCTATTTCTCTCCATTTCTACCCAATGTGAGGAGCAACTAACAAGTTTATCATAGTCTGAATTTATTTTAAATGAATTTCTATGTCATCTTTTTAAAGTTCCAGGTACTTTTAGTTTCAAAATCATATTCACAACCTGTCTCAGTTAGATATTATGGATGATTGTCTTGTTTTACAGCTGAAGAGCCTCAGTCAGAGAAAATAGGTGGTTGACCCAAAATTGCTTATGCTTGCAAATAGTAGAGCTAAATTTGCAACTTGATGTTCTAGTGCAATTCATTTTAAAATTTAATGTGCATAAGAATCACTCAGGGAACTTGTTAAAACACAGATTCTGATTCATGAGGTCCGGAATGGGGTCTGAGACTCTGTATTTCTAACATGCTCCCTATTGGCAATTATGACCACAGGGCTCAGGGCCACATCTTGAGTAGCAAGGGGCTAGATCAAACTGCTGTTCATAGTGGAATTCAGGAAAAAAAATTAGCCTATTTGCATAGATCAATCATTCATTCACTCACTTTCAAACATCTACTATGTTTGAAATTTTGTGGATGTAAAAATGAATAAGCCATAGTCCCTGTCCTCAAAGAATTCACAGTCAAATTGAGAAAGTAAACTCTTCTACAAGTACAATATAATACATAGAAGTATGCACGAGAAGTACTTTTGAAAGGCAGGTAGGATTTCATTGTTTTTGTAATTACAAAAACTCAAACAACAAAAAGATAAAAAGTGAGAGATTCCCTCTCATTTTCATTCTTACTCCTCAGAAGTAACTACTATTTTTCCCAGTTTTATTGAGATATAATTGACATAACTCACTGTATAAGTTTAAGGTGTATAGCATAATGGTTTGACTTACATATAGTGTGAAATGATTACTGCAATAAGTTTAGTTGGTCAAACCTACTTTTAATAGGTCCAGACTTCCAAAATGAACAGAGAGGTACAGTAATTTACAAAAACAGGATCATACTCTACCTATTGTTCAGCAAGTATTTTTTTAATTCAACAATGCACATCCTATTTCAATGTATATATATTTTTTTCTCATTCATTTTAATGGCTACATAGTTTTCCCAGTAAGAAGATACCATAATTTGTTTAACTATCTCCCTATTGATATATATATATTTATCTCACCTCTATTTTTTCTTGGGACAAATAGTGCTTTAAGGAACATACTTGTTCCTATGCCTTTGCATACTTTCTTTGTGATAGAAACCTAGAACTGCTGCTGCTTTACTTTTCATAGGTAATGATAAATTAACCTCCACGAAGGTTGTATCAATTTTTTAGACTTTCTTCAACAACATAGAATAATGTCCTTTGCCTCATCTATTCACCAATACTGCATAGCAGTGTTATTTTTGATCTTATCAATCTGTGGCATATTAATAAATGCATAAATACTAAAATACAAAAATATATAATAAATACAATATTTGTTTAAATATGTTTATATACCTATATTATATATTTCTATTTGTATAACATTTTATATTATATACATATAAGTTTATACAAATATTTGTATTTATATATCTATTATTTGCATGAGTAAAAATACACTTTTCTGTTACCAAGTTATAAACTTATTTTTCAGCTTTTCTTCTGCCTAGGAAAATGATTTTTGACATAAATGTTTTTATGCCAGTCAGATGTAAATTCCGTCTGAGATCTGTATCCAATCTAATGGCAAGGGCATTTACCACCAAATGGTCGTATCTAGAAAGTCTCTAGAGTCAGATTACTAGGCAACAACCAAGACATACAGAAGTTTTTGGAAGATTGTCATTTCTTTTACTTTTTGTTCCCTGATTACAAAAGCCTAGCTAAGAGTGGTCAGTGGTCAAAGAGGCTGACTAAACAGAGGCCTAGATTGGGTAGAGGGAAGAGGTAGATTGGTGGCAAAACCTGGGGAAAAGGATGGAATCAGACTCATTTTCTGAGACAGGAGTTTTTTGTTTTTTTTTTTTTTTATAATTTTTTGTTTATTGCAGTAACATTGGTTTATAACATTGTATAAATTTCAGATGTACATCATTATACTTTTATTTCTGCATAGATTACATCGTGTTCACCACCCAAATACTAATTACAACCCATCACCACACACATGTGCCGAATTATCCCTTTAGCCCTCCTCCCTCCCCCCTTCCCCTCTGGTAACCACCAATCCAATCTCTGTCTCTATGTGTTTGTTTATTGTTGTTATTATCTACTACTTAATGAAGGAAATCATACAGTATTTGACCTTCTCCCTCTGACTTATTTCACTTTGCATAATACCCTCAATGTCCATCCATGTTGTCACAAATGGCTGGATTTCATCGTTTCTTATGGCTGAGTAGTATTCCATTGTGTATATATACCACATCTTCTTGATCCATTCGTCCCTTGATGGGCACTTAGGTTGCTTCCAAGTCTTGGCTATTGTGAACAACGCTGCAATGAACAGAGGTGTGCATGTATCTTTACGCATTGGTGTTTTCAAGTTCTTTGGATAAATACCCAGCAGTGGAAGAGCTGGATCATATGGCAGTTCTATCCTTGATTTTTTGAGGAATCTCCATACTGTTTTCCATAGTGGCTGCACCAGTTTGCACTCCCACCAGCAGTGTATGAGAGTTCCCTTCCCTCCACATCCTCTCCAACACATGTTGTTTCCTGTGAGACAGAAGTTCTAAGGACCATGATAGATGTGAAACAGGAATCAGCTGTCTTCCCATGTTGATTTGAGACCTTGCCTGTAGGTGTGTTGGTATATTCATTGGTTTCACTACTCTAACATGAATATCAAAAGATCTCTGACACTGCTTATCACTCACCTAATATTCATTTTCGTCCTCTTTAAGCTGATTAAAACTATTGCTTCATATTTTCTTCAGGAATAGCTCATTTAAAATGCTAGTTAAACATGGTTATACCCTTACTTATTGAAAATTTGGCAGCAATGGAATTCATCATTTTCTTCATAGAGAAACTATGCAGTTCTATTTTAAGTGGGTTATAATTTTATTTGGAAATAAATTGATCTGTGAGTAGATAATTATTTTGATTCCACTTCATTTTATTTGACTTCTATTTGGCAAATTCGTTCATTTTATTGGGCTCCATGTTTTCTGCTATATAGAAAAATCCTGCTTTGTGCTCTGATTTCAGTGATTACATAGAAATAAGGATCATAGAAATAGCACCACATTTAACTTGATTGACATTTTTGATTCATGCAGGCCATGCCTAGAAACTCTAACATCTCTTAAAGGGTGAATTTTCTTTATTACTCAAAATGCTTTGCTTACTTAATTGCAATTGTGCCTTCACAAATCTCTTTTAACATCAAGGATAGATATTGAGAACATATTCTGCATTCTATTACTCTTGTTATCTACTAGCTGAGGCCATGAAAACTCACACCAGTGACAGACCATATGAGGAACTCACTGTTGCATTTCTTCACCTAAAAGTATTTGCATTTTTATCCCATATACTCAATAACTATTTTTGCTTACTATTTGATGTGTACTGTGCTAGATGCTGGTGACCCAATTGCTGCTCCAGGATGCAAACACAGATCTATAAGGCTCTAAATTTGGTGCCCTGAAGTCCTACATTCAGCAGCATAATTCCTCCAGCAGGATAATGACATGATGCAAGAGAGTTTTGAGTAATTACATTGGTCTGGCAGTAGTATTCAAAATAGATTAATGAATGTCTGTAATGAGTAACGGAGTTAAGAAGTTATTGTGCAGTTGGTGAGGGCACAGGTTCAGTGTTATAAAATAATAATAATAATAACAGTAATAATATATTTAAAAGATTTATTGGAGAATGTCATTTAATCACTATTTAACTACCACTACAACCCTATGAAGTAAATACATTTTATTTCGATTTTATGGATGAAGAAAAGGAGGTTCAGAGAATTGAAGTAATTTTCCCATATGGGTGAATGGTGGAGGCCAGATTCACATCTCAGACCTCAGAGCCTAAACTTCTAACATCTATATAACAAAACACTGCCTTCTAAAAATAGAAGAAAAGCAAAACCACAAATGTACATAGAAGCCCTCCACACCTTTTCCTTTATCTCTTCCACGAAGTATCAAACGTCTCTGATTTTCTAGTTATCTAACTAAAACCTAGAAAAATTTAACCTAGGAATAATGATAAGTACAAATTGAGTTGATCATTACAGCACAACACCTGTGTGATCTTGGACCCATTGCTTAATCATTCTGTGCCTTGTTTTCCGCTTCAGTAAAATGGGAATAATAACAGTATCTACCTCAGGAGGTTATTATAAGATTAAATGAAACAATGCATATAAATTACACAGAATAGTGTCTGGCATATGGTGAGTGTTCAAATTATGTTAGCAATTATTATTATTAAATAGCTGTGGTTTGGTAATAATATAAAGGACTTTTGAAGTTCTAAAATTGACATGAATTACTTATGCAAAAAAATCTGCAGTGTTAAAAGAGCTGTGGAAGATAGAAACTAATGGAAACACTGAATAACAAATACACTGAGTGTGCTATTTAATCCTTTTACATAAGCCACCCAACAAAAACACAGCTTCCAAGGAGCCATTCAGAAATGAATGTATTTTGCTATTCCATAAACATATTTTCTAAGTTTCCTGTAAAGTCCCGAAATTATATTCTTACCACTCAGAGTTTCTAAATAATAGGTGTCTATATAACAAGACTAGATAGATCACTTTTTAAAAATATTGGCAGAATCCTAGTGAGAATTTAGCATGTTTCAAAGTCTTAAGACCATCTATTCTGCAGTCCATCACTGATTAAACTTTGAGCTCCCTAAAAATTTTTCAAATTCCTATAACCAAATTTAGAAAATAAATTTACTTTTTAAAAAATGTTCTCTATTTGTGACCAATCTCTGCTTTGTTTTAAGGATTTTTATAAGGAACTGTGTTCCTAAGGACTATAGCTCTCAGTTGTCACTGTTGTCCCTCTGTTAAATAAATGTATGTTCATTAGTTGACACTGGTTTTCAAATGAAAATCCAGCAGCTCATCATTTTCTGATTAATGAAGCAATGTATCATATAAGGTCAGTGTTCAAAAACTGTACTAACAAAAATTAGAACAGGAACAGTCTTTGAGCATTTTAAACATCTTTGTCTAGAGCAAGTACTCTTATGCAAGATTGTTTCTATTCATCTAGGTGTAAACATAAGCTAGAATATGCCATATCTTATTATTATAATTTTCCTTAATAGCTGTGGTAACATGCTTTTAATGTAAAGAATAAATAAAAATATTATTAGGACTTGATCGTCTGGAGACAAAGGCAAAAGGAAACATGATTAAAATTTATGAACTCATGAAAGATGGCAATAGTGTGAACTCAAATATATTGACAAAGTCCTGGTGTGTCAATCAATTGGGAGTATCTATAGAAATTAAGAGATATGACATTTTTGTTTAAGATAGAAGAATAAGTATCTACAAGTTAGATTTTCAAAGAATTTTAGCTCCTATAACTCCTCTAACCTATAGCCTCCTTCCTACAGCATGGCCAAAGAGAGAGGGCTTGGTGGGAGAGAGCTATTTCTGTCAAATAAAGGCAGCCAAGTCAGTCCCAAATGAATGATAGATAATACTCAGATAGCTCCTACCACGTAACAGGCACTAGTCTAAGTGCTTTACATATATAATTCATTTACTCCTCACAGTAACCTTATGAGGTAAGTGCTATTATCATCCTCTTTTATAGGTGAGAAAACTGAGGTACAGAGCATTTAAGTGATTCTCCCCATGTTCACACATGCACATGTACAACTGGCTATTTTAGGTTACTCTTTGGAGTACATTTTGAAGCTTTCAGGACTGTGCCTTCCTTGCAGTGCCAGCACCTGTGTGTTGAAAAAAGTTTCTGTTCTCACGGTGATGGGGAAGGGGACACTTGTATGTATACATCGTCTTCTAGGTTTTCACTAGTTTCTGATATGATGATTGATTGGTTTGATTTTGTCCCTGGGCATCAAAATTTCATCAGGTGCCGCAGTGCATAAATGATGAATCACAAGGTCTGTTCTGCTGCTGTTCCCAGACAGGTTTATTTCAAGCATTGGTGATACCTAGCTGATGTTGCAATTTTGTGGCACTGGTAATGCCTTTGGGTACCCAACTACATACCCAATCCACAGTGTCTCAATATCAGGAAGGCTACAAAAGCATCTCTACTACCCTACTTCACCACTAGCAAGATATTCACCTCAAAGCCTCCTTATGGGGCAACATTGTCCCACCAAGTAACTTCTTAAAGAGGATAACTGGGTCAGGAGGCTAGAGTCTATGTCCCAGTTTTCTTCCATAGCCTTCTTTAGGCCCATGGGACACTTGGAAATCCCTGCCATGCCAACCTTCTCTCTATGGGAAAATCAAGGTGATATTTTCTCTCTCTTGTCCTTACCTTTCCATACTATCATCCAAGATTCCCCTTCAGAAACTATAGGTGTTATTGAATACTTTCTCTCTCTTCTTGAACATCACATCTTCTTCCTTCCCAAGGTTGCATTAAACCTTTTTCTTCCCAATGGCAATAATGATAGAAAAATAATGGATTACTGAAAAGAGAAGCACATTAGGAGTTACTTCAAAAATATTACCCTCATAAATTTGTATATAATACTTCATTAATATTGGTTACCTCATTAAAATGTGAAGTGGTGAGGTAGTGATGGACTGAGAGGCAAAAGGAGCATATTAAGTTTTCTGTATAAACCTTTATGTAATTTGAATTGTTACAAAAAACATACTACTTTTGTAGTTTTTTAAAAGGTAAAAATTATTTTTAAAAAAAGAAACAAAAGTTAGAGAATAATTCATCCAGGCAAACCAGAAGTACTTCTTAAAATGTCAAGTAGCAAACTTTCAGAATGCCCAGAAAGCAGATACAGAATTAAAACATAGATTTATGAAAATAAAAATATTTTTCATATACTCACAGATAAAAAGATCTGTAATGGGTTATATATTATAGGCTATGGCAGAACTGAGTAACCAGTCTAGCTTTGAGATTGATAAATTTCTGTTGGTGCTGTCGTCAGAGATAACTTCTTGCCATGAAAGAGCAATCAGTTGAGTTTGGATGGCATTTCTTAGTTTCATAAATAAATTTTTTATATCTCATTCAAAAGATTCCAAATGCCAATTGTGAATTTCACCTTCAGATGTTGACTTACAATATGAAAACAAATGTCCAAGAGATATAGTACAAAAGGTACCTGCACCAGAGCAGGCTTTGATGTAGAAGCAAAATCAGAAATTGGCATTTTGGCAGCAATGTGAAGAAAGTGTTTCAAGTAGGAGAGAGTGATCAATATGTCAAATGCTCTTATTTCAAGAGTTTTCTCAAGCTAAAAATGTGGTGCTGAGGGACCAGCCTGGTGGTGTAGTGGTTAAGTTCATGTGTTCCACTTCAGTGGCCCAGGGTTCGTAGGTTTGGATCCCAGGTGCAGACCTACACACCACTCATCAAGCCATGCTGTGGCAACGTCCCACATACAAAATAGTGGAAGACTGGCACAGATGTTAGCTCAGGGACAATCTTCCTCAAGCAAAAAGAGGAAGATTGGCAAAAAATGTTGGCTTGGGGCCAGTCTTCCTCACCAAAAAAAAAGTGGTGGTGAGAACTTCATCTCTAAAAATCAAATGGAGTATCTTCAAGCAAAAACCCAAAGGAAAAGAAATCAAACAAAGCACCTTGGATGAAAAGCCTGAAGGAAAACAATCATGAACCTGTGTCTACTTGGTCTAGAGGCTGATGACAACTTGATAAAATAAAATAGTTGGAAGACACCAGCTCAGATAATTCACAGAATCATTCAATTGGTCCCAACAGCAGAGTACATCAACTTTTGGGAGATTTCACCAATGATATAAACTTTGAAGAGACTATGAGTTGAGCCCTGCAATTTTTATAACAGAATGCACACTATGTGGACCATCTGTAACATACCTGGGCCACAAAGACACCAAAGACATGTAAAAATGGATTCTTAAATAACTGTAATGGTTTCCAGGCTTCAGATCAAATGTGTTTTCATAATAACAAGTTGTAGCTTGATTTTACTCTATGTATCTTACCATATAGGGACAGCCAATATGTGTTCAAATAAAGATTCAGAGCACTCATTAAAGAATCATTATAGTGAAGAAGGGAAGGAAAAGCAGTAAAGAAAATGAAGAAATAGGAAGAGAAGGACTTTGTTTCTTTCAAATGGGTTCTATTCAGTATTAGCGGTTGTTCAGTTAGTCAGTCAAATATCCACCCTGTCATTCCTGCTCAGTTTTTTTTTTTAGCATCTCACTAACAGGAATCATAGGCTGCAACTGATATAGCTCTTCTGACAACTGTTAGAATTCTTCATTTACATGATCAACCAATATGTATTATAAAAATTATAATAATTTAAGATATCATATCACAGAAAAGAATGACAATGATATACACTGCAAGGTAAAACATATTTGGGGACCCTGGAAGAGTAGCATTCTTCATGTGAAAGATTGCCTTCTCTATCCCTCCCATTCTGCATGTAGATTCTAGAATCCTATTCTAAATCTAAAATGGAACTACTAGCTTAGTGGGACTGCTTATATGTGGGAATTTCAATCCTTATTATGAGGATTTTTACTTCTCATGTCTTTAGGAAAATATGAAATCAAATCCTCCCTTGGACTAAAACAGTCAGGCCCTTACTCTACGTTCCACACTGGACACTGCTGGTAGGGAAAGAGTATGGAGAGTCATTGCAGCAGGAGTTTGAGTGGCAGGCAGTGCATAGAGCACTAGTCTCTGTAGAAGTTCCCATCGGTGAATTCAAATCAAATTTGATTTACCAATAGGGAATTTCAGGGTCAAACCGGTGGCATCATAAGAATCCACCAACAGAGAACATTGAAATGTAGCCAGAGGATGGAGACAATTTCAGTGAAAGACACTTCTGCCTAGCCCTAGAACAGGTCAGCTTGATGTGAGAATTGGAGTTTATCTCAAAGCCTGAAGCACATCAGCCGTTTACTGAAACTACATGCCTTTTACCAAAAATTAAATGAATAAAAGGCATTCCTTGTACCCTACTACCTATTCTCATCCTTACCTGGATGGACCTATCCTCAGAGGACTTCAAAGAAGCTATTGTCACCCCAATCAGTATTCCAGGAGTTGTCAGGAAACCAGTAAGGGGTGTCATTCTGCACTCTTGAGCCCAAGATGCAGAGGGTGACCTGCTGGTACACTGGTATTGAAAAAAATCAGCATACTGAGAGAAAACTCCCTCTAATCTGGCCTTTCTTATAGATCTCAATCATGATCTCCTCATTTAATGGTACAATTGCAGGGTCTATAACTGTAGTGTTTGTCTTTTTAATAGGAAGAGATGAAATCAGCCTGACAGATCTTTCTGCACTTAGAAATATCTCTTCCCTCTCTCCCACTTGGGCACAGGAACCACTGACATGGTGCTCATAAGGAAGCAGAATGTGGAATACAGTCTGCTGCTCAGAGGGGAGTCATAGAAGTTACCAGAGCCATCAGGCTCCAGAGGCAAGCCCCCATTGCAGCCTTTACCATGCTCCTGGCTGCAACAGGTGAGCAGGTCTTCAGTCGGCATCTTTGCACTGGCATTCCATTTGGGGTAAATTCAGATACAGTCAGAAATGGCTTTCTTATACCCAAACTACCAGCAAAAAACATAGGAACTCTGATCTCTAATTGGTCACAACTCTTTCATATCAGGCAATTTGGCAATGGTTTCAAGGAATCAGAGAGATTTCAGGCAGACTTGCTTACTCAGTAAACCAAACTCTGAGGGAGTTTGGGTCCTTCCAGGTATGCACTGTTTAGCCTCTTCAGATGGTTCATATACATTGTAAAATCTCTGACTGCTCTGCCAGGCCAGGTCATGGTAAACTTGCTAATGTAATTCACTCACTTATTCTGAAAGAGAAACGACTAAGGGTACTTTCTACACACTGGTCAGTACAACACAAGGTGGAACAAAGAGAGGAAACTGGACCCTAGATTTACCGGAGTCACAGAATCCCTGAACCTACAGAAGTGTCCCAATCACTGCCCCCACTGCCACTACGACCCCAGAACTCTGGTTTAAAGATAAAACTCTGATTTAATGTTAAATATTTCAATGCCTTTAGTTCAACAAATATTTATTGAACATATACAAGGTGTCAGGCATTGTTTTATCATGGGTTGGCAAAAAATATTGAGCTCCTAACACCACAGAATTTAGGGAGACGTATAATTATACACGTCACTATAGCACAAAGTAGTAAGTGCCAAGATGAGGTAATCATAGGGCCCTCTGGAAGCATATGGCAAACACAACAAGCTAGGTCAGAAGTTACATGTAAGGCTTTCTGAGGCATCTAAACCCAGATTTGAAGGGCAAATAGGAAAGACAGGAATGATAAGGGGACTTTTAAATGTTAATGCCTTTATCCTGTATGTGTGATTGTCTACATTAACTTTAGCATGATATTTGAGGTCTAGTTTTATGTTTATCAAAAATAACTTTATTGTTTTTTATTACTACAAAATAGTGCATGCTTACACTGAAAGAAAATAGAAAATATTTATACGCAATAAGAATAAAATACAAATCACCCATTAGCCCACAACCCTTGACAATCTGTTATCACCATGGTAAGATAACTACTTCCAAGTTGTTTTTTCTTTGTGTATATATTAGTCTGAATTTTTAGCAACAAAAAATTTATCATGCTGGTCATTTTGTCCTGTAATATGGTCTTAAATTTTCATTTAATAGATATGAACATCTTTATATACCATGTAATATTATTTTATGAGTTTATCTTTTGAAAAATACCAGTAACAGCAGCAAGAGAAAATTGAATACAGCGAGGTTTTGTATTTTCTTTTGCTTTGGAGAATGTTATAAAAGAGAATGGTGGGGTAGATAAGCATATATTGAGAGATTCATTGTCTGTCTTGCTGGTGTCCCTTCTTTCTTTTTTTCCTCTCTTTTTAAATCTGGATAAATAAGGAGGAGAGAATAAAGTTGCCAGTGCAAGGCAATGAATTTTGATTTTTTGTTTGTTTTCTTTTTGAATAGCCAAGTGTAAGGAGAATCATATCTAGGAATTAGGAAGCTATTTAAAAACAGATGAGGCAGATAGGTAAAATTAGAATAGTTTGATACAGCAACATAGATTTCTTTTAGTTGAAATAAAAAATGATCGAGAGAATGTGAGCACTTTACTATTTTTTTTAAATTTAAGATGGGAAAAGATGGAAATAAGGTTCCCATTTCTTTTCTTTTCTCTAAAAAACTGAGATAATAACACCCTTCCTATCTAACTCATAGCATTGTTGTGAATCTCGATTAAAATTATGTATGTGAATGTACTTTTGTAAACTGCAAAATCCTATACAAATTTTAGAATATATTTTTCCTTCCCACCCACCTGCCCTGCCTTCCTTCCTTTTTTAATTCCTGCCTCATGAAGAAGCGCCATTGAAGCTGTGCATGTATAAGCAGCATAAATGTGGGAGTAATTAGGTAGCTATCGAGGAATTATAGAGAAACGTAGCTCTCTGGCTATTTTAAAGAATTACTACTGAATTGGCAAAAACAGAGTTTCCTATGGTAAGAATCTTAAGCAGAAGATAGACAGACAGACGGATAGATTATAGAGACATGGATATAATTAAGATTAGAGGGGCAAAATTGTATTGATAAAAATGATATTGAGGGGCGGGGGTCCAAGATAGCAGCATAGGAAGATCCTGAACTCACTTCCTCCCACGGACACACCAAGTCTACAGCCACATATGGATCATTTCCCTCTGAAAAAGATGTGAAACTTTAGATGAAGTGCTCCTCCACAACCAAGGATAAAATGACCATGTTGAGGCAGGTAGGAGATGCAGAGACAGTTCTCACCAAAAACCCCACCCCCAGCACAGGAACACACAATAGGAAGGGATCTCACCAGTCCAGCACTTCTCCCAGAGAAGCAAGGGGTTGGTGCCCTACAATAGGCACCTCAATCCTTGGGATCTGCAACAGACAGACAAGCCTCTGAAATGTCTGGCTTAGAAAAACAACAGGGCTGATGTCCAAGGGACCCAAAATGCTATAGGAAACTGAGATTCTCCTTTTAAAGGGCTCGCATGTGGTCTCATTCACTCCAGGACCCAGTGTAAAAGTAGTAGTTTGAAAAGTGCCTAGACTATGTAAGAAGGAGACTCAGTTGATAATTTAAAAGCTTCTGGTGAAGGGGCGGGAACAGTTGAAACTCTCTCCAGAGATGGAGGCACTGGTGGACATCATTTTCGCTCTCTCCACCTACCCAGCTACCACAAGCAGGTGAGCTTAGATTGGCACCCTCCCACTGCCTTGCTGAGACAGGCAGGGGCAAGTGGACATGGCACTATCCTGCTGCCTTGCTGAAACAGAAAATCACAGGCAGTTGCAGCACTCTTGCTCCCTGGCTGGGGCAGGCAATCATGAATGGTCACAGTGTTCCTCCACTCCCTTGCTAAAGTCGGTAAGCATGGGCAGTTGTGACACTTCCCTGCTCCCTGTCTGGGGCTGGCAAGTGTGAGTGGTCACTGTATTCTCCCACTCCCTTCCTAAAGCCAATGTGCACTCACAGACAAGGCATTCTTCTGCTGCATTGCTGAAGCTCACTGGCACATGCAGTCAAGGCATTTTCCTGCTGCCTTTCTGAAGCAGGCAAGAGTTCCCTGCCCCTACACTCTTCAGCTGATAAAGCCAGTGGCACACACAATCCACATAGGGGATGCCCCTTGATCCCCTGGCCCTGGTGGCCAAGGTGCCCCACATTCCTGAGCTCCACAGGACTGTAACAATCAGAAAGACAGTTTCTGGAAGGCCACCCCCCCCCCAGGGCACTGCATAGATAGCAGACTGAAACATATCCCTAGTCTTCTTGTCAAAAAGGTCTATTTACTTATCCTGGAACTTCAGCCTGAGGGACGGGCTCCAGCTTTCCCACACATCTAGAGGCTACAGAAGCACACCCAGGGAATGTAAGCAGTGCAACATCATCCTTGTGTACCTGCTTAGTCTCACTACAGCTCAACAAGATCTCCCAGAAAGGAGCTTATACACTCATCTGGAGGCTCAATCTTTGCAACTGTTACCCAGTGGACACCTCCAGATCTCCTGGTCTGGAGGCCAGCAGGGTTTATGATTGTGGCCACACAGGACTGTATATATTGGTATATTTTAAGAGCTGCTGCCTGAATATCTGGCTTCCAATCAGCCTGAAACTAGGTGCTAAGCAAAAATTCTCCCCTTGAAACACTGAGAGATCTTGGCACACCATTAACAGTGGGGATCTATCAAGTCCCCACACTGAAAGTGTGACCTTTTAGACAATCACAAAGGTGCAAGAGACAACCAAAAACTAGGGCAAGATTGAATGAAAAGTTTTATCACTTATACAAGGCCACTCTTTCAAGATGGAGAGAGGTAGCTGTTTCACCTAGTACATAGAAACAAACACAGAGAAGCAAGCAAAATGAGGAAATAGAGAAATATGTTCCAAATGAAAGAACAAGACAAAATCTCAGAAAAAGACCATAATGATACAAAGATAAGTAATCTACCTGATACAGAATTCAAAGTAATAGTCATAAAGATCTCACTGAATTTGGGAGAAGAATGGATGAACACAGAGTAAACTTCAACAAAGAGATAGAAAATATAATAAAGTACCAAATAGAAGTCATGAAGCTTAAGAATACAATAACTGAACTGAAAAATACAGTAGAGGGGTTCAATAGCAGATTGGATGAAGAAGAAGAATGGATCAGCAAGCTGGAAGACAAAGCAATGAAACTCATCCAGACAGAGCAGCAAAAAGAAAGGAAAATTTTAAAAAATGAAGATAACTGAAGGGACCTATGGGACAACATCAAGCAGAATAACATTTGCATTATAGGTATTCCAGAAGGAGAAGAGAGAGAGAAAGGGGCAAAAAATACTTATTTAAAGAAATAATGGCTGAGGGCCGGCCCTGTGGCTTACCAGTTAAGTGCGCATGCTCCGCTGCTGGCAGCCCGGGTTCGGAGCCCAGGCGCGCACTGATGCACTGCTTCTCCAGCCATGCTGAGGCCGTATCCCACATACAGCAACTGGAAGGATGTGCAGCTATGACATACAACTATCTACTGGGGCTTTGGGGGAGAAAAATAAATAAATAAAATCTTCAAAAAAAAAAAAAAAGAAATAATGGCTGAAAACTTCCCTAACCAGGGGAAGGAAACAGTCATTCATGTCCAGGAATCCCAGAGTGTTCCAAAGAAGGTGAATCCAAAGAGACCCACCCCAAGACACCTTATAATTAAAAGGTCAAAAGTAAAAGATAAAAAGAAAATCTTAACAGTAGCAAGAGAAAAACCCTCTTGCTACTGTCACATACGAGGGAAAGCTCATGAGGCTATCAGAAAATTTTTCAGCAGAAACTTTGCAGGCCAGAAGGGAGCGGCATGACATATTCAAAATGCTGAAAGGAAAAAACTTCCAACCAAGAATACTGTACCCAGCAAGGTTATCATTAAGAATTGAAGGAGAGGGGCAGGCCCAGTGGCGCAAGTGGTTAAGTGCACGCACTCCACTGCAGCGGCCCGGGGTTCTCCAGTTCAGATCCCGGGCATGCACCGACGCACTGCTTGTCGAGTCGTACTGTGGTGGCATTCCGTATAAAGTAGAGGAAGATGAGCACAGATGTTATCTCAGGGCCAGTCTTCCTCAGAAAAAAGAGGAGGATTGGCATCAGATGTTACCTCAGGGCTGATCTTCCTCACAAATAAAAAAAAAAAGAATTGAAGGAGAGATGAAGAGTTTTACAGACAAGCAAAAGCTAAGGGAGTTCATCACCACTAAAACAGCCTTGCAAAAAATGTTAAAGGTACTTCTTTAAGCTGAAAAGAAATGACACTAATTAACAACAAAAAAACATACAAAAGTAAAAATCTCACTGGAGAAGGTAAGCATATATTAAAGGTAGTGAATTAATCACTTATAAAGCTAGTATAATGGTTAAAAGACAAATGTAGTAAAATTAACTAAAACTAAAATAATTAATTAGGGAATAAATAAAATAAAAAGATATAAAATGGGACATCAAAAACATAAAACTTAGGGGGGAAATAAAAATGTAGAATTTTGGAATGTGTTCAAATTTAAGTTGCTATCAACTTACAATAGACTGTTATATACATAGGGTGTTAAATGTAAACCTCACAGGAACCAGAAAACAAAATTTATGGTAAATACACAAAGTAAAATAAGAAAGGAATCTAAACATAACACTAAAGAAAGTCATCAAACCACAAGGGAAGAGAGAGAGAAGAAGAAAGGAAGAGAGAGGAACTACAAAAACAGGCAGAAAACAGTTAACAAAATGGCAATAAGTACATACCTATTGATAATTATTTTAAATGTAAATGGACTAAATTCTCCTATTAAAAAAACATAGAGTGGCTAAATGGATAAAAAAGCAAGACTCATCTATATACTGCCTACAAGAGACTTCCTTCAGGAGCAAGGATGCACACAGAATGAAAGTGAAGGAATGGAAAAAGATATTCCATGCAAATGGAAACAAAAAGAAAGCTGGTGTAGTTATACTATCAGACAAAATAGAATTTAAAACAAAGACTGTAATAAGAGACAAAGAAGGGCATTACATAATGATAAAGAGGTCAATCCAACAAGAAGATATAACATTTATAAATATATATGCATCCAATATAGCAGTACCTAAATATATACAGCAAATATCAACAGAAGAGAAATTGACAGAAATACAGTAATCATAGGGAACTTTAACATCCCACTTACATCAATGCATAGATCATCCAGACAGAAAATCAATAAGAAAACATCAGTCTTAAATGACACATAAGAACAGATGGACTTAATAGATATATACAGAACATTCCATCCAAAAGTAGCAGAATACACATTCTTTTCAAGTGCACATGGAACATTCTCCAGGATAGATCACGTGTTAGGTCACAAACAAGTCTTAATACATTCAAGATGATTAAAATCATATCAAGCATCTTTTCCTACCACAATGGTATGAAACTAGAAATCAATTATAAGAATAAAACTGGAAAAACCACAAATATGTGGAGGTCAAACAACATGCTACTGAACAACCACTGGGTCATCAAAGAAATAAAAAAATGCCTAGAGACAAATGAAGACAGAAATATAACATAATAAAATCTATGGAATGCAGCAAAAGCAGTTCTAAGAGAGAAGTTCATAGTAATACAAGCCTACCTCAAGATAAAACAAAAAAAATCTCAAACAATTCAACTTTACACTTAAAGGAACTAGAAAAAGAAGAACAAATGAATCCCGAAGTTATTAGAAGTAAGGAAATAATAAAGATCAGAGTGAAAGTAAAGGAAATAGAGTCTAAAAAGACAATAGAAAAGATCAATGAAACTAAGAGCTGATTCTTTAAAAAGATCAAGTTGACAAACCATTAGAGAGACTCACCACGAAAAAAAGAGAAAAAGCTCAAATAAACGTTTAGAAATGAAACAGGAGGAGTTACAACTGCTACCACAGAAATACAGAGAATCATAAGAAACTACTATGAGCAATTATATACCAACAAATTAGACAACCTAGAAGAAATGGATCAATTCCTAGAAGCATTCAATCTTCTAAGACTGAATCAATGAAAAAACAGAAAATCTGTCTAGACTGATAAATAGTAAGAAGATTGAATCAGCAACCAAAAATGTCCCAAAAAACAAAAGTCCAGGACCAGATGGCTTTGCTCGTAATTCCAGCAAACATTCAAAGAAGATTTAATTCCCATCCTTCTCAAATTCCTTTAAAAATTTGAAGAGAATAGAATGCTTCCAAACTCATTTTTTGAGGCCAGCATTAACCTGATACTAAAACCAGACAAAGACACCATAAAATAAAAGAACATTACAGGCCAATATCCCAGATAAACATAGATGCAAAAATCCTCAACAAAATATTAGCAAACCAAATCTAATAATACATTAAAAGGATCATATACCATGATCAAGTGAGAGTTTTCCAGAGATGTAAGGATGGTTCAACATCCATAAATCAATCAATGTGATACACCAAATCAACAAAATGAAAAATAAAAATTATATGATCATCTCAATAGACACAGAAAAAGTATTTAACAAAATTCAACATCCATTTAAAAAAAAACCTCTCAACAAAGTAGGTATAGAGGGAATGTACCTCAACATAATAAAGACCATACATGGAAAGCTCACAGTTAACATCACATTCAACAGTGAAAAGCTGAAAGCTTTACTTCTAAGACCAAGAACAAGACAAGGACGCACACACTCTCCACTTTTATTCAACATAGTATTGGAAGTCCTAGCCACAGCAATTAGGCAAGAAAAAGAAATAAAATTCATCCAAATCGGAAAGGAAGAAGTAAAACTATCACTACTTGCAGGTGACATGATGCTATATATAGAAAACGCTAAATATGCCTCCAAAAAACTGGTAGAACTAATAAGTGAATTCAGTAAAGTTGCAGAGTGTTAAATTAATATACACAAATCAGTTGTTTCTATATGCTAATAACAAACTATTAGAAATAGAAATCAAGAAAACAGTCTCTTTTACAATTGAATCAAAAAAATAAAATACCTAGGAATGAATTCAACCAAGGAGGTGAAAGACCTATACACTGAAAACTCAAAGACATTGATAATTATTTCTGAAGACAGAAATAATTGGAAAAATATTCCATGCTCATGGATTGGAATAATTCATATCGTTAAAATGTCCATACTACCAAAAGCATCTACAGATTCAATGCATTCCTATCGAAATTCCAGTGGCATTTTTCACAGAACTAGAACAAATAATTCTAAAATTTATGTGGAACCACAGAAGGCTCTGAATAGCCAAAGCAATCTTGAGAAAGAACAAAGCTGAAGGTGTCATGCTCCTTGGTTTCAAACTATAATACAAAGCTATAGTAATCAAAAAAGTATGGTATTGGCATAAAAACAGACACATAAATCAAGGGAACAGAATGGAGACCTCAGAAATAAACCCATGCATATATGGTCAATTAACTTACAACAGGGATGCAAGAATATACAATAGGGAAAGGACAGTCTTTTCAATAAATGGTGTTGGGAGAACTGGACAGCTACCTGCAAAAGAATGAAATCGGACCACTATATTACACCATATACAAAAATTAATTCAAAATGGATTAAAGACTTGAATGTAAGACCTGAAACCATAAAACTCTCAGAAGAAAACATAGCAGTAAGCTCCTTGACATCGATCTTAGTGATTTTTCTTTTTGGATTTGACTCAAAAGGCAAGGGCAACAAGAGAAAAAATAAACAAATGGGATTACATCAAACTAAAAAGCTTCTTCACAGCTAAATAAACCATCAACAAAATGAAAAGGCAACCTACTGAATGGGAAAAGATATTTCCAAATCATATATCCATTAAAGGGTTAATATCCAAAATATATGAAGAATTCATACAACTAGATATTAAAAAAACAATCTATTTAAAAAATTGGCAGAGGATCTGAATAGATATTTTTCCAAATAAGACATGAAGATGGCCAACAGGCACATGAAAAGATGCTCATCACTAATCATCAGGGAAGTACAAATCAAAACCACAATGAGATACCACCTTACACTTGTCAGAATGGCTATTATCAAAAACACCGTAAATAAGCATTGGTGAGGTTGTGGAGAAAAGGGAATCCTCATGCACTGTTGAGAGGAATATAAATTGATGTAGCCACTATGTAAAACATTATGGAGGTTCCTCAAAAAATTAAAAACAGAACTACAACATGATCCAGCAATTCCACTTCTAGGTATCTATCTGAAGCAAATGAAACACTAATTTGAAAAGATATATGCACCTCTATGTTCATTACAGTATTATTTACAACAGCCAAGATATGGGAACAACCTAAGTGCCCCTTAATAGATGAATGGATAAAGAAAATGTGGTATATATATATATACAATGGAATACTACTCAGCCATACAAAAGAATAAAATCTTGCCATTTGTGACAGCATAGATAGGCCTTGTGGGTATTATGCCAAGTGCAATAAGTTAGAGAAAAACAAATACCACATGATTTCACTTAAATGTGAGACCGAAAAGATAAAACAAACAAACAAAACAAAACCCAGACTCATAGATACAGAGAACAGATTGGTGGTTGCCAGAGGGTAGAAGGGTTGGGAGGGGCACATTTGGTGACGAGAATCAAGAAGTACAAACTCTCAGTTATAAAATATATGTCATGAAGATATAATGTACAGAATGGGGAATATGGTCAATGATGTTTTATTAACTTTGTATGGTGACAGATGGTAACTAGACTTATTGTGGTGATCATTTCACAATGTATACAAATTCTGAATCACTATGTTGTACACCTGAAACTAACATAATATTGTGTGTCAACTACACTTCAATAAAAATGGTATTGGTAAAATATGATAAATATATTTCTGAGGAAAAAATAGAGAATCTAGGAAAAGTCACAAAAGAAGACTTTTAAGGTGAATGGAGGTGACTCAGGGCTAGTTCATGGAAAGAGAAGGAAGTAAGAGAGATGTAGAAGAAGTTGCTGCCATGCTTCTGTTTATCTCCATTTTTATACAGACAGTCCCCAACTTACAATGGTTTGACAACAATTTTTTGACTTTACAATGATGTGAAAGTGATACACATTCAGTAGAAATTGTACTTGAATTTTGAATTTTGATCTTTTCCTGGGCTAGCAACATTCGGTACAATATTCTCTCATGATGCTTGGCAGCAGCAGTGAGCCACAGCTCCCAGTCAGCCAAGCAATCACGAGGGTAAAAAATTACAACCATTCTGTACCCATACAAGTTGAGGAAGTTCTGTAATGATAGCCAGTATGTATCTAGCACTTAATGTGTGCCTGGGACACTGCCAAGCTTTTATGTGGATTACCTCCTAATGACAACCCTATGAGGCAGGTACTGTTGCTATCCCCATTTTGCAGATGAAGAAACTTAAGTTAAAAAGAATAAGAAACATCTCAAGGTCATATAGCTAGTAAGTGACAGGGTCGGAATTCAAACCCAGGCACGCTGTATTGCTCTTAAGCTTAGTCCAGGACCCATGACTTCAGTTCTAAAAGTGATTTTCTGGAACCAATCCTTCTTTCCCTAAATCTCCCAGATGACTTTCCCTAAATACCCTTTCATCATATCACTTACCTATAGGATCCTCTTTCTACTTGTATCAGGGCTAACCTCTGCCAGCTGTTAAATCCACCCATTACAGGGGTCTACTCTACATCTCTCATCATGTTTCCTATTTTTCTGGCACGTACTCTCTCTCACTTGAGTAAGGTCTTTGAAGAAGAAACTGTTCTCGGTATCAAAGTAGTCAGAGTCAATTCAATCATTTTAGTCTAAAGATTTAATCCCTCAGTTTTCTTCACCTCAAACAGACCAAACCACCAGCAAATTGACAGAAATTTTGAAATTTCCTTTTTTTATTTAATTACCTTCAATTAAACCTGGCAAATATTTACTAGTATCTATTCCCTGCACAGATCAAGCAGTTTGCTGGAAATCCAAAGATGAATCCATAGATTCCAGAGGTTAAGGAATTTATAATGTAGATGAGGGGAAAGAAATGGACTACAATGGTAATGAAAAAGATCAACCACTTAAAAAAGGTATTTTAATAATGAACATCATGGGGCCAGCCCTGTGGTGCAGCGGTTAAGTGCGCGTGCTCCACTGCAGCGGCCCAGGCTTCGCAGGTTCGGATCCTGGGTGCGCTCTGACGCACCGCTTGTCAAGCCATGCTGTGGCAGCGTCCCATATAAAGTAGAGGAAGATGGGCACAGATGTTAGCCCAGGCCGGTCTTCCTCAGCAAAAAAGAGGAGGACTGGCATGCAATGTTAGCTCAGGGCTGATCTTCCTCACACACACACACACACGCAAATAATAATAATGAACATCATTTTTAAGTTAGGGGCATTTTCTTCCTCCTTTTAGACTAGAGATCAATGGAGACTTAGGAGCTATTGCAGTTTTTGGATCTCTTTCATTGTTAATTTATTTTGATTGATTTATTTGCCATCGTTAAAACTGTAACATATTGGAGTCAGTTGTAATTAAGTATGCATTCTTAATGAAACTCTTTAACAAAATCTGGCTTTAAAATCAATATGGCCTCTGGCGGCCAGCCCCGTGGCTTAGCAGTTAAGTGCGCGAGCTCTGCTACTGGCGGCCCGGGGATTTGGATCCCGGGCGTGCACCGATGCACTGCTTCTCTGTCCATGCTGAGGCCGCGTCCCACATACAGCAACCAAAAGGATGTGCAACAATGACATACAACTATCTACTGGGGCTTTGGGGAAAAAAATGGAGGAGGATTGGCAATAGATGTTAGCTCAGAGCCAGTCTTCCTCAGCAAAAAGAGGAGGATGAACATGGATGTTAGCTCAGGGCTGATCTCCTCACACACACACAAAAAAAGTCAATATGGCCTCAAATGAAGAATATCTGCCATTTGCCATTATGCATAGAAGTGGATATACTATGCCTTCATGGGAGATATACTTTTAAAAAAATGGTTAACATACACACCTACATAGTTTACTTTAAATACCAATGCTATGGCATCTTTCTCATCCTCATCAAGACGTTAGATGTTGCATTTAAATGTATATGATTGCATTCTTTTCTTTCAATAAGCAGATTGAAACAATAATAATCCCTTATATTATTACACTGGAAGCATGTGTGAAAAACAAATTGGTGCTTTCTCCAGGATGATAAGCTTATCTGTATTTGTCACTATCCCTGGTCTCTAAAAGTAACTGCATTGCTGTTCATATGCAAATTTACAGTGTAGACCCTTTGAGACTCAGAGATGAAATTATCCATAACTTTCCTCTTTCTGCATTATTATCTCCATATTTGTGAAAGACTAGTTGAAAAAATTTATGGTGATTTAAAAAATGAATGTGCAAATTAACCTTATTTAATCTTTTTTTAAATTTCATCAGCTCTTTCTCAATTTGTTTTGAAAATGACCATTCTATAAATGATACTTTCATGAGAAGCATCACAATTGACTAACAATAATAATACATTTATTGCTACCATTTTTTATTTTATTAATAAAAAATGAAATAACAGGCAACTACTAATAAAATTGTTACTATTTCTAATTCTCCTGAAATGTGAGGACTACAAACAAACTTTGCTGGGAAAAGTACACATTGAGTATTCCTCAGGCCATCACTAGAATTTGTTTTTAATATGACAGATTTTCAAATTTTAATTAGAATACAAAACATAAAATGTCCTAAATGTGTAATTAGAATAAATCTGATGTCCTTTTTATTTTTTGTAAACTCAGTGTCATTATTAGATCCTAACCCAGTGATGACAAAGGAGATAATATTATTTCTTCTCACTTTGAACATAATGATCACTTAAGATAGGTGCATAGCTGTTAGATAAAATTACTCACCAACATAATTGGGGTGAAATGGTCACAGTGGAGAAGAAATGCTGATCATAGGAGTAGAACAGGGAACTCACAGTATATATAAACATAAATTAGGTAGATTTAGCATGGCTTGGACCTGTAAATGGAATAACAGAAACATAAAATTTAAATTAAGAAAACATTTAAGGATATTGAAGTGAGGTGTTTTCTAGAAAAGGTCAGTGACATGGATAAAATCCTGTGGGCTCCAATGGGATAGAAAAAGATCAAAAAAATTAAATTTGAGAATAATCTCATGAATTTCAAAAGTACTATTTTCACCATGTTTCTGTTTTTTGCTCGTTTTTCTCCTTCTGAGATTATCTTTTAATCCCTTCTCTCCAATCAACCAATTCCGTACAGATTTGAGAATATAGAAGCATGGTGTTGAAAAAAATCAGCCTAACATGAGTTTATCCTTAAGGTTCTCACAGCCTCAGAATATATTGTCACTTGTTCAGCACTCCAGACAGGCAGTTGGACAATCACATGGGGCCTATGGAAAGTGGGGTAGTTCCATAGTCGGAGCCTACTTGTAGCTTTTGAAACTTAACATGGAGTGAAGTTTTTTGAATGCTCAATGCAACTTTTGGTGCAAGCCAAAATCATCTAGCATTATGATAGAAATGCAATTCTATGATTTGCAAAGATCTCAGCAAGTAATATTCTAGTATAGATGTTATCATAAAATTCATTTATTCTCTAGACCAGAGATTGACAAACTACGGTCAGTGGCCCAAATCTGGCCCCCTACTTGTTTTTTAAAGATTTTATTTATTTATTTTTCCCCCCAAAGCCCCAGTAGATAGTTGTATGTCATAGCTGCACATCCTTCCAGTTGCTGTATGTGGGACGTGGCCCCAGCATGGCCAGAGAAGCGGTGGGCGCCGGGGGTCCGAACCCCGGCTGCCAGCTGCGGAGCGCGTGCACTTAACCGCTAAGCCATGGGGCCGGCCCCCCTACTTGTTTTTTAAATGTGTTTTGTTGTTGTTGTTGTTGTTGTTAACACAACCACGTCCATTTGTTTTGTATTGTCTATGACTGCTTTCATACTCCATTAACAGAGTAGAGTTATTGTAACAGCAACTATACAGCTACTAAAGCCAAAACTGTTTATTATTTGGCTCTTTACAGGAAAAAAAAATGCCAACTCTTTTTCTCTACATGTAGCGGAACAGCTTTATGAACTAGTTAGTACAAATTTAGAATAAAATTCTGGTGAAATTGAGGCTGCAACAAATAGTATATATGTGAGAAAGTTGGCCTAGCAAAGAGTTTTAATCTTTTATTCATACAGCAAAAATGATTTACACAGTATCAATTTACCACCCAGCCTCAAAAGTTTGTTGGAATTCAAATACGTCTACTCACATATTATAAGAATTAGTGACTTTTGGTAAACCTTCCAAATTGTTAATACCACCCATTAAGAGTTTGGCTCATTTGGAGAGGTTAAAAATTTTCCATGTATATTATTTACATATGAAGTAATTTTCTTATATGGAGAGTACATCTGAGAAACAGTACATATTTATTTCCATTACCTCACCCTTTATCCCCGCAAAGCACTTACTCCTCACAACTCACTCATTAACCCCATGGCTTCCAAAACCAAGATTCACTGACACAGTACTTGATAAGTTCAAGTTCACTGATAACCTCCAGATCATTCTATTCAGTGGATATAATTCAGTCTTCACCTTAGCAACTTCTCAGCAACATTCAGTGCTGTTCACTAACTCCCCTGCTTTGAATACTCTTTTCTCTTATAGTCATAACACTGATTTCCCCACTACCTCTCTACCCACTCTTTATCTGGCTCCCTTGCAAGCTTGATCTAACAATTAATTGTTAAAATTCTTAAATTCTTGCCTAGAAGATTCCTCCAGGGTCATGCTTCATTCCCCACTTAACTGAAAATGCCTCAAAATCTATTTCTCCAGTGTGGACTATTTATCTGATCTATAGACCCTTAAATCCAACTGCATACCTGATATCTTTTCTTGGCTATTTTAAAGCGATCTCAAACTTGTGTCCAAAACTAGGCACATGATCTTCTCCTAAAACATGCTCTTCTTATATCTCATTGTATTGTATCACCTTCTATTGGTGATAAAATACAAGCCAGAAGTTGTGGAGTCATCCTTGACACTGCACTCTCTCTCACTCCATAACCCAATATATCTCCAGGTTTGTTTATTTTTAACCCCTAAACATTTGTTGACCCCAAAGGTATAGCATAAGGGTATAGTAGCCAGTGTATGCAGGTGCTGCATAGATGCCAATCAGAGAAATTTTTAATTTCAATTTTGTGTGGTCACTGGTTTTAAATTCACTCAATATTAAATGAGTAAAAGTACAAAATTTTGTTAATATTTCATTTATCCCCAGGCAAATTCAAACACGGTGTAGGTAGAGAGAGCTCAAGTATTTAACCATCACCCTTGGAAGCCACTAACTCTTCCTGCTACACTGCTTGAATCCATCCACTTTTCACCACCTCCACCATCATCTCTCATCTGAACTAATGCAATCCCATAACTGGTCTCGTTGCCTCCACTCAGTCCCTTCTCTAAATGATTCTTCAGACTGCTATCATAACATGCAAATCTAATCATGTCACCAGTCACCCCAAGAAAAAAAAATCTTTAGTAGTTTGCCATTAGTCTTAGTGTATAAATAAAACTCTTTACCACGTACTACAAGATCTGCTATGATATTGTTCTTGTCTCATTCTTCAGCTTTATCCGCTAATATACACCACTTGTTTTCTCCACTATAAGGACACTGGTCTTCTTTAGGGCTCACATATTCACCACACTACCTCCCAATATGGAACCTTTACAAGAGTTGTTTCCTCTGCTTTGAATGCTTTTCCTTTCCTCCTTCATCCTTGAAACGTTCTCTCATAGATTACTTCTTTAGGGAAGGTTTTGTGGCCTCTCTTTGTTACATCCAATCCCTTTGTTATAAGATTCTCATAACACCTTATGCCTCTCCTTCTTTGTACTCACCACAGTTACAATTTTGTGTTCATTTACCAAGTTACATTTCGTACAGTTTACTGTAAAGCCTGTGATGAGAGGAGACTTTGTCTTGTTCCCTTTTGAACCACCAGATTCAAGCACAGTGTATGAAACCTATAAATTCTCAATAACCATTTTTTTAAAGGATTTTTACTTTGCAGGGAAAGATTCACCCTGAGCTAACATCTGTTGCCAATCTTCCTCTTTTTTTTTTTCCTCCCCAAAGCCCCAGTACATGGTTGTATATCCTAATTGTAAGTCATACTAGTTCTTCTATGTAAGCCGCTTTTTTGCAAGCTTTATCTAATAACTAATTGTTAAAATTCTTCAATTCTTGCCTAGAAGATTCCTCCATGGTCATGCTTCATTCACCACTTGCTTGAAAATGCCTCAAAATCTATTTCTCCAGTAAGGACTATTTATCTGATCTATAGACCTGACGGATGGGTGGTGTGGTTCCGTGACCAAGAAGTGAACCCAGGCTGTTGAAGTGGTGAGCACTGAACTTTAACCACTAGGCCATCAGGGCTGGCTCAATAACCATCTTTTTAATAATTAAATGCTTGCATGGATGAATTGACCTGTTTGAATACATAATTCTAATCTCTAAATGAATAATATCTTAATGAAAACATGAGGACTTACAATGTGCCAGTTTTGCATTTTTATCTTATTTAATAATCACAACAAACTCATGTAACAAGTACTAAATTTATTCCTGTTTTACAGTTGAGGAAACCGTAGCTCAGACAAATTATCACACTGCCCTTAATCATACAATTAGTAAGTAACGGGGCCAGAATTAAAACTCAGATCTATCTGGCCCCACAATGCCAGAGTGCCTCCCTTATACTCTCTTGGGCAGGCAAGAAGTAGTGGCATGGAGTTGTTTTTTTATAAGGCTAAGTCTTTAATTTTTCCTGACCAATAAATATTAGAAGTAGATCAATTTTTAGAAAGAATACCAGCATTATAATCTACAGGGGAAATTTTCTCCTTTTAGTTGACAAATATACTTTTTGTCTAGGTGAATGAAATATATCGGTATGTCTCTAAGGAATCAAAAGCAAATAGATCTTGTATAATCTAAACTAAAGCATTCAAAACTAAACCTAGAAGGAGTCATCCTTAATATTTAAGAAATGTGCATTTTAGTCTCAATAATGCAGTCCTTTTCCTTCCTGGATATGGTTTCACTGTAGAATATTTGAAGAAAATCAAGATAAGCATCTCCCCTTAGGCAGAGTATGTTGAAAAGGAGTGTATGGCTACTACACAACTTACATCATTTCTTGGAAAGAAAGAAAATAAATCATGGAGAAGAAGAAATTGTAAAGAATGACATGAATCTTTGATCTTGGTAATGAAAAGTAAATTGTTTGTAATGTCCAAGGCAATTATTTAATTTTATTGGTGAATCTTGTGAAGTCATAAATTATTTTTCCATGGGCTCCTGGAACAATACCAAATAAGACATTACTGAAGCATTTTTATATACCTCCCCTTAACGAAAGAACTAGGCAATTTTCCCAAGGGGCAGAAATCACCCCACTGAAAAAGAAGCATCTCCAAATTTTGATGCAGCATAGGCTAATGGCCATCTGTTAATAATAGAATGATTTTGAACAAAGAGCAAAGAGTCTACAATACTCCAAAAAAGCAGTGCAATTGTTCAGACATGACATTTGCTCCATTTTTCTGTTTAATTGCCTCACTTAGAAAGAAAGTCACAGCATTTGAGAATGGCAGTCTCTCCCTATTTGGACAGAGTGAATCTTTGTACTAGGGAGTGTATAAGAAAATGGACTGTGAAGCTATCTTTTCATGGCCCAGTTAGAATAGATGTCAGGTGACGTTGCTGTAAATTAATGACTAGCATGCTCTTTGCTGAAAGAGATCTTTTCTTTCCCTGGTCAGACAGCTGGGGAAATACAGAATAAACAGAGAACAAGGCCAAACTCACAGTAGTTATTATAGTTCTTATAGGGTTGTGTTTCTAAAAGAAAGAAAATTCGGCTCAGAGTCCCTTAGACTTTATTAAGTATTTCTCTTAGCAATTGCAAAAGTAAATGGTCTTTAAGGAAGAAATTGCAAATATAAGAAAGGTAACATTTTCCTCAATCCAAATTTGACTTTTTGATTACCCTGGAATAATTGGCTTAGCATATTTAATAAAATAATAATTACAAAAAGAGCTCAGAGATAATACCTAGTTAAAGAGCAAAAATGATGTTTTTATATGAGTTCAATATATTTTTACACCAGCAAAAGAATCATGGTTTTCTTATTACTATGTAAAGCCTATTCAACAATGAATACTTTATTTAGGTTGAGAATGCTGACTAGAGATTTTAGTAACTGACTCTGACAGTCACTGTACAATTTCCATTGGACACAATGAAACATATCCCGGGCAAAACTCTGCACTTACTTTTCCAACTTAGGCAATTTATAGACAAAGTGACTTTTTTGTTTATATACTGATATACAACTGTTTTTCCCCATTAGGCCATGGTTTTCCACTTTTCTGTGACTAGTTACCTAAGCTCTGAGTCTTATAGGCCAGTGTTTCTCAAAGTGCAGACCAGCATCAGAATCACCTGAGGTGCTTTTAAAATACAGACTTCTGAGCTCGATACAAACAAGTCATTCAGATGTACAGAAAACTGTTTAAGAACCACTACTATAGGTCATGAGCTTTTCTTTGTAAATATTTTCTGAGTATTTTGCAATCATTTCACTTGGCTGCCACATTTTAAAAATAGAAATAGGAGTTTGGAAGATGACAGCATAGGAGGATCCAGAATCCACCTCCTCCCATGGACACAACAAAACTACAACTACCTGTGGAATAATTTCCTCTGAGAGAGATCTGGAAACTGTATGAAAAGAACCTACACAACAAAGTACAACACAGACAGGGGTGGAAGAGGCAGAGATACAGCTCCTAGCCATGGCGCTTCACGGTCGGGAGCAATCTCAAAGGCACAGAGCTTTTCCCAGAGGAGTGAGGGATTCGAGCTCCACATTAGGCACCCCAGCCCTTAGATCCAGCACAAAAGAGATGAAATCTCATAATATTTGGCTTTGCTGGCTTTGAAAACCAGTGAGGAATATGCCCAGGAAAATTATAGAACATCAGGGGAAGAAAAACCTGCTCTTAAAGGACCCACACACAGACTCACTTGACCCAGAAACCAGCACAAAAACGCTACATAGAAAAGTGCATAGTCCGTTGGTAAAAGAGACTCACTTACTAAGCTCAGAATGCATCCCAGAGAGGCATGAAGAGGCTGGACCCACGCCCCAGGGACTGAGACACAGGTGGCAGCCATTATTGTGACCTAGTTTGGTTGTGTTGACAGAGAGACTGGCAGGCATCATTGGAATCCTTCCTCTAGTCTGTTAGTGCAAGGGTCTTCCCCGACCACTAGAGCATCTGAGGCAATTGAGCACAGCCAGGCAGCAGGCAATCCACACTAGGGACCAGGACCACCCAACATTGAGCCCGTGGAGGACTTGGGGGCCCATGATGGACTTGGGGGCCCCAGCAGACTTGTGCTGCTGGCCATCACAAACAGCCACACTGGGGATCTGCCCTGCCTTCCAACAACTGAAACAATTATGTGCTGCCACACCTGGGGCCTGCCTGCCCAACAGCACAGCATAGCCAGTTCTTGCCACAGGCCTGCCCCAACCAAAAGTGTGTTGACAACAGCCACGTGCTGCACAGCCAACCTCACCTGAAGCCTACCCCACCAACCAATGTATAGGCATCAGAATGCTGCAGGGAGTCACACCAGGGGCCTACAGTAATTGTTTGCCCCCAGGCCTAGTAACCAACTATACTGGTGGCCTGACTCACTTACCAGCAAAACTGCAGTAGTTGTGTGCTACGAACCTCACAGGCAGCCATGTGAGGGGCTTGCCCCACCCAATAACATGCCCATAGCAACTGTACACAGACAAGCCTCACAACCAGCATGCCCAGTGGCCAGCCTGGCCTACTCAAGCACCTGCAGCAATAGCAACCCCACCACAACAGATGGGTATATGCAGTCCACACAGGGGACACTGCTGGAGCATTTGGCATGGGTGACTGATACCAAACCTCTTAATCTCAAGTTCGTGTGCCCAATGTGCAATAAGCCAATCAGTGAAACACCAGTGCTTGGAGATGGAGAAAGGTTTATTCGAATTGGCCAAAATGAGAAGGGAGGAGGATAGGTTCTCTTAAATCCACCTTCATTAAAGAAGAAAACAGGGAGTCTTTATAGAGCTAAGGAGCTTGGGAGGAGAAATTTCAGAGAAACTAAGGAGAAATCCATGTTTCTCTCATTCCAGATAAGCCCTTGGGCAATCAGACTTCTGGGTGTCAACAGCAGTTGGGGGCTGGTTATCTGGTTATTGTAACTTCCTTAAAGACATTCTTTTTCTTCTGCTAAACAAACTCATAAATCCTTGTGACCCCTGAGTCACTCCTCAGGTTAAACAAGAAAATAGCAAATTAACAAGATTAACTTATTTTCATCTGTGTTTGTGTTGGGAACAAGGTCAAAGGGTAATCATGTTATTACTGAATATTTACAGCAACCCTCAGGTACTCAGCTTCATGACCACAGGGGAGCATGCTGCTGGGCCCCATAAGACATTTCTTACATAAGGCCACATTTCCAAGTTTGGGAGACATAGCTGATCTACATAATAAATAGAAATGAGCACAGAGAGGTAGACAAAATGAAGAGACAAAAGAATAGCTTCCAAATAAGGAACAGTACAAATCCCCAGAAAAAGAACTAAATGAAACAGAGATAAACAATCTACCTGATAAAGAGTACAAACTAATAGTCATAAAGATGCTCACTGATCTGGGGATAAGAATAGATGAACACAGTGAGAATTTCAAAAGAGAATTAGAAAATATAAAAACCAGTCAGAGTTGAAGAATACAATAATGGAAATGAAAAATTCACTCAAAGGAGTCAACAGCAAAGTAGATGACACAGAAAAATGACCAGAGATCTGGATGAAGGGTAAAAGAAATCACCCAAGCTGAACAGAGAAAAGAAAAAAGGATGAAAAAGAATGAAAACCATGTAAGAGAACTCTGGGTAACATCAAGCATACTAACCTCCATATCATAGGTGTTCCGGAAGGTGAAGCTCTTCCAGAGAACTTATTTGAAGAAATAATAGCTGAAAATTTTCCTAACTTGAGGAAGGAAACAAGCATCTATGAACAGGAAGCACAGAAAATACCGAACAAGATGAACATGAAGAGACCCACACCAAAACACATCATAATTAAAATGTCAAGAATTAAAGATAAAGAGAGAATCCTAAAAGCTGCAGGAGAAAAGCAACAAGGTACATACAAGATAACTCCCATTAGGGTATCATCAGCTGACTTCTCAGCAGAAACCTTACAGGCTAGAAGGGAATGGCATGATACATTCGAAGTGCTGAAAGTAAAAAAACCTACAACCAAGAATAATCTACCCATCAAGGTTATCATTCAGAATGGAAAGAGAGATAAAGAGCTTTCCAGATAAGAAAAAACTAAAGAAGTTCATCACCACTAAACTGGCCTTATAAGAAAGGTTAAAGGAACTTATTTAAGTTGAAAAGAAAGGTCACATAAAGGAATAAGAAAGTTATCAAAGAAAAAAATATCACTGGAAAAGGAAAATATATAGGAAATGTAGTGGATCACCCACCTATAAAGCTAGTACAAAGGTCAAAAGACAAAAGAACTAAAATTATCTATATCCGTGATAAGAGGTTAAGGGATACACAAAAATAAAAGAGGTAAAATATGATATCAAAAACATATAAAGTGGGGGGGAGTAAAAGTGTAGGGGTTTTAGTAAGATGTCAAACTTAAGAGAACATAAGCTTAATATAGATTTCTATTTTCATAAGTTATTATATAAAAACTTCATGGTACACACAAATCTAAAACCTGTAATAAATACACAATAAATAAAGAGAGAGGAACCCAAACATAACACTAAAGAAATCCATCAAACCTCAAGGGAAGAGAGCAAGAGAAGAAGAAAGGAACAGAGAAGAACTACAAAAATGTCCAGAAAAAAATAACAAAATGGCAATGAATACATACTTATCAATATTTACTTTAAATGTAAATGGACAAATACTCCAATCAAAAGACATAAGGTAGCTGAATAGATAAAAAACAAGACCCCTGTATACACTGCATACAAGAGACACAATACAGACCTAAAGACATTCATAAACTGAAAGTGAAGGGAGGGAAAAAGATATTCCATGCAAATGGAAATGAAAAGAAAGCTGAGGTAGCAATACTTATATCAGACAAAATAGACTTGAAAACAAAAACTAACAAGGGAAAAAGAAGGGCATTACATAATGATAAAGGTAACAATCCAACAAGAGGATATAACACTTGTAAATATCTGTGTACCCAACATAGGAGCACCTAAATACGTAAAGCAAATATTAACAGACATAAAAGAAGAAATTGAAAGTAATACAATAAAATAGTATAGGACTTTAACACTCCACTTACATCAATGGAGAGATCATCCAAACAGAAGATAAATAAGGAAACATTGGCCTTAAATGACACATTAAACAAGAACAACTTAGTAGATATATACAGAAAATTCCATCCAAATACCAGAATACACATTCTTTTCAAATGTACATGGAACATTCTCCAAGACAGATCACATATTAGGCCACAGAACAAGTCTCAATAAATTTGAGAAGATTCAAATATATCAAGTATCTTTTTCAATCACAGCAATATTAAAGTAGAAATCAGCTACAAGAAGAAAACTAGAAAAGTCACAAATATTTGGAGATTAAACAAAATGCTACTAAACAACTATTGGGTCAAGGGAGAAATCAAAAAATACCTGGAGACAAGTGAAAATGAAAGTATGAAATGCCGAAATCTATGGGATACAGCAAAAGCAGTACTAAGAGGGAAGTTTATACCAATACAGGCCTACCTTAAGAAACAAGAAAAAGTTCAAAAAAAGAGTCTAACAATACACCTAAAGGAACTGGAAGAAAGAAGAACAAATGAAGCCCAAAAGGAAAGGAAATAATAAAAGTCAGAGTGGAAATGAATGAAGTAGGGACTATAAAGACAGTAGAAACGATCAATGGAACTAAGAGCTGGTTCTTTGAAAAGATAAAATTGAAAAACCTTTAGCTAGACTCACCAAGAAAAAAAGAGAGAAGGCTCGAATAAAATCAGAAACAAAAGAGGAGAAATTACAATGGACACCACAGAAATATAAAAGATTATAAAAGAATACTACAAAAAGCTATATGCCAACGAATTGGATAATCTAGAAGAAATGGATAAATTATTAGAATTATACAAGCTTCCAAAACTGAATCAGGAAGAAATAGAGAATCTGAATAGACCTATTCCCAGTAAGGAGATTGAAACAGTAATCAAAAACCTCCCCCAAAACAGAAGCCCAGGACCAGAGGACGTCCCTAGTGAATACCACCAAACATTCAAAGAAGACTTAATACTTATTCTTCCCAAACTCTTCCAAAAAATTGAAGAGGAGGGGAAGCTTCCTAACTCATTCTATGCTGCTAAAGTTATCCTGATACCAAAACCAGACAAGGACAACACACAAAAAAGAAAATTACAGGCCAATATCACTGATGAATATAGACACAAAAATCCTCAAAAAATATTAGCAAATTGAATACAGGAATACATTAAAAGGATCACAAACCAAAACCAATGTGATATATTCCAAGGATGCAGAGATTGTTCAACATCCACAAATCAATCAAGATGATACACCACATTAACAAAAGGAGGAATAAAAATCACATGATCATCTCAATAGATACAGAGAAAGCATTCAACAAGATAGAGTATTCATTTATTATAAAAACTCTGAATAAAATGGGTATAGAAGGAAATTACCTCAACATAATAAAAGCTATATATGACAAACTCATAGCTATCATCCTACTCAATGGTGAAAAACTGAAAACAATTCCTCTAAGAACAGGAACAGGACAAGGATACCTACTTTCACCACTCTTACGTAACACAGTATTGGAAGTCCTAGCCAAGGAAATCAGGCAAGAAAAAGAAATAATAGGGACCCCAATTGGAAAGTAAAAAGTAAAACTGTCACTATTTGCAGATGACATGATTTTATATATAGAAAGCCCTAAAGAATCTGCCAAAAAAACTATTAGAAATAAGAAAAGAATACAGTAAAGTCGCAGAGTACATACAAAAATTAGTTGCATTTCTATGCACTAACAATGAAATAGCAGAAAGAGAAATCAAGAAGACAATCCCATTTATAATCCCAACAAAAAGAATAAAATACCTAGGAATAACTTTAACCAAGGAGGTGAAAGACCTTTACACTGAAAACTGTAAAATACTGTTGAAAGAAATTAAAGAAGACACAAAAAAGTAGAAAGATATTCCATGCTCATGGATTGGAAGAATTAACAAAGTTAAAATGTCCATAATTCCTATGGCAATCTACAGATTCAATACAATCCCTATCAAAGTCCCCCAGTGACATTTTTCATGGAAATAGAAAAAGAATCCTAAAATGTGTATGGAACAATAAAAGACCCCGAATAGTCAAAGCAATCCTGAGGAAGAAGAATAAAGCTGGAACTATCACACTTCCTGAATTCAAAATATACTACAAAGCTATAGTAAACAAAACAGCATGGCACTGACACAAAAACAGACTCACAGATCAATGGAACAGAATCAAGAGCCCAAAAGTAAACCCACACATCTATGGACAGCTGATTTCAACAAAAGAGTGAGGAACATACAGTGGAAAAAGGAAAGTCTCTTTAATAAATGGTGTTGGGAAAACTGGACAGCCACATGGGAAAAAAAAGGAAGTAGGCCGTTATCTTACACCATACATAAAAATTAACTCAAAATGCACTAAAAACTTTAATATAAGACCTGATACCATAAAACATCTAGAAGAAAACATTGGCAGTACACACGTTGACATTGACCTTAGCAGTATCTTTTTGAATTTTTTGTCTCCTTAGGCAAGAGAAACAAAAGAAAAATTAAACAAATAGGACTACATCAAACTAAAAAGCTTCTGCACAGCAAAAGAAACCATTTACAGGATAAAATGACAACCTAACAATTGGGAGAAGATATTTGCAAATCTCATATCCGATAAGGTGTTAATATCAAAAATATATAAAAACTCATTAAATTCAACAACAAAAAAAACAAACATTCCAATTAAAAAATGGGCAGAGGATCTGAACAGACAGTTTTCCAAAGAAGATATACAGATGGCCAACAGGCACATGAAAAGATATTCAACATCACTAATTATTAGGGAAATGCAAATCAAAATCACAATGAGATATCACTTCATGCCCATCAGAATAGCTATTTTTAAAAAGGCAAGAAATAACAAATGTTGAGGAGGATATGGAGAAAAGGGAACCCTCATACAGTGGTGATGGGAATGTAAACTGGTGCAGCCACTATGGAAAACAGTATGGAGATTTCTCAAAAATTAAAAAATAGAACTACCATATGATCCAGCTATTCCACTTCTGGGTATTTATCCAAAGATCACAAAAACATGAATGTGAAAAGATAGATGCACCCCTATGTTCACTGCAGCATTATTCACAATAGCCAAGACTTGGAAACAACCTTAGTGCCCATCCACAGATGAATGTATATACATGTATACATATATACATATACCACATCTTCTACATATGTATATACATGTATATATATACAACGGAATGCTCAGCCATAAAAAAGATGAAATCTAGCCATTTGCTACAACATGGATGGACCTTGAGGGCATTATGCTAAGCGAAATAAGTCAGATGGAGAAAACCAAATCCATATGATTTTACTCATATATAGAAGACAAAACAACAAACACACAGACACAGAGAATAGATTGGTGGTTACCAAAGGGGAAGGGGGGAGGGCAAAAGGAGTAAAAGGGCACATGTATATGGTGATGGATGGCAATTAGACTTTGGGTGGTGAACACAATGTAGTCTATACAGAAATCAAAATATGATGTACCCCTGAAACTTATATAATGTTATAAACCAATGTTACCTCAATAAAAAATAAAAATAAAATAAAAATCCAAAAATGGTCTGCCTCTTAGTGTAGCAGTTACATGGGCAACTCTTAGGTGTTGATAAGTGAGTAAATTCATGCTCTTGACTTGACCAAAAAATCCTTGATTTAAATCCCATTTGAGTGGCTTACACATAGAAATATTTTCAAATAAAAAAAAAGAAATGGAAAAACAAATAAAATCTTTGGATCTTATCTACACTGGTAAAACTGATATGAAGACCCATTGTTAAGTGCTAAGGGAAAAGAAAGAACATTGTAGTGTAGGATGCATAGATCACAGTGAAAAGAGATAACAAGGTATGAAGGAAGAGGATGAGTTTTTAATCTGAGTACACAAGTTAGACTCCTGAAAGTCTAGTCTACAGAGCATTGTCAGGGACAAAAATTGAAAAGATAATGCAGCAGAGCTCCCTGGCATAGGTGATCTTAGCAGTTACATTTCAGAAAATAAAGCTTAGGCCCATCTACTTAATCCGAGCCCATGCTGCCATTTATGAGAACTTTGGGTTTAGAAGTTCATGACCTGTGGTCTAAATACACCTAAGGGGCCCATGAATGGCTTTTAAGTGAGTTAGAAATGTCCTTAAACTATGCAAAGATTTGTGTGCATGTGTGCTTTTTCTGTCTAGAGGAGGGAGGGGAAGGTTGTCCATAATTTTAATCAGTTTCCCAGAAATGTCTGTGACCCCAAAACACATAAAAAACCACAAGGTGCCTTCTCTGGCTTGCCTAAGGCCCCTTAATTCTATACACTTATTGAAGTGAAGTTAGAAATTTAATCAAGGTGAACATCTGAAAAGCTGGGAACGAAGGGAAGACTGCTTCCACTCAGAGTTAAAAGGCCTGGTATGGCAAAAGCATTACTTTATAATTTGGGCACAGGCACAATATGTCATTTTATCTGCCCCTCCAGTCCTCCCACCACATATACATATAGCAGAAACACTAACCTGCAGGATATACAGAGTTTGTCCTTGACAAAGCATTGTCAAGATAAAGCAAAACAAGATGCATAAGGAGGGCAAGCTGTTCTTAATTCTAATATTGAGGCTCATACCTTCTCCAGCCCAACTTCCTTCTATTTCTTTAACACACCAAGCTTGTTCTCACCTTCTGAACTCTTACTCTTCACTCTAGCTGGAACAATTTTACCCTAGATCCTAAAAGCTTGGTTCTAAAACAACAGGGGAATGCCTTTCATTCCTATTTTATTAAAGCAGGCATTCCACCAGGAAGGCTTATGGTCAACGGGACATGGTTTTGATTGTGGAGAAATAAAGGATAGGCCAGTGAAAGTTAGAATAGATTTTATGTGAAGAAGTTGCAAGTGTGCCAAAGCAGATACAAGACATAGTTTAGATGGTGTCAAGGTGGCGGTGTCGGTGGACTCTGAACTCACCTCCCCCCGTGGACACAACAAATTTACAACTACTCTTGGAATAATTACCTCTGAAAGAAAACTGCAAACTGAATAAAAAGAACCCCCACAAGAAGGGACAGTACTGACTGAGGTGGAAGAGGAAGAAATTCCTTTCTGGAGAGAAAAAAGCCACCTTTGAGCCTCAGCACTTCAAGATCAGCTGGGTGCAATCTTAAGGTATGAAGCCTTCCCTGGAGGAGTGGGGTATCTGAGTGGGGGAGTGTTACCACAATAAGTAGCTTTTGGACTCAGCACAACTGAGACAAGTGTCATAATATCTGGCTTTTCTGGCTATTAACTACAACAGGGAATACTCTGAGAAAAGCTATTGGCCATAAGGCGAAAAAAAGCCTATTCTTAAAGGGCCCATGCACAAATTCACCTGTTTCAGAAAGCAACCTAAAATCACCAGAATGACAGGTGCCTCAGTCCTTTGGTGAAGAGACTCACTTGATATGTTCTAGATGCAACTTGGAGAGAGGTGAGACCTCCCCAGGGACTGAGACATTGGTGGCAGCAATTATTGTGACCTAGTACAGCGGTGCTGACACAGATACTGGCAGAAGTCATTGGAATTCTTCCCCTGGCCTGTTAGTGTAGGAGTCTGCTCCACCCACTAGAGCACCAATTTAATCTAGCTCAGCCAGGGCAGGCAGCCCACCCTAGAGCCTGGCCCCACCCAACAACAAGCCCTCAGGCAACTTGTGGTCTTGTATAGGTTGGGTACTTGGAACCTCTGCAGCTGGCTGAGTGGGTCTGCCTCTGCAGGGCAAGCCATGCACGAGGAGCAGGTCTGCTTTGGTGGAGTGTGTGGGGCCTCTGCAGTGGGTTGACAGGGTCTGTTTCATTGGGTTGGGGTGCATGCACAGGGCAAGACTGTTGATGGGGTGTGTGGCCCTGTGGGCAGTAGGGCTTGTCAATTGCAGCAGACCAACAACAGAAGGACACACGTAGTCCACACAGGGGACACTCTTGGAACATTTGGAACTGGTGATGAGAAGGAAGCACACTGCTGGACCTCATAAGGCATCATTTACATAAGCCCACCTCTCCAAGATTGGGAGATGTAGCTGACCTACCTAATACACAGATATAAGCACAGAGATAGAGGCAAAATGAGGAGACAAAGGAATACATTCCAAGTTAGGGAACAGGACAAAACCCCAGAAAAAGAACTAAATGAAACAGGTAAACAACTTACCTGACAAAGGCTCAAACTAATAGTCATAAGGATGCTCACTGATCTTGCAAGAAGAGTGGATGAACTCAGTGAGAATTTCAACAAAGAATTGAAAAATATAAAAAAGGAACCAATCAAAAGTGAAGAATACAATAATGGAAATGAAAAATTCACTAGAGGGACTCAATAGCAGAGTAGATGACACAGAAGACCAGATCAGCAAGCTCAATGAAAGACTAGAGGAAATCACCCAAGCTGAACAGATAAAAGAAAAAAGAATTAAAAAGAATGAAGACAGGGGCCTGCCCAGTGGAGTAGTGGTTAAGTTTGCACACTCTGCTTCAGCGGCCCAGGGTTCACAGGTTCAGATCCCAGGCATGGACCTACACACCACTCATCAAACCATGCTGTAGCAGTGTCCCACATACAAAATAGAGGAAGATTGGCACAGATGTTGGCTCAGTGACAGTCTTCCTCAAGCAAAAAGAGGAAGATTGGCAACAAACGTTAGCTCAGGGCCAATCTTCCCCATCAAAAAAAAAAAAAAAAGACTGAGGACATTCTAAGGGATCTCTGGGACAACATCAAGCACACTAACATCCATATTATAGGTGCCCCAGAAGGAGAAGAGAGTGACAAAGGGGCAGAGAACCTATTTGAAGAAATAATAGCTGAAAACTTTCCTAACCTAAGGAAGGAAACAGACATCTAGGTACAGGAAGCACAGAGAGCACCAAACAAGATAAACCCAAAGAGGCCAACACCAAGACACATTATAATTAAAATATCAAGAATTAAAGACAAAGAGAGAATCCTAAAAGCCCCAAGAGAAAGGCAACAAATTATTACATACAAAGGAAACCCCATAAGGCTATGAGCTGATTTCTCAGCAGAAACCTTACAGGCCAGAAGGGAGTGGCACAATATATTTAAAGTGCTGAAAGGAAAAAACCTATGGGCAACAATACTCTACCTGGCAAGGTTATCATTCAGAATGGAAAGAGAAATAGAGAGTTTCCTAGATAAGTAAAAACTAAAGGAGTTTATCAACAAGAAAGCAGCCTTACAAGAAATGCTAAAGGGACTTATTTAAGTGGAAAAGGGAAGACTACAAATGAAAATAAGAAAATTATCAAAAAAAAAAAACAATAAAATCACTGGTAAAGGCAAATATACAGTAAAGGTAGAGATGAACCACCTATAAAGCTAATATGAAGGTCAAAAGACAAAAGTACTATCTATTTCCATGCTAAGAGGGTAATGGATACACATGCACAAAAAAGAGGTTAGATATAACCTCAAAAACGTAAATATGGTAGGAGGGGAGTAAAAGAGTAGAGCTTTCAGCAAGAGGTCAAACTAAACAGATCATCAACTTCATATAGATTGCTATATACGTAGGTTATTATATATGAACCTCATGGTAATCACAAACCAGAAACCTATAATAAATACATACAAAATTAAGAGAAAGGAACCCAAACATAATACTTAAGAAAGCCATCAAACCACAAGGGAAGAGAGCAAGAGAAGCAGAAAGGAACAGGGAAGAACTACTAAAACACCCAGAAAAAAAGTAACAAAATGGCAATAAGTACATACCTATCAATAGCTACTTTAAACGTGAATGGACTAAATGCTCCAATCAAAAGGCATAGAGTGGCCCTTTTGATAGAAAAACAAGACCCATATGTATGCTGCATACAAGAGACACACTTCAGACCTAAAGACACTCACAAACTGAAAGTGAAGAGATGGAAAAAGATACTCCACGCAAATGACAATGAAAAGAAAGCTGGGGTAGCAATACTTGTATCAGACAAAATAGACTTTAAAACAAAAACTGTAACAAGAGACAAAGAAGGGCACTACATCGTGATAAAGGGAACAATTCAACAAGAGGATATAACACTTGTAAATATCTATGCACCCAACATAGGAGCACCTAAATATATAAAGCAATTATTAACAGACATAAAGGGAGCAATAGCAACACAATAATATTGGGGACTTTAACACTCCACTTACTCCAATGGATAGATCAACCAAACAGAAGATCGATAGGGAAACATTGGCCTTAAACAACACACTAGATCAAAAGGACTTAGTCGATATATGCAGAACATTCTATCCAAAAACTGAAGAATACATGTTCTTTTCAAATGCACATGGAACATTTTCCAGGATAGATTGCATATTAGGCCACAAAATAAGTATCAATAAATTTAATAAGATTGAAATAATGCCAAGTATCTATTCTGACCACAACAGTATGAAACTAGAAATCAACTAGAGGAAGATAATCAGAAAGGCCACAAATATGTCAAGATCAAACAAAATGCTACTGAACAATGACGGGGTCAATGAAGAAATCACAGGAGAAATAAAAAAATATGTGGCGACAAATAAAAATGAAAATACGACATGCCAAAATTTATGAGATACAGTAAAAGTGGTTGTAAGAGGGAAGTATACAGCAATACAGGCCTACCTCAACAAACAAGAAAAATCTCAATCTAACAGTGCACCTAAAGGAATTGTAAAAAGAAGAACAAACAAAGCCCAAAATCAGCAGAAGGAAGGAAATAATAAAAATCAGAACAAAAATAAATGAAATAGAGACTAAAAAAAAAAAGAGAAAAAATAAATGAAACTAAGAGCTGATTCTTTGAAAAGATAAATGAAATTGACAACCTTTAGCTTGACTCACCACAGAAAAAGAGAAGGCTCAAATAAATAAAATGAGAAATGAAAGAGGAGAAACTACAAGAGACACCTCAGAAATACAAGCGATTATGAGAGAATACTATGAAACACCGTACACCAAAAAATTGGATAATCTAGAAGAAATAAATAAATTCGTAGAATCACACAACCTTCCAAAACTGAAACAAGAAGAAATAGAGAATTTGAATAGACCAATCTGCAGTAGGAGATCCAAACACTAACCAAAAAACTCCCAAAAAACAAAAGTCCAGGACCAGATGGCTTCCCTGGTCAATTCTACCAATAATTCAAAGAAGACTTAACACCTATCCTTCTCAAACTCTTCCAAAAAATTCAACAGGAGGGGAAGTTTCCTAACTAATTCTACGAAGTCAACTTTACCCTGATAGCAAAATCAGACAAGGATGGCACAAAAAAGAAAATTACAGACAAATATTACTGAACATTGATGCAAAAATCCTCAACAACATACTAGCAAATTGAATACAACAATACATTACAGAGATCATACATCATGATCAAGTGGGATTTATTCCAGGGATGCAGGGATGATTCAACATCCACAAACCAATCAACATGATACACTACATTAACAGAATGAAGAATAAAAATCACATGATCATCTCAATAGATGCAGAGAAAGAATTTGACAGATAGAGCATCCATTTATAATAAAAACTCTGAACGAAATGAGTATAGAAGTAAAGCTCCTCAAAATAATAAAGGCCATATATGACAAATCCACAGCTAATATCATTCTCAATGGAGAAAAACTGAAAACTATCCCTCTAAAAACAGGAATAATACAAAGATGCCCACTTTCACCACTCTAATTTAACATAGTATTGGGAGTCCTAGCCAGAGCAATCAGGCAAGAAAAAGAAATAAAAAGGATCCAAATTAAAAAGGAAGAAGTGAAACTGTCACTATTTGCAGATGACATGATTTTATATATAAAAACCTCTAAAGAGTCCACCAAAAATCTTTTAGAAGTAATAAATTAATACAGTAAAGGTGCAGGATACAACATCAACACACAAAAATCAGCTGCATTTCTACACAATAACAATGAAGTAGCAGAGAGAGAAATTAAGAATATAATCCCATTTACAGTTGCAACAAAAAGAATAAAATTCCTAGGAATAAACATAATCAAAGAGGTGAAAGACCTGTACACAGAAAACTATAAAACATTGTTGAAAGAAATAGAAGACAACACAACGAAATTCAAAGATATTCTATGCTCTTGGATTGGAAGAATTAACATAGTTTAAATGTCCATACTTCCTAAAACAATCTACAGATTTAATGCAATCCCTATCAAAGTTCCAATGACACCTTTCACAGAAATAGAATAAAGAATCCTAAAATTTATACGGAACCACAAAAGACCCTGAATAGCCAAAGCAACTCTCAGAAAAAAGAACAAAGCTGGAGGTGTCACATTCCCTGATTTCAAAATATATTACAAAGCTGTAGTAACCAAAACAGCATGGTACTGGCACAAAAGCAGACACACAGATCAATGGAACAGAATTGAGAGCCCAGAAATAAATCCATACATCTATGGACAGCTAATTTTTGACAAGGGAGCCAAGAATATACAATGGAGAAGGAAAAGAATGTTCAATAAATGGTGTTGGGAAAACTGGGCAGCCACATGCAAAAGAATGAAAGTAGACCATTTTCTTACACTATATGCAAAAATTAACTCAAAATAGATTAAAGACTTGAATGTAAGACCTGAAACCATTAAACTCCTAGCGGAAAACTTAGGCAGTATGCTCTTTAACATCAGTCTTAGCAACATTTATTCGAGTTCCATGTCTGACCGGGCAAGGGAAACAATAGAAAAAAATCATCCAATGGGACTACATCAAACTAAAAAGCTTCTGCACAGCAAAGGAAGCCATCAACAAAATGAAAAGACTACCTAACAACACAGAAAAGATATTTGCAAACCATATATCTGATAACAGGTTAATATCCAAAATATATAGAGAACTCATGCAACTCAACAACAGAAAATCAACAACCCAATTAAAAAATGGGCAAAAGATCTGAATAGACATTTCTCCAAAGAAGATATACAGATGACCAACAGGTACATGAAAAGATATTCAACATCACTAATTATTAGGGAAATGCAAATCAAACTACAATGAGATATCACCTCACGCCTGTCAGAATGGCTATATTAACAAGACAGGAAATGACAAGAGGATGTGGAGAAAAGGGAACCCTCATACACTGCTGGTTGGAGTGCAAACTGGTGCAGCCACCATGGAAAACAGTATGGAGATTCCTCAAAAAATTAAGAAGCGAACTACCATACGATCCAGCTATTCCACTGCTGGGTATTTATCCAAAGAACATGAAAACACGAATGCGTAAAGACATATGCACCTCCATGTCCATTGCCACATTATTCACAGTAGCCAAGATTTGGAAACAACCTAAGTGCCCATCAAGGAACAAATGAATAAAGAAGATGTGGTATATATACACAATGGAATACTACTCAGCCATAAAAAAGGATGAAATCTTGCCATTTGTGACAACACGGATGGACCTTGAGGGTATTACGCTGAGTGAAATAAGTCAGAGGGAGAAGGTCAAATACCGTATGATCTCACTCATAAATAGAATATAAAAGCAACAAACACATAGAGACAGAGATTGGATTGGTGGTTACCAGAGGGGAAGGGAGGAGGGGGGAGGGCAAAAGGGATGATTAGTCACATGTGTATGGTGAAAGATTGTAATTATTCTTTGGGTGAGGAACATGATTCAATCTACACAGAAATCAAAATGTAATGATGTACACCTGAAATTTATATAATGTTATAAACCAATGTTTACCACAATGAAAATAAAATGAATAAAAATAAATAAAAACTTAGAGAAATTCTAAAAAAAAAGACGTAGTTTATAATCTGGATGATTAGAACATGTTCTACACAATAGTTTTCTATTTACTGGAGAAGTAGATCAAGTGCAGGGAATGGTAGGCAGGTATACTAGTCTTCCCATGAAGCAGCACTCCCAGGAAGAACAATTTTCCTACCACTTGTAGGTCTCTGACTCAAGTTAACTTAAAATCCAACTTGATCTACACCTAACTCTTGAGGGTAATCATCTCAATTAGTGCTGTGAAAGGTAATTGTCAATCATTAATTGGTATAAAATTCATAGTTGGTAAGAAAACATGCATATAGTTATCCACTCATTCATTTAATAACCATTTATCATTAGCTGTATAAATTACCAGTGAAGTATTATTTTAGTTCAAATCAGTTCAACAAATATGAAAATACCATTTACAGATGGTCATTGTCTATTATGAGATACCAAAAGAAATATTTCTATTTAAAATCTTTACTATCAATGGTTGTAACACTTGTCCACTCTCTATGTTTCAGTTTCACTTTAGGAGCATATTTAAAATAAACCCTTTTACATGTGGGAGTCAAGAATATGATACCAAACTAGATTGATAAGGCTGTACTGACAGAAACTAGTAAAGAGGGTCCACCAAATTGGATCAATTCCTAATGAGAAAGAGGATATTTAAATAAATTAAGCGATTAAAGGAGATGAGATTCGGGAAGAGGATTTTCTATTTTATCTCAGATTTCCAACCTTAAGCCCTTGATATGCTATTTCCTCTACCTTCTAAAGCTAGATTTTCAAAGATATTTGTTTGGACAATCAAATCTAGGAAAGCCACATTGATCTAATTAAAATAAGAAATTAGGAATGTTAAACACATTGGGATTCTGACCTCAGGGAACTGAAATGACCCTCTTCACACAGCATCCTAATTATCTTCCTGCCTGGGAATTGCTGATACTTCCCATTAAAAAAAAAATCCTTTGATTATTTCTGGTGGTTAGCAATAAAACCAAGTACTAACCTTAGACTGCAAAGATTGTCCTTTTCTGCTTATTCTTTCACCCTACTACCCCACACCCATGGCTTACTTGAATTTTCCATGTGATGTATTCTAATCATATACTCTGAAACTGAGTAATGTGTAGGAATGGTGTGGATTAAAATTTAGTTTGAAGTCCTGGCTTAGAAATCATATATATATGGAAAGATGAATTTTGGTATAACATACCTTCTGATTATACTATTTCATTCTAAATGTTACTTTAATATTATTGATACAATTTTATGATAGTTTAAAAGATGTATAATATTTTGCTCAAATCACATAGGTATTTTTGTTTTTTGGAAGAGAAAGGCTTTTGAAAGTTCCCTTTCACCTACAAAAGAAGTTCCGCTCAGCATCATCTGGTTACCATTCTTCCTCTTACTCACAGCTGCAATTAGCCTTCCTTCTGTTTCTCTGACACACCAATCTTGTTCTTGCCGTCTGAACTCTTGCTTTTCACTCTGGCTGGAAAAATTTTCCCTATATCTGAAAGCTTGGTTCTAAACCAACAGGGAAATGCCTTCTAACTCCTTTCTATTAAAGCAGGAAATGGCTATCCCTGAGCAACTCGGACAACACCCACTGCTAGTGACCAGATGACCCTGTGTCTACTTTCTGGTTATTCTACTTGTCCTCCCAAGCTTTGTTGGGAAGCAAGATGGTGCCAACTATTGGATCATTTCTAGGAGCTGCCATTTTTGGAGGTACCTTTAGTCAGTACACTGAAGAAGCAATTTCTAAGCAAGCTGCAGAATTGAGCCATTCTGAAGGGATATTAAGAAGTAGGGGAGGGAGGAGTCAGGAAATTGTCTGGAGTCTAAATGAGAATCTGATGGTACTCTCACCTCCTCACATACCTTTCTTATTTGCTCATGTCTGAAATGCTTACCCAAAAGGGCTTCTTAAAGGAGATATTAGAGCTGGATGTTGAAAGATGAGTAAGAGTGCACAATGTAAAGACAGTGGTTTCACACAGGAAAGATCTGATCTTCTTCATTTCTTCCCTTTTCCATTATAAAAGGAAGGATTGAGGGCCGGCTCCGTGGCTTAGCGGTTAAGTGCGCGCGCTCTGATGCTGGCGGCCCGGGTTCGGATCCCGGGCGCGCCCCGAGGCACCACTTCTCCGTCCAACGTGAGGCGAGTCCCACGTACAGCAACTAGAAGGATGTGAACCTATGGCATACAACTATCTACTGGGGCTTTGGGGGGAAAAAAAATGAATAAATAAAATCTTTAAAAAAAAAAAAAAAAAAAAAAAAAAAAGGAAGGATTGACTCATTCTGAGCCACCAAGGGTTTTAGACCAAACTGCAACACACAAGGCTCTTTCCTTTCTCTCACTTTTCTGCCAACTATACTCCATCCCCAAGATAAGACTTCTGTATCCACTGTGGCAAGTAGAATGTATGCACTAGTGTGCTAGGCCTGTACCCATTTTGTTCACCAGTACATCTTCAGTGCCTAGAGCTGTATCCTAATAAATATTGGATAAAAAGTTCTTGAACGAATGAATGTACTCAGCCTTTTTATTGCAGCTTTTACCATTTCCACAAAAACATTATTTTGTTCCTTTCACTTGAAATTAATGATTTATTCTGTTTACAATATGACAAAGATTCAAGAATGTGTCTACTGCCTTTGTTTCACGAAGAAAGAAAGATGACAGAAGAGTAATCAACAGAATTGTTGGCAGGCTCAGCCTGTGCCTAAAATAACAATTAAGTAAAGACTTTGAAAGACTGGAATGAATGTCCAAAAGCTAGAATTCGATAACCAAACTTGTCAGGGGCAGAGTAAAGGTCAGTGTGTCTGTGGATGAGACCTACAGTATCACAAATAATGATGTGCTAGATGATTCGGCAGCACTCTGTGGGCTGCCATTCATCATTGTTATAACATTTGAGAGGCATAAATGTGATTAAATTATTTCTACTATTTTAGCTATTTCAAGTCATATATCATATTTTGTTGATCAGACAACTCATTTTTGAGGTAGGTTTAGAGCAAAAGAAAAAAAATAAAAATATAACCACACAACAAAAACCTCTCTGATATGGTCTAGGTCCTCATTTGATTTCTTAAAAAGTAACTCAATGTTAAGGACTATTTTTTTCTAGTGCCCAATGTTCATCTGACCTTAAATATATGTCATTAATGCTTTCACAAAGTTGGCTATTTAAATATTAATCTTATTCAGAAATACAATTAAGGCACACATTAGGTATCCTTTTAGCGACAGATTTTTGAGCTTTCATTTAATAATAATTGAGAAATCACTTTTATTTAATTATCCCACAATAATTCTGTTTTGGGAATCAAATTTTCCAGCTATCACATGATGGGGCAAAGATAGTGAACGTGGAAATGAAGGTTTGATTCTGCAATGTATTTTGCTTTCTCAGCACCCTGTGACATCTCTAGTGTCATAGGTGTCTTCATCCGCAAAACAAGAAGTTTGGATTAGATGATTTCTAAATTCCCTTATAAAGTTGATATTCTACAGCCTAAAGTTTACTCTGAAACATTTTTTGCTTTCTTTTAACTCTACTTCTCATTAGTTCCATTGTGAAAGTTTCAGTTTAACTTACAACATTTTGCCCATTCAAAGTTCAAATTACAGACTTTTGGGTTAGAAAGCATGCTGACTTTCACCTGGCAAAGAGCATAAAAATCACTTTCAAAAATTGCATTTCCACTGGAGGAAAAAAGGAGCACTACTGAAAATATGCTCAATACCACTCTCCCCAAAACAAAACAAATGGGGGAGAATTTTCTGTCTGGAAAGTCCAATATTGAATACCATGCATTTAGAAATAGAAATGTGTTAGATATCTAAACATCACTTTATAAAATGCTCAGCTACCACCTCTTAAAGTTAAAAGAGACTTTTCGGTAATGGTGAAAGGGAGTTCTTGCTCCTTTCCCTACAAGATCCAGTAATAAAGCCAGATTTATGATATTTACTGCTAAAAATTACTCATCTACCCCAGAAGCAACACTCTCAGCCCCACTGTTGCCACTGTTGAACAGCTTTTCTGCATAAAACATCCAATAGATATTCCTGCATAAAGCCAGGTCTACTATTTTGTCAAATGTTATATTCAAATTCATAAAAAGAAGAAACAAAGAGTCTCTTGATGTTGTGCCACATGCAGGTATGGAGAAAGAGGTGGGGGGGGGGGGGAGAAAGAGAGAGACAATGAGGAATAGAGGGAGAATTTTGTACCTGGATTTTTCTATTTTTTTTTGTGAAGTAATAGAAGAGATCATCTAGCAAATATAAGAGGGGAGATGGAGGATTTAAGGGATTTAGGGAGGGGGTAAAGGATTAAAGTGACCTGATAGGGGATTAGATGTGGAGTTGAGCAGAAAGTTGATGGTCCAGTCCTTAGGCACACTTGAAATACATAGAATCAAAACTCAGAGTCCTTGCCCTAAAAAAACGTAGATTTTAAAAGAGGGAGTCAAGGTAAAAATATCTGAAAGCGTTAAATAAATACAGGCAGTATGACAGTGAGCTCTACAAATTCTGGTCCTTGACTAAATTTTTCCAATAGTCCAAATTATCTAATTCTAGTTTGAAAATCTACTTTGAAATATGGATTAGTTTCAATCAACTTTGTGCCCTTTCATTTACCTACAGACTCAATCATATATCTGTTTTTTCCTCTACGTTGAATAGCTGCTGGCAACAGAATCTCTTCCTTGACATTTTGTGTCATCACTTCAAAATAAACAACAAAAAAGTGAAGCAGTCCTTAATTGCACAGCAAGGGTTGTTATGGTGTTTTCTGCTCTGAGACTAAGACTGATTTTCATCTTGTTTTATATCCCATGGAGCCAAACCAAGCCTATAGTACCCATTAACTTCAGAAAGAGTCCATACTCAAATCAGCTCGTCAGGAGTGTAGAACAAGAAAACAAAACTGAAAAAAAAAAAATCTTCTTATGGCAAGAGAGATTCATTTTATTTTATGGATTATCTGTTCTTGTTGTTGGTCTCAGAGAACACTGGGGTTATTATTTAGCACTGCACTTGTACGTTTTGATCTATGTGACAGAAAGAGTAGATATGGGGTAGGATAGGAACACATTACCATAGGTGTCAGTACAGATGTCTGATAAAATTATGGAAACTTAATGGTCCCTGTCAGCAAATAGGTTTATGACAGTGGCAATGGATCAATTGTAATCAGTTTCTTCTGGGAGGCTAAGCACCTTTAAACAACAAATTTTTCATCTTCTTTCACACCTGAAAGAGTTGAGCTCTGCTCATGGATAACTTCATACTGGAACGGAAACTACATGTTGAAATAATCCAGGGAAAATAAAGGAGCATTTATATCATAGAAAAAGTTGTGACCTCAAAGCTAGTCTACATTAATACTGAGCACAAAATCAGATGACGTTTGCTATCTTTCTCCCTACCTTTTCGAACCACCTCCCCTGGATTGCCTTCCACCAAATACAGGTGGAAGGAATAATTGGAATATAGGAATCATTCCATAAAGAATCAACTGTAGGGAAAAAAGATTACCCTTGTGGTTCAAGTAATAGATTATGATGGCTACAATTAGGGTGGTACAAGGAGATGTAAAGAATTGGATGGAAAAGGAATAGATTTGGGAATTTGAACTGACGTGACTTGATGATGAATGAACTGTGAGTTAAGGGAAAAAATGTCAAGGATGACTCCTATAGTCTCATAAGGTTATTCAAATATTAAATAAAATAATGTATGTAAAGTGCCTGGTGGAAATAAAGTACTTAATAAAATTAGCTATTGTTGTTAAAATGTCAAAGGGGAGAGTTCCACAGAGTTACTATGGCATTGGTTATGAAGAAAATAGATTTTTTTCCTGTTCTCATGAGAATGTTACTATCCTATTGGCAGTTTCTCTTAGAAGTGTAACAATGTCCAGGCAGTAACACTATAAATTGTTCATTTCCATTACCACTTCCTTGGAGTGATGCATTTAGAAGCAAACTAGCCAAGACAAGTAGACTTCAAAAACAGAATACTTGGAATAAATTCATGCCATATAATGGTGACCTAGTATTTTCCAATTTACGTAAGTTTTCAAAACGTTTCTGCTAAAATCTCTCAGGGGAGAAAATTAAGGAAATTTATAAATGGAACTGGTTAAGCAAAGAAGCTAAATGTGCCGTCTATAGTGTGGTAGGATTACTCCTGCCTTTATATTGTTTTTTATTACCCTTCCAACTTAATGATAAGTAGCTATATTCCCATTTTGCAGTAGACTCTTTTTTACTGTCATATAACACTATAAGAAATGTAACTTTCCCATGAGCATTAGCAGTCTATCTTGAATAGTTCATTGACAAGGTAATGTCAATTTGCAGTATATAGAGGAATTACAAAAATGCACACAGCCAGGAGAAACTGTACCAACCTCCTCTAACAGTCTTCAAGTATGACCCTTTAGAGCTGACTTACTTATCCCAAGTCAGTAAGAGCTTGAAAGTAAACATGATAAAAAATAGTTTTGGAGGTCAAGGTCAAGCAAACTTTTGTGGTGGAATTTATTACTCTTCACAAAACAAAATTTAGTAATGGAAGTTTTTGATCACCTTTCTCAGTCACACTTTTTTTGTTTAAAAACATAAACACACACTGAAATCATAGTAGCAATAATAATAATAACATCATTAACAGTGACAATAGTTAACTTTCACTGATGGTTATCTGTATACTACACATTGTGCTAAGATATTTTCTTTTTTTTTTTTTTGTGAGGAAGACCAGCCCTGAGCTAACATCCGATGCCAATCCTCCTCTTTTTTGCTGAGGAAGACTGGCCCTGGGCTAACATCCATGCCCATCTTCCTCTACTTTATATGGGACGCCACCACAGCATGGCTTAACAAGCAGTGCATCGGTGTGTGCCCGGGATCCGCACCGGCGAACCCCGGGCCACTGCAGCAGAGCACATGCACTTAACCTCTTGCACCACCGGGGCCAGGCCGGCCCCTAAGATATTTTCATGTATTATATCATTTAATTCTTTCAGTAACACTGAACTAGTTTCTATTATTATCTCCATTTTGCAAATGAGAAAATTGAAGCATAGGGGGCTTTAATAACTTGACCAAAGTCACACAATATGTAACTAGCAGAGCCAAGATTTGCAACCGTAAAATGTGCCTCCAGAGGCCATGCTTTTAATCAATATGTTATACTTCCTTCATGGAGTAGGGTGGTACAATGTCAAACACTAGCGTCACCATCATTTTCCAGGAGCATACAAGCCTAAAGAACAATCATATCTTTGGGTAGCAATCACAGTATCACTTGTTTCTTAGTCCTCAATCAGTTGCATTACTAGGATGGCAAAACCTCCAGAATTCTCTTTTATAATCTGGCAGTTTTGGATGTTTCCACCATCACTTCTATTGCCACCACTACCCATGCTTATAGTCAGTCTTCATGCCTCCTAATTACTCTAACTGCTGCTGTAGGAGCAGATGACTATACGTTGCCTCTGTCCTAATCTCTTATTCTCTTGCCATTACCTGAGACCATTTTCAAATTGTCAGTTGAGATTTTCCCAAACTGTGTGGTACCCATGTTATCTATTATTCCTTGAAAAGGGTTTCAGCATCAAATATAATTTATAAACACTGAGTTAAATAGAAATTTTTTGTTATGGTAATTATTGGGTCATTTAATTAAACTATTATGTATTTTGAATCTTCAAGATTAGGGGGACCATATTCAGTTTTTGTCCAATTGTCTTTTAACAATGGGATCATTTGTTTTTCTCGGAAAAACTATTAACCTGTCAAGAGAAACAAGTTCTACAGAACACAGTTTTGGAAATATTGCTGTATCTTTATAACTCTTAGCCTTACATTTAACTGGTATTTCTAACCATTTATGTAGCCAAATATGGCATATTTGAAAGCCAGATTTGCTTCATGGACCATCTGTTAGCAATTCCTGCTTTAGATTATTAGAATATAGACTCTCATAATCACTCCACTCCTCACTGTTCCCTGAACAATGATTTAGCCACCAGGAATGCAGCTTTTTAGGCCCTCAATAGGTATGCCGGTCCTCTCACATTTATAGCCATCAAGTAGAGGAATTTGGCACCAGTTTCCTAAGGGCTAAGCCACAAGACATTTGGGAAACATCCAGTGATGCTCTGAAATGTTTTACTTGCTGGAATCCATGCTTTAAACCTGGGAATGTGACTCTTTTTTGCTCCTACTTAAGAGTGAGGTCCCTGCTTCCCTGGAGACCCAGGATATAGAGCTCCAGGTACTTCTTTGATATACCAGAGTTCCCAAGGTGGATATATGGAGGTTAAGTACCTACAGTGACCCATGCTCAGTTAGTCTCTGAAAGGATATAATAATATAATTGTCTTTTATTCCACCTACCTCACACCTTGATTGAATGATGGAAGTAAATGACATGATAGGGAAAAAATTAACATTTATTGAACACCTACCATGACCTAGGCCCTTTCACAGGCATTATCTCATTCAACACAAAACGATTTTTGAAGTCATAAAATTTTATAGATAAGAAAACTGAAACTTAAAGAATTTAGGTATATTGTCCAGTGTTGCATAGCTACTATGTAGCACAAGCAGTTTGTGCTTTTTCTATAATTACATCACCATTAATCAGCATATTCACAATTGCCCTGATAGAGTGTTTATTTTTTCTTATTTCTGTTTAGATTTTATTTATGTTGGCTTAGAATTTACATTAGAACAAAAAACTTTCTTGGATTTAATTGAATAGTGTTGGACAAAAGAAAACTTGAAAGGTTGAAATTGCGTGGAAAATTCTGTTAATGAAAAGCAAGTGAAGTATAAATAATTTAAAGAAAATTTCTATTTGATTCTAGCATGTAGTTTCTGTCCTTTCATTATAATGCCCTAAATTTCTAATAATTAATATCATGTCTACTATTGAAATAACATTGTGAAAGCTTGATTTAGAGGGTTCTGGGAAACAGTTTATCCAGTTTTCCCATCCAAATTCTCCCTATGATATTACCTACAAGATATTTCAAAATGAAAATAGAGTGCTGCTATTTCAGACTCACATTAAGTACAACTTGAAGTATAGAGGTACCTTCTCTGAAATTATCCTTGACATCAAGGAAATTGTAATGTGTACATTATAAAAGGTTTCCCTTCTAGGCTCCATGAAGCTTTCAAATTTTGAGGATGCTAACAAAACAGACAATTCCAAAGGGAAGATGCTGACTGCAAACAATCTGAGAAGATTTGTCACAGGCATACTTCAATGAGTCTAATTAAGATTTTTCTGGAATACTGCCCCTAAAATACAGCTTTACCTAATTCTCAAGTCCAAACCAACATCTTTTGACTAGTCTTGTTTCTACATCTAAATGGACAGTATGAGACTATTAAGTTCTATATTAAGGAACCTCACTGGTTTTCTGTCTGGTAAGGCCCAAGGAGTTTCTATGTATCATTTCTTTGTTTCTATAGGTTCGAAGCAACCAATTTACCTCAAAAACAAAAAAGTGTGGTGAAAGGTTTTGAATTCAAGCCTCTTGAATCCTGGCTTTTCCATTTATCAACTATGTGTTTTTTAGGCAAATCCTATAACGTCAGCCAACTTAGTTTTCCTAAATGTAAAACAAATATAATGTTTCCTATGTTTTTATTACAACTAAATAAAATAATGTTTGTAAATGCTTAGCATAATACCTTACACATGGATGATATACAATCAATATCAGGTCCACACTTCTTAAAGCTGCAACTATGTACTCTTTTCCTTAAGTTTCTTCACTTTCTCCTAGATATTCCTCTGAGTTCTGACCTAGAAAGTTCTATTACCAAGCTTGTTTTACCAAACTCCTGTGTGTTGCCAGAGACCCCTCTCCTGTGACTCAAAATATCCTATCCTAAATAGTTTTTGTCACCTTTATATTTTCTAGAAACCTTTTATGTCTTGGCTCTGAATGGTCCACCCTCTCCCCCAACCCACTTATTCATGTACTCAGTTAATGGCTGGCAGCTCATTTAGCAGGTTGTTTCTACCCATGAGTGAATCTCAACTTCTTATTGTTAAGTCTGAGTTTAAGCTCTTTGGAAGTCACATGGCTCTCATAGCTAGCACACCTTTCATCTTTTCTGGCAGCCAGGTGGCCAAATCACATTTCCTTTGCATGGCCTATTGAAATGTCCTTTTCTGGTTCAAATAACCATAGTTTTTTTCTAAAGTGAAAACCAATGCTAGTTTATAGCCCATTTGTAAATACTAAATGGTTGACATAATTTGAGACAAATGAGTGAGCTAACCTCTATGAATTTGTGTTATTATTACCTACTCTGTCAGGGATCCTTGAGTAACTCATTAAAATATTCTATATCCCTGAGGCAAATGGACTTGTAGAGTTATAATTTTGCAACCAAAAATAGCTTGAGCATAAAGAAACATCAATGCACATGATATCCATCAAGGTAAAAGAAAGAGATTATTCTGTCATATACCCATAGGTAAGAGTAACAATGTAAAAACATATTAGTTTAAACTAAAGTAGGCATCTCCAGCTCTCTTATACTTTGAGGAAAAATACATAAAATATTACCTTAAAATATTGACAGTAGCTGCTTTTAGAATTGAATATTTACGTTTAAATATGTTAGAGAATTGAGTTCCAGAAAGTTATGGTATTGTGTGCTACCATGTGTTGTAATTTCCTCATTCGCAAATAGACACCCAAAGATATTAAGAAAATAAGTGTTTGAACTACAGAATGTTTTAATTAGTAATGCTCTTAACAATCACCTTGCTATGCTAGCTGATCAATAATTTTTAATCAAACTGAATTCAATGAAAATTGAGTGATTTTTCAAGATGTTCACACAAGTTACATAGTTACAAAGTTATGACTCAAAACTCATGGCTCTTTATTTTAGTCCAGAGTTTTTTCTAATATACCACACTGCCTGTCTATAGAACTTTAATGAATGAAGGCAATGGTTAGTTACAGATAGGGCTACTCATTTTGACATCAGTGCGGAACATGATCTATTGACAAGCCAAAAATAGTAATAATATACTAACCAACTCCAAGAAACTGTCATACAAATCTCTATCTCAATAGATACATTCAATTTGGTTGCAATGGATATGTGAGACTTTGAAAGATAGTAGTCAATGGACTGATGTGCTTTAAATGTACACGTTCTTTATCAAAAGCATAGCCTAAATAAATAACATACTGGGGAGTTTTCTGATGTAGTCTATCTGTTCTTCTCCATATATTTAAAATTTTATCCTTGGAGTAAACTAATGCATAAGAAGACTATCTAGAGAGGTTATATATAAAATGACTCCCTTCCCAGTCACCACAAATTACTTTCACCGAGTTGTATTTTTATATCAAGCTCCTGAAATTTCTCAAAGTTTTCTAAAAGATATAGGTATATGAAATATTTTAATGAATTTTTATAATAGACAAGTTCTCCATCAACACTTCTATACAAATTAATTAATGAGTTAATATTTTTGTATTAGGGAAAGCTGTGCTTTTCCAGAGGTGCAGATCAAATAGCCCTATAAAGAGACTTGCAACCAATCTATTTTCATCCTGCACTCCACTCCCACTTTCCATGATATCTGATGCTTCCAAGGACTCTGAAGTGTTCTACGGAGCAAATTGACATGTTCCTTGCCAGTATCCCCTTCTGTAGTAACTTGAGTTTTTCCTCTGATAAATCAGTTACCACTGTTTCAATCACCTGTCTTCTACAAGTGTGATGAAATCTCTTGCCCATTGTCCTCTGTCTTCCATACTCTTTGTTCTTATAGACAAATACATTTTTACTCATTTTTCTATAAATTTAGTTAGGTTTTGTAAGGCAGAAAAGAAAGATGTATGATCAACCTGCTACGTTCAACAGCAAGTCTAGTCTAGACATTCCATTCCAATATTTAAATTTAAATGATCATGGTTCTTTACTCTTATTGACAAAATAATATAATTTTATTATACATGTTCTTGTTTTAAGTCACTTGCAATCATTTTTGGAATAAATAAATTTTTGGAACATGCTTTTGAAATAAACATTACCACCACCTTTATAGTCTTACTTTAACAGTAGGTAAATGATAAAAATTTTCCTCACCTTTCAATGGTAAAACCCAACATTCCGGTGTTAGATTTTGGGGAATGCCACATCTCATTAGTCAGGAGAGTCATCAGTAGTTGTAGGACCTTGGGCTCTTATTTAATCTCTCTGGTCCTCAGTTTCCCCATCTGTAAAACTAGGATCATTATTATAGTAGTGCTGACTTCAAAGGGTTGCTGTAATGATTAAATGCATACATTTATATAAAGTGCTTAAAACATGGCCCATTGCATAAAAATTGATTAATGTTAACCATTATTAAGATAAAACTAAGTAGCAAAACATTATGTATAGTAGGATCTTTGGAGGCCGTGGAAGTCTCCTGTTCAGATCTCCCTTCCAGAGAACCTGCTGTTGTGAGCACAGTTGACCTGTAGTTTCCAGCTGCCCAAATTTTGGATTCACTGTGGTGCTCATGCTGAGGCTTCACTTCTCCTAGAATGCTCCCAGGCAATGACTGACAGTGTGGGGAACTGCTAGACTTGGGCTATCTATCTGGGACTCCTTTGAAAGGCAACTCTTGTTTGGAAAATTCCCATCAGTCTAGCCAAGATATTTTCAGAACTGTGTTCTGTGGTTTGACACTCTTTCTTCCAAATCTTTCCCCCTTCTTTCTCTTATTTTACAGGTGTCAGACCCACATTTCAGGCTAAAGACTCTCTTTTCCTACTCTTCCTTCCTTTCTCTTCATACTTCATAGGGATTTCCCTCAATAAATCTCTTTCACATGTAATACCATCTTTGCATCTGTTTCTTACAAGACCCAAACTGATACAGATCTCATATGTATCAGGAAAACAAAAGAATACATGTTTGGAAAAATTCTGGAAAGATAAACAAGGAACTTATTAATTGGCTCAAGGGAGAAAAAATGTGGCTTGGAAGATTTGGGGTTTTCTAATTTTTGGACTATGTCCTATTTGAAGTTTGAATTTTTAATCATAAGCATGTGTTATTTTACACTTAAATAGGTAAAGAACTAAATGTAATCAAAAACAGCATGATAATGAAAAGAATACTGAACATGGATTTAGAAACTCTGGATTCAGATATTTGTTCTTAAATTTTTCAACTGAACAAACAATTTAAATTCTCAGCCTTTTTGTCTTCATATGGAAAAATAGGGATAATGATCACTACTTGACACTGTGTCTAATATAAAATGCAATAGTTATTCATACCAATTATATCCATTGTCAAAATGTCCATTTCTCATTATTTAACTCCAAAATCAACCTTGTAGAGAGACAGAATAAATGAGTGCCTATATAGCATAATCTGAGTATGTTGAAGGGCCTTATCTGCCCAATAATATCACCTCCATCTGTTTTCTGTGATTTGAAGTGCTGGGCAGTGGGGGGAATCTTGAATCCTGCTATTATAGCCGCATAATATGGTGTTCAATGCTGTGTTAAGTGCTTTACCATTTTAAATTATCCACAAAATTAGCACTTGAATGAACAAAGTTCACCACGAGTTTGGTCGATGGCAGTGAGATGTAGAAAACCTCATTCCCAAAGATTGATAGTAGCTCCATTTACAGAAGCTTATTTTTTTTCTCGTACTAGACCTTTTTTGTAAATTTGTAATTTGTCTTATTAACTCTTAGCTATTAGTAAACTAATTATCGCAAATTATCCAGGCATCACAGGTGTGTACTCAACTAGAGTCTCCATTTGTATGGATTTTACCAAGTATCTGATGGAATAAAATGATGATTTTAATGGATAGTAAAAAAAAAAAAAATGGACAAATAAAATGCTGCTTCTTAAGGTTAAATTGTTACCTTTAAATTCCACAACTAGAGTACTTAATTTACCGTCTGGGTGGAAACTGTTTCTAAAATGTGTTCCAACTTTAATCACATATGCAGTTATAGACAGACTTTGACTTATGAACACTCTATATATACCAACAGTTGACCCTCAGATCCTCATCTCTAATAACCCTATTTCCATGGAAAATGAAACTATTCCAAAAATCCCTTTATAAAATGTGTAAGTTCAAAAATGGTGTAGTAAAGAAAAGGAGTAAATCCTTTGCCTCCACATATAACCATACAAATTAAAAGTTTAAAAAAACAATAAAGCATTCTTTGATATCACAGTCATACTTCTAAAATATAATTAAGTTTTCTCTCCTTCCTACTTCCCATTCATTCCTCAATCCACTGCAATCTGGCTTTATCCCTCTGGGTCCCCCATTTCAGTGAATGATACTATCATCTACCCAGTTATGAAAACCAAAAATGTTGAGCTATTACTTTTCCCTTTTACTCCAATAACCATCCAGCCACTTGGATTTCTAACAGACATGTCAAACTATAAATATATCAGAACTGAATCTTTTATCACCAACCTCATAAACTGATCTACTCACTGTTTTCTCCATCTCAGTTAGTGGCAACTCCACTCTTCAAGCTACTCAGGCCAAAAGCATCAAGCTTATTGTGGACTCCTCTTTTTATCTTTCTGATAGAATGCATCAGGAAATCCTGTGTATCTGCCTTCATAACATATTCAGAATCTGAATGACCTCCATAGCCACTCCTTACCTGAATTATTGTTATAGCTTCATAACTGGCCTTTCTGCTCCCACCTTTGCTTCTCTACAGTTTATTCTCAACTAATGGCCAGAGTGATCCTTTTGAAACATAAATCAGATATTTCTCTGCTCTGGGCCCTCCAACAGCTCCTCAATTCAACCAGAATAAAAACTAAAAATTCTTATTTTGGTCTACCAAGACCCTACAAAATTTGTAGGGTCTTGGTAGACCCTCTCTAACCTCTCTCTAACCCCTCTCTCACCTCATCTCCTATTTCTCTATTCTTCTCTCACTTCATTCCAGCCAATCTGGCCTTCTTGTTCCTTGAACATGCCAGGCAAGCTCTACCTCAAGATGTTTACACTATCACCTACGCCTGGAAAGTTCTTCCCCCAGAAATTTGCCTTCTTCACTCTTTCCCTTTCATTACTCAGTGAGGCCCATCACTGACCAACTCCACTACTACCCCTGTCACTCACATTCCTTTTGCTTTCTCTACTTTTTCTTTTATAGTACTTCTCATCTTCTAGTATACTATCAAATCTCTGATACTCTAATAGAATGTTTATTTCTTAGAAGAATTAAATTGTTAATGGCACCTAAGAGACACCAACAGCTAAGTTATGAGATTAACTATGTCATAGTGAGGCAGTTTCATGACATCTTGTTTTGCTCTCAGTAAGGACTTAAGAATGGGGCCCTCAGAACAGAAACTTGGATCTCAGAAGGCAGATAGATATTCATTTCAGGAGCTAAGAACCAAAAATCAAGGGGCCCTTAATGAATGGGACACAAGCTTCAATTGAGCAATAATTTTTGGAATTAATGCTGCATTCCAGGCAGTGCTGGTCCCCACGGACAGACTCAAATTCAGACAGTGGGAGGATAAAAGACAGAAGAGTGTTCATTAGTCTGATAAGTAATGAGACCAAAGTAGAACTCCAATCACTAGATTTGGTAACAAAATAAATAGAGGAATTACAAACAAAGTATGCTTCTGAAGAGCAACCTGGAATATTGGTTCTCTTGTCTTACTAGGCATAATTATCATCTGAGGAGCATTTTTTAAAAGTACAGAATCCTGGGACCATTGGGAATAAAATGTTCAATGTACAGGGCCCTCAAAATCCATACTTTAAAAGGCTCCTCAAGGTGATACTAAGGAGTCAGTCCTCTGAACTGTTACTCACTTCATTTTGGCTGATCCACTACAAGATTTCTCTAAAATTTTGGGGAGATTCTGGGCCTGAAAGGAAGAGTCAAATAGCTTCTTCAATAGGGAGGTATGGAATTTGAAGGACAGATCAACACAGTGTTAAAAAAGGAAAGGGCTCAACATTTTCATCTCCTTTACATTGTAAGCACCATGATGGAAAGTTTTAGCTGTTTCTCTGCCTTCCTGTATCCAGTGTCAATCAGCGCCTGCCATATGGTAGGTGCTCCAAAAATATTTATGGAATTAATTACATAAGATTAAAGCCCAGATGATAATTGGGTTTTTGTTTGTTTGTTTATTTTTAGTCATTTAAACATTTTGTAGCTCATTTTTTTTTCACTTGCTCTGTAATGGAAGCAGTCTAAGACAACATCTATTCTTTATCTATTCTTTCAACATAGTCATTAATACTCACTGATGAAATTCAAGAGCTTTAGTCTACTTATAAATAAGGCCAGTACTAGCAATCAGAACTGGATATCTTACCAATTTCCATAGAGAACAATTTACTGCCCTTTATCTTGATGAGGAAAAGATCACTGTCTGTTTAGATGATGATAAGTGAGTGTTCAGTACTTCCATTAGTAAAGAAATTTATACTTTTGCATCTCTTATAGTTATTGCAGGTTGCTTCTACTCTCCATTCTTTGTTCTTTTTGTGTGTGTGTTTGTGAGGAAGATCAGACCTGAACTAACATCCAATGCCCATCCTCCTCTTTTTTGTTTTTTTTTTTTTTTGCCGAGGAAGATTGGCCCAGGGCTAACATTCGTGCCCATCTTCCTCTACTTTATATGGGATGCTGCCACAGCATGACTTGACAAGCCATGCGTTGGTGCATGCCTGGGATCCGAACCTGCGAACCCCAGGCCGCTGAAGCGGAGCGCATGCACTTAACCCCTGCGCCACCGGACCAGCCCCCATTCTTTGTTCTTTTTGAGTGGGGAATGTTTCAACCACCCAATTTTCAACTAGGTCTCTAAACTGGAAAAGTAATGATGCACACAAATACATTATACGTTAATGATAAAATGCGTTTAACTGATGATTAGGCCATTGATATTCTTATCTGGCAACTAGCTGCTTCTGTAACTGTTGTCTCTCCAATAGTCTTACTATATCACCTTAAGGTCAATCTAGTTCACACCAATGGAAAGTTATACAAACCACTGCAATTTGTAACTTTTGCAGATTTCTGATTAGGTTGAGATTTCCTTCTATTGTTTGAGTAGTATGAAGTGCTTTAATATATGTATCCTATGTTTTCTAGGCCCCACAAGCATTGGAGTGAAAGAGTGTGACAATCATCACCACAAATTTCTGTTTATCTAAATCTACTTCTATGTGTTTTTTGAAAACTTCAGCCTCCTTCAAATTCCTTCCAGAGTTCTAACAGTCACCTAGATGTGTTGCCTGGGTGCTAAGTCAAATAGTCCTTCTGGTTACCATGTAGTAGCTGCAGCTTTCCTTCTCTCTAGCAGTGCTCTGATGTTTCAGTGACTCTTGTTGCTACTAATTTCAAAAGTAGAACCTATTTTACTGATGCCAATTCCCACTAACGGTGCAAATGCTGCTGCAGCTGTTATTGCCTGCTATGATATCTAGACAAAGGTTTCAGACACTTAATTTCATGACAGTGATATTAGTGTTATGGTTACAAACTTCCATCATAGCTAAATCTACTTCCAGAACCTCACGTCTTCCCATTTTTCTCTCATTCTTTGTGTCCAGGGAGATCCTCATGGGACACCAAACAGCCATAACAGGAGCCATATTAGTCCCAGGGAATCCAATGATGGGTGAACTCAAGCTCGATGAGAATTCAAGCAAACATACCTGATAACTACATTGTTGTCCTTATTCACATTAGATAATATGATGGACATTAATTGTAGTGGCAACATAGATTATTAAAATCTCTACATAGTACATTGTTTCTAAAGATGGCCCAGCAATCCTTCCCATCTCGCATGCCTTTTTGAGATATCATTTTGCCAGTCCTTCCATCAGAAGGTAGAGTCTATTCCCCCTCCCCTTGAATCTCATGGCTGGTTCCATGATTTGCTTAGTTCAATAGAATGTGGTAGAAGTGATGTTTTGTGACTTCCAGGCCTAGGCCTTAAGATGTCTGGCAGATTTTGTTTTTACCCTTTTAGAAGCCAGCTGCCAAGTAAAAAAGCTTGGGCTAGTCTACTAAATGATAAGAGACCACATAGAGAAAAAGGGGCCGCAGGGAGAACTGAAGTGCCCCAGCTGACAGCCAGCACCAAGATGCTAGACATGTAAGACTATCTTAGGTCTTCCAGTTCTCAGTTGAGCATGTTGCCCCACAGCTGATACTATGTAGTATAATGAGACAAGCATATCTTTAAAATCATGCCAAAATTTATGACTCAAAGAATTGTGATTAAAAAAAATGGTTGTCATTTTAAGCCACAAAGTTTGGGGATAGCTTGGTATGCAGCAATAGGTAACTGAAACATCCCCTTTCTCTGGAAACCATCTTAAATATTCAGAAAAGTCTTCGGTGGCCCTGTGTATGTGACATTTCCTTGACCATGCTCTATAATTGATTGATTCTATGGTAGAACTCTGACCCAGGGTAGGCCATTCAGATTATTTCTCCCAAGAAATCCAAGGAATGAAGAGACACTGAGATTGGAAGCCCTTGGAGCCTTGTAACATTAGCAAGTTCCCCAGAACGAAAATTCTATTGCTCATTTCCAAAGAACTACTATAGTTCTTGCTCTTCCCAAGCCTTGGTTATTTGGCAATTCCTTTAATTTTCTGAGTTAGCCGAATATTATTCCAATACATTCTCATACCTTTTTTTTTCTTGCATAAGCCAAAGAAGTGTAGGAAAAATTTACACATAGCTATTCAAATGTACTAACAGAGTACATTTTTATTCTCTCAAAATTTGATTTCAACTTTGCTCTTAAGTCTCATTTGACCTAAAGGACTCAACGCAGTCTTATTTCAGCTAAATTCAAGTTCATTCCAACTATTGTCCAACTTATTTAAGTTATTTGGGAGCAAAACAAGCCTTGGGGGCTTCTACTCCTCCAACTTCCCCTTCTCTTCACATTACCTCTCCCTAGGTGACAATCTATATGCAGAGAGATGTATATGTTATATTATGGTGACAGAGAAAGGGCTTCTGGGCTGAGTTTGTCCTTCAGATTTTCACCTACCTCCACCAGATGGCCCACACTTGTATACATTGGTTTCATTTCTGGCACCAGAATAACTTTATAATTTTTATTATGTGGGTATCTTTCTTATGTAATATCTTCCTCCTCTCCTACTCTATGATTCACAGAAAAAGTTCTATGACCTGAGTCAGCCAAGCATGGCTCTTGATATGTAAAAGCCAAGCTGTGGATGAAATAGAAATTTCTTTTATTTCTCCAACAAATCCTGGCTCCCACAAAAATCCAAAGTACTTCTATTTAAGTTTTCTTGCTAAATAATTTTTTTGAGAAACCTCTATTTTGAGACTCAAAGGCAAAAAAACTTCTTTTGTTCTCAAATATATTCTGTTATTGATTCATTGGATGTGGGTTCCACAGAACAACCAGGAAATAGAAGTTACTGAAAATAAAAAATACTTTCATTAAATATCTCAAACATACTATACTCATTATATCTGTTGTTTGATGTCCAAACAGTATTAATTATTACTGATGTCACAAAGTAGTCAAAATGCATGTGCCTCACTCTGAGTATTCCATTTCTAGTCAACTGGAAACTGCAAGTCTCCATTGACTCCACAGAATTCAAAATATGAATTTCGATTCAAACTGACTTAGACATGAGGCAAAATGAGTCTTCAGAAAAACAAGGCTATCAGGATATGAGTAGAATTTTGCTTTTTGAAGTGAATGTGAGTGGGAAGAAGTCTGATTTAGACAAAGAGTCTAGCTATATGTTCCAAGAAGAGCAACTGAAGGAGCCCCCTAATCCTAATTTCAGAAGAGACTGGTACCAAAGTATCTAGTCAGGAGAGTGAGAAAAAGAGGGAAAATTTGGTCAGATAATCTGGAACAAGGCGGGAAGGTTATCACAAGGTGGCAGCTTACCATATGTATCCAGATCCTAACTAATACACTAGGCATAAGAGGACAGAATCTGGGGAAAATCTACATGAGATATAGTAGCAAGTCCTAAAATAGAAAGCCAGAATATTAGGAAGAATTGCTGATTGTTTGGACCTAAGGTGGGAGAACCAGACAGCTCAGTATTAAAAATCTGACAAACATGAGCCTGGGATGGGAAGCAGGAAGATAGACAATAAAGAATACTTAACCTTGTGGCTGAGTGCCTAAGTTTCACCTATAGCATACTGAGTATCCTAGTAAGGGAAGCAGAAGATGATGTGTGGAAGGTACAGAGAAGAGAAGGGATATAATCAGAACTGTGGTTTAAGAATGGTCATCGGGGGACCAGCCCCGTGGCTTAGCGGTTAAGTGTGCGCACTCTGCTACTGGCAGTCTGGGTTCGGATCCTGGGCCACACCGATGCACCGCTTCTCCAGCCATGCTGAGGCAGCGTCCCACATACAGCAACTAGAAGGATGTGCAACTATGACATACAACTATCTACTGGGGCTTTGGGGGAAAAAAAAGGAGGAGAATTGGCAATAGATGTTAGCTCAGAGCCAGCCTTCCTCAGCAAAAAGAGGAGGATTAGCATGGATGTTAGCTCAGGGCTGATCTTACTCACCAAAAATAAAAGAAAAAGAATGTTCATCGGGTATATACTACAATAATTAAAATAGGTTGGATATATTAGAGAATGGAGGTTTAGGGACCAGTTAAAAGATCTTTATTCTAATAATTCTGCAACAGTTATGTTGTAAAATATTGTTATATTTGTATTTATGCCTTTGTTATAATTCTTTTATCAAGACAAGTTTGAAGTATAATTGCATACACTCCTTAAGTAGGAATCCCACATGATTATTGTACATCTTTGTAATATCATTTATCCATTACTTATTCTTTTCGGTGAAATGCACAGCAGCCAAGTTGGTGCCGTGTTCATTTGTGTTCATCCTTTGCTCTAATTGTTGACATAAATTTCCAGTCAGATTTCCCATTATTGTAGACATGCAGTAATTATCATTTAAGATCACCTTATCTGGGTTAATCACAGCAAACTATTTCTGTATTAGTTTGCTAGGGCTGCCATAACAAAGTACAACAGACAAGTGACTCAAACAACAGAAATTTATTTTTTCACAGTTCTGGAGACTAGAATTCCAAAATCAAGTGTTGGCAGATTTGGTTCCTTCTGAAATCAGTGAGGGAAGAATCTGTTCCAAGCCTCTCTCCTTGACTTATGGATGGCCATCATATGTCTTCATATCATCTTCCCTCTTGTCTGTGCCCAAATATCCTCTTCTTAAAAGAGCACCAGTTTAATTGGCTTAGAGCCCAACCTAAGGACCCCATTTTAACTTACTTCTTTAAATACCCTATCTTTAAATATAGTCACAATCTGAGGTGCTTGGAGTTAGGACTTCAGTATATGAATTTTTGGTGGGACACCATTCAGTCCATAAAAATTCCCATCAAACAACTTTCTTTGCTTTAGGCAGAAAGTAAATGTGGTTTTGTAATCTACTTTAAGGTGAAATGGATAGCTACTGTGTATTTCTTTATCTTTCTATCTTTAAATTTGGTTTTGGGTTCTTTACATGTTTCTGATGATTTATCATAGCTTTTTCTAAGATATTGTGGTGTAAACCAATGATCATTTTACTCCACATATATATTGTATGTAAGATAAGATGATGAAAAGCATGAACACAAATGAACATGACAATACTTCCTGGTTCTTTACAAGCCTATAAGGAGGCCCTAAATGGATAGTGTGTATTAATTCCCAAAAGTTTTTTTCTAATTATTATACCTTCATTTAATTTAAAACCCTCTCTAAATAGCCATTTAACTGGTCTCCTCATCTCTAGTTGTTTCTTCTACCAATTCATCTTCCACATTGCCATCAAAGAAGATATCAACTTGCTACTCTCCTTAGCAAAAATCTGCAATGATATACCTCATTGTATGCAAAATGAAATCCAAATTTTCCAGCTTGACATTCATGGTCTGGCATCAGCTTGACTATCTAAACCGTATCTTCCCGCTGCACATCAATACTTCAACCACACTGTATCACATACATGTGCTCTGTTTCTGCATGCATACTTTTACTCATGTTAATCTCTCTTCCTTCCTTTCAATTTCCATATGATAAATTTTCATGCATATCCCAAAGAGCTGTTCAAATGCCATCTTCTCCATGGGGCCTTTCTACATCCTTAGTCTACATCTCCCTCCAAGTTCACCTGCTGCATTTTGCTTAGAACTACATTATAACGTTTACCAAAGTCTGCCTTGTATTAGTTACTTATGTACTTACCTGCCTCTTCCATTTATTTGTAAGTTCCATGGATGAGGGGAGGGCAAGCCTTCATCTTATTCATCTTTAAATCCCTCTATCAGAGAACCTGGCATATAATAGGCATTTTATAAATATTAGTTAACTTGAATTGAAAAATATGAATTACAAAATTTCAGATGACTAACTTAAAATTAATTATATCAATTTGTGAGAGTCTTGGATTGGCTGGGTTTGATAATAAATTTGCTATTGAGTTTAATTATCTATATCTTTAGAAGTTTTATCAATGGAGTCATATTTTCTGTTTTTCGTGTAAACTAGGAATCTCACATAATTACTCTTATTTCTTGTGACAACTGTCCAATTTCATCCTCAAATATAAAACAAACAGATTTCCAATAGGAGTTGCATTGTCAGGAGGTAATTGTGGCTACAGAAGCCAGACAAGTGAAAAAGAAATGCACTTTGGTACATGGGGCCCTCAAAGGCCTATCAGAGCAATTAGTATCTGTATTAACATTAGCCCTGGCAGAAAGAGTTTCAAAATTATTTCTCATCTACTTTAATAAGCTTTTATTATAGAAACCCTGAGGTATTTTATATCTCACATGAAAGAGTATAATTAGACAAAAATTGATGGGCCTGTGCCTGTTGTGAAACTAGAATTTATAATAGACAATTCTGAACCTGTTCTCTACCTGGTATCATGCCTCAAAAGTATCTGCAAATGCTGTAATTAATCTTCTAAAATAATCAGTAACCTATCTGCACACCACTTCCCATTTCCTGATATATAAACCATTATGAGAGCAGCCAGGTGCAATTCTTTTATTGCTCTTCCCAAACACTATTGAGCATCTAATGACCTTGACAAAATTATCTTCATTAGAGTCTTGAACGCTAATTCACTTTGTCTTGGTAAGGGTATTATCTGGTAAAATGAATTTTTGGTAATCTGCAGCCTGAAAAAATCTTTGTTTTAGGTACATTGCCCCCTAAATGTTTCCTCTTATAACTCTTCAATTTTTCTGTGGTACAGCAATTTAATTGATACAATATATTATTAGTAATCTTGGCATAATATTTTATTTAAATTTATCTTGGAGAATTAAAACTATTATAAAAAATACAGAATGATGTATTTTTCTAAAGGCTATGTCAAGACGTGGGAATAATAACATGAAGCAAGTTCTTCAGCATAAAAACATCTTTTATCTACTTACATCCTTACTTACCCTCCCAATGGCCTAATTTGAAGATAAATTGAAAAATGAGTGTGTTTCCAATATGAAACATGTCATTAATAAACAGAAAAACAAAATTCAAAAAAAGCAAAATAAACAAAAAACCACAAAATATAGTCTCCTACAAACCAGATATGCTTTATGAACAGAAGCTAATGGAATCCCTGCAAGAAATGTCCACATCCAGGTTTGGATAATTGTGAGAATATTAGATGGCATAATTCCATTGTCCATTGAAAATATTTTCTTTAGGGATGCATAACTATTAGTGACATCTAGCTTTCAATTGTAATAGTGAGCAGAGGCATGGGCCTGCACATTCCATGACTCATCACTACATAGGCTGGCTATTTGAAGAGTATCACATGATGAAAGCAAAGCAGAGACTTGGGGCTTGTAGCTGAGAATGCTCCCCAGAGAGCCATATGACTGACTCCTAGAATGCATGAATTCTTCCAAACTAGCATAGTACCCTTCAGGAAATATGTTGAGGTAAATGGGAACTCAGTTGCCTCTGTTGCTTCAGCTCTAGGGCTTTTTACTTCATTCCTTAGTATCGTGGTGATTGAACTTTATATCCCATCTTACAACTTTACCTTCATGTTTAAATGAAGGCTCTTGACTTTTTTTCTTGCCCTTGAATTTTTCTTGTTTTTTTTTTTCACTTGCCTCCTCAATTTTTTTTAAGTTTCTAGAAAATTCTACAATCAAAATATCTACTTGTTTAATGTGAATTCTGTGAGAGCTTGTCCCAGAAGGACAAAATTTTCAGAGAGCACTACCTAAAGAATTCAGCTATGCATACTTTATGATTAAAATGTTCAAGTAACTTATTTTAGAAGACTAATACAGCATTAACTTTAATATTACCAACAAGACAGGTTTATTCTCATCAAATAGTACTATGGGAAATGACGTTCTTCAGAAATCATTTGGTCCAAATCCAACCATTTTCAAATCAGAAAATTGAGGACCTAGAAAGAAAAACAAAACAAAACAAGACAAAATAGCAAAACAAAAAATAACCAAATAGCTAGAGTTAGAGCTGGAACTAAACAAAAAATCTCTACACTCTAAATCTAGTGCTCATCCTGGTGTGTCATGCTCTACACCTTGCTCTGTATCAATCACAAAAACTCTGTTCAATTTTAGTAGGTCTTCTGTCCACAAAACAACCTCTTTTTTTTTTTTTAATTTTTCGTTTATTGCAGTAACATTGGTTTATAACATTGTATAAATTTCAGGTGTACATCATTATACTTCTATTTCTGCATAGATTACATCATGTTCACCACCCAAATACTAACTACAACCCATCACCACACACACGTGCCAAATTATCCCTTTTGCCCTCCTCCGTCCCCCCTTCCCCTCTGGTAACCACCAATCCAATCTCTGTCTCTATGTGTTTGTTTGTTGTTGTTATTATCTACTACCAAATAAGGGAAATCATATGGTATTTCACCTTCTCCCTCTGACTTATTTCACTTTGTATGATACCCTCAATGTCCATCCATGTTGTCACAAATGGCTGGATTTCATGGTTTCTTATGGCTGAGTAGTATTTCATCGTGTATATATACCACATCTTCTTTATCCATTTGTCCCTTGATGAGCACTTAGGTTGCTTCCAAGTCTTGGCTGTTGTGAATAATGCTGCAATGAACAGATGTGTGCATGTATCTTTATGCATTGGTGTTTTCAAGTTCTTTGGATAAACACCCAGCAGGGGAATAGCTGGATCATATGGTAGTTCTATCCTTAATTTTTTGAGGAATCTCCATACTGTTTTCCATAGTGGCTGCCCCAGTTTGCACTCCCACCAGCAGTGTATGAGAGTTCCCTTCTCTCCACATCCTCTCCAACACTTGTTGTTTCCTGTCTTGTTAATTATAGCCATTCTGACGGGCGTGAGGTGATATCTCATTGTAGTTTTGATTTGCATTTCCCTGATAGTTAATGATTTTGAACATCTTTTCATGTGTCTGTTGGCCACATTTCTTTGGAGAAATGTCTGTTTAAGTCTTTTGCCCATTTTTTAATTGGGTTGTTAGTTTTTTTGGTGTTGAGATGCATGAGTTCTTTATATATTTTGGAGATTAACCCCTTATCTGATGTATGGTTTGCAAATATCTTCTCCCAATTGTTAGGTTGTCTTTTCATTTTGTTGATGGTTTCCTTTGATGGGCAGAAGATTTTTAGTTTGATGTAGTCCTCTTTGTTTATTTTTTCTATTGTTTCTCTTGCCCGGTCAGACATGGTACTTGAAAATATGTTGCTAAGACCGATGTCAAAGAGCGTACTGCCTATGTTTTCTTCTAGAAGTTTCATAATTTCAGGTCTTACATTCAAGTCTTTAATCCATTTGGAGTTAATTTTTGTGTATGGTGTAAGGTAAGAGTCTACTTTCATTTTTTTGCATGTGGCTATCCAGTTTTCCCAACACCATTTGTTGAAGAGACTTTCATTTCTCCATTGTATGTTCTTGACTCCTTTGTCAAAGATTAGCTGTCCATAGACGTGTGGGTTTATTTCTGGGCTTTCGATTCTATTCCATTGATCTGTGTGTCTGTTTTGGTGCCAGTACCATGCTGTTTTGGTTACTATAGCTTTGTAGTATATTTTGAAATCAGGGAGTGTGATAACTCCAGCTTTGTTGTTTTTTCTCAGGATTCCTTTAGCTATTCGGGGTCTTTTGTTGTTCCATATAAATTTTAGGATTCTTTGTTCTATTTCTATGAAAAATGTTGTTGGAACTTTGATAGGGATTGCATTGAATCTGTAGATTGATTTAGGAAGTATGGACATCTTAACTATGTTAATTCTTCCAATCCAAGAGTATGGAATATCTTTCCATTTCCCACAAAGCAAACTCTTTACACCCAAATTCTATTGCATGTAGATATACAACATAGCAAAGTAAATAACATAGGAAGTTAATGCACCAAGAGGTTTCTTAATTTGGCTTCACAATTTAAGAGCCATTATTTCAATCAGGCAGCAGCAGAAAAAAATATGTGTCATAAGATGATAATGCACACATTGTTGATGATAATAAAGATTACATAATAAAACTAAGAATGTTATTTGGAACAGTATACTTCAATGTTCTGTACCTTATTTTTGTCATATATAAAATGGTAATGTGAAAATGGATAAGAATAGCTAATGATTCCCATCATACACAAACATATAACACTATCCCAGTGTGCACTATCTTTGTGTGTGGAGTTTCAGACTTAAGGCACATTTTCATTACAAATATGAATAACCCATAAGTTGTAAAAATAAATGGGATGTAATTTTAAAGTTTATTCTTATCTCAATAAAATATAATTCTTCTTTATTGTGAACTTGAAATGATACATTAAGATAGGATGAATAATTAAAAAGACATCCTTGGGGCTGGCCCGGTGGCATAGCAGTTAAGTTTGCATGCTCCACCTTGGTGGCCCAGTGTTCGTGGATTCCGATCCCAGGAGTGGAGCAACCACCACTTATCAAGCCATGCTGTGGCGGCATCCCATATAAAGTAGAGGAAGAAGGGCACAGATGTTAGCCCAGGGCCAATCTTCTTCAACAAAAAGAGGAGGATTGGCAACAGATGTTAGCTCAGGGCTGATATTTCTCACACACACAGAAAAAGACATCCTTCACACATCAGTTTCTGTCTTCTTTATAACTCAACTTTTAACCAGTCAGAGTTAGCTTTATTTACAGTCTTCCTCTACTGTATCACCTGAAGGAGTAGTGATATCTACAGATAGGATAACTGATACATGGGAAAGAGTGAAATATCACCAATAATTTGTAAAGCCTGTGTAACAATGCCACAATGAATGGATTTTTAATCTCATCAATAACCATGGGGATTCACTGTTCAGATATTCCAGATACTAGAGTCTTGATACTGTTTGGACATCTTTCTGCAAAAATTTATCAAAATGAATGCAAACAAACTGAACCTCAAAGAAGTTTTAAGCAGTGATTTACTCAAATTGCCAAAGATAAATTCAAATTGTGTGCACATATTTGTGATGCGTGTGTATTGAAGAGGGTTGGAAAGAAAAAGAGAATCTGCTTTTCCTTCCCTAGTCTAATTACCCTCTCTCCCTGAATCTCTGCAGGATATACAAAAGCAGTGCCTAACTTCTCTGAATTTTGTGTTCTTCCACATGAGGTTTTCCTCTTTCCCTAGTGTTCCACTGCTATTCTTCTGTTGGTATTACTCCCTGAAAACTTTTCTCTCTCCTTAAATCTTCAGAACACACTATCTTCCTAAAATATCATCTGTACCAGGCTTCCTCTGTTTTCTAGTAGTCTTCAGAGCACCAGTCATCCAATAAATTTAAAGAACATTTCTCCTCTCAGATTTTCACTTGGTCAACAAAAAAGTGGCCTAACTGCTGGACTTAAGGCCTAGTAACTTGGAGTGAAGCTAGGACTTAGAATATGGGTGGTACAGAGAGGTTTTGATTGTAGTCTGAAAATGATTCACTTTATGTGAGACTTGGTACCTATACAATATGAGGAGCCCTCTAAAAATAAACTCAAAGGTATAAATACAAAATTAGGTATTAAAGTGAATATTTGTTTAGAAAGAGAAAATAACAAATTTTTTAAATGTTAATGAATACCTCAAACATCAAAAAAGTCCATAAACAGAGTGATGGCAACAAGAAGGTGGAATAGGAAGTCCCAGCCTTCATCATCCCACATCAACACTGATTTAACAATGAGATTGTTATATTGAGATCTAACATGTAGATCACAATACATTTATGAGAGGTCCAGATTACAGTTAAGAAGTTGCAGTACCCCAGATGAGCAAAAAACCAAGAACATCCTTATTGAAATGGGTAAGAATAAAAGAATAAAAATGAAAAAAAAATCAATGAAACCACAAGTTGGTTTTTTGAAAAGACAAAGTTCACAAACCTTTAGCTAAACTAACTATGAAAAAAAGAGAGAAAACTCAAATAAATAAAATCAGAAATAAGACAGTAGACATTGCAACTGATGCCACAGAAATAAAAAGAATCACACAGGAGTACCACGAACGATTACATGGCAACCAATAGGACAACCTAGAGGAACTGGATAAATTGCTAGAAACATACAAGCTACCAAGACTGAATCATGAAGAAATAGAAACTCTGAATGGATAGATAATAACTAAGGAATAAGAAATGATATAATCCAGCCATTTGTGACAACAAGGATGGACCTTGAGGATATTATGCTAAGTGAAATAAGTCAGAGGGAGGAAGTCAAATACTGTATGATCTCACTCATAAGTAGAAGATAAAAACAACAACAAAGAATCACATAGAGACAGAGATTGGATTGGTGGTTACCAGAGGGGAAGACGGGAGGGAGGAGGGTGAAAGGGATGATTAGGCACATGTGTGGGGTGATGGATTGTAATTAGTCTTTGGGTGGTGAACATCATATAATCTACACAGAAATCAATATATAATGATGTACATCTGAAATTTATGTAATCTTATAAACCAATGTTAACGCGATTAAAAAAAAGAAAAAAAATAACTAAGGAAATTGAATCAGTAATCAAAAACCCCCCAACTAAGAAAAGCCGAGGACCAGATAGCTTCATCATAATTGAATTTTACCAAACCTTTAAGGAAGAATTTATACCAATCCTTCTCAAACTTTTCCAAAAAAATTGAAGAGAAGGGAACATTTCCAAATTTTTTCTATGAGACCAACATTGCCTTGACACCAAAGTCAGACAAAGACATCACAAGAAAAGAAAACTACAGGCCAATATCCCTGATAAACATGGATGCAAAATTGTCAACAAAAAACTAGCAAACTGAATTTGAAAGCATATTAAAAGGTCAGATATCTCATTGTAGTTTTGATTTGCATTTCCCTGATAGTTAGTGATTTTGAATATCTTTTCATGTGTCTGTTGGCCATCTGTATATCTTCTTTGGAGAAATGTCTGTTCAGGTCTTTTGCCCATTTTTTAATTGGGTTGTAGAGGGAGAAGGTCAAATACCGTATGATTTCCTTCATTAAGTAGTAGATAATAACAACAATAAACAAACACATAGGGACAGAGATTGGATTGGTGGTTACCAGAGGGGAAGGGGAGAGGGAGGAGGATGAAAGGGATAATTCGGTACATGTGTGTGGTGATGGGCTGTAATTAGTATTTTGGTGGTGAACATGATGTAATCTATGCAGAAATAGAAGTACAATGATGTACACCTGAAACTTTTACAATGTTATAAACCAATGTTACTGAAATAAACAAAAATTTTAAAAAAAAAAAGGTCAGATACTGTGATCAAGTAGGATTTATCTCTGGGATATGAGGATGGTTCAACATACGCAAATTGATTAGTATGATACACCACATTAACCAAATGAAGGATGAAAACCACATGATCATCTCAATAGATGCAAAAAGGATTTGAAAAAATTCAATATGCTTTTATGATAAAAGCTCTCAACAATCTAGGTATAGAAGGAATGTACCTCAACATAATAAAAACCATATATGTCAAGCCCACAGCCAGCATCATACTCAATGGTGAAAAACTGAAAGCATTTCCTCGAAGGTCACGAACAAGACAAGGAGGCTCACTGTTGCCACTTCTATTAGACAGAGTACTGGAAGTCCTAGCCAGAGCAACTTGGCAGTAAAAAAAAAAAAAAAGAACAGATAAAAGCCATCCAAATTGGAAAGGAAATAAAGTTATCTCTGTCTGGAGATGACATGATCTTATACATAAAAAACCCTAAAGATTCCACAAAATATCTGTCAGAACTGGTAACAAATATGTTAAAGTCGTGGGACTAAAAATCAACATTCGACTATAAGATGCCTTTATATACTAACAAAAAATTATGCAAAAAGGAAATTAAAAATAATCCCATTTACAGTAGCATCAAAAAGTACAAAATCCTTTGGAATAGACTTTTTGTGTGAAGATACAACATAAAATCTACACTCTCTGTAAATATTTATGTGCACAATATTGTATTAGACTCTATGCTGTGCAGTAGATCTCTAGGACTTATTTATCTTATATAACTTAAAATGTGTCCACTGTAATGAATACCTCAACATCTTTCCTTTCCCCCAGCCCTTGGCAAATGCAATGCTACTATCTGATTCTATGAGTTTGATTATTTTAGATTCAACACATAAGTGGTACCATGCAGTATTTCCCCCCTATGATAGGCTTATTTTACTTAGTATGGTATCTTCCATGTTCATCCATGTTGTCACAGATGGCAGGATTTCCTTCTTTTTTGTGGCTGAATAATATTGTTATATATGTATATACACCAGCTTTTCTTTGTCCATTGACCCATTGATGGACGTTTAGATTGCTTCCATATCTTGTCTATTGTGAATAATGCTGCAATGAACATGGGAGTGCAAATATCTCTTCAAGATCCTGATTTCAATTATTTTGGATATATATACAAAAGTGGGACTGCTGGATCATATAGTAGTTCTAATTTTAATTTGTGTGTGTGTGTGTGTGTGTGTGTGTGAGGAAGACTAGTCCTGAGCTAACATCTGTTGGCAATCCTCCTCTTTTCGCTTCCAAACAGAGGTTGGAAGTGTTTCCCTCTTCTTCCTTTTTTGGAAGCATTTAAGGAGATTTGGTATTAATTCTTCTTTAAATATGTGGTAGAGGGCCGGCCCCGTGGCTTAGTGGTTGAGTGAGCGCGCTCCACTGCTGGCGACCCGGGTTCGGATCCCAGGCTCGCAGCGACGCGCTGCTTCTCTGGCCATGCTGGGGCCGCGTCCCACGTGCAGCAGCTGGAGGGACGTGCAGCTATGACACGCAACTATCTACTGGGGCTTTGGGGGGAAAAATAAATAAATAAAATCTTTAAATATGTGGTAGAATTTACCTGCGAAGCCACCTAGTCCTGGGCTTTTCTTTATTGGGAGTTTTTTGGTTTTTTTTTTTTTTGGTCAGAGAGATTGGCCCTGAGCTAACATCTGTGCCCATCTTTCTTTATTTTGTATGCGGAACGCCACCACAGCATGGCTTGATGAGCGGTGTGTAGGTCCACGCCTGGGATCCAAACCTGTTAACCCCAGGCCACCAAAGCAAAGCACGTGGACTTAGCCGGTACACCACTGGGCTGACTCCTGTTGGGAGATTTTTGAGTACTAATTCAATCTCCTTATTTGTTAATTGTCTTTTTGGGCTTTCTATTTCATTATGATTCAGTCTTACTAGGTTGTATGTTTCAAGGAACTTATCCAGTTCTTCCAGGTTGTTCTATTTGTTAGCATATAATTGTTCACAAAATTTATAGTATCACAGTATCATCTTTTTTATTTCTGTGATATCAGTTGTATTGTCTCCTCTTCCATTTCTGATTTACTGATTTGAACTTTCCCTCTTTTTTTCTTAATTATTTTAGCTAATGTTTTGTCAATTTTGTTTATCTTTTCAAAACACCATGTCTTTCTTTTGACAATTTTTTGTGTGTGTGTGAGGAAGATCTGCCCTGTGCTAACATCTGCCAACCCTCCTCTTTTTTTTTTTTTTTTTTTGCTGAGGAAGACTGGCCCTGGGCTAACATCTGGGCCCATCTTCCTCCATTTTATATGGGAAGCCATCACAGCATGGCTTGCCAAGTGGTGTGTTGGTGCATGCCTGGGATCCAAACTGGCAAACCCTGCTCCACCACAGCGGAATGCACGCACTTAACCGCTTGCACCATCGAGCCGGACCCGACAATTTTTTCTGTTGTGTTTCTATTCTTTGTTTATTCTTGCTCTTATCTTTTTATTTTCTTCCATCTGGTAATTTAGATTATAGTTTTATCTTCTTTGTTTCTTGAGGCATTAAGCTTGGTTGTTTATTTGAAATCTGTCTTCTTTTTTAATGTAAGCATTTATCACTATAAACTTCCCTCTTAATACTGCTTTTGCTTTTTCCCATAGGTTTTAGAATGTTGTGTCTTTACTTTCATTTGTTTTTTTTTTTTTTGGTGAGATCAGCCCTGTGCTAACATCTGCCAATCCTCCTCTTTTTTTCTTTTTTGCTGAGGAAGACTGGCCCTGGGCTAACATCCGTGCCCATCTTCCTCCACTTTATATGGGATGCCACCACAGCATGGCTTGCTAAGCGGTGTGCCAGTGCATGCTGGGATCTGAACCAGCGCACCCCGGGCCACTGCAGTGGAGCATGCGCACTTAACCGCTTGCGACACTGGGCTGGCCCCCTACTTTCATTTGTTTTTATATTTCCTAATTTCCTTTTTGGTTTCTTCTTTAACCCAATGGTTGTTCAAGAGTGTGCTGTTTAATTTCCACATATTTGTGAATTTTTCAGTTTGCCTTCTACTATTGATTTCTGGTTTCATTCTATTGCAGTCAGAAAAGATACTTGGTATGATTTCTATTTTCTTAACCTTAAAACTTGCCTTTTGGGGCCGGCCCTGTGGCTTGGTGGTTAAGTCCGCGCGCTGCGATGCTGGTGGCCCGGGTTCGGATCCCGGGTGCGCATCGAGGCACCACTTCTCCGTTCATCCTGAGGCCGAGTCCCACATACAGCAACTAGAAGGATGTGCAGCTACGACACACAGCTATCCACTGGGGCTTTGGGGGGAAAAATAAAATAAATAAAATCTTTAAAAAAAAAAAAAAACTTGCCTTTTGAATAACATGATATATCTTGGAGAATATTTCATCTTTGCTTGAGAATAATATGTATTCTGCTGCTTGAGTGGAATATTCTGTATATATGAGTTGATCCATTTGTTCTATAGTGCTGTCCACTCTTTCCTATCTATTTTTTTTATTTCAGCTTTGTCAAGGCGTAATTAACAAAAAAATTGTAAGATATTAAAATTTACAACATGGTGATTTCATATATGTATACATTGTGAAAGGATTCCCTCCATCAAGTTAATTAACACATTCATCACCTCTCATATTTATTTATTTATTTATTTTGGTGAGAGCATATATTATCTACTCTCATAGCATTTTTCAATTATACAACACAGTGTTATCAACTATAGTCACCATGTTTTACATTAGATCCTCAGACCTTATTCATCTTATAGCTGAAAATTTGTACCCTTTTACCAACCTCTCCCTATTTCCCCCACCCCTCAGTCCCTGGCAAATACTTTTCTACTGTTTGCTTCTATGAGTTTGACTTTTTTTCTATTGAGGTAACATCGATTTGTAACATATAAATTTCAGGTATACATTATTATACTTTGACCTCTGTGCAGACTACATCATGTTCAGCACCCAAAGACTAATTTCCATCCATCACCATTCACATGTACCCTGTCACTCCTTTCTCTCTTCTTCCTCCCTCCTTCCCCTTTGATACCCACTAATCTAATCTCTGTATCTATGTGTTTGTTTGTTGCTGTTGTTGTTTTTATCTTCTACTGACGACTGAAATCATACAGTATTTGACTTTCTCTGTTGGATTACTTCACTTAGCTTAATACCCTTAAGGTCCATCCACATTGTCACAAATGGCAAGATTTCATCTTTTTTATGGCTGAGTAGTATTCCATTGTGTATATATACCACAACCTTATGCATTAATCTGTTGATGGGCATTTAGGTTGTTTCCAAGTCTTGGCTATTGTGAATAATGCTACAATGAACATAGGGGTGCAAATATATTTTGGACTTAGTATTTTCATGTTGTTTGGATAAATACCTGGAAGTGGAGGAGCTGGATCATATGGCAGTTCTAGCCTTATTTTTTTTAAGAATCTCCGTACAACTTTCTACAGTGGTTTCACCAGTTTACATTCACACGAGCAGTGTTATGAGAGTTCTATTTACTCCACATCCACTCTGACACTTGCCATCTCTTGTCCTGTTAGTTATAGCCATTCCGATGGGCATGAAGTGATATCTCATTGCTGTTTTGATTTGCTTTCCTCTAATAATTAGAGATGTTGAATATACTTTCATGTAGCTGTTGGCCATCTGCATACCTTCTTTGGAAAAACATCTATTCACATCATCTGCCCATTTTTTAATTGGTATTTTTGTTGTTGTTGAGATGTATGAGTTATTTATATAATTTGGATATTAACCCATTATCAGATGTATGATTTGCAAATATCTTCTGCCAATTGTTAGGTTGTCTTTTCATTTTGTTGATGGTTTCCTTTGCCAGGCAGAAGCTTTTTACTTTGATGTAGTCCCGTTTGTTTATTTTTTCTTTTGTTTCCCTTACCTGGTGAGACATGGTATTCAAAAAGATACTGCTAAGACTAGTGTCAAAGATATATTGCCTATATTTTTTTTCTAGGAGTTTTATGGTTTCAGGTCTTATATTCAAATATTTAATCCATTTTGAGTTAATTTTTGTTTATGGTTTAAGATAATGGTCTACATTCATTCTTTTACATGTGGCTGTACAGTTTTCCCATCACAATTTATTGAAGAGACTTTCCTTTCTCCATTGGGTCCCTTGTCAAAATTTAGCTGTCCATAGATGTGTGGGTTTATTTCTGGGAGCTCAATTCTGTGCCATTGATCTATGTGTCTGTTTTTGTGCCAGTAGCATGTTGTTTTGATTATTACAGTCTTGTAGTATATTTTGAAATCGGGGAATGTGATACCTCCAGCTTTGTTCCTTTTTCTTAGGATTCCTCTGGCTATTCAGAGTCTTTTCTTGTTCCATATAAATTTTAAGATTCTTTGTTCTATTTCCATGAAAAATGTCATTGTGACTTTGACAGTGAATGCATTGACTCTGTAGATTTCTTTAGGTAATATGGACATTTTAACTATGTTAATTCTTCCAATCCATGAACACAGAAGATGTTTCCATTTCTTTGTGTCTTTTTCAATTGTTTTCAACAATGTTTTATAGTTTTCAGTGTACTAGTCTTTCACCTCTTTGGTTAAATTTATTCCTAGGTATATTATTCATTTTTTTGTGTGTGATTTTAAATGAGATTATATTCTTGATGTCTCTTTCTACTATTTCATTGTTAGTGTACAGAAACACAGCTCTTTTTTTATGCTGATATTGTGCCCTGCAACTTTACTGTATTCATTTATTATTTCTAATAGCTTTTTGGTGGATTCTTTAATGTTTTCTATGTATAAAATCATGTCATCTGCCAGCAGTGACAGTTTTACTTCTTCCTTTCCAACTTGGACAACTTTTATTTCTTTTCCTTGCCTGAATGCTCTATGTCTTCCAATACTATATTAAATACAAGTGGAGAAAGTGGGCATCCTTGTTTTTCTCTGGTTCTTAAAGTGATGCCTTTCAGGTTTTCACCATTGAGTAGGATATTAGCTCTATGTTTGTCATTTATGGCATTTCTTATGTTGAGGTACTTTTCTTCTATATCCATTTTATTCAGTGTTTTTATCATAAATGGATGCTGAATCTTGTCAAATGCCTTGTCTGCATCTTTTAATATGATGACGTGATTTTTATTCTTCATTTTGTTAATGTGGTGTATCTATTGATTGATTTGCAGATGTTGAACTATCCCTGAAATCTTGGAATAAATCCCACTTGATCATGGTGTATGATCATTTTAATGTTGTTGTATTCGATTTACTAGTATTTTGCTGAGGATTTTTGCATCTATTGTTCATCAGTGTTATTGGCTCTGTTTTCTTTTTTTGTGTTTCCCTTGTCTGGTTTTGACATCAGGGTAATGGCCTCATAGAATGAGTTAAGAAGTGGCCCCTCCTCTTCAATTTTTTGGAAGCATTTGAGAAGGATTGGTATTAAGTCTTCTTTGGTAGAATTCACTGAGGAAGCAATCTGGTCCTGGATGTTTGTGTTTTGGGAGGTTTTTTATTACTGTTTAGATCTCTTTACTAGTGATTGCTCTACTCAGATTCTATATTTCATCTTGATTCAGTTTTGGAAAGTTGTATAATTATAAGAATTTATCCCTTTCTTCCAGAATATCCAATTAGTTAGCATATAGCTTTTTGTAGTATTCTCCTATAATGCTTTGTATTTCTGTGGTGTCCACTATAATTTCTCTTCTTTAATTTCTGATTTTGTTTATTTGAGCTCTCTCTCTTGTTTTCGTGGTGAATATAGCTAAAGATTTGTCAATTTTATTTTTTTAAGTAAACTGCTGTTAGTTTCATTGCTCCATTCTACTGTTTTTTTGGCATCTATTTCATTTATTTCTGCTCTTTTATTATTTCCTTCCTTGTACTGATTTTGAGCTTTGTTTGTTCTTCTTTTTCCAGTTGCTTTAGGTATACTGTTAGAAGGTATATTTGAGCTTTTTCTTGTTTCTTGAGGTAGGCCTGTATTGCTATAAACTTCCCTCTTATTATCGCTTTTGCTGTACCCCAAAGATTTTCGCACATCGTATTTTCATTTTCATTTGTCTCCAGGTATTTTTGATTACTTTCTTTGATTTCTTCATTGACCAAATAGTTGTTCAGTAGCATTTTGTTTAATCTCCACGTTTGTGGCTTTTCCAGCTTTCTTCTTGTAGTTGTTTCTAGTTTCACACCATGTGGTCAGAAAAGATGCTTGGTATTATTTCAATCTTCTTAAATTCATTGAGACTTGTTCTGTGGCCTAATATGTGATATCCTGGTGAACGTTCCATGTGCATTTGAAAAGAATGAGTATTCTGCAGTTTTTGGGTGGAATGTTATGTATATATCTACTAAGTCCGGCTGGTCTAATGTGTCAATTAAGGCTAATTTTCCTTATTGACCTTCTCTTTGGATGATCTATCCATTGATGTAAGTGGAGTGTTCAAGTTCCCTACTATTATTATGTTGCTGTCAATTTCTACGTTTATTTATGTTAATAATTGCTTTATACATTTAGGTGCTCCTATGTGGGGTGCATAGATATTTACAAGTGTTATGTCCTCTTGTTGAATTTTTCCCTTTATCATTATGTAGTGCCTTTCTTTGTCTCTTATTATGGTTTTTGTTTTAAAGTGTATTTTGTATGATATAAGTATTGTTACCCCAGCTTTCTTTTCATTGCCTTTTTCATGGAGTATCTTTTTCCATCTCTTCACTTTCAGTTTGTGGGTGTCTTTAGATCTGAAGTTTGTGTCTTGTATGCAGCATATATATGGGTCTTGAATTTTTGTCTATTCAGTGACCCTATATCTTTTGATTACAGCATTTAGTACATTGATATTTAAAGTAGCTGTTGATAAGTATGTATTTGTTCCAATTTTGTTACTTTATTTCTAGGTCTTTTCATATTTCCTCCCTGTTCCTTTCTTCCTCCCCTGTTTCCTTCTCTTATGATTTGATTTATTTCTTTAATATCATTTGGTTTCCTTTCTTTTTACTTTTTGTGTATTTATTAGAGGTTTCTGGTTTGTGGTCACCATGAGGTCCATATATAATAACCTGTGTAAATAGCAATCTATATTAAATTGATGGTGTCTTAACTTTAACCTCTTAATAAAAGCCTTACACTTTTACCCTCCTTGCCTTACATTTTATGTTTTTAGTATCGTATTTAATCCCTTTTTTGTGTGTGTATCGCTTAACCTCTTATCATGGAGATAGATATTTTTAGTACTTTTACATTTTGACCTTCATACCAGCTTTATAGTTGGTGATCTGCTACTTTTACTGCGTATTTACTTTTACCAGTGATTTGTTTTCTTTGATAATATTCAAATATCTATTTGTGGCCTTTTCTTTTCCACTTAAATAAATCCCTTTAACATTTCTTGTAAGGCCAGTTTAGTGGTGATAAATTCCTGTAGTTTTTGCGTATCTAGAAAACTCTATCTCTCCTTTCATTCTGAAAGATAACCTTATGAGGTAGAGTATTCTTGGCTGTAGGTTTTTTCCTTTCAGCACTTTGAATATATTGTGCCACTCCCTTCTAGCCTGTAAGCCTTCTGCTGTGAAGTCAGCTGATAGCTTTATGGGGTTTCCTTTGTATGTAAGTTGCCTTTCTCTTGCAGCTTTTAGGATTCTCTCTTTATCTTTAATTCTTGACATTTTAATTATGATGTGTCTTGGTGTGGGCCTCTTTTGTTCATCTTGTTTGGTGCTCTCTGTGCCTACTGTACTTGGATGTCTGTTTCCTTCCTTAAGTTAGGAAAGATGTCAGCTATTATTTCTTCAAATAGATTCTCTGCCTCTTTGTCTCTCTCTTATTCTTCTGGGACACCTATAATACATATGTTAATGCACTTGTTGTTGTCCCAGAGGTCCCTTAGACTGTCTTCATTATTTTTAATTCTTTTTTTTTTTTTTCCTGTTCAGCTTGGGTGACTTCCTCTACTCTTTCTTCCTGTTTGCTGATCCATTCTTCTGTGTCATCTACTCTGCTGTTAATTCCCTCTAGTGAATTTTTCATTTCCGTTATTGTATTCTTCATTTATGATTGGTTCTTTTTTATATTTTTCAATTCTTTGCAGAAATTCTCATTGTATTCATCTGTTTTTCTCCCCAGATCTGTGAGCATCCTTATGATTATTAGTTTGTACTCTTTATCAGGTAGAATGTTTATCTCTGTTTCATTTACTTCTTTTTCTGAGGATTTGTCCTATTCCCTTGTTCAGAACATATTCCTTTGTCTCCTCATTTTGCCTTTTTCTCTGTGCTTATATCTATGTATTAGGTAGATCGGCTACCTCTCCCGATCTTAGAGAAGTGGCTTTATGTAAAAGATGCCTTATGAGGCTCAGCAATGTGCTTCCCCTTTGTCACTAATTTCAAATGTTCCATGAGTGTCCCCTGTGTGGGCTACATGTGCCTTTCTGTTGTGGTGGTGTTGGTCTTGTTTCAGGTGCATGGGTAGGCTAGGCTGGCCTCTAGGCCAGCTGCTTGTAAGACTCAGCCATGTAGAGCTGCTATAGTCACTTTTGAATCTTTATCGGGCAGGGCAAGCACCTGCATGGCTGACTACAAGGTCTAAAAACACATATCTGCTAGTATTTTGCTGTTAAGTGAGGTCAGGTCCCCAGCATGGCTGATTGCTAGGCTCAGGGTTTCACAATGGCTGTAGTCCTCCATTGAGGCTCTCTATCATGCAAGGCTGCTGTCAGGTCTCTCAGGAGCATAGATGGGTGGGGCAAGCCCCAGGCATGGCAGCACACAATCATTTTATGTGTTGGAATATGGGTCTAATCCCCTGTGTGGCTGTTTAAGATTGCCAGTGGCACAAGTATGCTGTGGCCATCACATCCTAGCACCATTGGGCCCACAAACTCCACTAATGCAGGCCTGTCCCATGCATACATCCCACCCCACCCCACCGAGGTGGACCTACTCACCCTGCTGCAGAGGTCCCACACACCCCACCTATGCAAGCCTGCCAGTTCCCCCATGGGCTTGCTGGTGGGTGTGGCCAGTCCCTGTGGTGGACTGCCTGCCCTGGCTGAGCTGAATTAAATTGGTGCTCTAGTGGGCAGGGCAAACCCCTGTGCCAGCAGGCCAGAGGAAGAAATCCAATGGCATCTGTCAGTGTCCATTTCACCATGACTACACTAGGTCACAATAATGGCTGCCACCAATGTCTCACTCCCAGGGGAGGTGGGCCCAGCCACCTCCTGCCTCTCTGAGATGCTCTCAGAGCTTAACAAATGAGTTTTTTTTTACCAAAGGACTATGCATCTTTCTTTCTGGTGCTTTTGTGTTGGTTTCTGGAATGCGTGAATCTGTGTGTTGGCCCTTTAAGAGTAGGCTTTTCTTTCTCTGAAGTTGATAGTTTTTCTGAAGGTATTCCCCGTTAGTTTTAAAAGCCAGCAAAGCCGTTTATTATGGGAACATGTCTCGGTTGTGCTGAATTCAAAGGCTGGGATGCTTATTGTGGCATAATCTCCCACTCAGATTCCCCTACTCCTCCAGGAAAAGCTTTGTACCTTAAGATTGCTCCTGGCCATGAAGCACCATAGCTAGAATGTGTTTTCTTCCTCAGCAGAAGTATATTTCTGCCTCTTTCACCCCCGTCAATGTTGTCCCTTGTTGTGGGAGTTCTTTTTTTCCAGTTTCCAATTCTCTCTCGGAGGTAATTGTTCCACAGGTAGTTGCAGATTTATTGTGTCCCTAAGGAGGAGGTAAGTTCAGAGTCCTCCTATGCTGCCATCTTCCCAGTCCTCCTCCACTCTTTCCTTATAAATTTTCTGTCTGTGCATTCTAACCATTGTTGAAAATGGGGTGTTGAAGAATCCTACTCTTATTGTATTCTTGCCTATTTCTCCCTTCAGTGTTCTCAATGTTTGCTTTATATATTTAGGTACTCTGTTATTAGGTGCATATATATTTATAATTTTAATTTTTTTTTATTATTTTATTAAGGTAACATTAGTTTATAACATTTATAAATTTCAGGTTTACATCATTATATTTTGATTTATGTGTAGATTACATGATGTTCACCACCCAAAGATTAATTTGAATCCATTATCATACACATGTACCCTATCACCCTTTTCTCTCTCCTCCCTCCCCCTTCCCCTCTGGTAACCACCAATCCAATCTTTGTCTCTACATGCTTGTTTGTTGCTGATTTTATCTTCTATTTATGATAAATTTTTTATACCTTCCTGTTATATTGATATTTTTAATATTATGCAATGATGTTGTTTGTTATTATGACAGTTTTTTACCTAAAGTTTAGTTTTTCTGATATAAGTATAGCTGCCCTTGCTCTCTTTTGGTCACTCTTTGCATGGAATATCTTTTTCCATCTTTTACTTTCAGCCTAAATGTGTCTTTAAGTCTAAAGCAGCTTCTTATAGACAGCATATAGTTGGATCTTGCTTTTTGGTCCATTATGCCACACTATACCTTTGTATTGGGGAGTTTAATCTATTCAGATTTAAAGTAATTATTTATATGGAAGAACTTACTATTGCTATTTTTAACTCTTTTCTGTTTTGTACTTCTTCTCTCCCTCTCTCCCTTTCTTATCTTGTGATTTGATGATTTTTGTAGTCATATAATTTGATTCTTTTCTGTTTATTTTTTTGTATCTTCTATAGGTTTTTTTGCTGTGGTAATCATGAGGCTTGCATAGAATTTCTTATAGTTATTACTGTCTATTTAAGCTAATAACTTCAGTTGCATACAAAAACTCTACTCTTTACCACACACACTCACTTAATGTTATTGATGTCAGAATTTACTTCTTTTTATATTGTGTATCCATTATCATATTTTTGTGATTATAGTTATTCTTTTTATTTTTTTGTGTGAGATCAGCCCTGTGCTAACATCTGCCAATCCTCCTCTTTTTGCTGAGGAAGACTGGCCCTGGGCTAACATCCGTGCCCATCTTCCTCCACTTTATATGGGATGCCACCACAGCATGACTTGCCAAACGGTGTATGGGTGCGTGCCTGGGATCCGAACCGGAAAACCCCAGGCCGATGCAGCAGAGCGTGCGCACTTAACCACTTGCGCCACCAGGCTGGCCCCTTGTGATTAAAGTTATTCTTAATACTTTTGTCTTTTAACTTTTATACTAGAGTTAAAAGTGATTTATCTAATACTTACAGTATTACATTATTCTGTATTTTTCAATATATTTACCTTTACCAGTGAAATTTGTACTTTCATATGCACTCATGTTACAATTGAATGTTCTTTTGTTTCCACTTGAACTGCCTTTAGCGCTTCTTGTAAGGTAAGTCTAGTTTTGATGAACTCCCTCAGGTGTCATTTGTCTGAAAAAGGCTTTATCTCTCCTTTATTTTTAAAAGACAGTTTTCCTGGGTATAGTATTCTTGCTTGGCTGGGTTTTTCTTTCTGGACTTTAAATGTATCTTCCCATTCTTTCTGGTCCTGGAATGTTTCTGCTGAGAAATCTATTGATATTCTTATGGGGACTCCATTGTACATGATGAGTTGCTTTTCTCTTGCTGTCTTCAAAATCTCTTTTTGTCTGACAGTTTGATTATAATCAGTCTTGGCATCCCACTTCTTTGGATTTCCTAATTGGGGTCTTCTAGGTTTCATGAATCTCGACGTCCATTTCTCTCCTCAGATTTATGAACTTTTCTATCATTATTTCTTTAAATAAGGTTTATGTCCCTTTCTGTTTCTTTTATCCTTCTTTGTCTTTCATAATGTATATATTGGTTCACTTTGTGTTACATAAATCCTTTTTATATAGGATTTCTTTTATATAGGCTTTCTTCATTCATTTTCATTCTTTTTGTTCCTATGACTATAATTTCTAATGATACATATTTGATTTCATTGATTCTTTCTTCTGCTTGACCAAATATGTTGTTGAAACTTACTATTAATTTTTTGGTTCAGTCATTGTATTATTCAGCTCTTGAATTCCTGTTTGGATCTTTTTATGGTTGCTATTTCTTTGTTGTTATATTCATTTTGTTCATGTATTGTTTTCTTGATTTTGTTTAATTGTCTATCTGTGTTCTCTTGTGGCTCACTGAGCTTTAACGCAATTATTTTGAATTTTTCTTCAGGCAATTCATAGATCTCCATTTCTTTATGGTCAGTTGCTGCAGTTTTATTTTATTCATTTCATGGTGACTTGTTTCTCTAATTATTTGTGATCCTTGTAGCCTTGTACTTGTGTCTGCACATTTGAAGAAGCAGTCCCTCTTCTCTTCTTTACAGACGGGCTTCAGCAAGGAAAGCCCTTCGCTGGTCAGCCCTGCCATAGGTTCTGAGCAAGCCACTTGGCAGGGTCTGTGGTTGGGCCTGCTTGTGTTGTCTACAGTCAGACCCATTACCAGCACCTGTGGACCAGCTGTTTAGATTATTGCACTGGTTGTTGAGAGCCCCTGCCCCTCTTCTTTGTTCTTAGATACCCACAAATAATCTAGCCATGCTTATTCTCTCAGTTTTCTGTGTAATGTGTGACAGAAACAGACCGTCAGGTAGCACCCTGAAAAGTGGTGAAGTCAAACACTTTGATCTCTCTTTTCCCCATGAAAGAACTTGCAGACCACGGGATGTTTCTTGGTGTACTGCTGTGCTGGCTTAGGGGGGATGTGATGCAGGTAAAGTGAAACTTTTCTCCTTACCCTTTTCAATACATCTTTTCTCGTTTCTGTGTTGCAGTGAGGTTCTGTAACTTCTCATCTGGATTCTTGTTAAGTTATTTTTGTCCATGGATAGTTATTAAATTGGTGTTTCTCTTGTAGAACAAGGGCTGGAACCTCCTAATCCATCACCTTGCTGATGTCACTCCTTATGTAACTCTTAATAATACCCTTAACCAAAGAGGTGAAAGACCCATACACTGAAAGCTACACAACATTGCTGAAATAAATTAAAGGAGGCTCAGATAAATGGAAAGACATCTTGTGTTCTTAGATTGCAATACTTACTTTTGCTAAAATGTTCATACTATCTAAAGCAATCTAAAGATTCAATGATATCCCCATCAAAATACCAATGGCATTTTTTAGAGACATAGAAAAACAATCCTAAAATTCATATGTAACCAGAAAAAAAGCACAAAAAGTCAAAGAATCTTGAGAAATAAACCAAATCTGGAGTGTCACACTTTCTGATTTTAAAATATATTGCAAAGCTACAGCAATCAAAACAGTATAGTACTGCCATAATGATGGACATATAGACAAGTGGAACAGAATAAGATGCCCACAAATATAGTCATGCATATACAGTCAACTGATCTTCAACAAGGGAGCCAAGAAAACACAATGGGGAAAAGAAAGGTTCTCAATAAATGGAGCTGGGAAAACTGGATATCCACATGAAAAAGAAGGAAATTGGACCTTTGTCTTCTACAATACACAAAAATCAACTCAAATGGATTGAAGACTTAATTGTAAGATCTGAAACTATAAAAGAATTACTGTAGAAAAAACATAGGAGAAACACTTCTCAACATTGGCCTTGGCAATGATTTCTTGGATATGACATCAAAAGCACAGGCAGCAAAAGCAAAAATAGACAATTGAGATTACATCGAACTAAAAAGTTTCTGCACAGCAAAGGAAACAATCAAGAAAATGAAAAGTCAACCTATGGAATGGGAGAAAATATTTGCAAACCATATATCTAATAAGGGATTAATATCTAAAATTTATAAGGAACTCCTAAAACTCAGTATCAAAATAAACAAATAACCCTATTAAAAATGGGCAGAGACACTTAATAGATATTTCTCCAAAGAAGATATACTAATGGCCAACAGGTATATGAAAAAGTGTTCAATATCAATAATCATCAGGGAATTGCAAGTCAAAACCACAATGAGATATCCCCTCACACCTCTTAGGATGACTATTTTCAAAAAAAATCCAAAAGACTTCAAGTGTAGGTATGTGGAGAAATTAGAACCCTTCTACACTGTTGATGGGGATATAAAATGTTGAAGTCACTATAGAAAACAGTATAGAGATTCCTCAAAAAAAAATAGAGCTACCATATGATCCCGCAATCCCACTTCTGTGTATGTACCCCAAAGAATTGAAATCAGGATCTTGAAGAGATATCTCTACTCCTATGTTTATTGAAGCATTATTCACAGTAGTCAAGATATGGAAACAACCTAAATGTTTATCAATGGATGAATAGATAAAGACAATGTGGTGTTTACATACAATGGAATATTATTCAGCCTTTAAACAGAAGGAAATTCTGCCATTTCAATAGCATGGATGAACATAGGCATTGTGCTAAGTGAAATAAGCCAGTCATAGAAGGATAAATACTGCATGATTCCATTTACATGAGATATCTATAATATTCAGAGAGTGTACTAGATCTATAATAGTCAAAAAGAGAAGCAGAAAGTTGAATGGCAGTTTCCAGGGGCTGAGAAGAGGGGGAAATGCAGAGTTGTTAATCAATAGGTATAAAGTTTCAATTATGCAAGATAAACAAGTTCTTTGGAACTTGTTCTCTAGATCTGCTGTACAACATAGTACCTATAGTTAATAATACTTAATTGTACACTTAAAATTTTGTTCATAGGGTGGCTCTTATGTTAAGTATTCTCAGCGTAATAACAAGAACAAAAATAAAATGAAAATATATACAACAGACTGGTAGAAAATATTCACAAAATATATATCTGGTAAAGCACTTGTGTACAGAATTATAAAAAGACAAGAAATCCAATAAAAAATAGGCAAATAAACTAGATTTTTCACCAAAGAAGATATATGAATAAAAAGATGCTCATTAGTTATTAAGGAAATATATGTGGAAATGTTGAGATACTATTTCACCTCACCTGAATGGCTATAATAAATAATGTACACTATAAAAATATTTGCAAAGATGTGGAGAAATTGGAACCCTCATACATTGCTGGTGAAAATGTAAAATGGTGCAGACACATTGGAAAACATCTTGGCAATTTCTTAAAAATTTAAAAATAAAATTACCATATGACCCAGAAGTTCTTCTCCTAGATACCTACCCAAGAGCAAGGAAAACATCTGCACAAGGGCTTGCATGTGACTGTTCATAACAACATTATCCATAATGTTTAAAAATTGAAAACAACCCAAGTGTCCATCAACTGGCTAATAGATATATAAAATTTGGGATATCCATGCAATGAAATATTACTCAGAAATAAAAAGGAATGAACTATTGCTGCATGTTATGACATGAATGAACCTCAATAACAGTATGCCTATATATTGTATAGGCATATACAAGAGACTATATATTGTATGATTCCATTTATATTAAATATCCATAAAGGGAAAATTTATGGAGACAGGAAGTAGGTTAGTGATTGTGTGGGGCTAGGAATAGGAAAGAGGATTAACTATAAATGGACATGAGAGATCTTACTTAAGGGATGAAAATGTCCTAAAACTAAGTTAGGGTAATGGTTCCACTACTTTATAAATTTACTAAATATTTTCATATTATTTTTAAAGACCCAGAAACATAATAGTTCTTTATAAATAAATATCTGATAATTTTTTCTCTACATTTTTCACTGCATAATCTTTGATTGCCTCTTTATATGACAGAGATATTTTAATGTCATTTTCTATACAGATATTAGAAAGGTAACAGTCTTTCCTTTTGGGTAAGGTATTCCTAAAATGTATTCACTTTTAGAAACATTCTCTCTTCTTTATTAACTTGCAATTTTGAATAATTAAAGATTCACAAGAAGTTGCTGAGAGAGTACAGGGAGTTCCCATGTAACCTTCATCCAGTTTTCCCCAATGATAACATCTTACATAGCTATAGTACCATATCAAAACCAGGAAATTGGCATTGGTACAATGTGTGTGCACCATTCTATGTCAATTTACTACATGTATAGATTCATGTAATAGCCACCACAATCAAGATACAGAACAATTGCATTATCACAAGTGTACCTTCTGATACCCTTTTATAGCCACATCCACATCTCTCTCCAGCCTAACCCTGACAACTTCTAATTTGTTCTGTATATCTACCATTTTGTCATTTTGAGAATATTATTTAAAGGGAGTCATACAATATGTTACCTTTATAAAATGACGTTTTTTACTTAGCATAATTCCCTTAAGATCCATCCAAATTTTTGCATGTATCAACAGTTTGGATTTCTTTATTGCTGAGTAATATTCCATGATATGGATGCATGGATGAATATGGATTTGTTTCACCATTCACACATCATAGGACACTTGAGTTGCTTCTGGTTTGGGCCAATACAAATAAAACTATGATGAACAATAGTGTGCAGGTTTCTGTGTGGAAATAAGTTTTCATTTATCTGGGATAAATGTCCAGAAAAGCAATTGTTGGGTCATATGGTAAGTGCATGTTTAGTTTTTTTAAGAAATTGACATACCATTTTCAGGAGTAGTTGTATTGTTTTACATTCCCACCAAGAATGTATGAGATCCAGATGTTGCATCTTCATCAGCATTTGGTGTTGCCACTGTTTTTCTTTTAGTTGTTCTAATAGGTGTGTAGTGGAACCTCATTGTGGCTTTAGTCTGCATTTCTCTAGTGACTAGTGATATTAAACATTTTTCATATGCTTATTTTTCATGTGCATATTCTCTCCAGTGAAATGTGTCTTCATTTCTTTTGCTTGTTTTCTAACTGGATTTCTTTCTTTTACTGTTGAGTTTTCAGAATTCTTTATAAATTTTAGATATGAGTCCCTTATCAGATATATAGTTTGTAAATATTTTCTCCCAGTCTGTAAGCTTTTCTTTTCATCCTCTTAACAGGGTCTTTCGCAGAGTAAAAGTTTTAACTTTTGGTGAAGTCCAATTTATCAATTATTTTCTTTTATGGATCATCCTTTCGATATCATATGTAAATACTTGTTTCCTAGCCCTAGGTCCCAAAGATTTTCTCTTGTGTTTACTTCTAATAGTTTTATAGCTTTAAGTTTTACATTTAAGTCCATGATCCATTTTGAGTTAATTTTTGTATAAGGTGACAGTTTAGTTCAAGGTTCTTTTCAGCCTCCTGGTATCCAAATGCTTCATCACCATTTGCTAAAAGGTCAATTCTTCCTCCGTGGAATCACTTTTTCATCTACATCAAAAATTAAGTGGCCATATATATGTAGTTTTATTTCTGTTCTCTCTGTTTGGTTCCATTAATCTATGTGTCTATCCCTCCAACAGTAACACATAGTCTTGATTACTGTAGCTATAAAAATCTTGTAATTAGTAGAGAGTCCTTCCACTTTATTCTTCTTTTTCAAAATAGTTTAATCAATTCTAGTTCCTTTTCCTTTCTATATGACTTTTAGAATAATCTTATCTATATCTATAAAATATCTTGCTGTCTTATCAATAGCATTACGTTAAACCTGTTTATCAATTTAGTGAGAATTGACATCTTTACTATGTTGTTTTCCAATCTATAAATATGGTATATATTTACATCTATTTATACCGTCTTTGATTTATTTCATCAGTGCTTTGTAGTTTTTGACATACAAGTCTTGTACATATTTGATACCTAAATATAGATTTATACCTAAGCATCTCATTTTTTTGAGTGATTGTAAACAGTATTGTACTTTTAACTTTCGTTTCTTCATGTTCATTGCTAGTATATAGAAATATAATTCATTTTCCACGTTAATCCTGTATTTTGTGGGACTTTCTCCTTTGAATCATGCTTGATTCTGGATTCTCAAAGTCCATATTTTATCACACAGTATTATTCTCTGTGACATCAAGAATGTGGTTAATGCAGCATTATAATGTTACCTAATTGTCTCCAGGACTTCATCTAAGACTTTGACAACTATTCTGCAAATTTTAATGCTGGTGCTATCTTGATCTAACCAGAGGGTGTAACCAGAAGATTTTCAGTTAACAACCAGTTCAGATATTCCTACCTGAAAGATTCCCTAAATGCTTTGTTGACTGAAATGTTGAGGAGTTCAAGTTGTGCAATCAGCCAATGAGAATAAGAACTAAGTCATTACACTTTTCAGCAAGCTTATTCTTTACTGTTAAGATCATGTCTACAAATGCGTTAAGAATTAACATCCTTGGTGACTTTCCAAGGGATTCTTGACTTCTATTCCAGATGATTTGTTGCTCATTTCATCTTTCTCTCTCTCTTTCTCTAAGCCCACAGGAATCTCTTTCTCATCAGAGTCAAAATCTTCTCCCTTTCTATTTCTTTGAAAAGCTCTACTCTGTTTGTGAATTACCTTCCTTTAATGGATGAGGCTTTTGTCAAACAATATACATAATTCAGTTGAATTTAGTGCGGCACAAAGAACTATGACCAAGTTCACACATATATAGACAATAAGGCAATGAGGCAATGACAGCTACATCGCAACTGCTTCCTGGTCCTTCAATTATAAGATGAATTCTGATTTCAGAGATGTTAAAATGTGAAAAATGTGTATCATACAATCTATGAAATATTTGAGAAGAAGAAGCTCTTTCCAAAAATGTCCCTATTAGAATTCAACCTCTAAGAGAGCAAGGATTTTACCATCTTTTTTTATAACTCTATCCCCAGTACCTAAAACAATGACTGGCATACAGTAAATAGCCAATAAATATGTTGATGCATTAATAGGAATTGGGATTTCAAATATTCATATTATTCAACTTCTTCCAAGTCAACAGCTATTAATCTTTTTCCTACTGAGAAGTAGCTTTCAAGTCACACTTTGCTGTTCACTCACAAAGAAAGCCAGCACTTATATCTCCTTCTATTTTGAGTAAAGTATTCATAATTACTGACTTTAATCTTTGATTTCAATTCTGATACTCTATAGTCAATTATTTGTATTATCAGAATGGATGTGCAGTTAAGACTGAACTGGTAATTTGGCCCTAAAATGTCAAGCAAAATAATTTAACATATGGACATAAAGAAGAAAAAAAAACACTAGATTTTATATTTCTCCCAGATGGATGAGAAATGTGTTTTTGATACTTTCAGTTTTGCTTTGCAACTTAGATCATTGCCAATACACAAACACTAAATCAATCATTTCATCATTCAATTGCTTTAATGTCTTTAATTACTGATTACTGCATAATCAATAGTCTCATCTGTGCAATTGATCTGGTACTGTCATGAATTCAGCCAACATTGCCAAATGATCCTGATATTGATGATCCACTCTTTTTAATCATACTTGCAAGGGTTGAAAAGTGAACACTGACTAATACCCATAATAAAAAAGGGACAGTGGTTTCATGAATTGGAGTTCCATTTCCTCCTCTATTGTCAGGGCTAATTTACAAGAAGCCCTGCCTTAATTTTGCAGTTAATTAAAATATTTCAATTGACCCAAAATTTTCTATTTTTTCCCCAGTGAGTCAAATGTATCTTCTGTCCTCATGTGTTAATCAGGCAGAAGACCTTGGTTAATCAAAGTGGTTTTAAAAATAAAGAAAAATATAATGTGTTAATCTGCTACTTGGTCATTTCACTAGTGGTATTTGATTCTAAGTGGATCCAAAGTGTCACTGCTGTGTCTGTGACACAATCTCTCTTTAAATTGGTGTGTCTGTGTGGTGAAGGCTACTCTGACTACTCTAGAGAAGTTCTACTCAAAGTTTGGTATTGGAGTCATTGCTGATCCACCAACTATTACCAGTTGGCAACCAAGTTACCACAAAAATTGAAAGGAAGCTTTTAAAGATATGTAAAACAATCAGACAGTAATTGCACATGTATTAAAACTAATAATAAAAATACTTGGAATTATATTCTGTATGTCACTTTCTCATTTAATTTTTATTAAATTATTTTTATTTTATTGTACAAAATACAAATCTGCAACAGATTGGAAATAATAAACTCAGTCCTTCCACACAGATAGTTTGAGAACTACTTTTCTAGACTGTTGGTGGGTTGTTTATTTTAACTAAAGATCAAAGCCTTCAACTATTAATTTGTTAGTGAGTATTCAGTAAAGTTAGGTCCTTTTTTGCATGTAAATATAATTAAATGTAATTAAATCTGGTTATTTTACATTTACTCTTAAAAATTAAGAATAGCCAAGAGCTCAGTTATAAGACATATTCTCTAAAGGATTTTTATTGTTTGAAATATCTGATTCTCTGGTATTTGCTCATAAGTTGTCCCTGGTAGTGGTATAGTATCACATCCACACCACTGTATACAGTATACTGTTTCATGAAGTCACTGGTAGAGTGTCAATAAGTTGTATAATATTAAATTACTTCCTGATATTTCTAGACCTAGGAAATTACTAGTGTTTTGAATCAAATTATAAGTATCTTAAAGAGATCTGTTTCTTGTTTTCCTATCCTAAGATCTGATTTCTACATCTAAATGAACCTGCTGAAGAATCCACTATGTAGATTAGATCATCATTTTGATTTCTTTTGGTTTTAACTATTTATCTTCAAATTTTATTTATTTATTTATTTGTCATGGGCACTGCCCTTATTTATTTTTTTAATTTTTTATTGAGGTAACATTGGTTTATAACATTATATAAATTTAAAGTGTACATCATTATATTTCAACTTCTGTATAGACTACATCGTGTTCACCATCAAAAATTTAGTTGCCATTCGTCATCGAACAAATGTGCCCTTTTATTCCTTTTGCCCTCTCCCATCCACCTGCCCCTCCGGTAACCACCAATCTATTCTCTGTGTCTGTGTGTTTGTTTGTTCTTATTCTTTTTTTATCTTCCACATGTTGGTGAAATCACACAGAATTTGTCTTTCTCCATATGACTAATTTTGCTTAGCATAACACCCTCAAGGTCCATCTATGTTGTTGCAAATGGCAAGATTTTATTTTTCTTATCTGAGTAGTATTCCATTGTATATATACCACATCTTCTTTATCCATTCATCCGTTGATAGGCACTTAGGTTGTTTCCAAGTCCTGACTATTATGAATAATGCTGCAATGGACATGGGGTGTATATATCTTTTCACATTCATGTTTTTGTGATCTTTGGATAAATACCCAGAATTGGAATAGCTGGATTATATGGTAGTTCTATTTTTAATTTTTCAGGAATTTCCGTACCATTTTCCATAGTGGCTGCAGCAGTTTACATTCCTATCAGCAGTGTATGAGGGTTCTCTTTTCTCCACATCCTCTCCAACACTTTTTCCTGTCTTGTTAATATAGTCATTCTGACAGGCGTGAGGTGATATCTCATTGTAGTTTGGTTTGCGTTTCCCTAATAATTAGTGATGTTGAACATCTTTTTTATGCCTACTGGCCATCTGTGTATTTTCTTTGGAAGACTGTCTGTTCTGACCTTCTGTCCGTTTTTTAATCAAATTGTTTTTGGTTGAGTTGTGCAAGTTCTTTATATACTTTAGATATTACTCCTTATCAGATATGATTTGCAAAAATCTTCTCCAAATCGTTAGGTTGTCTTTTTGTTTTCTTGATGGTTTCCATTGCCAGGCAGGAGTTTTTTAGTTTGATGTAGTCCCAATTGTTTATTTTTTCTTTTGTTTCCCTTGCCTGAGGAGATATGACATTCAAAAAGATACTGCTAAGACTGATGTAAAAAAGCATACTGCCTATGTTTTCTTCTAGTAGTTTTATGGTTTCAGGTGTTAAATTCTAGCCTTTAGTTCATTTTGAGTTAATTTTTGTGTATGGTGTAAGATAATTGTCTACTTTCATTCTTTTGCACATGGCTGTCCAGTTTTCTCAACACCATTTATTGAAGAGACTTTCCTTTCCCCATTGTATGTTCTTGGCTCCCTTGTTGAAAATTAGCTGTCCATAGATGTGTAGGTTTATTTCTGGGATCTCAACTCTGTTCCATGAATCTGTGTGTCTGTTTTGTGCCAGTAGCGTGCTGTTTTGATTGCTATAGCTTTGTAGTATATTTTGAAATCAGAGAGTGTGACACCTCCAGCATTGCTCCTTCTTCTCAGGATTACATTAGCTATTCAGGGTCTTCTGTTGTTCCATATACATTTTAAGATTCTTTGTTCTATTTCCATGAAAAGTCTCATTGGAACTTTGATAGGGATTGCCTTGAATCTGTGGATTGCTTTAGGAAGTATGGGTATTTTAACTGTGTTAGTTTTCTCAATCTGTGAGATGGAATACCTTTCCATTTCTTTGTGTGTTCTGTGATGTCTTTCAACAATGTATTATCGTTTTTAGTGTACAGATCTTTCAGCTCCTTGGTTAAATTTATTCCTAGGTATTTTACTCTTTTTGTTGCAATTGTGAATGGAATTGTATTCTTGATTTCTCTTTCTGCTATTTTGTTTTCAGTGTATAGAAATGCTAGAGATTTTTGTATGTTGATTCTGTACCCTGCAACTTTACAGTATGCCTTTATTATTTCTAATAGCTTTTTAGTGGATACTTTAGGATTTTCTATATATAAACTCATGTCATCCACGAATAGTGACAGTTTTACTTCTTCCTTTCCAGTGTGAATCTCTTCTATTTATTTTTCCTGACTAATTGCCCTGGCAAGGACTTCCAATACTATATTGAATAAGAGTGGTGCAAGTGGGCATTCTTGTCTTTGTCTTGTTCTTAGAAGGATAGCTTTCAATTTTTCACTGTTAAATATGATGTTAGCTGTGGGTTTGTCATATATGACCTTTATTATGTGGAGGCACTTTTCTTCTGTACCCATTTTATTCAGAGTTTTCATCATAAATGGATGCTGTATCTTGTTAAATGCTTTCTCTGCATCCATGACATGATCAAGTGATTTCTACTCTTCATTTTGCTAATGTGGTGTATAACTTTGATTTATTTGTGAATGCTGAACCATCCTTGCATCCCTTGAATAAAACTCACTTGGTCATCGTGTATGGTCCTTTTAATGTATTGTATTTGATTTGCTAATATTTTGTTGAGGATTTTTGTGTCTATGTTCATCAGTGATATTCACCTGTAATTTTCTTTTTTGTGTGTTGTCCTTGACTGGTTTTGGTGTCAGGGTAATGTTGGCCTCATAGAATGAGTTAGGAAGCATCTACTCTTCTTAAATTTTTTGGAAGAGTTTGAGAGAGATAGTTATTAAGTCTTCTTTGAATGTTTGGTAGAATTCATCAGGGAAGCTATCTGGTCCTGGACTTCTGTTTTTGGGGAGGATTTTGATTACTGTTTCAATCTCCTTACTAGTGATAGGTCTATTCAGATTCTCTATTTCTTCTTGATTCAGTTTTGGAAAGTTGGATAACTCTAGGATTTATCCATTTTTTCTAGATTATTCAATTTGATGGCATATAGCTTTTCACAGTATTCTTTTTTAATCTTTTGTATTTCTGTGGTGTCTGTTGTAATTTGTCCTGTTTTGTTTCTGATGTTATTTATTTGAGCCTTCTCTCTTTTTTCTTGGTGAGACTAGCCAAAGGTTTTCAATTTGGTTCATCCTTTCAAAGAACCACCTCTTAGTTTCATTGATCTTTTCTATTGTCTTTTTAGTCTCTATTCCATTTATTTCCACTCTGAATTTTATTCTTTCCTTCCTTCTACTGATTTTGGGCTTCATTTGCTCTCTTTTTTCTTGTTCCTTTACGTGTAACATTACATTGTATATTTGAGCTTTTTCTTGTTTCTTAAGGTAGGCCCGTATTGGTCTAAACTTCCCTCTTTGTACTGCTTTTGCTGTATCCCATACATTTCAGTATGCTGTATTTTCATTTTCATTTGTCTCCAGGTATTTTTTGATTTCTCCTTCGACTTCTCCCTTGGCCCAATAGTTGTTCAGTAGCATTTTGTTTAATATACACGTATTTGTGACTTTTCCCATTTTCCTCTTGTAGTGATTTCCAGTTTCATACCATTATGGTCAAAAAAATGTTTGATATTATTTCAGTCTTCTTAAGTTTATTGATACTTGTTTTGTGGCCTAATATGTGATCTATGCTGGAGAATGTTCCATGTACATATGAAAAGAATGTGTATTCTGCAGTTTTTGGATAGAATATTCTGTGTACATCTATCAAATCCATTTGGCCTAACGTGTTATTTAAGGCCAATGTTTCCTTATAGGTCTTCTGTTTGGATGATCTATCCATTCATGTAAGTGGAGTATTAAAGTCTCCTTCTGTTATTGTGTTACTGTCAATTTCTCCTTTTATGTCTTCTAATATTTGCTTTATGTATTTAGGTGCTCCTATGTTGGGGGCATAGATATTTATGAGTGTTATATCCTCTTGTTGGATTGTTCCCTTTGTCATTACGTGGTGCCTTTCTTTGTCTCCTGTTACAGTTTTTGTTTTAAAGTCTATTTTGTCTGATGTAAGTATTGCTACCAAAGCTTTCTTTTCCTTTCCACTTTCGTGGAGTATCTTTTTCCATCCCTTCACTTTCAGTTTGTGGTTAGGTTTGAAGTGTGTCCATTGCATGCAGCATATACACAAGTCTTGTTTTCTTATTCCTTAAACCACTCTATATCTTGATTGAAGAATTTAGTCCATTTTCATTTAAAGCAACTATTGAAAAGTATGTACTTATTGTCATTTTGTTTTTTTTTTTTTCTGGATGTTTTTGTAGTTCTTCTCTGTTCCTTTCTTCTTCCCTTGCTCCCTTCCTTTGTAATTTGATGACTTTCTTTAATGTTATGCTTGTGTTCCTTTCTCTTTACTTTTTCTGTATTTGTTATAGATTTTTGGTTTGTGGTTATCATGATACTCATATATAACAACCTATGTGAATAACAATCTATATTAAGTTGTTGGTCTCTTAAGTTTGAGCTCATAGGAGAAGCTCTACGCTTTTACTCCCCCCCATATTTTATGTTTTTGATATCATATTTTACTTCTTTTAATTTTCTGTATCCCTTAACCTCTTATGATAGATATAGATTATTTTAGTACTTTTGTCTTTTGCCCTTCATACAAGCCTTATAGTTGGTTGATCCACTACCTTTACTGTATATTTGCCTTTAACAGTGATATTTTTTCTTTGATAATTTTCTTATCCTTATTTGTGGTCTTTTCTTTTCCAGTTAAAGTAATCCCTTTAACATTTCTTCTGAGGCTGATTTAGTGGTGATGGACTCCTTTAGTTTTTGCTTGTCTGGAAAATTCTTTATTTCTCCTTCCATTCTGAATGATAACCTTGCTGGGTAGAGTATTTTTGGTTATAGGTTTTTTCCTTTCAGCACTTGAATATATCATGCCACTCCCTTCTAGCCTGTAAAGTTTCTGTTGAAACGTCAGCTGATAGCCTTATAAAGTTTCCTTTGTACATAACTTGCTGTTTTTCTCTTGCAACTTTTGGAATCTCTCTATCTTTAATTCTTGACATTTAATTACAATGTGTCTTGGTGTAGGCCTCTTTGGGTTCATCTTGTTTGGTATTTTCTGTGTTTCCTGTACCTAGATGTCTGCTTCCTTCCTCAGGTTAGGCAAGTTTTCAGCTAAGTTCTCTGCCTCTTTGTCTCTCTCTTCTCTTTCTGGGACACCTTTAACTCAAATGTTAGTACACCTGATGTCATCCCACAGGTCCCTTACACTGTCCTCATTCTTTTTCCTTCTTTTTTTTTTTTCTGTTCAGCTGGGGTAATTTCCTCTACTCTGTCATCCAGATCACTTATCCATTCTTCTGTGTCATCTACTCTGCTGTTGAACCCCTCTAGCGAATTTTTAATTTCAATTATTGTATTCTTCAGCTTGATTGGTTGTTTTTTTATATTTTCTAATTCTTTGTTGCAATTATCACTGTATTCATCTAGTTTTCTCCCCAATTCAGTGAGTATTCTAAGGACTATTAGTTTATATTCTGTATCAGGTAGCTTTCTTATCTCTGTTTCATTTAGTTCTTCTTCTGAGTATTTGTCCTTTTCTTTTATTTGCAACATATTCCTTTGTTTCCTCATTTTGCCTACTTCTCTGTGCTTACTTCTATACATTAGGTAGATCAGTTATGTTTCTTGATCTTGGAAATGTGGTCTTATGTAGAAGACATCTTATGGGTCCCAGCAGAGTGCTCCACTATCATCATCCATGGCAAATGCTCCAGGGGTGTCCTCTGTGTGGGTTCCATGTGCTGTTCTTTTCTGGCAGGGTTGCCATTGCTGTAAGCATACAGGTAGGCTGGGCTGGCCCCTGGACCAGCTGCTTTTGAGGCCTGGATGTGTGTCTGCTATGGACATGTTATTGGGTGTAGCAAGCTCCTGGCATGGCCGGCTGTGAGATCTGGTAGCACACAACTACTGTGGTTTTGCTAGTGAGTGAGTCAGGCTTCCATTGTGGCTGGTTGGTAGGCCCGGGGACACACCACTGCTGTAGGTCTCCAGTGTGGCTGACTGCATGGCCCTGCAGCACTTGGTTGCCACAGATGTACTAGTAGGCAAGACAGGTTTCTGGTGAAGCTAACTGTGTGCCATGAGGCTGTTTCCAGTTTGCTCTTGGATGGAACAGGCCCCTGGCACAAACTGGCTGCACAGCCCTGCAGTACACAGCTGCCTCAGGTGCACTGATTGGTGGGGCAGACCCCAGGTGTGGCAGGGCACCACTCTTTCAGGCCTTGGTAGGCAGGGCAGATACCCTGTGTGTCTGTTTGCAAGGCCCAGTGGTGCAAGCCTGCTGTGGTCTCACTGGCAGGTGGGGCCAGTCTCTGGTGCGGGCTGCCTCTGCTGCCTGACTGCACTCCATTACCTCAGGTTCTCTAATGGGCTTAGCAAACCCCTGTGCTAATAGGTGAGAAGATGGATTCCAATGACACCTGCCAATGCCTGTGTCAGCATGGCTGAACTAGGTCAGAATAATGGCTGCCACCAGTGTCTCCGTCCCTGGAGGGTGGGCCCAGCCACCTCCTGCCTCTCCACGATGCACTCTCAGCTTAGTAAGTGAGTCTCTTTTATCAATGGACTATGTACTTTTCTATCTGGTATTTTTGTGCTGGTTTCTGGGTCAAGTGAGTCTATGTGGGCCCTTTAAGAACAGGTTTTCCCTTTCCTGAAGTTCTACAGCTGTCCTGGAAGTATTCCTCATTCATTTTCAAAGCCACATATTTTGGGATCTTGTCTCTCTTATACTGGATCTAAGGCTGGGGTGCCTAATGTGGAGCTCAAATTCCCTGCTCCTCCAGGAAAAGCTCTGTACCTTTGAGATCACTCCTGACCATGAAGTGTTGGGGCAAGGGTGTGGTTTTTTTCCTCAGCAGGGCTATATCTCTGCCTCTTCCACCCCTCTCTGTGTTGCCTCTTGTTGTGAAGGTTCTTTTTATCTAGTTTTCAGATCTCTTTCAGAGGAAATTATTCCACAGGTAGCTGTAGGTTTGTTGTATCTATGGGAGTAGGCAAGTTCAGGATCCTCCTATGCTGCTGTCTTCTGAACTCCCCTCTGATTTTTATATATTTTTAAAAATATGAATGAGAAGTTTCATTTGATGGTGCATATTATTGGTGTTTAATAGACTATGACTCTCTGCCTTTATGATTTATGAAAATCAATGCAAAAATAAGCATATGAAAAATATCTTTGGCAAATGGAAAAGCTTATAAATATGATAATCAGGGTCGGTCATAAGCAAAATTATGAAATTTGCTGATCATCTCTCTATGATTTTACCCCCAGATGCTCAGTACCTGAACAACCCTCTGTATACCTGACTATATTGTTGTTGTCATATATCACCTTTCTTCTATTTCATTCCATCAGGGCCCTAGTCTCTGTCATGAGGTATAGCGGGCAGGAACTTTGGAGCCAGACATCCAGGTTTGAATCACAGCTCCTCTACATACTAGCTGGGTGGCCTTGAAAAAGTATTATTTAACATTTTTATGCCTGGATTTTGACACCTGTAAAGTAGACATAATTGTGCTTACCTCAGAAGCTTGCTATAAGGATTAAATGAGTTAAATTTTAGTAAAGCACTAATAAAGTGACTGGCACAAAGTAAGCAATCTGCAAATGTCATCACCGGTAAGTGGAAATGAGTTATTCAGGATAATGACTCATGCTACACCAGCAGCTGACTAAAAAGTAATGTCTTTCAGACAACCTAATTTAAGTGATTGGCATCTGCTGTGTTCTGAATGTTTGTGTCCCCCCCCCCGATATTTGCATGTTAAAATCCCAACACCCAATGTGATGATATTATGACATGGGACCTTTTAGAGGTAATGAGGGTGGAGCCCTTATGAATGGAATTAGTATTTTTAGAAAAGAGACCCCACAAAGATCCCTTGCCCCTTTCTGCCATGTGATAACACAGTGAGAAGTCTGCAATTCTGAAAAGGGCCCTCATCCAACCATGCTGGCACCCTGCTCTCAGACTTTCAGCCTCCAGAACTGTGAGAAATAAATTTCTGTTGTTTATAAGCCACCCAGTCTGTGGTATTTTCTTATAGCAGCCTGAACAGACTAAGATATCATCTTTATCAAGATGTTAAGCACCCCAAACCTGCTTTCTCTGACACTTCTACTTTCTAACATCTCCCATGTCAATGCAGTATAAATTGTAATTCAGCCAATACTAAGAAGTTCAAGTGCAAAGAGAACTCAAAGGAACAGATAGTTTTAGTCACAATAATTATTTGGCAGACAGGGCGCTATATGCTGTTCTATCTCCCTATAGGTATCACTTTAAATCCTTTCATCCAAGAAACTAAAAGGCAAATGATTTCCTATGCACAGACTTGATTCAGACAGCTTTTATCAGAAATAACCAATTCTGATAGAGACTATTTTGTTGGCATACTTTTGGTCAAACAAAGGAAACAGACTGTTATTGAAGTGGGTTGTAAATAGCTGATTTTTAATTCTACTTGTTTTAAGTTATCAATAGACAACTCCAGTAACTCCTCAATAATTTGAATTTCTAAGATGGAATTTGTCATAATTTAAACAGTTTGTGTGAATATTGACTTATGAATTATCTGTGTAAGTAGGAGATTTTAAATTAATTAATTAATTATTAATTATTTATAGAGCATATTAACTATTTAAGCAATTAATAATTAATCACTTGCAGAGCAAACATGTTTTCAAATGCTTAAGACTTTATAATTCTAAAATTAACAATGATTCCCCACAAGTTCATTATATATTGATTAAAACATGTATACTTAGTGCCCATTCTTAGTAATATTTTCATTTTTTTATTCATGTGATTTTGTTATAGATTACCTACTATATGTCAGACACTAGGCACAATGCTGGGTATGCAATGCTATGCAAAAATAGACGTAGTACCTGCCGTCAGAGATATTGCAAGTACTTTAAAAAATATTCTTATTTTAAACTTTCTTCACATTTGACTTTTCAGTAATACTGACTTGTCTTTCTTTCCTCTCTCATTCATCTGCATTAATGAGATTAGAATATTTTGATCCAGACTTCCTCTCTCCCTGCATCCCACCTCTACTGAAGGGGATATTGAAAAACATTAAAGAAAAAGGCTATAAACTATGCATTAATAAAGTCACATAACTATAGAATCTTCAAGTAAAATTAATAAAAATTAGTTCCCTCAGTCAGGCTTTCCTCACTTGAACTATAGATTTTAATATAACATCTGAGAGAGTAGCACATTCACTGCCTCAAGGAAAGCCAAGGCATAATCATAGTGATAATGAAATGATAGTGATAATAGTGATCATGGAATCAGAGCAGGAGTTTCAGTGTGATCACTGAAAATGATTGGTGGTATCAAATTCAGATAGCCTGAAGGAGCCATTCTCTACAGTGAGATAAAAACACTTGATGCAGAGACTGTGAAGAATGTATAGGTCAAGACCTTGCACCAGGACAATCTCAATGCCTTGCTAATGCTTGAGGTACATGGACAAATTTTGCCATTGAAGCTCTTCATTTTTCCAATGTGAGAATAACTGTCCTCTTGTTTGAGAATGATTCCCTGCAGGTTGGCCATTCAGAAAAGAAGTTGGCTTCATGTCAAGTCCTGGACAATTGCAAGGCTTGGAACCTACCTACTATAACATCAGAGGTGGAGCTCATGCTATGCTTTATCAGAACTGGGGAGAAGCCATGTTCTCCCACATTGCATGGTTATTGAATATCAGCCCTTGATCACACTAGGGGCTGGTGTTTCCTTCTTTGCTCAGCTTAAAAGTCCATAGTCTAGGAGGCAGAGTCACTCTCCCAAAATCTGACATCCAGCCCAGCTAGATTTCTGTGTATTATTCCTCTCTGGTGTGCAAGTTGACTGACCATCTGCCTTTGTTTGCACCATGTTTCATTGCTGACTATTTTCCTCACGCTCCCTACCTAACCTCTGCCCTCAGATATGTTAGTAACACCAATTTGACTGTCCTGGAAACCATTCTATTCCTGAAAAGTTACTTCGCACATCTTTGTTTTCATCCACTATGGGTAAAGTTGAACACTAGGAGGTAATTTTTTCCCCTTATTTTCAAGTTATCGAGGAATACCACACTGTCTCCCACATGCATAAAACTACATGTACCATTAAATGAACAGTATGCTCAGACAAGGGGTTAGGCAGTTACGTCTTAGAAGATTCATTTTGTCCTTAAGCATTTAGTTCAATTCTGGCCAGATAGCTTTAGGTTTTTATGGCCATTTGTAGGTAATTTTAATGTAATTTTTCTATTACTTCTTAAGATATCAGTAAACTTCTGAGTTTAATAAAAATAGATTTTTGCTATGCTTCCTGACCCTGGACTATTATCATTAAGGTTTTCTGAAAAATTAAGAAACTTAAGGTGTTTTACCTAATGAAACTAAAAGGTATTTTTTATTTATTTACCCAATAAAATGAAAGGTATTATTGAGGATACCCTTTGGTACTTTATAATAAAATAAAAACTGTTTTTAATAATTTAGCTAAAGTCACTACATCGATTTGTTTATTAGTTTTTATAAAATGGATATTTTTCAAGGAATTTATTAACATATGTTGGGACCTAAGGATATAATAGTTAATAATAAATATTGACCATTTATTGAGTATATACTATATGCCAGGCACTATATTTTGTGTCATATATATTTTCTCATTTAATCTTCACAACTACTCTATAAATAAGTATCATTAATGTTATTTTTTCAGATAAAGCAAATAGAAGCTTGAGAAAATTAAGTTTACAGTCATGTAGTAAGATTGAAAGCCAAGATTCAAATCTAGATCCATATGCCATGACAAAATAAGTGGGGAAAAAAAGATCAAAGGATAATCAATGAGGAAAAACAATTTCTTGCTTCTTAAAGGTATATTTTTAAGAAACAAACTTTATAACTTATGACCAGATGTGTAGGCCAAGAATATTATTGTAGGGGAAGAGACAAAATATGAAATGAAGAAAGACAACACATAGATGATTACGAAAAGCTACACCATGGAAAAAATGACAGTAATGAATGCCCATGACTTAATAGAAGCTATACCCATATCGCAATGTCTAAAGGGATGCTGGCATCTTTCAGGACCCAGTATATTCTGTAGTTGGTTTCTGAGACTGTAGATCTCTCTTATGGTGACTTTGCACTATTCCAGCCTCTCTTGTAGCTAGGGGTGGTCACAAGACCAAGTTGTGTCCATCGTGCTCTAAAGTGAAGTCATTCTGTGAGATTGATTCTGCTGATGTGTGCCTTTTTTTCTCTCTGTTTTCCTTATTTTTTGGAACATGGCCATATGCTGGAGGTAGTTCAGCCATCTAGTGACCACAAAATGAAAAGAATTTTCTAAGATGGGTAAACAGCAGGATAGAAGGTACCAGGATCCCTGAGGAAATTGTGGAGTTACTGTTTCAGCCCATGGCTGCTTACCTCCAGACCTCATGTTGTAACCAGCAGTGTATCATAGTGGTTTTGAGCACAGACTCTGAAGTCAGGCTCCCTGGTTTTGAAGCCTGGCTCTGCTGTTTATTAGCTACCGGGCATTGGGAAATTTACTAAAACTCTCTGTTCCTTAGTTTCTTATATAAAATTGCAAAGAAAAAATACACCTACCTCAGCATTATTGAAGATATTTGCTAAGTTAATTAATGTACAGCACATATAATAGTATCTGGCACATAGGAAGTACTTTCTAACAATCAGCTACAATTCTCATTACATGGCAGACAAAAAGCCCCTAATTTCTTTAACTCCCTATTTTCATTATATCTATTATTTGTAACCAAATGCAATTTTTAAAGGATATACTCACCAACGAGTCTTTCTTCATCTGACTCTAAACTTGGAAAAATCTGCATTAGTGTAATTAATATTTTTAAATTGCTGATTTCTTGCTACCCTTCCTCTGAGGCAGTATGTTGTACAGTACTTCCCAAAGTGTGCTGTGCAAAATACTGGGCCTTGAATAAAGATGATAATGATAATAACAACTAAGAACTAACATTTCTTTAGCACTAACTATGAGCCAGTGAGCTTTATATATATATCAACTCAACTGTTCCTCCAAACGATTTCATGTGATAGATATTTTTTATTATTCCCATTTACAATGATGAATATTTAAGGAACAGAAACTGTATTTGTCTGCTTGAGCTGCAATAAAAAACACTACAGGGGCTGGCCTGGTGGCATGGTGGTTGGGTTCATGTGCTCCACTTTGGCAGCCTACGGTTTGCAGGTTTGGATCCCAGGCGTGGACCTACACACTACTCATCGGGGCCATGCTGTGACAGCATCCCACATACAAAAAATAGAGGAAGATTGGCACAGATATTAGCTCAAAGCCAATCTTCCTCACCAAAAAAAAACAAAAACAAAAACCTCAGACTGGCTGGCTTAAACAACAAAAATTTATTTTCTCTCAGTTCTGTAGGCTGGAAAGTCGAAGATCAAGGTTCTGGCCAATTTAGTTTCTGGTGAGAGCTCTCTTCCCAGCTTGCAGAAGGCTACCTTCTCACTCTGTCCTCATATGTACCTTTCTTGGTGGTCACACATGGAGAAAGTGAGAGCAAGCAAGCTCTCTGATGTCTCTTCTTATAAGGACACTAACCATATGGGATCACAGACCCACCTTTATGACCTCATTTAACCTTAATTACTTACTTAAAGGCCCCATCTCCAATTACAGCCATACTGGGGATTAGGACTTCAACATATGAATTTGGGGAGGACACAGACATTTAGTCTATAGAAGAAACATTAAATATCTCATCCAAGGTTACTCTACTAGCAAATGGTGGAGCCAAGTCTCAAATACATGTCTGTCCACTCTTAAAAACATGCATTTATGCAATACATACTGTAGCCCTCTCTTGAAAGTTTACAATGTCTATGAAACATATTAAAGGCTGTGAAAAGCCTTCCAAAAATGCTCTAAAAATGTCTAAGACAGTGTTTTACACACTTACATAATCACAGGGGAAGAGCATCATTCATTCAAAAGTTATCAAGCAGCCACTCTGTGAGAGGCAGTATACTAGATATTAGTGAGATGGTGGTGACAAAGACAAACATTATCTCTGCATCTCTACTTTTGTGGGACTGCTTCCAGCCTACCAGAGGGAGACAAGAAAAAGACAAGTAAACTTACAAAGAGTTTGAAAAAATTAAAACAGGGTAAATGAATAGAGAGTACTTAGAGAAAGGTGATCTACTTTAAATTGAAAGATCAGGCAAAGCCTCTCTGCAAAAGTGGTTATTTGAGCTAAGAACTTGGTGATGTTAAGGAGCCAGACATCAGCCATAAGAAGATCTGGGGGAAGACTATTCCAAACAGAGAGAAGATTAAAGATAAAATATCTGAAACTATACTGAAGCTGACTCACTAGAGGAAAAGAAAGAAGTCCAGTATAGCTGGAAAACAAATGAGGATGAGCTAACTTGTTAATCTATAAATGTTTACTGGACACCAATTATGTGTCGAGTCCTATTTTAAGCACTGGTAAATGTCAGGGGTCAAAAGTGACAAATTTTATTTGAAGAGATAGTCTATGAGAATTTTTCACAATTGACTAAAAGGATTTATTTCTTTTTTTTATTGAGGTAACATTGGTTTATAAAATTACATAAATTTCAGGAGTACATCATTGTATTTTGGTTTCTGTGTAGACTACATCATGTTCACCACCCAAAGTCTAATTACTTTATCTAATTACCATCTATCACTTTATTGAATAAAGGTTTGATTTTCAGATGATGGGGCTGGCCCGGTTGCACAAGCGGTTAAGTGCGCATTCTCCGCTGCGGTGGCCCAGGGTTCGCTGGTTTGGATCCCAGGCGTGTACCCATGCACCGCTTGTCAAACTATGCTCTGGCGGCATCCCATATAAAGTGGAGGAAGATGGGCATGGATGTTAGCCCAGGGCCGGTCTTCCTCAACAAAAAGAGGAGGATGGGCAGATGTTAGCTCAGGGCCGATCTTCCTCACACACACACACACACACAAAAACCTGATTTTCAGATGAGAATAAAAGACATGGGTTCTCAACTCAAAAATTCTGAGTAAAATAAATAAAACCAAATATCCACTCTGCAATTACATGAGAAAAAACAATTCATTGGCAGTTAAAAAATAGAAACCAAAATAAAATAGCTAATGGATTAAAGAGAAAAATCACAATGGAAATTGAAATATATTTAGAATTAAACAATAACACATGTACTCAGTATCAAAATTTGTGAGATGAATTAAAATGGTACTTACAGGAAAATTTTATATGAATCCCAATAGTTGTTTTAAGAATTAAATAGGATAGTTATTTAGTTTTCCACAATTGTGTTTCCCAAACCTAATCTAAGCTTCAGGTTTCTCTATGTAGCAATGCACATAACCTTGCTGATCTATTTTTTTCACACCTAAATTGCTATTTTATGCTTCTGTATCCCATTACTCACATCTCAATAAAAGTATATATGAGGGAGTCCTGCAATTTATATGACATTCTTATCCTTGTGACTCACAGCTGATTTCTCCCAAATATAATATGAGATTCTTTAAGTCAAAGATGATCTTGTTAATTTTGCATCCCTAAACACAGTCTCCAACTGTGTAGATTAAATCAAATTGTGTGTGTATGTGTGCATGTATGCATGTGTGTGATTAATGCCTTCACTAAGAGTAATGTTCTACTTCAAGTTATTTTATTAACTAGCTGTGTAATGCAAGATAAGACATTTCATTTCTTAAGACTTAGTTTCCAGATATGTTTTTTAAAGGGAAAGTAAGAAACTCCTAAAGTCTGATCCTCCATAAAAGCAAATAAAAACTACCAAAACCATCAGAATCAACTGTTTCAAAACGCTGGAAACTAACCAAAAGCTTGGAGAAACTTGAGGAGCATTCATTTAAGAAAAACAGCTGCATCTCAGTAATAACATCTGGTGTTTTAAATTGTGCTGGTCCCATCCTCTGTTCCTGAGCTCAGGGGTTGCCTTAAATATGGCAGCCCACCTTTCTGGTACCAGTACCTAAAGGGAGCAGAAAGAACTTCATTTACCAAGATTTATCCTTGGTTATTCCGTCTGGTAGGTTCCTAGAAGACCTGCTCTAAAGGTTTGTTTTACCTCATCTGATTCAGAACTCAACCATGCCTAAAGCTGTTACCTAGGGAGTGTTTGTTGAAAGTCTTTAAAGGAAAATAGTTTGATTTTTGCTGCCTGACACAATGGATAACAGTTGTGGCAAATAATAGACTAATCAAATTAGCTTAGAAGTAAAGATTGAATGCTATTCCACTGAGATCAGAAACAAGACAAAGATGTCCACTCTCCACATTTCTATTCACCATTGTACTGGAGGTTCTATCTAGGATAATTAGATAAGAAAAAAAATAAAATATATCCAGATTGAAAAGAAAGGAGTAAAACTAACTCTGTTTGCAGATGACGTAAACTTATATATAGAAAATCCTAAGGAATCTACTAAAAAACTACTCAAACTAATAAATGAGTTCATTAAAGTTGCATGATACAATATTTATATAAAAAATCAATTGTATTCTATATAATAGCAATGAACAATCTAAAAATGAAAGAAAAATACTTACATTTTTAACAGCATTAAAAATGTAAAATACTTAGGAATAAATATAGTCAAGGAAATGCAAGATTGTACATTAAAAACTACAAAAAACAATGAAAAAAATTAAAGAGGATCTAAATAAATGAAAAGACATCCATGTTCATAGATAAAAATATTTAATATTATTAAGATGTTAATACTCCCTAAATTGATCAAGTTATTCAATGCAATCCATATCAAAATGCCAATTGTCTTTTTTGTGCAGGAATGGACAAGCTGATCCTAAAATTCCTGTGGAAATAGACCCCCAAAAGAGCCAAAAAAAAATCATAAAAAGAAAAACAAGTTTCAAGGACTTACACTTCCCCATTTCAAAACTTACACAAAGAATAGTCAGAATAGTGTGGTACTGCCATAAAAGTTTATTTATTTATTTATAGAATAGAATTGAGACTCCAGAATAAACCCATACGTCTATGGTCAATTCATTTTCAACAGGATCCCAAGACAATTCAATGGGGAAAGAATAGTGTTTTCAACAAATGATCCTACGACAGTTGGACACTCACATACAAAGAATGACTTTGGACCACAACCTCACAACATATGTAAAAATTAACTCAAATGGATAAAAGACCTAAATATAAGATCTAAAACTATAAAACTCTTGAAAGGAAATATAGGCATAAATCTTCTTTACCTTGGATTAGGTAATAGTTTCTTAAATATGATATCAAAAGCACAAGCAAAAAAGAAAAGATAGAAAAATTGAATTTTATCAAAATTAAAAACTTTTGTGCATTTAAGGGCACTATCAAGAAAGTGAAAAGGCAGCCCACAGAATTGGAGGACATATTTCAAATCATATATCTGATTTGAGTTTAATAATCAAAATATACAAAGAACTCCTACAGCTCAACAATATAAAAGCAAATAACCCAACTAAAAAATAGGCAAAGAATTTGAATATACATTTCTCAAAGGAGACATACAAATGGTCAACAAGCACATGAAAAATTGATCAATATTATTAGTCATTTATGAAATGCAAATCCAAACCAAAATTAGACACCATTTCACACACAGTAAGATGACTATAAAAAAAAATTGGAAAATAAGTATTTGAAATGATGTGGAGAAATTGGAGCTCTCATACATTGCTGATGGAAATGTGAAATTACGTATCTATCTACCCTGGAAAAGTTGGTCAGTTCTTCAAAAAGTTAAAGATAAACTTACCATGTCACCCAGCATTTCCATTCCTAAGTATATACGTGAGATAAATGAAAGCACATGTTCACACAAAAATTTGCACGTGAATGTTCACAGCAGCATTATTCATAATAGCCAAAAAGTGGAAAGAACCCAGGTGCCTATCAAGTGATGAATGGATAAATAAAATGAGGTGTATCCATATAACGGAATATTGTTCAGAGTATTAGTCAGGATTTTTCAGAGAAACAGAACAAGTAGAATATATATTTATATATATATTATGATGAATTATCTCACGTGACTAGGGAGGCTGAGCAGTTCCACGATCTGCCGTCTGCTAGCTGGAGACCCAGAAAAGCCAGTGGTATAATTCAGCCTGATCTGGAAGGCCTAAGAACCAGGAGAGCTGATGGTTTAAATCCAAGTCTGAGGGCCAGAGATGATGAGATGAGATGTCCCAGAACAAGGAATGAGGCAGGAAAGAGGTGAATTCCAGCTTCCTCCACCTTTTGTTCTTTTCAGACCCTCCATGCATTGGACGATGCTAACCCACCTTGAGGATGGCAGTCAACCTTGCTGAGTCCACTGATTCAAATGCTGATCTCTTCTTGAAACACCCTCACAGACACATCCAGAAATAATGTTTAATTTGGGAACTCCAAGACCAGTCAATTTGACACATGAAATTAACTATCACATTCAGCTTTCAAAAGGAATGGAATACTGATATATACTACAACATGGATGAATTTTGAAAACATGCTAAGTGAAAGAAGCCAGATACAAAAGGCCACATGTTGTATGATTACGTTTATATGAAATGTCCAGACTAGGTATATTTATAGACACAGAATGTAGATTAGTGTTTTCCAGAGAAGGGACAGAGGGGAAATTGGGAGTTATGAGATTTCTTTTTGGAGAGTGGAAATATTCTAGTGGAATTAGATAAGGGGGATGGTTGTAGAACAAGTGAATATACTAAAAATCACTGAACTAAACCATGTCAAAATTGTTAAAATGGTGACTTTTGTGTTATGTGAACTTCATTTTAATGAAATTTTTTAAAGAGTTGCTATCTGTCATAGCCTCTTTTTGTACTAGGAAATCATAACAAAGTTAAACAAAATTTTTCTCTGATGTAATAACAAATGCATCTTGATAATCTGTGGCATGATGAATTAAGTCTCAGATTACTCAGTTACTGAATGAAGTAGTTGAATTTCATGATTACCAAGGTCTTTTCTCAATCTAACATACACTTGACCCTATATTGTCATCTGCCTGGAAAAACAGACCTGTTTTGTTACATCAGAATCCTCTGGTAATAAAAATAAAGCAATAATGATATAACAATATAAATTTTTGCTTTCATCTTCATATTCTCAATATAACTTACAATTCAAGTTTACATCAGTGGTAACTTTCTAACTGTTCTAATAAGTTGATGACAGGATATATGAAATATGTTCAAATACATCAGGCTCAAGAGCAATCCTGTTCTTTAACAATGCAAATTTTATTTATTCTAAATGTATACTTTCATATGGTGATTCTTTTTGCAGTTAAAATATGCCATTACCTCCTTTGATCTCAAGCATCGGTGAAATAGCATAGACAAGTGAAACAGAATATTTTTAAAAAATAAATATTGTTTCTTTAATGAAAAGAGAAACCCTGAATCCTTCAATCGGATTACTGTCTTAGTCTTAAATCCAAGAAAGCATTTGCTCCACACTACACAAAGTATATGCTCACAGGAAACAATTCAAGCATAAAAAAAGATGTGATGCAAGAAGTTTTAACCTCTTCTCTTTATGCATCCAGAATTTTACCCTATATTGAGTGCATCTTCTAAGCCATATCATAACTCTGCCTTGATAAGAATGGAGTGTAGTGGGAAGGGGTTGAAGGAGGTGGGAGAAGCCTTTGAATATCAGCTAGAGGTTTGAGAGTTGCCACTAAGAAGAAGTATTATATAAATACAATAGAATAAAAAACATTTCTGTTTCCAGTGGGAAAAAAAGAGCCAGACTACTTGCTATTTTTCATTTAGATGCTTAAGAAATTGAGTGCAGTATATTAGTCCTTAAAAAGGAGCTACTAGCAATACTGTTTAGTCCTGACTGATTTTTTGCCTGCTGTATCTGTCAGATATTGATAGAAGGGTGTCAAAATCTCCAGCAATAAGAGTGTATTCATCTATTTCTCCTTGTAGTTTTATCAGTTTCTGCCCCACATATTTTGACAATCTGTTGTTAGGTGCATACATATTAAGAATTGTTATATCTTCTTCAAGAATTGGCCCCTTTATCATTATGTAATGTCCCACTTTATCTCTGATAATTTTCCTTGCTCTGAAGTCTGCTCTAAAATAAACACAGCTATTGCAGTTTTCTTTTGATTACTATTAGCATGGTATATCTTTCTCCATCCCTTAACTTTTAATCTATATGTGTTTTTATATTTAAAGTGGGTTTCTTGTAGACAACATATACTTGGCTCTTCTTTTTGGTCCACACTGACAGTCTGTGGCTTTTAATTGATTTATATAAGCCATTGACATTTAAAGTGATTAATAACATAGTTGTATTAATATCAACCACACTTGTTACTGTTTTTCGTTTGTTGCCCTAGGTCTTTGTTTCTTTTTGTGTCTTCCACTCTTTTTATGCCTTTTGTGGTTTTAACTGAGCATTTTATATGATTACATTTTTTCTCTTTTAGTGTATCAATTATACTTCATTTTTTGCTTCTTTCAGTGGCTGTCCTTGTATTTGCAATATACACTTACAACTAATCCAAGTCTACTTTCAAGTAGCACTGTACCATTACACAGGTAGCACAAGTACCTTCTAACAAAATATTCTCAATTTCTCCCTCTCATCCCTTATATCATTGCTTTCATTTAATTTATCCATAAACTATAATCACTAAATATATTGTTGCTATTATTTTGAACAAACTGTTATCTGTTAAGTCAATTCTGAATGAGAGAAATAAAAGGTCTTATCTTGCTTTCATTTATTCCTTCTCTAATGCTCTTCCCTTATTTATGTAAATCTAAGTGTCTGAACTATATAACTTTCTTTCTCTCTGAATAACTTCTTTTAACATTTCTTGCAAGGCAGGTCTACTCGTGACAAATTCCCTCTATTTTTGTTTGTCTGAGAAAATCTTTATTTCTCCTTCAGTTTTGAAGGATAATTTTGCAGGGTACAGAATTCTAGGTTGATGATTCTTTTAATACTTTAAATATTTTGTTTCACTTTCTTCTTGTTTGCATGGTTTCTGAGGAATAAAGTCTAATGTAATTCTTATCCTTGCTCCTCTATAGGTAAATTGTTTTTTTCTTTCAGGCTGCTGGGGTAATCATCTCCTATAAGATTTAAATAAAAATTGGCTTCATCTACCATCTCATGTATAGTAGGAAACCCCACATCTCCATTACTATTTTCAGGATACTTGGGGTACTCATAATATTGTTGATCACCCTTAGCTCTGAGTTCTTACTTCCACTGAATTCTGTCTCCTCTTTGCATTTTACCTCCTATGCATGTCCTGATGAACACCTCTTACAATTCTTCATTCTTGAAATACCACTGATTTAAGGCTATGTGTGCAGAAGATTTCACTAAATGTTGTAAGCAAAGCCAAGGATATTATATTGTAGAATATCACAAAAATAAATTAAATTGAATTATTATAAAATCTTAAAGAGACTTAAATAGGCACTTCACAAAAGAAGATATCCAAATGACCGGTAACATATTAAAAGATGCTCAACTTCATTAGCTATCAGATCAGAAAAATGCAAAAAGAGCTACCATGAGATACCACTAAACACCAAAAAGAGTGGCTATTTTTAATTACAATAGCAAGTATTCATGAGGCTAATGAAACAATTGGAACTCATATACACTACTAGCAGAAGTGTAAATAAATACAATCTCTTTGGGAAACTATTTGGTACTATTCACTAAAGGTGGATATTTGTATACCGTATGACCCAGCATTCAATTCATAAATATGTAGCCAACATACAGGCATACCTTGTTTTATTGTGCTTTGTTTTCTTGTGCTTCACAGATATTGTGTTTTTTTATAATTTGAAGGTTTGCAGCAAACCTGCATCTAGCAAGTGTATTGGTGCCGTTTCCCAACAGCATTTGTTCACTTCATATCTCTCTGTCTATGGCTCTGTGGACACATTTACAGTTATACCTTGGAGATGTTGCAGGTTCAGTTACAGACCACCATAATAAAGTGAATATCAAAATAAGGTGAGTCACACAAATTTTTTAGTTTCCCAGTGCAGATAAAAGTTATGTTTACATTATACTGTAATCTATTAAGTGCGCAATAGCATTATGTCTAAAAAAACAATGTCCGTACCTTAATTTAAAAATACTCTCTTGCTAAAAAATGCTAACCATCATCTGAGCCTTCAGTGAGACATCATATTTTTGCTGGTAGAGGGACTTGCCTTGATGTTGATGGCTGCTGACCAATCAGGGTGGTGATTGCTGAAGATTGGAATGGCTGTGGAAATTTCTTAAAAAAAGACAATAATGAAATTTACCACATCAATTGACTCTTCCATTAATGATTTCTCTGTAGCATGTGATGCTGTTTGATAGCATTTTACCCACAGTAGAACCTCTTTCAAAATTGGAGTCAATCATCTTAAATCTTGTTGCTGCTTTATCAACTAAGTTTGTGTAATAGTCTAAATCTTTTGTTGTCATTTCAACAATCTTCACAGCATCTCCACCAGGAGTAGATTCCATCTCAAGAAATCACTTTCTTTGCTCATCCATAAGAAGCAACTGCTCATTCATTAAAGTTTTATCATGAGATTACAGCAATTCTGTCACACCTTCAGGCTCCACTTCTAATTCTAGTTCTCTTGCTATTTCTACCACATCTGCAGTTACTTCCTCCACTGAAGTCTCTAACTCGTCAAAGTCATCCATGAGGAGTGGAATCAACTTCATCCAAATACCTGTTAATGTTGATATTTTGACCTCTTCCCATGAATCATGAATGCTCTTAATGGCATCTAGAATGGTGAATTCTTTCCATAAGGTTTTCCATTTACTTCACCCAGATCCATCAGAGGAATCACTATCTATGGCAGCTATAATAAGATTTGAAAGTTGAAATTACTCCTTGATCCATGGGCTGCAGAATGGATATTATGTTAGTAGGCACAAAACAACATTAATCTCATTGTACATCTCCATCAGAGCTCTTGGGTGAACAGGTACATTGTCAATGAGCTGTAATATTTTGAAAGGGATCTTTATTTGTGAGCTGTAGCTCTCAACAGTGGGCTTAAAATATTCAGTAAACCTTGTTGTAAACAGAAGTGCTGTCATCCAGGCTTTGTTGTTCCATTTATAGAGCACAGGCAGAGTAGATTTAGCATAATTCTTAAGGGCCCTAGGATTTTCATAATAGTAAATGAGCAGTGGCTTCAACTTAAAGTCACTAGACGCATTAGCCCCTAATGAGAGAGTCAGCCTTTCCTTTGAAGCTTTGAAGCCAGGCATTAACTTCTCCTCTCCAGCTATGAAAGTCCTAGATGGCATCTTCTTCCAATATAAGGCTGTTTCATCTACATTGAAAATCTGTTGTTTAGTGTAGCCACCTTCATTAATTATCTTAGCTAGATCTTCTGGATAACATGCTGCAACTTCTACATCAGCACTTGCTGCTTCACCTTGCTCTTTTATGTTAAGGACATGGTTTGTTTCTTTAAGCCTCATGAACCAACCCCTGATAGCTTTAAACTTTTCCTCTGAACCTTCCTCACCTCTCTCAGCCTTCATAGAATTGAAGAGAATTAGGGCTTTGCTCTGGATTAAGCTTTGGCTTAAAAGAATGTTGTGGCTGGTTTGATCTTCTATCTAGACCACTAAAACTTTCTCCATATTAACATTAAAGCTGTTTAACTTTCTTATCATTTGTGTGTTCACTGGAGTAGCACTTTTTAATTTCCTTCAAGGACTTTTCCTTTGTATTCACAATTTGGCTAACTGTTTGGTGCAAGAGGCCTAGCTTTCAGCCTGTCTTGGCTTTTGATATGCTTTCCTCACTAAGCTTAATCATTTCTAGCTTTTGATTTAAAATGAAAGATGTGTGACTCTTCTTTTTACATGAACACTTAAAGGGCACTCTAGGGCTATTAATTGACCTAATTTCAATATTGTTGTGTCACAGAGAATAGGGAGGCCCAAAGAGAGGGAGAGAGTTGGGGAACAGCTGGTCAGTGGAGCAGTTGGAACACACACAACATCTATCGATTAAGTTGACAATCTTATATGGACAGTTTGTGGCCCCAAAACAATTACAATATTAACATCAAAAATCACTGGTCACAGTTCACCATAACAACTATAATAATAATGAAAAAGGTTGAAATATTGCAAGACCTACCAAAATGTGACACAGAGACATGAAGTCAGCAAATGCTTTTAGAAAAATGGCATCTATAGACTTGCTCAAAGTAAGGTTGCCACAAACCTTCAATTTGTAAAAAATTAAATATCTGCAAAGCACAATAAAGCAAAGTGCAATAAAACGAGGTATGCCTGTAATATTCCATTGTACATATATACCATATTTTGTTTATCCATTTGTCTCTTGTTGGACACATGGGTTGTTTTCACCTTTTGGCCACTGTGAACAATATTGCTATGAACATTTGAGTACATGTATCTGAGTCCCTGTTTTCAATTTTTGGGGTATATATCTAGCTGGGTCATATGGTAATTCTATGTTTAACTTTTTGAGGAACCATCAAACTGTTTTACACAGTGACTACAGAATTTTACATTCTGATCAGCACTGCACAAGGGTTCCAATTTCTCCACAACCCGTCCAACACTTGCTATTTTCCGTTTGTTTGATTACAGCCATCCTATTATGTATGAAGTGGTATCTTATTGTGGTTTTTATTTCCCTAATGATGTTGAACATCTTTTCATGTGCTTATTTTTCATTTGTATATCTTCTTTGGAGAAATTTCTTTGCCCATTTTTAGATTATGTTGTTTGCATTTTTGTGGTTGAGTTGTAGGAGTTTTTAGTACAATCTAGATATTAAACCCTTATCAGATATCTGATTTGCAAATATTTTCTCCTATTCTGTGGATTAACTTTTCACTCTTTTTATAGTGTCTTTTAATGCACAAAAGGTTTTAATTTTGATGAAGTGCAAAGTATTTATTTTTTTCTTTTGCTGCTTGTGCATTTGGTGTCATAGTTAATAAGCTGTTTTCAATGCAAAGGTCCTAAAGATTTGTCCTAATACTTTATAGTTTTAGCTCTTAAATTTGGGGTCTTGATACATTTATAGTTCATTTTTATATATTATGTAAGTGTCTAAATCTATTCTTTTGCATGTGAATATCCAGTTTTCCCAGAACCATTGATTGAAGAGAAGTTCTTTCCCTATTGAATAGTCTTGGCACCTTTGCCAAAAATCTATTGATAATAGATGTAAGGATGTATTTGTGGACTCTGAATTCTATTCCATTGGTCTACATGGCTATCCTCATATAATGCCAAACTATTTTGATTACTGTAGCTTTGTAGTAAGTTTTGAAATCTGAAGTGTGAGTCCTCCAACTTTGTTACTCTTATTCAGGATTGCTTTGGCTATTTTGTGATCAGTGTGATGGTTAATTTTATGTGTCAATTTGGCTAGGCCATAGTACCAAGATATTTGGTCAAACGTTATTCTAGATGTTTCTATGATTTTTTTTTCAGATGGGTTTAACGTTTAAATCAGCAGACTTTGAGTAAAACAAATTACCCTCCATAGTGTGGGTGGTCTTCACCCAAGCAGTTGGAGACCTTAATAGAAGAAGACCAAACTTCCCCAAAGAAGAGAGAATCTGCAGCAGATTGCCTTTGGATTAGAACTGCAACATCAACTCTTCCCTGGGTCTGCAGGCAAATTTTGGACATGCCAGTGTACACAATTCTGTTTTTCTGGAGAACTCTGACTGATACAATCGGCTTGCCCATTTCTTCAAAAAAATGTCATTGGGGCTTTAATAGAAATTATATTGAATCTGTATATAACATTGGGAATTATTGTCATCTTAACAATATTAAGTCTTCTAATTCATGAACATTGGATGATTTTCCAATTATTTAGATCTTCTTTAATTTCTTTTAGCAATGATTTATAGCTTTCACTGTAGAAGACGTGTACCTCCTTGATTAAATTTGCTCCTAAATATATTCTTCTTTTGATACTATTGTGAATGGAATTGTTTTCTTAATTTCCTTTTTTGAATCATTCTTGTCTAGTTTATAGAAATACAACTGTTTTTTGAGTGTTGATTTTGTATCCCAAAACGGCCAAAACTGTTTATTAGCACTAACAGCTTTTTTGCAAATTCTTTTGGGTTTTCTATATATAAGCTTATGTCATCTGTGAATAGAGGTAATTTTACTTATTCTTTTCCAATCTGGACACATTTTATTTATTTTTCTCATCTAAATTCTCTGGCTAAGACTTCCAGTACCATGTTGAATAGAAGTGGTGAAAGCAAGCATCCTTGTCTTGTTTCTGATCTTTGGGGAAAAGATTTCAGTCTTTTATTATTGAGTATAACTTAGCTTTGGGGTTTTCATATATTACCTTTATTGTATTAGAGAAATTCCCTTTTACAACTAGTATATTGAGTGTTATTATTAAAGGGTGTTGGATTTTGTCAAATGCTTTTTCTGCATCAATTGAGATTATCATTCACTTGTTTTTCCCTTCATTTTATTAATGTCATCTATTTCATTGATTGATTTTCATATGTTGAAATAACCTTGCATTCCTGCAATTAATATCAATTGGTCATGTTATATAATTATTTTACTATGCTGCTGAATTCTGTTTTCTAGTATTTTTTGAGGCTTTTTGCATCAATATTCATTAGAGATATTGTTTTATAGCTTTATTTTCTTGTAGTATCTTTGGTTTTGATATCAGGAAAAGGCTGGCTTCATAGAATGAGTTAGGAAGTGTTCCCTCCTCTTCTATTTTTGGAGAAAAATTGAGGAATATTGGTATCAATTGTTCTTTAAACTTCTGGTAGAATTCACTAGTAAAGCCGTCTGGTCCTAGCCTTTCTGTATTGGGGGGTTCTTAATTACTGATTCAATTGCCTTACCTGTTACAAATCTAATTATATTTTCTATCTCATCTTAAATCAGTTTACATGATTTGTATATTTGGGGGATTTTTTCTATTTCATCTAGGTTGACCAACTGGTTGACATAGTTGTTCATAGCATTTTCTTATAATCATTTTTATTGCTGTAAGTTGGTGGTAATGTTCCCTCTTTTGCTTCTGATTTTAGTACTTTGATTCTTCTTCTTTTCTTAGTCTTGTCAATTTTGATCTTTTCAAAAAACCAACTTTTGATTTTGTTGATTTTCTGTATTATTTTTGTGGTCTCTATTTTGTTTCTCTCCTCTCAAGGCCTTAGTCACTCTTTCCACTAGCTTTTGTTTGTTCTTTCTTTTTCTAATCCCTAACGTATATTAGATAGGTTATTATTTTGAGATTTGTTCCTTTTTTTAAACTGTAGGCATTTACAGCTATAAATTTCCCTCAGACCACTGTTTTGCTGCATTGATAAGTTTTGGTATAGTATATTTTCATTTTCACTCATCTCTAGGTATTTTTTAATTTCCCTGTAACTTCTTTTTTGGTTCATTGCTTGTTTAAAGTGTACTATTTGATTTCTACATATTTGTGAGTATTACAGTTTCTCTTCTGTTAATGATTTCAATCTCATTCAATTGTGATCAAAAATAATACTTTGTATGATTTCAATCTTTTTAAATTCATTAAGACTTGTTTTCTGGTGTAATACATAGTACACCCTAGAGAATATTCCATGTGTACTAGAGGAGAATGTGCATTCTGTTGTTGTTGGGTGGAATGTTCTAAAGATGTCTGCTAGGTCTAGCTGGTTTATACCGTTGTTCAAGCCCTCTATTTTCGTCTTTTCTTTTTTTCTTTCTATTTCTTCTGTTTGGTTGTCTATCCATTATTAAAAGTGGAGTGTTGATATCTCTGACTACTATTTTAGAACTGTCTATTTCTCCCATCAATTCTGTGAATTATTGTTTCCTATATTTTTGGAGATCTATTGTTAGGTACAGATATATTTACAACTGCAAATCTTCTTGATGGATTAAAACTTTTATAAATATGTAATTTCCTCCTTTGCTTTTGTAATATTTTCTACTTAAAATCTATTTTTATGATAATAATATAGCCACCCTAGGTCTCTTCTGTTTACTATCTGCATGGAATATCTTTTTCCATCCTTTTACTTTCAATCTGTTTTTGTCTTTGTGATTAAAATGACAAATGCTCTTGTATACAGCATACAAATGGATCATGTTTTGTTTTTTTAATATATTATGACAATTTCTTTTTTTTAATTGTGAAGTTTAATCCACTTACAATTAAATAATTACAGATAAGTAATGGCTTACTTCTGCCACTTTGTTATTTATTTTCTGTATTTCTTATATAATTTTTGTTCCTCAATTCCTCCATTAGTGCTTCTTTTAGTATTTAGTTGTTTTTTTTAATAGTATACCACTTTGATTCCTTTCCTCTTTTCTTTTCTGTATATTTTCAGTTATTTTCTTAAAGATTACCTTGAGGATTATAATTAACATATTAAATTCATAACAATCTAGTTTGAAAAATACCAATTTAGTTTTAATAATATACAAACACTCTGCTCCTAAACACCCATGCCCCTATTTATATTGTCACAGATTATTTCTTTATATACTGTTTGCTCACTAACATAGATTTATAGTTATTGTTTTATGCATTTGTCATTACAATCATAAGGGAAAAAAGAGGACTTGCAAAACAAAAGTACATAACACTGCCTTTATACTTACCTATGTATTTACCTTTGCTTGCATTCTTTATTTCATCATACAGTTTCAAGTTACTCTACTGTCCTTTCTTTACAGCCTGAAAGATTCCCTTTACCATTTCTTGTAAAGCAAATCTACTAGTTACAAACTCCCTTAGCTTTTGTTTGTCTGGAAATGTCTTGATTTCTCCTTTATTCTTGAACAATAGGTTTTTCAGATATAGAATTCTTGGAGGATTATTTTTTTTCTTCTAGCACTTTAAATATGTCATCTTACTCCCTGCTGGACTCTGTGGTTTCTGATGAGAAATCAACTGTTGATCTTATTGAGGATTAATTATACTTGATGAGTCACTTTTCTCTTGCTACTTTGAAGATTCTCTTTTTTTGCCTTTTGACAATATGACTATACTGTGTCTTGATGTGGATCTCTTTGAGTTTATGCTGTTTGAAATTAGTTGAGTTTCTTGGATGTGTACATTCATTTGTTTCATTAAATTTGCAGCATTTTTAGCCATTGTTACTTCAAATATTCTTTTTGTAAAAATAAAGTTTTTCTTTCAAATTTTTAATTTTGATGAAGTTTAATGTATCTGTTTTTTCTGTTGCTGTGCCTTTGGTGTCATATTTAATAAACCATTGTCAATTTAAAGGTCAAGAATATTTGCCACTAAAAATTTGTAGTTTTCAATCTTAAATTTGGGTTTTTGATGCATTTTGAGTCAATTTTTGTATATAGTGTAAGGTAAGGGTTCTGTTTTTACTCCATCCCAGTTTAGTCCAAAAAAAGTGACTATCACATTGTGGTCTTGGGACCAGCAGCAGCAGCATTACCTGAAAACTTGTTACTAATGCAAATCCTCAGAACCTACCCCACACCTATTGAATCAGATACTCTGGCTGTGGGGTCGAGAAATCTGTGTTTTAATAGCCCTCCAAGTGATTTTGATGCAGGAAAAAATTTGAAAACCATTGATCCTTTGGCTCATTGGTTTGCCAAAAGGAGAAAGAAAAGCATTATTTTAATTTAGATTGCAGTTATTCTATATTTATTTCAGCATAACCTACATTCCAAACAATTACAAGTTAAATTTTAGACCAGAGACTGTTATGTGAATAGTAAATTCCACTTACAAAGAGCATTTTGAAAAAGCTCCTAACTGAGCTAATAAAGAGATCTTAGTGGTATCTCTTGATGTAGACTATCAACTTAAAGTCAGATATGCCTTTTACCCCTCTTACCAAGAAAAGGTAGGAAGGAGAAGAAGTTGGTGCACTACAAAGGCTTAAAATGTCAATTAAAAACAAAAAGAAGATGCTTCCATGTGTTAAGTAATATCTTTAACCAATAGCTTTTGATTTATACACTCTATTTTGGAAATATTTATAGAATGCACTTTAACAGGTGTAGAAAATTAACATTTTTATTTACAAAAAGTGTACATCATATCCATTACCTTCAGAACTGGCACAGACTGGGAGAGAAAATTATTAGTCTATGACAGCATCTAAGCGATGGCTCGTTTCCAGTAATAATACACTTTTGACATGCATGATCTCATAATTAACATTTCTGTTAGAAGTTCTAAATATTTTTAAATATCAGTGGATTAAATGTTATATTAACTAGAGTTACATGAAATTTAAATGAGTTTTTTATTGTCGATGATTCTCAGATCCCCAGAAAAGAACTGTATTCCAGAGTATCAAAAACTAGCATAGAGAAACATAAATGCTGACCCTTCCCTATTCTCAAATCATTTTTATATTCAATGGAACCCAGGAGAAAATTATTCAATGTCCTCACAGTAGCAAATGATATGATTTAAGTTAGTTAATAAGTTGTAGACACTAATAGCGGTAATTGTTATCAGTCTATTGCTTACCTTTTTGATTCTTAACAGAACAGAAAGATACAAGATATTATGTCACTATAAGGGTAAGAGGAGTTTGAGGATAATACAAGCGAACTTGCAAGACACATTTCTTAGAATAAATATTAAATTTTATCTGTTCTAATCTAAGAGGAAATTGTATGAAATTTACAATAAAAGCAATATTCAATGCTGAGAATACTTCTCAGACTTTATTTACAATTTACTCCTCAGCATGTTATTTCTCACTTTCTTATATTTTTCCAGCAATTATTCAGCTTCTTGCATTAAACAGAACTTGGGCAATTATCTGAATAATTTAAATAACGTAAAGAATGTGCCTAAGAATTTTCAGATGAACACAATTATTGTCTGAAAAATTCAGGTAAATGTCTATATCCTCTACATTTGACTGTAGACATATTTTCTCAAGAATAATCTAGGTGTTTTAAGACTTGTAAAAAAAATAGGTATAAGGATTAAATTCATGGAGTATTTTGACACTTTCATTAACCAAATTTTGCTTCGTTTTTTTTTCCTTTTCTGAATGAAATAATGTTTCTTTACAAAGTTTCTAAAAATAACATGACAAAGACACCATCACATGTATGAAATTGACCATCCTTTTGCTTATATTTTGTAAGATATTTTTCTTTGTTTATGCGTTTACTAGTCAAGCTTCTGAGAGGTATAGTTAACTGAAAGATTAAGACTGGGTTACTTAAATAATTTTTTGTTTTTATTCAAAATAGAATTCTTTATTCAGTAGGTCAGCATGAAATTACACTCCAGCCATGACAGACTAACAGGGACCAGGTTTACCCTTCCACCTTAAACAACTAGAAAACAAGACAACATATATTAAACAATGGTTTTCAAACATTGAACAACAGCACAAAAGAGTAATCCCTGAGAGAAGGGAAAGAAATGAGGTGAACCTTGTTATTGCTTCAGTTTACTGTGTGGAGACAATTCCCAAAGTGCAGTGCAGGAGGGAGAACTCAAATAAAGACCAATGATATAACTTCATCAATGAGGCAAAGTTCAGGGTTCAGGGAGGCCAAGGTGTGTAAAATTGATTGGAAAATACCTGAAAAGAAGAAGTGACATATAAAGAAAACTCCAGGAATCTGTAAAGGGGTTTCTTAGAGTCTGTCTGAGGTTGAGTCACAAAAATGGGTAGAGGAAAGTACTTGAAGACTAGGAAATAACCATTGCAAAGGAGTAGGTGGAAAAATTCCTGGAGCACACACAGGGCTCGTAATAGTGTATTCCTTCCAGAGAAAATTAAAAAAAAATCTCCTAATATACTGGACTTTGGGTAAAGCATTAAAAAAGGGTATAAACCTTGGTAGTGGACTAACTTAGACCTAGAATAAGGCCTGTTCTGAACCTGCCATAACTAAATCTAAAATCAAACCTCAAAAAGATCAAACTGATTACAAGTAACTTAACTGCATTTCAGAACAAAGTCAAACAATATTTAAAGGAATACATTAAAATCCAGCACCCAATATTATAAATTCAAGATGTCCAGGTTTCAAACAAAAATTATCAGGCAGGGAAAGAAGCAGGAAAATATGATCCATCACCGGGAGAAAATTCAATCAATACAAATACACCGAGAAATGACATAGATGATGGAATTAGCAGACAAGGATATTAAAATAACTACTATAAATATATTTCATATTTTCAAAAAGAGAGAAAAATTCTAACACAAAGAAGAGCAAAATGACAGATATAAACAAGACTCAAATGGAACTTCCAGAAGTGAAATAAAATAACTAAAATTAGAATATACCTAACGACAATAAGAGAATATTATATACTTTAGAAAAAATATTAATGAACTTAAAAACATAGTGATAGAAACTCTCCACGATGAAACAGAGAGAGAACCAAGAACAATAGCAACAAAAAATGAACCAAGCATCAGTGACTTGTGAAATGGCATGATTGTCTATTTAGAAAACCCTAAGGAATTTCCAAAGTAACTAACAAAATTAATAAGTGAATTTAACAAGGAAACAGGATGCAAATTCAATATACAAAAATCAATTGCATTTCTAAATACTATCAACAAACCACTGAAAAATGAAGCTAAGATTTACAAAAGCATCAAAAATGCAAAATATTTAGGAACAATTTTAACAAAATATGTACAAGGACTTGTATACTAAAAACTAAAAAGAATTACTGCAAGTAATAAAGCAGACAAAAAGAAATAAATATATATTCCATGTTCACGGATTGGAAGACTCAATATTGTAAAAAATGTCCCTTATCCCTAAATTGATCCAGATATTCGACTAAACCCCAATCAAAATCCCATTAGGCATTTTTACAGAAATAGAAAATCTGATTTTTAAATTTATGGGGAAATGCAAATGACTTAGAATAGCCAAAATAATTTTGTAAAAGAAGAAAAATGTGAGATAATTTATACTACCTATTTTCAAGACTAACTATAAAGCTACAATAAACAAGACAATGCTATTGGCATAAAGATAGAGATATAGATCAAAAGAACAGAATAGACAGTCAACAAATAGATTCCCACATATGTGAGTAATTGATTTTCGACAAAGGTCCCAAGTATATTCAACGGGGAAAGAAAAACTTTTTCAACATATCATTCTGGAAAATTGGATATCCATATATAAAACAAGGAATGTCAATACTTATCCTATACCATATATAAAAATTATCTTGAAATGGACTATAGATCTAAATTTAAGAACTAAAATTTTTAAACTGGTTGATAAAACATAATAGATAACTTTTTTGACCTTGGACTAGGCAAACATTTTTTAGATAGGGCACCAAAAGCATAACGCATAAGAGAACATAATGATAAATTGGACTTCTTCATAATTAATAAAGTTTGCTCTTTAAAATGATAAGGAGGGCACGCCCCCGTGACTTAGCTGTTAAGTGGGTGCCCTACGCTACTGGCGGCCCAGGTTGGGATCCAAGGTGCACACCGACGCACTGCTTGTCTGGCCATGCTGAGGCAGCGTCCCACATACAGCAACTAGAAGGATGTGCAACTATGACATACAACCATCTACTGGGGCTTTGGGGAGAAAAAGGAAAAAAAAAAAAGGAGGAGGATTGGCAATAGATGTTAGCTCAGGGCTGGTCTTCCTCAGCAAAAAGAGGAGGATTGGCATGGATGTTAGCTCAGGGCTGATCTTCCTCAAAAAAAAAAAAAAAAAAAGATAAGGAAATGAAAAGGCAAACTGAAGAACAGAGAAAATACTTGCAAAATATATATCTGATAAAGGACTTGTATCCAGAATATGTAAAGAACCTCTTAACTATTATTTATTATTATTCGTAATTAGTTTTATTTTTCTTTTCATGTATGTAAACAAAAAAAACTTTTATTTTTTGCCCCTTCATTTTTTAAGATAAAAATGCCCACAATTTTTATTTAGCTTCCTTTATCTTGAAATTAAATGTCTATATGCTCCCTACAACATATCCACAAAAATTATGCATAATTTTCTGTGACTTATAATACATTACTCTTTTATTTCATTGTTATTTTTACTACAAAATAACACATTAATATGTTCTTTGTAAAATATTTTAAAAATACATATTTGTCAAAAGCAAGGTATAGCAATCCCCCTTATCACCACCCTCTAATCTCATTCCCACTTCTAAAGGGAACCTCTGTCAATATTTTGGTGAGCATTCTTACAGTTTCCTTTTTATGCATTTTTGTATTGTTTCTGTTAGGATTAAGTTTGGTTGTATATAATATAAAACCTCAAATAATAGTGGCTTAAACATTGAAGTTTATTTTTCCACCCTGTAAGATAATCCAGAGGTATATTTTTCAGAGTAGTTATGGCAGCTACACGATCCCAAGGAACTCAAGTTCCTTCTGCTCCACCATCCAACAATTGTTCCCCTTCTCAAGGTCACCTCGTGTTCTATGATGGCTCTTGGTGCCCCAGTTATTATGTGTATGTTACAAGTTAAAAGAAAAATGGTGGGAGAAGAAAATAAAAAGGCTTCCCCAACTACCTATTTTTCTTTTAAGAAGGCTCCTGACTATCGCCTCTAAAAATTCTACTCACAATTTTTTATCAGAATTGTATTTCACGGCCACTTCTTGACTGCAAACAAAATCAGAAAACGTCTTTTGGCTAGATAGATTGCCACTCATTATTATGGGGGTTCTGTTAGCAAGAAGAAAGAAATGGATATGAGAGAGGCAAAGAGAAGTATCTGCTCACACACATAAAGGAAAATATATACAGGTATATTTTTCTTAAAGAGAATCATACTTGATTTGTTGAAAGTTTTTATCATGAATGGATGTTGAATTTTGTCAAATGCTTTTTCTGCATCTGTTGAAATTGTCATATAATTTTTATCTTTCATGCTATTAATGTGATGTATCACATTTATTGATTTCCATATTGCTCTGCAACTTACATTTTTTATTTGGTGAAATGTTTTAGAAACCTTTCCATGTCTATACATAAAAGTCTACTTCTTTTACTTATTCACAAATACTTATGAGCCAATGCTTACGTGACAGACACTGACCAATTTATTTATGGTACTTTCTCATTTTTTCCTATTACAAACAATTGCACATATATTTAAATATATTTTAAGTGTAAAAAATATTGCCCAATTGCTTTCCAAAAGAACTTCATCAATTTTTACTTCAACCAATGGTGAAACTCATTACTTTTAAAAGGCAACCATTTTCATTAAAAAAACCAAAATATATAAATTGCCAAATCTCAAACAGAACAAAAAGATTTACCATGAAAAGTTAAATCTTTATCCCTCCCAAGATACTCCTCCCAAGAGGTAACCACAGTTGCTAGTTTCTCTTATATCATTCCAGGGATCTTTATGCATTAAAAAATTATGTGGGTGAATTTTATATTCTATTCTTTAACTCAAGTAAACACGTACGACACTGTTTGTGTTTTGTTTTTCTTCCCTTTTGCTTTGTCATTTACTAATGTATCTTAAAAATAGTCCATTATAACCATATACTTATTTACATCATTCTTTTTATTTTTACAGTTGTATAATGTACCAATGTATGGATGAAACACAATTTATTGAAACAGTACCTTCTGATGTGTTTTTAGATTGCTTTGATGTGTTTACAAACAATGCTGCAATGAACATCCTGTGTGTTTGTGTATGTATCTATGTGTATATATACATATGTGTGTGTATTTACATACGTGTGCAAGTTTTGTACAAGTAGAGTTGCTGAGTTAAATATGTTCATTTTTAATTTCTATATATATTGCAAAATTGCCCTATAAAGAGATTGTGCAATTTAAATTCCCGTTAACATTGTGTAAGAGTGTCTGTTCTCTCATTCCCTCACCAACAGAGTGATTTTTATCAAATCTTTCTTTTGTTTTCTGCCAATGTGATATGTGAAAAATGCATATTGCTAGTGTTTCACTATGCATTATTAGTCATATTGAGCATAATTTTTTGTATTCATAAACCCTTTCTATTACTTTTTTTGTGATCTACCTGTTCACATAGCTCTTTTCTATCATGTCAAGCATATTTCTAAAGACATTTCAAAGAGAGTGGTAGATTGAGTGGTAAATTACCTCTTTTTGCAAATTCAGTTGAAAACAATCCAAATCAAGAGAGACGTAAGTTTTATTGGATATCTTAGATATGGCTGTAGACTCTAATTCTCCCTTTCTACCTCCCCAACACCTTCCCCCATTCACTTTGTTTAGAAGTACCTTCCAGACAGTTTGACCTGGACACTGTTATGTTTTGAGACTCAAGCAGCCAGAACTATGCAAGTACTGAAAATTCCCTTAGGCGACAAAAGGGAGAGCAGAGCATGGATCTTGTTTCCATTGATGTAAACCAGGGGTCAAAAATTCAAATATCTATAGGGGCCAAAAAGATAACAAACTGTCATGAAGTAAGAGGGAAGGGTGAGGGCCGGCCCCGTGGCTTAGCGGTTAAGTGCGCACGCTCCGCTGCTGGTGGCCCGGGTTCAGATCCCGGGCGCGCACCAACGCACCGCTTGTCCGGCCATGCTGAGGCCGCGTCCCACATATAGCAACTAGACATACAACTATCTACTGGGGCTTTGGGGGAAAAATAAATAAATAAAATTATTAAAAAAAAAAAAGAGGGAAGGGTGAAGAATATGGCAAATTAGAGACTACAACTAAGCCACTACTTAACTTTAATTCTTACCATGAAAGAATAAGGACCCATGTTAACAGATCTTTCTGTTTTTCATGAGAATCCAGAAAACAGGATTTTTATGTAACATTTTTTGTTTTTTTTAATATTGTCTCAATTTTTGCAAAATACTACATTAACTAAATAAACACATGCATAGGCAAGATCTAGTCTAGAGGTTATGACCATTCATCCTCTAAACTATCCTTAGTATTTACTTTAACCCATTGTAATCTATATGGAAATAGAATGATTATGTGGTTATGATAATAATAATAAAAATAAGTCATTGTCAAAATAGAGCACTCACAATTCGCCAGGCACTGTGCTAAGCACTTTACATACTTTGTCTCATTTAATCCTCTCAATAAAATCTTTGAGGTAGGTGTTATTATTATTATTCTCATTTTACAGATGAGTGAAGTAAGGATTAGGAAGATCAAATGGTTTGTTAGTAAGAACAGAATTACTATTTATACCCATAGCTGTCTAAAATCAAAGTTTGTGCTCTTAACCATTTATCATGTATGAAGTCTTAAAGTGTGATTTATTTTACGTACCCTATGATGGCCCTGAACTTGCAATAAGTATCATAATGTCTAAGGTCATGAAAGAAATTAAATATGGGGGGTAAAATGTGGAGATAAATTACTCTATTTTTAAACATAATTTTTATGTCTGTTATCTTCTTGGAGTAAGTCTGCAAAATTCATGAGATTGGTTTGAGAATTTAAAAAATAATGAATGAAAAGCTCTAAGCATCATGACTGAATGATAGTAACTGCTCAATAAATTAAGTATTATTATGTGTCTTTTTATGAAATAGGTTCACTTTTTTTTGCTGTATTTGTCTATTTTTGAAAGAGGAGTTTCACAATTTCCTCTATAGGAAAAATTATTTTGTTTATTAAACATAAAATAAATTATCTAAGAACGAAATAAATGTTAATAGTCACTCATGTTATTTGCCATGTCAACTGATATTTTGACAATTTTCTTCTATTTATAAATAAAATTTGTGATAATCAGTATCAAAGAAAAATAAGAAACAAAAACCAAGACTAGAAATACTGTCAAATGCTTGTGCTATCTAAAAAATGAGTATTGTACAATTTGACATCAATTTTCTTCCTTCTTTCTATTATCCAACTTTAGCAAGTTCCCTGGCAATTGTTACTGAATGCATTGAGATTTGCCGAAAGACAATGAAAGAATTGATTGTGGATTGAATCTAAAGCTTCCTAATCTAAAGGCAGCACATTTCATTGGCCCACATAGATAAGATTTATTTTCTGATAAAAGATTTCGCTTTGCCCAAACTAACTCAAAAATCTTCCAGAGCCATGTATTTACTATGATTGACATTGGTAAGAAAAAAAGCATCTTTCTCTTTGATCTCACTAACAATGTCACAACATTCAGGGTTTTGGCTTTCTGTTGTTGGTTACCTTAACTATCGATTGAGTGGCTTTTTCCATCTTCCTAAAATCCACCTTGCAAAGGGAATATTTGTTTCCCTGAGCTCTCAGAGATTCAAATCATTCATTGCATCATCTTTTTCTCTGAAAAATATTGCCATCAAATAACTCATATTTAATAAAATATAATCATAGACTTACAGAGTATTTTGCAACCAGGTATAAAGCTAAAGTATTTTTTGTATTTAGAGAGAAACATCAAATACTAAACATTGATAGTAAGCTTCTCTGAAAGTGGATTATGTACAATTCCATGTGTTCAAAATTCAAATGATAATTTCCTTGTTTACAATGGAATGTCATAAAATATCTTAAAACAATAATCTGCCAGGATCTTTGCTTTACTCTCTTCCCACCTTTTTATTGGATGTATAACAAAAGAGTGCATAATTTTGGGGCAAGTAAAGGAAGTTATAGACTTGATACAGTCTTTAGAAAATCAGATAGCCATTTTCTTAATTCAAGAAAGTCAAATTTGTAACACCATAATATGTACTTAAGACTACTTTAAATATGATTCTTGACCAGAAAAAATAACTCCTATGGAATTCAGTCATAGTTATGATTCCATTCCTGTTAATGGCCATCCGTCTATTGATCAATTTGTTAAGTGCCTATTTCATGCTAACCACTGTGTTAGGCGCTGAGAGGACAAATAGAAAGATTAACATGACGTGGGTTTTCTTCCTCAAAGATCACTGTGTAGTATGGAAACAGACATATAAAGACACATACTGAATAAAATTCATAGTCACTAAGGTAGAAGAAAGCAAAAAGTATAGTGTTGGGGTAGAGACGGGATCAGAAAAGGCTTCAAAGTGGTTAAACTTCAGCTGAGTCTTAAAAGTTGGAAATTTTCACATTGCATTCAGGGGAGTCATCAGAAGTAAAGGCAGAGGTGTAAGAAAGGGAAACTGACTTGCTCAAAAAAGTGAGTTCTGAATGGCTAGAACTTTAGGTGCATTGGGAGAATCAAGGCTGGATCTTGGAGAATACCACACATCATATAAAGGAGTTTAATATTTATGCTATGGGCAATGTGTTTTAAGCAGAGGACAAATTTGTGCTCTATAAAAAACACTCTGGTAAAGTTTGAATTCAAGACGGTCAGCGTTATTATCTGAGGGAAATTATTTGATCTTTCTATTCTCAGTTTCCTGAGGAGTAAAATGAAAATTATAATAATAAAATCTAACCATTATTAACTGTTTACTATGTTCCAGGTACTATGAGCTTTCATATGAATAATACCTACCTCGTAGATTGACACTATTAAAAACAAATATGCAAATACAATATTGTAACACACTGATTGGCACCAAGTAAGAACCTGATAATGGTTAGTCCTACCACTCCACCCATTTAAAGATTACATTTTTAATGTCTCTTGGCAATACAATAAAAGAGATGCAACCTTAAATCATTTTAAACTTTTTCTTCAACTTAGTTGAATAAAATTGGCAGCTAAGACACTCAATTTAATAAAAAAATGCAGCTGGAAATTTGAATGTTTCTCAGAAAAATCTCCTAGCATCCTGAGCCAACACCATAATAAGAACAGCAGAAAAATTGAGGCTTGAAAATAATCATGTGTCAAGTGTCACATCTTTGGAAATAGCCACTAGCCCGGGGTCAATCAAAATTTCTCTGCATGAAAAGAAAAGAATGCTGATTCTATTCATTTTATTGTCCGTCCACTTCTCACTATACCTAGGGGGCTGCTGATCATTTTTTGCCACTCTGCCAAGGGGGTTCTAATACTTATAATGAGCTTTGGTGTTGAATACAGCTTCTGAGTTCCTGAAAGCACATAATTTAACACTTTAGTAAAATAATCCCTGACAATTATTAGATTTCATTTTCCTACCATTACATCTGAAGGATCACGAAAACTAGTTCCGTCAGGAAAGATTTCCTGCTTCCCCTTAAAAGAGAATCAATTAAGGTAATCTAGAGCCACCTAATCTTCCTTTAGAAATAAGTACTGGGTGGGCTGGGGAAGAGTCTCATTGTATTGAACATGAAGAAAGTAGGTAAAAATTCAATACCTGTAGGTAAAAATTCAATGCCTGTAAAATTCAACTATGTGGTCCAAAAATATGTTTTCCTTTTGGATAATAAATGCAAAAATCTATCACCTATATATTCAACTCAAATAGCTAAGAATCTGCTTCCTATGTTGCCTTAAACCTGAAAATAACAATATGAATATATTGTTTCTTAATACAAGCCTTTATTTATATCAACAGATTAACACATAGCCTCTTGTCTTTACTTTTTTTTTTAAAGAATGCTTTACTTTGAGGAATTTAAAATTAGAACCTGGAGCTTATATGTCTGCATTTTTCTCTTCATTTCTTCCACTAAGCTGATGGAAGATGGAAACCAATCAATTTTGTCAATTTTTAGGATATTAGATTATTACCTAATAGGTAATATGAGAGTGTGAGCTACAGTGAGGAGGGCAAAGGTTGTAACAGGACCTTCTAGGATTGAGGTAAAGTGCATATACCTTTATTGAAAAATACCCCTGGAAGTTGCTGAGAGAACCTAGGAAGTGCAAGCGTAGTTGCTAAAAGACAGTGGTGTGATTGACAGAAAGAGACAGATACAGCAAAAGAATAAATGTGTGTGTGTGTGCATGCTTTAGCTCAAGTCAACACTTTATTTAGATTCCCTTGGTTTCACCTTAATGTACTTATTTTGTTGCAGCATCCCATCAAGGATACTACATAACATTTAGTTGCCATGTATTTTTAGGCTCACTGTGGCCGTTGTGACTTCTCAGACTTTCCTTCTTGTTAATGACTTTGACAATTTTCATGAGTACTGTCAAGTATTTTGTAAACTTTCTCAGAACTAGGCTGTATTTAATGTTTGTTGTAGCTGAAGGTACCAGAGGTTTTAATGTCTTCTAGTATCTTTGATTTTTTTCCTCCCCTGTTGCTTTTGTGCTTCCCTAAAAATTCTTTTTTAATTAGAGCCTTTGCTTTGTAGCTCTTTCAGCTGTAATCCACTGTTATTACATTGGCGGCTTGCTAGGGTGGTTGTATGATGTGGGAGAGGGAAGCATTCTACTTTATGGTTTATTATATTTTCTCACATCAAAAATTTAACATTAGCTTTTCTAACAGGTAGAGGGAGGGAGAGAAATAGTGACACATTGATTTAAAGATGCATCTTGATTTGAGAAACATTAAAATGACAAAACGGCACACCTTATTACTTAAGGAAGTATGGTAATTAACAGAGGTGTTAAAATACCTAGCAGCTTAGAAAAAAAATCTTTGTTTTAGAGACTTACTTTACCAAAATCCATGCTCACAAAAATTCCTGTTCTCATCTGGGAATTTTTATTGTCGTTATCCTGTCCCTGCTCTACCATTGTTTATTGGGTGGATATTGGGTCAGATAATCTGACTTTTTAATCCACATGCACTAGACCATGAAAAACAACATTTTGACCAATGGGGAGCACTGCTTACTTCCAAAATGGATTAGAACTGGATGAAATAATTGAATGGAGCTTTGAATTGACTCCATTGGGGAAGGAAGGAAGAAAGTAGATGACATCAGGCCTCTGAGTGGTTAACAGTAGAAAATCTTAACCACATAGTAACTATTTTTGAGGATGATTCTATAGCCAAAGTTAGGACAGAAACAGAAGATTGGAGAAAAAGTGGAGTATATAGTAAGTAATGGGTGGAAGCAGTGTATTGCCAGTGAAGGGAACACTTAAGGCCTTAGGATATAGGAAATGGCTAACATCTTAGAGAATATACATTATCGTGGCATCTATTTCTTTAGCTCAAAGTAATCCATTTTTTGTCTATCACAGGACATTTTGAGAAGAGATGATCGTGGTAAGAGGGAAGGATGAAAATTGACATAGACATTGAGTGTTCGTAGCGATCTTGCTGGCTCCAGTGAGTTACTGGGTGGTGTTGTGTGAATTGGGATGGAAGAACTATGTTGTCCTAGAGGTTTTCTTTGAGGTTTTGTATGTACTTTGGTCCTCTTGAATTGAGGTGTCTATAAAGACCGTGTCTGAACAAACATACAACAAAGTAGCTGAAAGCATTTGGTGACTGATTCAGTGCAGTTAATTCCAACCACATAACAAGTTTGAAGAGAACGATTGACAGCCAAAATCAGGATAGGAACAAGGAACTTGTGCAGAAGTGACAATAAAGGCAAACTTTGGTAATGATACATGTATATATACGTTAATTATATGAAGGAGGACAGCTATACCCAGTGAGGAAGATATTCATATTCCTATGGCAAAGGAATTGGCAAAAGCCTTATTGAGCATGTGCAAATGTGAGACCTACTAAACTCCCCAAATTTAATGCATGCTTTTCCATCAGAGGGAGTGAATATTTAGGTAAAGAGGAGGAGTTAGTTGTGAGATGGCGATGGGGTAGGCTCAGAGCTTACTGCCTCAGTACAAGGTTGAGTAAATTTTCATGGGATAATTGTCTACTGATTGGGCTTTATTATTTAATTTATATTGAAATGTTTATAGATATGGAAAAAACAACAAAGTCAACATGTCTTGAGAGTCTGTTCAGTTGGCTTCATATTTTCCTAATTACTCTGTAAGTACCCTATGCTATAGGTTCAAATGACCCCAACATTTTAGTGGTTTTCAAAAACAATTGTTTATTGCCAAAGATTGGCTAAGCACTCTGTTTCACATTTCCCCGGCTGACAAAGCAATCACTTTCTTGACTTCTTGAATATTGATGGTTGCCATACCATGGGGAACGAGAACTTGAAAGGGTCTCACCCTTCTATGAAATGCTCTGGTCTGAAAGTGACACATGTTATGCTTCCACAGCAACTCATTGGCCAGAACCAGTCACAAGGTCCCACTCAATCATAATAGCAGGAATACAATTCTACCACATGTCTTCAAGTCAGAGAACTGGAAATATTTAGTGAACATCAATAATGAGTTCCATAATTTTACTGGATTTTTTAAATGAAAATTCTTTAAAACTTGTTTATGTTAAAGTCAACTATTTTGGATTTTAAAGTCATAGGAGAAGGAAAACTTGTCTGTAAATTGCTTAACAAAATTTCTAACAGAGAAACATGTATATTTACAGGCTCTCTTCTATCTTCTCCATCAGGGAATAGACTCTCTATGCCCTCCTCCTCATACTCAGCCTTCCAAGCTAATTGAATGGCCTCCTTCTAGCTACCTACTGTAGGACTACTCCCATTCACTGTAGGACAATTTATTCTTACCTCCAGGACTCAAGAAAGTGCACATTTTTAGTTTTGTAAGAACTTGAAAAGGATCCCTCCAGAGTGTTTCATTATCACCTGTCAATAGAAAGGGATTATAAGGGCTTCCACTCAGAGGATCTCTGCCTTTATAGCTTGGCAGTATCTTCTACCATCATGGGAAGCTTGGAAATTGACTAGGTCCCTCTGTTGCTGGTAACTGAAGCTATCAGTTCAGCTTTAAATTAAACTGAATCTCTAGCATTGATACTCTCATCAAATTTGAGAAACCAAAGTGACATTAAAGATTATTGATTCTGAACTTATTTCAGATGCCTCTTACCACTCACAACGATATTATAACTAAAGAATTATGTACTTCTTAAGCTGAAAGCCTCTTTAAAGATTATCTATACCAATCCTCTCATTTTATAAATAAGAAAACTAAGACCTAGTTTCAGAAAGCTAGAGAAAATGCTGACTATAGAATCCCACACAGCTACATATTACATTTTTTGACTGCTAGGAGAGACTTGACTTTTATTTCATGAGGACTTTCATATTTAGGGAGATTGCATATTTATCTAAAATATGTTATTAGGTTGGGACATTGGATGTCAATATTCATTGTGTGGGGTCTTTTGTATTCTAATAGTTGTAAACTGCCTTGATTTAAGATAACATTAGCCCAGAACAGTTTGGAATCAATAAAACACTGTAAAGGTGTATGGTAATCATCTCCATATCATTCTAATTTTAGAGAATATGTTCCTAGAGAGGGCTCTTTACGTATTTCTAAGGCTCCAAAACACAATTTTTGGCTGACTTGGAATTTGGACCATTATTAACTCTAACATTTTGTGTACCGTGGAAACTTTTTTGCAGTCTGGTGAAGACTATGGATCCTTTTTAAGAATAATATTTTTAAATGCGTATAACAAAACACATAAGATTACAAAATGAACCAATTGTATTCAAATGTGGTTATAAAATATTTCAAAATGCTCAGCAAAGTAATACATGCTTAATTAGCAAAATTGAGCATCAAGTATTATTACTACTATAGTCTTAAGGTAGTGATTAATATAAATGATATTGTGAGATAACTGTAGCAACTGTACTATGATTTAAAAATATCTGTCATTTCTAATGATGACACTGATGCTAATACTACTGTATCTTGTTGTCTACATTTATAGTTGAAAGAAATGTTAAATTTCAGTTAGAAGTTAATGAAAGTAAAGAAGTACTTATTTCCCAATCCAAGTACGTGAACAGACTAAATTATATCCATAGACATGTGGACCCCAGGTTAAGAAGTATTATTTAAACGAATGTAATAGAAAGGGAAAATAAAGTTTAAGTAATCTGTATTTCAAAAATAATTTAGCATACAATGTTTAGATTATTTTATTCCATTTTATTTGGAGAAGGTAAATGCATTCTACTCATTAGTATTAATATTAATATTATTTCAAACTGTATTGATATGTTTATTTAATTATACCATAAAACCTTCTATTGAAATCTGTAATCTCCTTTCAATAGTCTCTGAACTTTAACTAGGGAAGTATCTCTGATGTTTTAAATAAATAACAGAAAATAATACACTCATTTTAGAGGATTAAAACACATTGCATCAATATAATATTAAAGTTTTTTTCTCCAACTAAATATCTATGAATTAGATGTCATAGAGCCACTCATTAGTGTCATTAATATACTGATTTATGATCAACTAGTGTTGAAATGACAGCTTAAAAAAATACCATGTCCTCTTAACTTGTTTAGAAGATTAAAGTATGCTAATCTGTACTATATACATGATTAAATAAATACACTTTAACAATTTACAACATGTACAATAACTACTATTGTGTTCCAAATAATTCATTTTTCCTTCTCCATGTAATACTTAGCAAAAGCATTACCTCAAGTTTCAAAATTCAACTAATGAGCCATTGCATGCTCAGTATAAAGGCTTCAATGAATTACATGTGGAAAACTGTTCTCCTGGGTACAACAATATCCTGAATTCCAGAAGATGATCAAGATCAGTTCTAAAAACTATCAAGGTATCAAGTGATTTCCTTGCTTCACTTCTTCCCAGAAATAGCAGGTAAAGTCATCACTGTTTTCTTCAATTCAATTAATGTGGCTAACAGAGAAACAAAAGAAAAAGAAAGAGAGGATGGGAGGGAGGAAGGGAGGAAGGAAACAAGGAAGGAAGATGGGGAGAGGGAGGAAGAGAGAAAATATAAAGGGAAAGAACACTTTAAAATAAAGGAAATGAAGACTTGTGGATGGAAAAATGACACAATAACCATGAATCTTAAATTTACATTTTCACATTCAAAATACTTTGTAGCTTTCTGTTAGTGACAGCTATGATCTGTATCAGGAGTCAGCATACTATGATCCACAGGCCAACTCCAGCCGGCTACCTTTTTTTGTACAATCCATGAGCTAAGAATGGTTTTCACATTTTTAAATGATTGAAAAAAATCAAAAGAAGAATTTGTTATATATGAAAATTATATTAAATTCCAATTTCAGACTATGCAAATAAAATTTTATTTTTACACATTCATTTGTTTCTGTACTGTCTATGGCTGTTACTATGTTACAGAGGCAGAGATGAGTAGACGTGACAGAGACCCTATATCAGGCAAAGCTGAAAATATTTACTATCCAGCTCTTTACAGAAAAAAACGCCAACCTCTGCTCTATATGTGGCAAAATCCACTTCTTGAAAATGACATTTTCTATTAAGTATTTACTCTTTAAATCTAAAATATGTTTCCAGACTAAAAGTAATATTTTTAATACTGAATATTTTCAGGCTGATTTGTAGATATCCATAACAGCCTTAGCTGAAATGCCTCATCCACGTGTGAATATGTAACTGTTTTCCCAATTCATATTGCCTTGGAGAATTAATAGGTCATAAAAAGGTGTTACAAATAATGTTCTCTCAGCCCCTATGCATAGGTTGTAGGCACTGCAGCCCCAATATTTTCTTTCTGATAAGAAAGTCTTACATGTTCTTGTGATTATGGCTGTTCTTTCACAGGGCAGCATCTTCCTCTGTTGCTCCCAATGTTGACCATATAGGTCTCAGAGAATCTATTCCACAAATAGTTACTGAGTGGTGCCTACCAAATGCCTAGATGGTGGGGATAGAGTAGATAGGAAAATAGCCTGTATGTGCATCTAGTTCACTGTGGTCCTAGAATGCTCCTGACTTGTCTTACTCTTGCTCAGGTTTCTTTGGTTTACCCATTATTTCTGATATTGTTCACTTGGATTCCTTTTAGACTACTAAGCTAAAATATAATATAGTCTTAGAGATTTAATATACATCTCTTCTTGCATTCTTTTCTCCCCATGGCTCTTTCACATTGTCTGTTGAATGATGGAAACAAAGGCAAAAGACAAATTGAAAAGAACAATTCTTCTGCTTTGACTAAAACTCATTTTACTTGGATCAAGTTTATCTGTCCGGATTCTCTCTAACCCTTGGGCAAGTGTCATTAGACGAGGCACCTGCCTTTCATACAAATAGACCTATATTCCTTCCACCCTTTAAACATGTCTATGCATTTCTGAATTCAGCAAGAGCCCAGAGTTAAGGCTATGAAGTACTGTTACATTAAAACATTATATGGCTTGGGCCGGCTTGTGGCTTAGCGGTTAAGTGCGCGCGCTCTGCTACTGGCGGCCCAGTTTTGGATCTCGGGCGCACACCGATGCACCACTTCTCCGGCCATGCTGAGGCCGCGTCCCACGTACAGCGACTAGAAGGATGTGCAACTATGACATACAGTTATCTACTGGGGCTTTGGGGAAAGAAAAAGGAGGAGGATTGGCAATAGATGTTAGCTCAGAGCAGGTCTTCCTCAGCAAAAAGAGGAGGATTAGCACGGATGTTAGCTCAGGGCTGATCTTCCTCACAAAAAAAAAAAAAATTATATGTCTTGAAAATATCAGAATGCTATTTACACTAAGGAGGTTTGTTGCTGTGATGAATAGTTTACTAATAAACAATACTTCCTTGTTATATTAATATGAAAATTATATCTAATAGAGTATATTAAAGTCATGTACAAATATGAATATCTAGTAATCTCATACTCGCACATTTCCTCACTCATTCATTTAACAAATATCTGTTGAACACGACCATAAATGGACCTATGCCCTCCCGTTCTATACCAAACCTCACTAAGATATCAAGCTTAATGTAGACTTTAATAAACAATCTATCACCTGATTCTGTCCTGCTTTGTACTATGCCCTATTTGAGTATATGAATTTTTCTTGTCTCCCTAAATGTATTTTAAACCCCATGCATGTAGAAACCATATCTTATATTTTTTTATATCCACTGTAGTATATAATATCAGTAGGTATTCAATAAACATATATTGTTTGGTATTCTCAATTATAATTAAATATATTTTATTTTGTAAGTCTGTGCCATAATATATTGTTTTAATGTGAAGGATGACTGGTTAAAGTTGCCCATACCAATATGTTCATCTTAAAATATTGCCTGGTACATAGTATATTATCTATAAACATTTAGTGAACATTTGCTGAATATTTGAATATTTACTCAAACAAATTTAAATTTCCATTAAGTGATGATGCATTTATATTTCTCTTAGGGTTAAAAAGACAATTCATGATTTTTAAAAGGATATCTCTGCACCAAAATTACATTGACACTAGCAAGCTAAGTAACTAATTTTGTGGGACTATTAACTAATAGGGGTGTATCAATGTGTATTTCATAAATGGAATTTATTCGTATTATGATTAAATATGTTAAGACTGCCAACTCATATGAAGCCAACCAAAGAGGAACCAGGCTAATCTAGAATTTTTTCAATACCGTTTTGCTTTTCTATGGTTCTTTTATTTTTATTGAGGTAACATCAGTTTATAACATTATGTAAATTTCAGGTGTGCATCATTATATTTCGATTTCTGTGCAGATTACATCATGTTCACCACCCGAAGACTAGTTACCATCCATCACCACACACATGTGCCCAGTCACTGCTTTCGTCCCCCTTCCTCGCCCTTCCCCTCTGATAGCCACCCATCTAATTTCTGTATCTATGTGCTTGTTTGTTGTTGTTGTTTTTATCTTCTGCTTATGAGTGAGATCATACAGTATTTGAATTTCTCCCTCTGAATTATTTCGTTTAACATAATACGAACAAGGTCCATCCATGTTATCATAAGTGGCAATATTTCATTCTTTTATGGCTGAGTAGTATTCCATTGTGAACATATACCACATCTTCTTTATGCATTTGTCCCTTGATGGGCACTTAGGTTGTTTCCAAGTCTTGGCTGTTGTGAATATCGCCACAATGAACAAAGGGGGGAATATATCTTTATGCATTTGGTTTTCATGTTCTTTGGATAAATACCCAGCAGTGGAATAGCTGGATCATATGGTAGTTCTACTCTTAATTTTTTGAAGAATATCCATACTGTTTTCCAAAGTAACTGCACCAGTTTGCACTCCCACCAGCGGTATATGAGAGTTCTCTTATCTCCACATCCTCTCCAACACTTGTTATTTCTTGTCTTGTAATTATAGTCATTCTGATGGGCATGAGGTGATAGCTCATCGTAGTTTTGACTTGCATTTGCCTAATAATTGGCGACCTTGAGCATCTTTTCATGTGCCTGTTGGTCATCTGTGTATCTTCTTTGGAAAAATATCTGTTCAGATCTTTTGCCATGTTTTAATTGGGTTCTTAGTTTTTGTGTTGTTGAGATGTATGAGTTCTTTACATATTTTGGATATTAACCCCTTATCAGATGCATGGTGTGCAAATATCTTCTCCCAATTGTTAGGTTGTCTTTTCACTTTGTTGATGGTTTTGTTGCTGTGCAGAAGCTTTTTAGTTTGATGTAGTCCCATTTGTTTATTTTTTCTATTGTTTCTCTTGCCCGGTCAGACATGGTACTTGAAAATATGCTGCTAAGACTAATGCCCAAGAGAGTACTGCCTATGTTTTCTTCTAGAAGTTTCATGGTTTCAGGTCTTATATTCAAGTCTTTAATCCATTTCAAGTAAACTTCTCTGTATGCAGTAAGATAATGGTCTACTTTCATTCTTTTGCATGTGGCTGTCTGGTTTTCCCAGCAAGATTTATTGAAGAGACTTTCCTTTCTCCATTGTATGTTCTTGGCTCCCTTGTCAAAAACTAGCTGTCCATAGATGCGTGGGTTTATTTCTGGGCTCTTGATTCTGTTCCATTGATCTGTGTGTCTGTTTTTGTGCCAGTATCATGCTGTTTTGGTTACTAGGACTTTGTAGTATATTTTGAAATCAGGGAGTGTGATATCTCCAGCTTTGTTCTTTTTTCTCAGGATTCCTTTAGCTATTCGGGGTCTTTTGTTGTTCCATATAAATTTTAGGATTCTTTGTTCTATTTCTGTGAAAAATGTTGTTGGAACTTTGATAGGGATTGCATTGAATCTGTAGATTGATTTAGGAAGTATGGACATTTTAACTATGTTAATTCTTCCAATCAAAAATCACAGAATATCTTTCCATTTCTTTGTGTCTTCTTCAATTTCTTTCAACAATAGTTTTAAGTGTAAAGGTCTTTCACCTCTTTGGTTCAATTTATTCCTAGGTGTTTTATTCATTTTGTTGCGATCGTAAGTAGGATTGTATTCTTAATTTCTCTTTCTGCTACTTCGTTGTTAGTGTATAGAAATGCAACTGATGTTTGTATGTTGATGTCGTGTCCTGCAACTTTACCATATTCATTTATTATTTCTGAAAGATTTTTGGTGGAGTCTTTAGGGTTTTCTATATTTAAAAATATGTCTTCTGCAAATAGTGAGGTAACTCTTCCTTTCCTATTTGAATACCTTTCGTTTCTTTTTGTTGACTGATTGCTCTGCCTAGGACTTCCAATACTGTGTTAAATAAGAGTGGTGAAAGTGGGCATCCTTCTCTATTTCCTTTTCTTAGAGGGATAGCTTTCAGCTTTTCTCCATTGAGAATGATATTAGCTGTGGGTTTGTCATATATGACCTTTATTATGTTGAGATACTTTCCTTCTATACCCATTTTATTCTTTCTTTTTTGTTTTTTGAGAAAGAATTTTATTTTTATTTTTTTATATTTTTTTGAATTTTTATTTTTTTATTTATTTAAATTTTTTGTCTATTGCAGTAACACTGGTTTATAACATTGTATAAATTTCAGGTGTACATCATTATATTTCTATTTCTGCATAGATTACATCATGTTCACCACTGAAATACTAATTACAACCCATCACCACACACATGTGCCAAATTACCCATTTTAATCTGAGTTTTTGTCATAAACAGAGGCTGTGTCTTGTCAAATGCTTTCTCTGCATGTATTGAGATGATCGTGTGATTTTTATTCTTCATTTTGTTAATGTGGTGTATCACGTTGATTGATTTGCAGATGTTGAACCATCCCTGCATCCTTGGAATAAATCCCACTTGATCATGGTGTATGATCCTTTTAATGTATTGTTGTATTCAATTTGCTAGTATTTTGTTGAGGAGTTTTGCATCTATGTTCATCAGTGATACTGGCCTGTAATTTTATTTTTGTATGTTGTCCTTGTCTGGTTTTGATATCAGAGTAATGTTGACTTCATAGAATGAGTTAGGAAGCTTCGCCTCCTCTTGAATTTTTTGGAAGAGTTTGAGAAGGAAAGGTATTAAGTCTTCTTTGAATGTTTGGTAGAATTTACCAGGGTCCTGGACTTTTATTTTTGGGGAGGTTTTTCATTACTGTTTTGCTCTCCTCACTGGTAATTGGTCTATTCAAATTCTCTGTTTCTTCTTGATTCAGTTTTGGAAGGTCATATGGTTCTAAGAATTTATCCATTTCTTCTAGATTATCCAATTTGTTGGCGTGCAGTTTTTCGTAATATTCTCTTGTAATATTTTGTATTTCTGACCATCTGTTGTAATTTCTCCTCTTCCATTTCTGATTTTATTTACTTGAGCCTTCTTTCTTTTTTTCTTGCTGAGCCTAGCTAAAAGTTTGTCAAATTTGTTTATCTTTTCAAAGAACCAGCTCTTAGTTTCATGGATTTTTTTTATGTTGTTTTTTAGTCTCTATTTCATTTATTTCTGCTCTGATTTTTATTATTTCCTTCCTTCTACTAATTTGGGGCTTTGTACGTTCTTCTTTTTCCAGTTCCTTTAGGAGCTGTTAGAATGTTTATTTGAGATTTTTCTTGTTTGTTGAGGTAGGCCTATATTGTTGTAAACTTTCCTATTAGACCCACTTTTGCTGTATCCCATAAATTCTGGCATGTCATATTTTCCTTTTCATTTGTCTCCCGGTATTTCTTGATTTCGCCATTGATTTCTTCATTGACCAATTGTTGTTCAGTAGCATTTTGTTTAATCTCCACATATTTGTGGCTTTTCTGATTTTCTTCCTGTAGTTGATTTCTAGTTTCATGAAATGATGCTTGGTATGGTTTCAATCTTCTTAAATGTATTGAGACTTGTTTTGTGGCCTAATACATGATTTATCCTGGAGAATGTTCCATGTACATTTGAAAAGAATTTGTATTCTGCAGTTTTTGGATGAAATGTTCTGTATATCTCTACTAAGTCCATCTGGTCTAATGTGTCATTTAAGGCCAATGTGTCCTTATTGATGTTCTGTTTGGATGATCTATCCATTGGTGTAAGTGGAGTGTTAAAGTCCCCTACCATTATTGTGTTACTATTTCTCCTTTTATTTCTGTTAATAATTACTTTATATATTTAGGTGCTCCTATGTTGGGTGCATAGAAAATTACAAGTGTTATATCCTCTTGTTGAATTCTTCCCTTGATCGTTATGTAGTGCCCTTCTTTGTCTCTTGTTACCATTTTTGTTTTAAAGTCTATTTTGTCTGAAATGAGTATTGATACCCCAGCTTTCTTTTCATTGCCATTTGCATGGAGTATTGTTTCCATCCCTTCACTTTCTGGTTTGTAGTGTCTTTAGGTCTGAAGTGTGTCTCTTGTATGCAGCATATATATGGGTCTTGTTTATTTTATCCAATCAGACACGTTATGTCTTTTGATTGGAGCATTTAGTCCATTGAGATTTAAAGTAGCTATTGGTAAGTATGTACTTATTGCCATTATTGTGTGTATGTCCTTAAGCGTAAGTATGGACTTATTGCTTCTTTTCTGGGTGTTTTAGTAGTTCTTCTCTGTTCCTTCTTCTCTTGCTTTCTTTCCTTGTGGTTTAATGGCTTTCTTTAGTATTATGTTTGGTTCCTTTTCTCTTAATTCTTTGTGTATTTATTATAGTTTTCTTCTCTGTGATTACCATGAGGTTTATATATAGTAACTTATGTATACAACAATCTATATTAAGTTGATGGTCTCTTAACTGACCTCTTGCTAAAATGTCTACTCTTTTACTCCCCTCCTCACACATTTTATGTCTTTGATATTATATGTAGCCTCTTTTTTGTGCATCTGTATCTGTTACCCACTTATCATAGAAAGAGATGATTTTAGTACTTTTGTCTTTTGACCTTCATATTAGCTTCATAGGTGGTTGATCTACTACTTTTACTATATATGTGCCTTTACCAGTGATTTTATTATTTTTTTTATAGTTTTTTTGTTCTTATTTGTGGTCTTTCCTTTCCAGTTAAATAAGTCCCTTTAGCGTTTCTTGTAAGACTGGTTTAATGGTGATAAACTCCTTTAGTTTTTGCTTGTCTGGAAAACTCTTTATCTCTCCTTCCATTCTGAATGATAACCTTGAGGGGTAGAGTATTCTTGGCTGTATGTTTTTACCTTTCAGCACTTTAAATATATCATGCCACTCCCTTCTAGCCTGTAAGGTTTCTGCTAATAGGTCAGCTGATAGCCTTATGGGGTTTCCTTTGTATATAACTTGTTGCATCTCTTGTGCAGCTTTTAGGTTTCTCTCTTTATCTTTAATTCTTGACATTTTAATTATAATGTGTTTTGGGGTGGGCCTCTTTGGGTTCATCTTGTTTGGGGCTTTCTCTGCTTCCTGCACCTGGATGTCTGTTTCCTTCCTTAGATTAGGAAAGTTTTCAACTACGATTTCTTTGAATAGATTATCTGCTTTGTCTCTTTCTTCTCTTTTTGGGACACCTATAATATGGATGTTAGTGTGCTTGACGTTGTCCCAGAAGTCCTTTAGGCTGTCCTTTTTCTTTTTAATTCTTTTTTCTTTTTTCTGTTCAGCTTTGGTGATTTCCTCTAGTCTTTCATCCAGGTTGCTGATCCATTCTTCTGTATCATCTACTCTGCTATTGATTCACCCTAGTGAATTTTTCATTTCCATTGTTGTATTCTTCATTTCTGGTTGGTTCTTTTTTATGTTTTCCAATTCTTTGTTGACGTTTTCACTATGTTCTCACATTCTTCTCCCCAGATCTGTGAGCATCCTTAAGACCATTAGTTTGCACTCTTTATCAGGTAGATTATTTATCTCTGTTTCATTCAGATCTTTTTCTGAGGATTTGTCCTGTTCCCTTATTTGGAACACTTTCCTTTGTCACCTCATTTTGCTTCTTTCTCTGTGCTTATATCTACGTATTAGGTAGATCAGCTACATCTCCCAATCTTGGAGAAGTGGCCTAATGTAAGAGATGCCTTATGAGACCCAGAAGTGTGCTTCCTTCTCATCACCAGTTCCAAATGTTCCAGGAGTGTCCTCTGTGTGGGCTACATTTGTCCTTCTGTTGTGACATGGTTGCCATTGCTGCACATGCATGGGGAGGCTAGGCTCTCCCCTGGCCAGCTGGCTGTAATGCTCAGCTGTGTGTGGCAATTACGGTCCCTTCAGCCATTTTATCGGTCAGGGAGATCCCCAGCATAGTTGGCTGCAAGGTCTAATAGCACGTTCCTGCTGCAGTTTTCCTGTTAAGTGAGTAGGTCCCCAGTGTGGCTGGTTGCTAGGCTCACAGACTTACAGTTGCTGTATTCCTCTGGCCTGCAAGGCTGTTCTCAGCTCTCTCAGTAGTGCAGTCATTTGAGGCCAGCCCCAAGCATGGCAGCACACAATTGTTTCAGGCTTTGGAAGGTGGGACCAATCCCCTATGTGGCTGTTTGAGAAGCACAAGTCTGCTGCAGCTGATGAGCCCCACTGCCTGCATGCCCACACACCCCATCAACACAGCCCTGCCCCATGTGCATACTCCACCCACTGAAGCAGACCCACTCGCCCCACTGCATAGGCCCCACACACTCCGCGAAAGCAGGCCCACCTCTCGTGCATGCTCTGCCCCACAGAGGCAGACCCACTCGCTCCACAGCAGAGGTCCCATATACCTCTCCTATGTGGGCCCACAAGTTGCCCAAGTGCTTGCTGGTGGGTGGGGCCAGTCCCTAATGTGGGCTGCCTGCCCTGGCTCAGCTGGATTAAATCATTTCTCTAGTGAGTAGGGCAGACTCCTGTGCTAATAGGCTAGGGGAAGGAATCTAATGGCATCTGCCAGCATCTGTGTCAGCACGCCTGTAATAGGTCATGATAATGGCTGCTCCCAATGCATCAGTTCCTGGGGAGGTGGTCTCAGCTGCCTCCTGCCCTGCCAAGATGTGTCCAGCACCTATGAAGTGAGTCTCTTTTCACCAAAGGACTGCATACCTTTCTTTCTGGTGATTTTAGATTGCTTTCCGAAATGGGTGAATTTGTGTAAGAGACCTTTAAGAGCAAGTTTTTCTTTCTTTTATGTTTGATAGCTTTTCTGGGGATATTTCCCATTTTAGTTACTAAGCAGCAAAGCCAGTGTCGGGGGAAGAGGTGGGATCTCCCTCTGCCCTTTTCCTTAAGGTTCTTATGGCTGGCCAAATAATTAACAAGACAGGTTAGCAGGAGAAAATAATACCAAGTTTAATAACATGTATACATGGGAGAAAGCAGGGACACAGCATTTCTCAACACAATAGCAGAAAGTCTCGTCTTAAATACCATGTTCAGCCAACGACAAAGGAGGATGTTGGGGGTGGGGGGAGTCAGTTACAGGAGATTACCACTAAAGCACAGTAAACAAGAGTAAGGTTATTATGCAGATTTAAGGCCTCACCTTTCACATTGATAAACCCCTAGAAATGAGGCCATCACCCCCTCTTCCCAAAACAGAGAGGGAGACACCTTTACAAATGGAGATTTCCCTTATAAATGTAAATGATTGTCTGGCAACTCCTCGCAGGGCCATCCAGAGAATGTGGCCAGAGAGACAGAACTTCCGATAAGATGGGCTTGTTGGTGCCTTTCCTATTGTAACATTTATCCTACATTATCTTTACAGCCATCATGATAGATCTGTTCCAGGAAGGAGCCACCATGTCAAATTCTTTAGGCAGTTAGTGAGGGAGGTCAAATGTCCCTAGAGAAAACAACCAAGGTAAAGAGATAGATTTCAGGGTGGCCAAATCTTGATCTCCCACACCAGATATTATGACACACATCTTGGTTGTGCTGAGTTCAAAAGCTGCTTATTATGCCAAAGCTCTCCTGCTCAGATCCCCCACTCCTCCAGAGAAAGCTTTGTACCTTAAGATTGCTCCTGGCCTTGAAGTGCCACAGCTAGAATGTGGCTTTTTCCTCTCCAGAAAGGAATTTCTGCCTCTTCCACCACAGTCAGCACTGTCACTTGTGTAGGTTCTTTGTGTCCAGTTTCTGGTTCTCTCTCAGGTGTAATTTTTCCAAGGGTAGTTGTAAATTTGTTGTGTCCATGGGAGGAGGTGAGTTCAGAGTCCTCCTATGCCACCATCTTCCCAGCAGTCTTAGATATTTTTATTTTACTTATTATTCCTGTATATTTTACTCTAGTTTTTCTTCAGTGATAAAATGCCTTTCAGCCTTAGTTGCCTAGCTATCTATCTAACAACAGGTGTATATTTTTAATCTAATCAGTGTTTACGTGGTAACAGGAATTGATTTCCATGTGTTGACATTTAATGTATTCTAAATTATTCTAAATATTGGCAATGAACCTTACAATTTAACCAGAAAAAAAATTAGACATTTACATTTTTTATTGGAACAATTTAGCTTTACATGTATAGACAAATTAATCTACATTAGCATATACAAAGAGAGAAGAAAGTAAGGTCAGGGATGCCGCAGCCAAAATAAGATGACTCCAAAAGAGAAGCATCCCATTTTTTTTTCCATTCCCTACCTTACTAATGTGGAATCAATTCCAAAAAAAAATAAAATAAATAAAAATAACAGAATTAATAAAAGTTCCAAAAAATTCCCAAATCTTAACTGACAGCAAGCTACTTTTAGAAAGAGACATTTTAAAACTCTTCAAAAAGCAAATTGCATAGCAACTGCTTCTGTGATAAACACTGCTATTCAAATAACTATGAAAACTCGGAATTGCTCTGAAAAGCAGTGGATATAACTGAATAAAAGTCTCAATAGCTTTTATTTCATTTCCTATGAGAAAAGTCCTAGAGTTTTCTCTCGGTACTAAAGGTAAGAGTTTCTCAAGAAGGGAGTAGGTTCAGGCAAAAATTCCTAAGTATAGGTATAAGTGCAAGTAACTCTTTGGAGCACACTTGAATGCTATAAAGAAGTAATGGGAAAAGAGCTGATATACCAAAAATATACACACTGAAGCAATATGGTAAAGTGGAAAGTGGACAGTAACTAGGAATTCAAATTTCAGAAGTCTTCTTCCAATTCTGACTTATATGACTTATATGAGTCAGTTTTCAGGGTGTTGTCATTGTGTTAAATTTACATTTGTTAATTAGAACCCCAGGGTGTCTGGTGGTGAACCAAGATTCAACAAAAGACTACAAAGGAATTGAAATAGAGAAGATTATTATTCTCAGGTCCTGGAGAAAGTACATAGCATGCCTCCAGGGGCAACACTGGAGGGTAAGAGAGAGTGACCTGGGGCACATGCCTTTGTTAGGGTCTGTGGGTGGAGTGCTTTGGAGTTTCTGGGCTAATGCTGGATTGGTCAATTCAAACCAAAAAGAATGGGGTTTTAGTAAGCTCCACAGGGTCTCATCTAAAGGGCACAGAGGAGGAAGGCAAGGGAGACTGCTTCTCACAGGGCCATTGGGGAAGTCATATGGGGAAGTTACATTTATCTGTGACTCTGTCCGCTGTTATCTAGGGCACATGCTATGAGGGGCTAGTGTCTGTTTAAGGTCCCCAGAGGTCACTTAGCCAAACAAAATGGATGCCAAAGCAGCAGTACCATGGAGTAGCTTAGTTAAAATTGTCATCCATCCTGTGATGCCTCAATATGAGGAATTGCAGTCACTTGTGTAGCAGATACGTTAAAGAACATAGGCATTGTTTTCTGAAGCCATTGTAAAGCACATTTGACCAAGGCAATAATGATGAACAGACTTGTTGCATTTTTGCAACTTGGCCTTCAGGTTGACAGTCACCACAGTCATTTCCCTCCTGATGTGAGGACATCTCAGGCGGGGGCGGCGGGGGAGGAATCTCAATGTCCAGCAAGCAATGAGTGCACTATCTTCTTTGTTGCTCTCTTGGGCTGTGTGTTACCTTCTGAGGCACAGTCATGTCCAATAGTGTGGTCTCGGGCTAGGGCACTGGTGTACTTGGTGATAGCAGAGGCCAGTCCTGGGGAGGGTGACCTTCCTAGGTGGAGATAAATGAAGGGTAGGAGTGACTGGCTGGTGTTAAATTCTAAATATATATGCTAGAGATGTGGCTCAGGATGAAACCACAAGTATGGGCTCTGCTGCTAGTTGTATAGATCTCAGTGGGTTCCATCAGATCATCAGGGGTGCACCTTGCAAAGGAGAGCACAACGTCCATGATGAAGCTTTGTGGAGGCTCCATTCACAACGCATATAGATTCTGGGCACACTGATTGGCTAATTGTAGGGAAATTTTATGGATGGCACCTTTACAATCCAGAGATTGCCCCATTAAAACTATAGTAAGATCATTAGAGTAAAAACCTGCCAGCCAGATGAGTCTGATTTGGTTAAATTGAAAAGACCATTCTGCCTGGGATATAATTCAAGGCAAAGTATAAGAAGGGAGCAACTCATTTAAGCATCACTTACATTGGTACCATTTAATTTCCAAGGGGGTGAGCTCTGGGTCAGAATCCATGGCTGGTGGCACACTGGCCAAAGCCCTTCTAACAGAGCCTGCTGGCATCTAGCACTCAGCCATCTTGTTGTGCATTTGTCCACCTGGCTGCTTTTGTTCTAGCACTTCTGAGGGTTAGGACTGAGGGATCCACTAGCAATCTTATTATCCAGGCTGTATACAATAAAAATAATAGCTACAACAGAGAACATTTGCATTTAACTAGCTTGCAGGGTCCTCCTTCAGGGTGAGCAATCAGGATACTGACCAAAGGTGGGGTGTAGTTGCTTTGGAGCAAGAGGTCTAAGGTGAGGTAGGGACCTGGCTTGAATCTTGCTGATAGTGACTGCTGGATTCCAGGGTTTCTTTTGGGATTTCACTTCCTAAAGTGACTGACATCCACTAGGCAGAGGGCCTCTTTTCCTCTCTCTGAGATCCGCACAGTCCCTCTAGTTAGTCCTGGAGCTATAATTTCAACCTCCTGCAAATTCTTTGATGAATTTGGTTTAATTAACCAGTCTTTATAACACAAATAGTGAGGCAAATATGGTGGCCTTAGCTTCGCGGCTGGTACTGGGCCATTGTCTGGACCAATGAAATCTCTATAATCATGATCTCTAAGCAATTTGGTAGTTGTTTGTCCCCTTGGGCTCTCTATTATAAGAGGGCCATATTGCCTAATCTGCCCTCATTTGGGTTGCCAGCATGTGGAAGATTGTGAGGTGATTGAAAAACCAAAACGGTAAGGGGAGCATTCATCTGGTGAGTGGATGTAAATAACATTCTCACTAATGTCAAAGGAGTGGGGGTTCCCTGTAAGTACTAGCAGGCGAGTCTTTGGGGAAGACTGGTAGTTGAGTGGGGGAGGTTGGAGACCTGAGGGCCAGGAATTAAGCAGTAGTATAGCTTGTGAGTAAAATTTTTTTCCATTTGGGGGACCTCTTATTGTTTAAAAGCTTGGGAAGCATGTCTTTGAGTAGGTCATTGTGCCTCTCTATAAGACTGGCCACTTGGGGCCAGTAAACTAGGTGAAATTCTACAAGATTCCATGTTTTAGAGCCCATGACTAAACAACATGGAAGGTGAAATGAGTACCTTGATCTGGATCTAGAGTGTCTGGTGGGCCAAAGCAGATGAGCACATACTTGGTTGAGAAGGAGATTACATAATGGGAAGCAGCATTTCTGGAGGGTGTGGCCAGTAGTCCAGTAAAGGTATTGATGATGGTAGTTGCATATGAATTCCAGCAAAGGGTTGCAGCAGTCTGATAAAATCAATTTGCCATCATGAGTAGGGTCTGTCACCCTGGGGCACATGTCCCTACCTGGGAGCATTCCAGAGTTTTGTTTGGGAGCAAAGGGGGCAATTATCTACCACCATTTCAGCTAGAACCAGAGTGAGGGGGAAGCCACACCTCTATGTCCAGTCAGTGAGTGCTGTCAATCCCCTATGGCCTGATGTAATATGAGCCCACTCTGCTAGTGGATATGGCATCTCTGGAAGAATAATTGTGTCCAGGGCTGTGTCTGGTAATCTGAGATGTGGCACATGTGGGGCCTTGGAACAGGTATGTAATTTAGATTAGGAGTCTGCAATGTTATTATAATGTGCTTCTGGTGTTTGTTGGTGTGTGTGCAGACATGAGTGACCATAATTTCCAAGTGTGAGTTGGCTCTCTTTTTCCAAATGGAGTTATCCCAGAGAAGCTTTCCCTGAATCATGAAATTAGCCTTTTGTCATTGTCCAGATCAGACTGCGAGCCCATTGGCTACTATCCAGGAGTCAGTAAAAATAGGTGCCCTTGGGAGTCTCATTTTTATGGTCTGTTGTAGAGCCAGGAGCACTACCACCGTTTATGCCAGTTGGGCTGATCCAGGGGGATTCCTCCTTGACTAGGGATATGCCATTAGCAGAATGATATGCTGTGACCTTCCAGTGGCCTGTATTGCATACAGTGGTGGTGCTGCCATCAGTAAAGAACACCAACTCTCTTTCCATATCAGACAGTTAGTCCCCAAAACTCCCCAAACTACTAGAGGGGCCAGCAGTGGGAGTGCCGCTGGTTGTATTTCAATGTCATTTGGCAAGGGGCTGAGCAGTGGGGAAGCCATATCCTCCTGTAATTTGGAAAGGCCCTTGACATCAGGTTTAGCCCTTTCCTGATGATGCCATTTCCACTTTAACCATGAGACTTCAGTGGCTATGCCAAGCCTCTGCTGTGTTGAATCCCTGACTGAAGGCAGTATGGGGACTCATGTATGAAGCAGTACAGGCTGCAATCCCATTAATGCCTCTATCTCTAAAATGGCCCAGTAGGCTGCCAAGATTTCGTGCTTGAGTAGTATGTACAGGCTGCTGCCCAGAACCTCAAGGACAGCCAGGTAAAGTCGTTCTTAGTCCAGAGACTCCACGAGGCATAATTAGGCATCATCAGTGATTCAACTCAGAAGTTTGATCCCAAAAGGACTAAGGGCAGGGCCTATTGTATGGCTTGTTGGGCCAGACATAAGGCAGTTTGCTGAGGTTCTCCCAAATGGAAAGAAGCCAATTTGCATGTAACGGCATAAATAGGCCTAAGTAGAATGGATAAATATGAAATATGTTGCCTCCAAAGGGTAAAGAGACCTAGTATGTGTTGTGGCTGCTGTCATTGTAGTAGAAGCTTTGATTGTGAGGAGTTGATGTTTTACAGTGAGAAGAATTTTGTAGCCCTCTGCTGACCATACTATGCCAAGAAACTTGTCAGAAGTGGCCTATCTTTGGATCTTATGCAGGGCAATAGCCCATTGTCTCTGCTATAAATGTTGCATTACTAGGTATAAATCTTCCTTGATGGCATTCTCAGAGGACCCCCATAGTAGAATGTTATCTATATAATGCCAAAGTGGTGGTGGGTTAGTTTGAGTGAATTTAGATCTTACTTGCATAGGTTATGTGCGATGGCAGGGCTATTTAGACAACCCACTGGCAGCCGAGTAAAGTTATACTGGGTGCCTGTGAAACTGAAAACAAGTTGAGGTTGTGAGTCTTCAGTTATTGGGACCAAGTAAAACACGTTGGCTAGATCTAGGACAGCAAAGTGGGAGCCCTGAGCCATTAGTATGTCATTATCATCTCTATAATATTGGGAATGGGAGACTTTATGGAAGGAACCTGTGCATTTAAGTTTTAATAGTCAATTGGTAATCTTCATTCCTTGGTGGCCGGTTTTAACACTGGCCAGATAGGTCCAGTAAAGGGTAAAATGGTGGGTCTAATAACCCTAGTGTCAAGTATATCTCATGATGGGCCGAAAACCCTCTGTACCTTGCTTCAGTCGGTACTATGGTATATTTACTATATCACTGGAGAAGGCAGTTAGATGGGTTCTCATTTGGCAACTCTCATGAGAAAGGCCAGGAATTGGGGTTTATTCCACCTGATACACGTCTGAGTGAAGGTGGCCATACCTATAATAGGAAAAGAGAGAGCCAGGAGTGCCATGACCACTAGCAACTGTTTTAGAAATATGGTGCCAATAGAGACATCAGCTTAATTTGTACTCTCTTTATAGTTTTATCTGCTATGCCTTATAGGCTGTGTGAAGTTCCCTTGGGGAATTTAGAAGGGTTATCTGGAATTACTGTGACTTGGGTTCCTATGCCAAGAATGTCTGGTTATTGACTTGTCCCAGTGGACCACCAGAGTTTAAACGAGTAATTGTCCTTGGGAGGTGGGACAAGCTCTGGGGAGCCACTGAGTCCCTAGGGTAATGCTCTGGAGGGCTAACCAACCCAAAGGTCAGAGAAGTTTTTTGGGGTAGAGGGAGCCTCAGGATCATTTGAGGGCCTCTGGGCCATTGAAATTGGGCTCTGTAGTGAGGTGACAGCTGTTTTAAAGAAAGGAGCTTGCACCAAGGCTGTCCAGATATAAGATCGCTGGGGACCCCCAATTGGCAGAGCTGCCAGGATAAGGCACTCTGCTGTTTAGAATCTTCCCAGTCATTGCTTGGGATTGGCATGGGGGCTCCAGGCCTAGGAGGTGGAAAGGGTGCTCTGTGAGATAGGTTGTGGGGCTTGGCACCTGAGGGCTGGTCTTGAGTTTGTGGGCTACCTTGGAACTGTAAAATCGGGGAGTCTGGGTAAGCCACCATGTCTATTCTCTCTATGTCCTCCTGAATAGTATGGGAGGTCCCCAAGAACTGGAGGAGTGTGGCCCTGAAGTTTGAGAGGGGCTTTCTGTAAAAATAATTCTCTGGATTTAGGGTCAATTGAGGCCTCTTCAGGATTGGAGATGAAATTCAGATCATTAGGGTTGCTATGTTCAAAGAAGTGATAGACCCGTTGAGGGGCCGGCCCAGTGGCGCAAGCAGTTAAGTGTGTGCGCTCCGCTGCGGTGGCCCAGGGTTTGCTGGTTGGGATCCCGGGCGCGCACCGACGCACCACTTGGCAGGCCATGTTGTGGCGGCATCCCACATAGAGTGGAGGAAGATGGGCACAGATGTTAGCCCAGGGCCAGTCTTCCTCAGCAAAAAAAAAAAAAAAGAGGAGGATTGGCAGATGTTAGAGCAGGGCTGATCTTCCTCACAAAAAAAAAAAAAAATGAAGTGATAGAACAATTGAATCATACCAACCTTGTAGAGAAGGAGTTGGGCTTCATCTAGTGTTTTCCATTGGCTTTGATTCTTTGCATTAATAACCATGATAGAAGTGTGGGCTCTGTGCCAAGCCATTGTGAAAAAGAAATAATAGGTCCCAAATGACCCCCATGACCCCAAATTAAGACTTAATTGCAGTTTCCAACATAGCCCAGGAAAGTGACCTTTGAACAGTCAATCTGAAATTTCCTGATTCACACTAGTGAGGTAATCTGCATGAGAAAACCCTTGCCATTCCCTTCCTCCCAAAAAGAAGATACCCTGGCCTAAAAATAACCCTTTCTTTTCTTTTGTTAATAACTCCTTTGCCCCACCCTTGTTCCTATAAAAGCCTTTTATTTTGTACAGTCCCTCAGAGTGCCCTTCTAGTTGCTAGATGGGATGCTGCTTGATACATGAATCATTCAATAAAACCAATTAGATCTTCAAATTTATTCAGTTGAATTTTATTTTTTAATAGATTTGGTGGTAGCGGCAGGACTGAAGCAAACTTCTGACTGCATTCAGGGACTAGAAACGCAGGTGTGGCACCTGTGAACCCCATTTTGAGTTCACTATCTTTCTCACTGTTTCCAGGGGCCATTGGTGAGTTTCTCTCAGTTTAAGCTCCACTCGCTTTTTGTGTTGGAGCTCCCAATCTAATTGGCTTTCCTTTACAGAGCAGATCAGCTTGAGCTGGTAGACAATTATACCTGGAGCCAATTGAACTGGTAGAGGATTCTATCAGAGCTAAGCCCCTTGCCTTTCAGACCACAATTCCCCAGATGGAAAACCCTAGACTTTGGCTCTGTCCCTGGTCTCCACACTGGGAACTGCTGAGAATTTAGTCTGCAGTTCTCCATTTGTTTGGAAATAATCCCCAGATTCCATGTTGGGAACTGTTGGTGGCAGCTGCAATTCTCCATTTTTTTTAGAATCAGTCCACAGTCCCAATTTCTTGGGGTTTGCTGGTCCAGTCCTTTCCTCCAGTCTAAGTTTCCATGAATTATTGGTGGTGCACACAGGACCTTCTTTGGCCAGGATGCAGTAACATCTCTTGGTTACTGGCAATACAGGGCCCAGAACATGGTAACATTTCTTGGTTACTGCTCATATTTGTTTTGTTCATCGGCCCTTCACTTGTCCAGGATGCTGTAACATCTCTTGATTACTGTTGATATATTAAAGTGCACAGGTTTGTTTGTCTTGTTTTGTGTAAGGCTAGCTAATTAAATGGGATTCTTTATATCCAAAAAATTGAATGTGACACCTTCTGGCACACCCATTTATTTTATGTCTGAGAACTATAGTCCTGGAAGTTGCAGATATCTATCAAGATGGTAAAATTTTATGAAGAACGTTCCAAATAAATAAGATCATCTAAAAAGTATACTTAAAAGCAAGGGCTCCCAAATCAAACAAACAAGAATGCCTACTTAAATTAGTATGCAGAAGTTTCAAAAAGCCTTCAAGATTCATTGCAAAAATCTAATAAAAATTAAAGATTTAAGAGGTACCTAAAACAAAGGACTATAAGACTGACATATAAGACTGATGTAACCCCTACCACTCTCTTCTATCCTCCTTTATTTGAGTACTTATTCTACTAATCCTCTGTCTGAGTTGTTTTTTCACTCTGGAAAGACTACACAACAGTAAACAAAGGCTGCCAAGTTAATGGTGTTACAGACATCCTCATACCTATCTTTGAAGGAGGGCCCTCATATAGGCCCCTCCCAAAGTTGATGGGACTCTGAGGGATTTCCTGGTAAACTGCTATGTTATTTCCTTGAACAGCCAAGGGGAAACTAAATTAAAATTAATAGGTTTGTTCCATACTGCCAGAAATATTTACTGTTTGTCCTAGCTGAAATCTGACAAGATATTTGCATGGATTTAATAACTTTATAATCAGAAATTTGGCTAAATTAGAAGCTGATATTCAGAGCCTGATTGGAATTGTTTTAGATCTTCTTACCTAAGCTACATGTACCCAGAGAGAAAGAAGCAAATTGGAGAAAATGTAGTTGGATGGGCGTGTCAATCCAATTCTTTAAGTAATTAAGAACATCTGTATTTGTATTACAAATCTAGTCTTATTGGACTGAAGATATGGCTCTAGAAGTTAATATTTTTTTCTACATCTTTGTGATGCATATTTTCTACCCCTATCTTCTCTAGGACCTAAGAGCCATTCTTTAAATGCAAATATTTCTCATCAGAAGGGAAAAAAAAAAGAGGGAGGAGGTATTTAGAAATTGGGCAAATAAAAAATCTTAAGTGTCTTCTCCAGAAATACTAGTAATTATAAATTCTCTGTGTCTGTCTATGTATCTGTCTGTATGTCTTTCTATATATATATGTCATAAATGTGAGATATTTTTCTACCTCAGGATGATATTACCAAACTTAATTTTTAAAAGAGCTCTATTTAATTGGGATAAGGGTCAAGTGCTTATAAGGATTGGGTATTTTAAAGTTCTCAGAAATATAACAGAAACTAACCCAAATACTTTTCAAGTTCTAGTGATCTGAGATAATCTTTGGTAAATAAAAGCTAGCTTAAGTTTGCTAAATAATTAAAACGGATATGTCTTTAAAGTTATAAAAATTGAATATAATGCAAATAAACAACTTTTATTCTATCTGGGTTTACTAGTCAAATTCATGTTGTCTCTGTTGTAAAATTTGTCAGCAAAAAATAACTTAGAATGATGGCTGATTTTGTCTAAAGTCTCATGAAGTCTTCATGGGTAATCTAAATATAATTGTTGGGAACAAATAATTTAGATGGATGCAAGTGGGGTAAGAGCTTTTAAATGAACTCTTTAGCAATAATAATATGGTATGTGTACTTAAAAATAGTTTCCCAAGTGTCTTTGGTAACTTGAAACTTTAGAATTTTGCTAAGTTAAATTAAATGATGGGAAATTCATTGACTACCTGGATCATTTCCAAATAAGATAAAGTAGTGAAACATTAATTACTAAACATAAGTTCATCTACTTTTGACTTTCTATTGCAGAGAAACTAAAGATATTTAGGTCTATCAGTAAACATGTTTTGTGCCATGCTGAGAATATTTCTGAGAAAGCACATGTTTCTAGAAATCATAAACAGTATTTATAATCTGCCAATCCACAGAACGCTAATGTAAAAGACAGTTCATAATTGCTTCCCCAAATCAGATTCTAAATGAAGTCTTTTTGACCTGGAAGAAACTTTGGAATTTTTTTCAGAGGGCCCCAGGAACATTCCAAAAGATTTGTTAAACTAATTAGGCTTATTTGATATGTCAAATTACATGGGAAGCATTGTCAAATAGGAAGTAACATTAAGTGTTCTTTATGTTGTGTCTGTACATGTTATAAGAGTTCCAAAAGTTGTTTGAAATTCCTGAAAGTCTGATATGTCCTGGTATAAAATGTTGTCTGTCATCAAAATTGAGGCTTGCACTAAAAGGGAGGAATCTGAGTATCAGGGAAATTCCCTAGCTGCTTTTCATGCAAAGGCAGCAGCAATAGAATCTATAAAGACTGTGGCACATGTAGATAAAGTCCACTCTGCTTCTGCAAAAAAAAAGACTCCTCATTGCCAGACTTTTGCCATCCTGATATTCTTGTAACCTGGCAATGATCTGCTCCTACATTAGAGAAATTAAGATAGGCAAAAGATGGCTGTAAATTGAATGAACAATAGGGCTGTGGGAAACCTAAAACAGTCACTTGGTTCTCCTTAGCTCACTGGAAAACTCCATTTTTCAGTTTTTTGCATTCTTTCACCCACCATAGGGAAAATTATTTTTGTCCCCAGAGGCTTCACACCTCTTCCCTCTGGATCCTTTGAGCACCTACAGCTGGATGTCATTCAACTGCCACTTAGTATGGGTTATCAATATGTTCTTATTATTGTATGTATGTTTTCTGGATAGGTTGAAGCCTTCCCCTGCCACAAGCCTGATGCCCTAACAGTGGCAAAGAAACTGTTAGAAAATGTATTTCTCACTGGGGGTATACGTCCCACAATCTCCAGTGATTGAGGCACCCACCTTCAGTGGGAAAATTATATCAGCCTTAATGAAAACCTTGCAAACTTCTTGAAATTATCACTGTCCCTATCACCCTCAATCATCATTCAAGGTTGAGAGAAGTAATGAAAAAACTGGATTCAAGCAGAACAAGTATTAATTACATGGGACTGCATGAACTGAGGAGAATGCTCTAACATTTTTTTTTTTCCAGATTTAAGGAGACTTTTTCTCTTAAGCTATCTATGATTTACAACAATTTGGCAAGATATACCTTTGTGAACAAAGATGAAAATATTTATCTTTTCTCCCTATCTGATGCCTCCAGAATTCATAAACTCTCAGTGAGTATTCTTATTTTCATGACAATATATTTATTTGCATAATTTCAATAACAATCTGTTGTCCTTGTAACAATTAAAAACATTGGCTCTATTGCCAAGGTTTTGACTGGAATGTCATATTTGAGAGAGATATGCATAGACTCAGATATGACCAGACAGCTTCAACAACCTTCTGCTGATCCCTTGTTGTCTCATGCTAGTATGACCAGCTACTGTAACTCTATAATGTCTTATGCTCAAGTCTATCACCAATAGGTTAAAGGAGCTTTCCTGGATCCCAATTCAAAGATCTAGTTGGTCACAGTCTAGAACCTGGTGAATGGGAATTCTGGAAGCATCATCAGAGGAACACAGCCCTCAAGCTCCATTGGAAGGGATCTTACCAAGTATTCCTGACCACCGACACTGGTGCAAAACTAGAAGGAATTGAACCTTGGATACACATCTCACAGCTAAAGAAGGCTCCACCTGACATCCAGTCCTGTAAAAATGCTGGAGACCTCTGAATCAAATTGAGGAGGAAAAGAAGTAGCTGACATTGATGTAGACTGCTTCTGCCCAACATGATGGATCAAGACTCCACACTTTAACTAAACCTGAAACTCTTCCTTCTTTTCTTTCTTTCATTTACTCCAGCATTTGCCTGAAAAGATAACACCATCATCAATATCTCCCAGGCCATTGCTAAGGGAGGTAACCTTCGGAATTTAGAACAACTTCTTATTTCAGGCTAAGAGAAAATCTAACTGACTTCTGGCTTTAAAGGGCAAATACAACAATTCTTGTGAGTGAATCCATTAACAATGTCACCTTAGAGAAAGTAGTTTGTGCCCTGACAGGCTTCTTGGGCCTATGAATGCCTAGATGGCTGATGCACAGCTGGGCAATGCCTTCTAGGTTATCTAACTGTGCCCCTAACTGTTCTAGAAAAGGCCTACCAGGAGGATTTCATGATTGGGGTTCACTTCCTTTGGCAGAGTCCTACTTCCCTGGTTAGGAGTGAATACCAATGGGGCTATGATCAGAAACCTCTTAATTCTTGGAGATATTGCATATTCCATTTTTCAAACATTAGTTACCCAATAAAAATTCTTAGACTCTCTGGCCAAGGTTGTTCTTGATAATAGAATAGCCCTTAATTATCTTTCAGCTGAGAAACAAGGTGCCTGTGCTGTAGCCAACACCACCTGCTATACCTAGACAAACACTTCTGAGGAAGCTGAAACTCAATTACATAAGATGATCAAGCAAGCCACTTGGCTTAAAAAGGTGACTTCTTCAATAGGGTCTTTCTTTGACTTATTTGATTTTGAGTGGTTTACCTCTTGGGGACCATAGCTCTGAAATGTACTCCAAACATTGGGAATTATCCTGCTTATGGTTATCATAAAACTCCCTCTGGCACATTGTATCTTTTCAAAAGCTTTAAATGCATGTTTGCAGCCACTAACTATCAAGCAAATTATCTCCCTGAGACTGGAACATCAGAAAATAAATGAAGAGAGTGACCAACTTAAAAATGTGAACCTGAAACCATGACCTTTGAATTTGACGGAGATTAAGCAAAATGTCATGACCTGTGAATATCACACAAATGATTGGAAAAAGCCATGAGAACTACAGAGGGGTAGCTGAGAGTGGTGCTAATGCCTTAATTTTTTTTATCATATCTCTCAGTTAAGCTGAGAGTTTTAATCAAAAGGGGAAAATTGTGAAAAAAAGAGAGAACAGGCCCAAAAATGGCTTTCATGACAGCAAACCAAGACTTAATTGCAGTTTTCAACCTGTACCAGGAATGTGACCTTTCAACAGTTAATCTGAAATTTCCTGATTAGCATTAGTGAGGTAATCTGCATGATAAAACACTTGCCATTCCCTTCCCCCAAAAAGGAAGATATCCTGGCCTAAAAATAGACCTGTCTTTTCTTTTGTTAATAACTCCCTTGCCCATCTTCCTTCCTGTAAAATCTTTTCATTTTGTACAGCCCCTCAGAGTGCCCTTCTAGTTGCTAGATGGGATGCAGCTCAATTCATGAGTTGTTCAATAAAACCAATTAGATCTTCAAATTTACTCAGGTGAATTTTGTTTTTATCACCATAAAAATCCAAATAAGCAGAGGAAAGGATTCTCCCTCTATATCTTTAGGACTTGTGCCTTTGAGTTTGGACTCTCCTTCCTCATTAGAAGCCTCAATTATGGCACTGGGATTTTCTATGGTAGCAGCCTTTGGTTTAATTCTGGTTGAGTTAGAGGTATAGGTCCTAGAGCAGCCCCTCATGGGTAGAGGGGAGTCCGGATCACCCATGTCTCAAGAATTTGGCCCTCAGGCTCTCACAGTCTTTTAAAAGGTTATGCACTTTGGAGTCATTGAAAATATTGGCTAATTGCCTCATTTCTGTAGCAGTTAGTAATACCTCAGAGCCAACATTAAACACTCTCAACAACCAATCAGCCCCTTTTTATCCCTGCTATTGCACAGCATCTTTTAAAATATTTTTACTCTCAAGATGCATAAAGTTTTTAGTTTCAGTTTTTAATTCTCTATTATCCTCCACTGATTTGACCATACAAATTGTTACTGGAAAGATCTGCAGTCGAGTTGGGTGGCCAGATTCGTAGGTAGCCACTGCCTTCTCCACAGTTTCCCAACCGACCTCACTGGGATCAAGGTTGGTTTTCAGTAGCACAATGGCAGCAGAGTCATTAGGGCTACTCCTAAATCCTCAGAGCATAGAACCAGCACTTTGGCATGCTGTTGTGCCACAGCACTGAACAGCACCCAGGTTGCTTCTATGGGCATTTTACATTTAGTGAGGGGATTGATAACTTTCTCAGGCATTTTATATGGTGCCAGACATCAGGTGCTCAAGCCCTTTGCATTGGCCCATTAGATCTTGTGCTTTCACATGCCAGTGGTGGGACCCAAAATATCGCATAGGATTGGGAGCAAGGTGCAACAGCAGCATGGTATGCAGCAACAAAGGGTCTGCAAGCCCCAGCCACAATTGCCTTTGCAGGGAGTCATGACTTCCCAAGCAAGAGTGGCCCTGTTGTATTGGTTAGATCTTGGAGTATTGGTGCCACCCACAAATACAGAGAAGAGGAGTCTCCTCTCCTTCTTCTAAGGGTACTGCCTGGCACCTTTATATGATACCTGACATTTGGGTGGGGATTGCCACTTGTGTGTCTCAGCCACTAACTAATACAATGGGACCTTGCAAAAATCTTAGTCCATTCTCTTAACAATAGGAAGTTGGGTCTGTTCTTAGAGTGGGGCAAGACACACAAATTCTAACACCTGCTGGGGGAATTTACCCACTGTATGGTACTTATAGGTGGAAAACATATCCACAGCACCTTAAACCAACTCCAATGAGCAATGCTCCGAGGTTTGGGAATATCTGGTTGTTTTCTTTGAAGTTTACACTTTGGGATAGAAAGTCCCAGTAGCACTCCTATAGGTAGTAAACTGCAGTACAAAGCAGAGCAACCAAGCACCAACAAGTGGTACATCCCTACAAGATAGAATTACCCACCTGGGAGAGCCAGTAAGTAAGGCATTTGCAGCTGAAAGACACTCCCCATAGTCAATTGCAAGCACGACTCAATCTGTTTTGTTCATGATGTCAATTGTTGTGACTGTTAAATTAGCATTTGTTAAGTAGAGCTGTGGGTAGGTGTCCAATGGTGAGCCAGTATTCAACAAAACACCACAAAGGAATTGAAATAGAGAAGATTATTATTCCCAAGTCATGGAAGAAATACATGGTATGCCTCAAAAGGCCACATGGAAAGATCAAGTCAGGGTGCAGGCAGAGTGACAGGACCTGGGACACATGCCTTTATTAGGATCTGTGGGTAGAGTGCTTTGGGGTGCCTGGGCTAAGGATAGATTGGTCAATTCATACCAAAAAGAGTGGAATTTTAGTAAGCTCCACAGGGGCCATATGTAAGAAGCACACAAATGGAAGGCCCTGGGAGGCAGGGGAGACTACTCATCACAAGGGCCACTGGGGAAATCACATCAGGAACTTATATTTACTTGTGATTCTGTGGGCTGTTATCTAGGGCATATGCTTGCATAGGGAACTAATATCAGTTTAAGATCCCCAGAGGTCATTTGGCCAAATGAAATGGATGCCAAGGCAGCAATACCATGGAGTAGCTTAGCTAAACTCTCAACACTAGGCCTCTGTGCATTCAGCTGTACCAAGGACATTAGATGACAAACTACTCAAGCATGTATAAGTGCTCAATATCTATTTGCTGAGTGAATGAAAATGAATGCCTTCCCTCTCCAATAGAGACAATAGGAATATATTCCACTTAAATATTGCAATATATATGCAAGGTGATATTATTGTTATTCTGTGCTCTGCAACCAACTGCTACTAACTGTATACAACAGAATAAGTACCTGTGCCAGTTGGGTTCTCTGGAAAGAAAATGCTGAGCCAGAGTTAGGAGTTCAAACATTTTATTGGAGAGTGACACCTGCGTGTAAAACACGAGAAGAAACAGGACTAGGCAAGGGGAGCCATTAGGCCATGATGCAGACCTGGCAAAGTCTTTGCCTTACCAAGAGGAAGAACTGTAACAAAGATTACATTATGAGTAAATCCTATGTTGAGCAGAAATAGCGTACTACCATCTTGGCTGGGAAATGCTCCAGGAAGAATACGACCTTGGCTACCACTACCTTATTAAGTCACCTGTCAGTTAGCCCAGAGAGAAGTGTGATCTCAGATTGAAAACTGAGGTAGTAAAAGAGCTAATAGCTGGAGGCAATCAGCTACTATACTGCATGTAGCTGGGCAGGGAGTTGTTTCTTAAAGAAGTAGCCAAGAAAATATCTCTGTGTCTGCCAAGTACATAAACTGCCTGAGCCTTTATGTTTCTGTTTGTAAAAACAGAAAGATAACTGACTATCATCCAATGCCTTGCATAGAGGAAATATTTGGTATGTGCTTGCTGCTAACAGTGGTTGTATTATACAGGGTTCTCCAAAGAAACAGAACCAAAAGGAGGTATGCACATATATAGAGAAAGAGATTTATTTTAAGAAACTGGCTCATACCAGTGACATCAGCCAAATAACAGACTAGGAAGTTTCAGGTCCTCATTACCCAAGACAGACATAAAGTTAACAACAGTATACAGACCAGAATACCTTTGTGAATCCTTTAGAGACCAGTTGAGAAGTTACACCACCCAGACTAATGTAAAACTGAGAAGGGATTCCAGCAAAAAGAGTAGGAAATTTTGCAGAATTTTACATGCCTGTCTGTGTCCCTCCCCTTACCTCACCTAGCACAGCACCACTAGGAAGAAGCCTCCAATACCAGCGATCCTCCCTGAGGATGAAAATAAAAGGGTGGACCCATGAATCTAATGTTCTGCTTATCTAGGGGCTGCCTGAGAGACTGTTATCAGTCTCACCTGACTCAGAGTGCTGACAGGACTGGCAGCCTTGTTGGTAAGCCACCAAAAACAGATGCAATTATCATGGCATGTGAGAGCTGCAGTTCTGCTGGCAAACACTAGAGACAAAAGAGATTACATGCTTCTGAGAAGAATCTTAGTGAATTTGAGATGACTAAAATCAAATGCACAAGCCGAGAGAAGATATATTTTCAGAAAATATTTGAGAGGTCTGAGAACCTCTAACTGGTCTGATTGATGAATGTCTTTCCCTTCACAAAGCCAGTCTATAAAGACTGAGAGAAGTGGTTGTTTTTTCAAATGCCCAAATTTCAGCCAAAAATTACAAGGTGTACAAAGAATGAAGGAAACATGGCCAAATCAAAGGAATAAAATAAAACTCCAAAAACCAACCCTAATGAAACACAGCTGGATGAGCTGCCTGACAAAAAATTTAAGATAACTGTTATAAAAATGTTCAGTGAGATAAAAGAGAACACAGACAACTAAACAAACTCAGAAAAATGATGCCTGAATAAAATGAGAATATCAACAGGGAGACAGAGATTTAAGAAAAAGGAAAAAAAAATGGAAATTCTGAAAACTACAATATCTGAACTGAAAAAATTACTTAGAGGAGTTCAACAATAGACTTGATCAGGCAGAAGGAAGAATCAGGAAAGTCAAAGAAAGGTCATTTGAAATCATTGAATCAGAGGAGCAAAATGAAAAAGGAATAAAGAAAAGTGAAGAAAACTGAATGGACTTATGAGAAACTATCAAATGGACCAATTTATGCATTATGGAAGTTTAAGGAGAAGAAAGAGAGAAAGAGGCAGAAAAAATATTTGAATAATGGCCAAAAACATCCAAAATCTGAGGAAAGAAATGTACATACAATTTCAAGAAACTCAAAAATCTCCAACCAGAATAAATTCAAAGAGACCCACACTGAGACACACTATAATCAAACTGCCAAAAGTCAAAGACAAAGAAAGAATCAAAAGCAGCAAAAGAAAAGCAACTCATCACATACAAGGAAACATCCATAAGATTATCAGTGGAATTCTCAACAGAAACCTGACAGGCTGGAAGAGAGTGTGATGATATATTGAAAGTGTTTTTTTAAAAAAAAACTATCAACCAAGAATACTATATCCATCAAAACTGCCCTTAAATAATTGAAGGAGAAATTAAGACTTTTCCAAATAAATGAAAGTTAAGTGAGTTAATTACCATTAGAACTACTCTGTAAGAAATGACAAAAGAAATCTTTCAAGGTGAAAGAAAAGGACATTAGACTGTAATGTGAAACCACCTGAGAATATAAAGTTCTTTAGTAAAGACAAATACATGTACAAATATGGTAACTTATACTAATGTAATTATGGTGTATAAATTCACTTTTAAATCTTTCATAAAATCTAAAGGACAAAAAATTACTATAAATCTATGTTTATGGGTGTATGATATGTGAAGATGTACTTTGTGATGTTAATAACATAAAGTCAGGGGGATGGAGCTGTATAAGAGTAGTTCTTACATGTGATTCAAATTAAATTATCAGTTTAAAATAGAATGTTATAACTTTAAGATGTTTTGTACATTGCAATGGTAACACAAAGAAAATATCCATGTAATATGCACAAAAGTAAATGAGAAGGGAATCATAGCATAGCACTATAAAAAGATCAGTGAAGCACAAAGGAAGGCAGTAAGAGAGGAAACAAGGAACAAAATGCTCCAGGACATACAGAAAACAATTAACAAAATGGCAAGTGTAAGTCCTTCCACATCAATAACTACTTTAAATGTAAATCAAAGAATAAAATGGTTAATTCACCAAGAAGATATAACAATATTAAATAAATACATGCACCAAACATCAGAGCTCCTAATATATGAGGCAAATTTTGACAGAATTGAAGTGAGAAATAGACAGCAACACAATAACACTAGAATACTCAAAACCTCACTTTCAATAATGGGTAAGCTGACAAATAAAATTAATCACCACAGTCTATCTCTTGTTTACTTGGCACCCACAAACATCTATTTAAACCATACTGAATCTTCAAATACAAACAATAACAAGGACATATTTCCACTTAACCTGATGCAACTATCCTGTGTACAATGAAAAACACACTAACTCTTTCCCCAGAGGAAGAAAATTCCCTAGGTGATATTCATTCTTCTACTTAATATTCATAACTTGAATACTGTGATGTAAAGCTATAGTTACTTAAATATTATGTAAAGTTAATACATCTTATATAATAAGGGGAGAGAGACAGAAGAAAACAAACACATTTGAGATACACACAAACATATCCAAAAAAAATAAGAAAGACATTTTTGTATTAATTACAATCTTCATTTCTTCAACAGGTCACATAAACATAGCTTGTATTTATAATTCCCTTCTTCCACTGCCAGTTCTGTGTTCCCTTTGTCCTCAGTAAGCACCTTAGCTTGTCATGATTCTTTAATTTCTAGAATGACTCAAGCCTTCATTCCTAAATAATCTGGACCATAAGCAGTCCTACCTGAATTGGGTCCATCTGGTCCTGGACATTTTTGTTTTTTGGGCGGACTGTTTTAACCTCCTTACTAGTGATAGATCTATTCAGATTCTCTATTTCTTCTTGATTCAGTTTTGGAAGGTTATATAATTCTAAGAATTTATCCATTTCTTCTACATTATCCAATTTGTTGGTGTACAGCTTTTCATAGTATTCTCTAATAATCTTTTGTATTTCTGTGGTAGTCATTGTAACTTCTGTACTTGCATTTCTGATTTTATTTATTTGGGCCTTTTCTCTTTTTTTCTTGGTAAATCTAGCTAAAAGTTTGTCAATTTTGTTTATCTTTTCAAAGAACCAGCTCAGTTTCATTGATCTTTTCTGTTGTCTTTTTAGTCTCTATTTCACTTATTTCCACTCTGATTTTTATTATTTCCTTCCTTCTACTGAGTTTGGGCTTCATTTGTTCTTCTTTTTCTAGATCATTTAGGTGTAATGTTAGATTGTTTGAGTTTTTTCCTTCTTTCCTAACGTAGGTCCGTATTGCTATAAAATTCCATCTCAGTATCACTTTTGCTGTATCCCATAGATTTTAGTATGCTGTATTTTCATTTTCATGGTATTTTTTGATTTCTCCTTTAATTTCTTCATTGATCTCATAGTTGCTCAGTACTATTTTGTTTAATCTTCACATATTTGTGATTTTTTCAATTTCGTCTTATAGTTGATTTCTAGCTTCATACTCTTGTGGCAGGAAAAGTTACTTGATATGATTTCAATCTTCTTAAATTCTTGAGATTTGTTTTGTGGCCTAACACGTAATCTATCCTGGAGAATGTTCTATGTGCTTTTGAAAAGAATATGTATTCTGCAGTTTTTCGATGGAATATTCTGTATATATCTATTAAGGCCATCTGGTCTAATGTGTCATTTAAGGCCAAGGTTTCCTTATTGAGCTTCTCTCTGGATGATCTATCCATTGATGTAAGTGGAGTGTTAACGTCTTGTACTATTATTGTGTTCCTGTCAATTTCTCCTTTTATGTCTGCTAATATTTGCTTTATATATTTAGAGGATCCTATGTTGGGCAAATAGATACTTATAAGTGTTATATTTTCTTGTTGAATTCTCCTTTTTATCTCTCTTTCCATTCTGAATGATAATTTTATCAGGTAAAGTATTCTTGGTTATAGATTTTTCCCTTTCAGCACTTTGAATATATCATGCCACTCCCTTCTAGCCTGTAATATTTCTGATGAAAAGTCAGCTGATAGCCTTATGGGGTTTCCTTTGTATGTAACTTGTTGCTTTTCTCTTGCAGCTTTCAGAATTCTCTCCTTATCTTTAATTCTTGGCATTTTAACTATAATGTGTCTTGGTGTGGGCCTCTTTGAGTTCATCTTGCTTGCTACTCTCTGTGCTTCCTGCACCTGGATGTCTGTTTTCTTCCCCAGGTTAGGGAATTTTTAAGCTATTATTTCTTCATATAAGTTGTCTGCCCCTTTGTATCTCTCTTTACCTCTGGGACACCTATAATGTGAATGTTAGTAAGCTTTATGTTGTCCCAGAGGTCCCTTAGACTGTCCTTGTTCTCTTTAATCCATTTTTGTGTTCAGCTTGGGTGATTTCATCTACTCTGTCATCCAGATCACTGATCTGTTCTTCTCTGTCATCTACTTGGCTGTTGATTCCATCGTGTGAATTTTTCATTTCCATTGTTGTATTTTTCGGCTCTGATTGGGTCTTTTTATATTTTCTAATTCTTTGTTGAAGTTCTCACTGTGTTCATCTATTCTTCTCCTGAGTTCAGTGAGCATCCTTATGACTATTAGTTTATACTCTTTATCAGGTAGATAGTTTATCTCTGTTTTGTTCTTTTTCTGAGGATGTGTCCTATTCTTTTATTGGAATGTATTTCTTTGTCTGCCCATTTTACCTACTTCTCCATACTTATTTCTATGTATTAGATAGATCGTCTATGTCTCCCGATCTTGGAAATGTGGCCTTAGGTAGAAGATGTCTTATGGGGCCCTCCACTATGCTACTCTCTTTTCACTCATGCCAAATGCTCCAGGAGTATCCACTGTGTAGGGTGCATGTGCCCGTCTGTTATGGCAGAGTTGCTATTGCTGTGGGCATGTGGGGAGGCTGTGCTGGTCCCTGGGCTGGTTGGTTGTGAGGCCCAGCCATGTGTGGCTGCTATAGGCATGTTATTGCTCAGGACCAGCCCCCACATGGCTGGCCACAAGGTCTAGTAGTGCACAACTACTGCCAGTTTTCTGGTGAGCAAGTCAGGCCCCTAGTGTGGCTCTTTTCTAGGCCAGAGTGCGCAAAACTGCTACAGGCCCCTAGAGTGGCTAGCTTCACAGTCCAGCAGCACTCAGCTGCCTCAGGTGCACTGGTGGGTGCGGCAGGCCCCTGGAATGGCAGTACTCAACCATTTCATGTGCATTGGTGGGCAGGGCAGATCCCCTGTGTGGCTGTTTGTGAATCCCAATAATGCAAGTTTGCTTCTGGCTCACTGGTGGGTGAGGCTAGTCTCTATGGCAGACTGCTTGTGCAGCCTGGCTGGGCTCAATTGTCTTGGGTGCTTTAGTGGGCAGAGCAGGCCCTTGTGCTAACAGAGTGGAGGAAGGATTCCAATGGTGCCCATCAGCCTCTGTGTCTGTGCGGCTGAACTTGGTCACCATAATAGCTGCCACCAGTGTCTCAGTCCCTGGGGGGGGGGGGCCCAGCCACCTCCTGCCTATCTGGGATGTGCTCTGAGCTTAGTAAGTGAGCCTTTTTTATCAATAAACTATGCACTTTTCTATATGGTGTTTTTGTGTTGGTTTCTGGGTCAAGTGAGTCCGTGTATGGGCCCTTTAAGAGCAGGTTTTCCTTTCCCTGAAGTTCCATAGTTTTCCTGGGCATATTCCTCATTGGTTTTCAAAGCCAGGTGTTTTGGGGTCTCATCTCTCTAGTGCTGGATCTAAGGGCTGGGATGTCTAATGTGGACCTCAAATCCCTTGCTCCTCCAGAAAAAGCTCTGTACCTTTGATATTGCTCCCAAAAGTGAAGTACCATGGATTGGGTGTGGTTTTTCCCTCAGCAGGACTGTATCTCTGCCTCTTCCACCCCTCTCTGTGTTGTCCCTTGTTGTGGAGGTTCTTTTCATCCAGTTTCCAGATCTCTCTCAGAGGAAATTGTTCCACAGGTAGTTGTAGCTTTGTTGTACATGGGAGGAGGCAAGCTCAGGATCCTCATATGCTGCCATCTTTCAAACTCTCCATTGATTTTTTTTTTTTTTGTATGAGGAATATTAGCCCTGAGCTAACATTTGTTGCCAATCTTCCTCTTTTTGCTGAGGAAGATTGGCTCTGGGCTAACATCCTTCCTCTACTTTATATGTGGGATGCCTGTCACAGCATGGCTTGATAAGTGGTATGTAGGTCTGCCCCCAGGATCCGAACCTGTGAACCCCAGGCTGATGAAGCGGAGCACACAAACTTAACCACTATGCCGCTAGGCCAGCCCCTAAACTCTCTATTGATTTTAATCACTGAGCATAGTAATACTAAGAGATACCCTGATGTTTCTTCTGTATTTCAGACATACTCTTCTTTACCTCCATTATGTAGTAACATACAGTTTCCCCTTAGTAATCAGATTCAATCATCCCAGCTAGTGTAGTTACTTCCTTCTTTGCCTGTTGATTCAGAGACATTAGGAGCCCAGAGTGGCTTCAGGGCAATCTTAATTTCCAATTCAATGGAATCATTGTTGTGTCTCCTTGCAGAAGTATTTATTCCTTTGGAAGACCTGTAGGCCAGCAGAGCATAAGTTTGTGGAAATAGGAAGCAAAAGTTTTGCTAATGAGCCACTAGGGATAATAGTGAGTGATGACACTCCCATTTCTACCCTTTGATTCCTGGACCCATGAATTCTGGCTATGGGAGAAACAGCATCATGTATTTGACTCTGATTCAGAACATATACTGCTTTCTGGAGAACCTTTCCCAAACCCTGCAAGATATTGCCACCTAGCTGGTGCTGTAACTGAGTCTTCAAAAAGCCATTCCACAGTTCTAGCAAGCTAGCTGCTTCAAGACAGTGGGGAACATGGTAAGGCCAGTGAATTCCATGAGCATGGGCCCATTGCTGCACTTCTTTTGCTGTGAAGTGAGTTGCTTGACCAGAATAAATGCTGTGTGCCATACCATGATGATGAATAAAGCATTATGTATGTCCATGGATGGTGGTTTTGGCAGAAGCATTACATGCAGGGAAGGCAAATTTATATTCAAAGTAATCATCCATTCCAGTATAAATAATATACTGCCTGTTCCATGATGGTAAATGTCCAATGTAGTCAGCCAGTTACCGGGTAGCTGGTTGACCACCCCAGGCAATGGTGCCATATCACAGACTTAGTGTTGGTCTCTGCTGCTGGAAGATTGAGCATGCAGCAGTAGCTGTGACTAAGTAGGCTATGAGTTGAAGTTCATGTTACTGAGCCCATGCATAACCTTCATCCAAGCCACTATGACCACTTTATTCATGAGTCCATTGGGCAATGACAGGGGTGGCTAGGGAATGAGGCTGACTAGTATCCACAAAATGGGTCATCTTAGCCACTTGATTATTAAAATATTCCTCTGCTGAGGTCACTCTTTGATGAGCTTTCACATGGGACACAAATATCTTAGTTTTCACCCATTCAGAGAGGTCTATCCACATACTTCTTCCCCAGACCTGTTGTTACCAATTTTCCAATTATGTTCCTTTGAAGTTCCTGATTATCCAGCCATGTTATTGGTCTTAGACTATGAATCAGCATAGAATCACACTTGACCATTTCTCCTTCCAAGCAAAACAAATAGCCAGGTGCACTACTGGAAGTTCTGCCCACTGGGTAGATTTTCCTTCACTGCTGTCCTTCAAGGGTATCCCAGGAAGGAGCTGTATTACTGTAGCTGTCCACTTTCAGGTTGTACCTGCATGTTGTGCAGAACCATCTGTAAACCAGAACTAAGATTTACCTTCTTCTATAAACTGATCATAGGGAGCTCCCCATGAGGCCATAGGTTCTGTCTGGGAAAAAGAAGGTAATGTAGCAAGAAAGGGGACCATAGGCATTTGGACTACTTCTTCATGTAACTTGCTTGTGCCTTCAGGGCCAGCTCCAGCCCAATCTCATATATATCACTTCCACTTTATGACCGAGTTTTGCTGTGCATGCCCAGCTTTATGGTTTAGTGCATCAGACAACACCCAGCTCATGACAGGCAGCTCAGGTCCCATGGTTACTTGTTGTCCCATGGTTAAACATTCAGCCTCTACTATGACCCAGTAGCAAGCCAAAAACTATTTCTCAAAAGAAAAGTAGCTATCCACAGATGATGGAAGGGATTTACTCCAAATTTCTAAGGTTCTGAGCTTTGCTTCACCTATAGGAGCCCGTCAAAGGTCCAAAAAGCATCCCTATTTGCCGTTGATCTGGCAGCAGCAATTGGCATTGGGAGAGACAAAGAGAAGATCAATTTGAAGGCTGCCATATGGTTGTGTCCTGAGAAAATGAAGGTTGGGACTAAGATAGAGATAATGAGAATATGTATCAGTAAGGATGGGCTAGATCATGCTATGATAACAAATAAATCCAAAATATCTCAATGGCTTAACACAAAAAAGGTTGTATTCTCATTCATGCTACATGTCCAATGCAGGATAGCAGAGGGGTTCTGCTCATTGTAGTTACTAGGAACCCAGGATTATGGACTGCAACTTGGTATGAGTTTCCTTGGTTATTTGACATGAGAAAGAGAAAATGGTGAATTACACTGACTTTTAAGGATTTGTCACTTATAGAGTTATTTTAAGTTCTGATATTCCAGTGACCTATAAGAGTGGTAGATATTTTTTCTTACCTGTCTTTCTCTTTTTTTCCAGCTTTATTGGGATATAATTAACATATATCATTGCCTTTCTTTCTTTTTTTTTTTTCTTTTCAAAATCCAGTGCCCAACCATGAGCCCAAAAACATTTTGAAGCAAGTGGAATTGTCCGGTCAAATAGAATTAAAAGCTCAGTTATTGAAGAAGATACTGCCACCCTATCTACAAAACTATGAAAGACTCTTTAAAAAAAAACAACCTCCTAATCTAGTGATTCCTATAGGGATATCTAGGTATGTGTATTTTGGAAAAAGCTTTCCAGGTGATATTGTTTCTGATGTGTAACTCACCTTCTACTTCCTTCTACTTCTTTTCTCCATACCATCTCCACCCTAAACCCTCCCCAAGAAACATTGCCCTAGTAAGTCTGAGAAAAATGTGGGCAGTGAATTAAAACAGTTAACCAAAAACTTGTTGAGATAAAACAGTACTTGCAACACAGAAACAACTAGTTCTTTGGACACACATTTACCTGCTAATATCATAACCTTGCCCATCTATTAGGTTGGAAGATGTGTAAAGAATAAAGAACCAAAAAAAAAACAAGGCCAGAGTCCAAGCATTGGCTACTTATCATGATATACTTAACCACCAAGCACTTCTCAAACTATTACATAAACTAGACCAAAAATAAAGAGCTAGCTGCCTGTGACCTTTCTCTTGTCTTTATATTCAATTTCTTTTTGTTTTTCTCAATTTTTTCCTGTCAAGTTATAACATTAAAAGAGTTTGAAGAAGCAATCCTAGGAAATAATTTAGGTGTAAACATTTTTTTTATTGAAGTAACTTTGGTTTATAACATTATATAAATTTCAGTGTGCATCATTATATTTTGATTTCTGTTACACTACATCATGTTCACCACCCAAAGACTAACTACCATCTGCCATCATATACATGTGCCCTATTACCCCTTTCATCCTCCTCCCTCCCCCCTTGCCCTCTGGTAACCACCAATCTAATCTCTGTCTCTATGTGTTTGCTTGCTGTTGTTGTTGCTGTTTTATCTTCCACTTCTGAGTGAAATCATATGGTATTTGAATTTCTCCACCTGACTTATTTCGTGTAGCATAAAATCCTCAAGGTCCACTCATATTGTCACAAATGGCAAGGTTTCATCATTTTTTTTATGGCTGAGTAGTACTCCATTGTGTGTGTGTATATGTATATGTATATATATGTATATATATATAGTGTATATGTATACATATATGTATATGTTTGTGTATATATATATATGTATATATACAGATACACCACATTTTCTTTATCCATTCATCCCTTGATGGGCACTTAGGTTGTTTCCAAGTCCTGGATATTCTGAATAATTCTGCAATAAGCATAGGGGTGCATATATCTTTTCAGATTAGTGTTTTTGTGTTCTTTGGATAAATACCCAGAAGTGGAATAGCTGGATCATAAGGTAGCTCTATTCTTAATTTCTTGAGGAATCTCCATACTGTTTTCCATGGTGGCCGTGAAGCCAGGTATCTGAGGGGTAGTATAGATATTAAACCAATTTGCTGTTTTTTCATGTTTAACCTTAGGGGTGACTCAGGGGTCTCGAGAATTTGTGAGCTTGTTTTGCAGGAGAAAGAGAATGCCTTTGGGGAGGTTGTGATCACCGGATGGCCGATCACCAGATGGCTGGCCCTCAGCAGCTGTTGAAGTCCAGAAGTCAGACTGCCCAGAGGCTTATCAGGAGTGACCCCTTTGTTTCCCTGAAGCCCCTTCTGCCAAGTCCCTTAGCTTATAAAATCCCCCTGCTTTCTGTTCTAGAGGAGATGGATTTGAGCAAACCCAGGTTCCCACCTACTCGTTTTGGCCAATTCGAATAAACCTTTCTCATCTCCAAGCACCGATGTCTCAGTGTTTGGCTTGCTGGGCATCGGGCACACAAACTTGAGATTAAGAGATTCGGTATCTGCCACACCAGTTTGCATTCCCACCAGCAGTGTATGAGAGTTCTCCTTTCTCCACGTCTTCTCCAACACTTATTATTTCTTGTCTTGTTAATTATAGCCATTCCGACAGGCATGTGGTGATATAACATTATAGTTTTGATTTGCATTTCCCTAATAATTAGTGATGTTGAACATCTTTTCATGTGTCTGTTAGCTATCTGTATATCTTCTTTGGAAAAATGTCTGTTCAGATCCTTTGCCCAGTTTTTAGTTGGGTTGTTTGTTTTTTGTTGTTGTTGAACTGTATGAGTTCTTTATGTATTTTGGATATGAACTCTTTACCAGATATATAATTTGCAAATATCTTCTCCCAATTGTTAGGCTATCTTTTCATTTTGTTGATGGTTTCCTTTGTTGTGCAAAAGCTTTTTAGTTTGATGTAGTCCCATTTGTTTATTTTTTCTTTTATTTCCCTGGCCTGGCAACACATGGTATTCAAAAATATACTGCTAAGACCAGTGCCAAACGGTGTACTGCCTATGCTTGATTCTAGGAGTTTTATGGTTTCTGGTCTTGCATTCAATTCTTTAATCCATTTTGAGTTATTTTTTGTATATGGTGTAAGATAATGGTCTACTTTCTTTTTTTTTTTTTTTGTGAGGAAGATTGGCCCTGAGCTAACATCTGTGCCAATATTCCCCTATTTTGTATGTGGGCCACTGCCACAGCACAGCTTGATGAGCAGTGTGTAGGTCTGTGTCTGGGATCTGAACCCGTGAACTCTGGGCTGCTGCAGCGGAGTGTGTGAACTTAACCGCTATGCCACTGGGCCAGCCCCAATAACGGTCTGCTTTCATTCTTTTGCATGTGGCTGTCCAGTTTTCCCAACACCATTTATTAAAGAGACTTCCCATTCTCCATTGTATGTTCTTGGCTCCATTGTCGAAAATTAGCTATCCATAGATGTGTGAGTTTATTTCTTGGCTCTCAATTTGTATGCCTATTTTTGTGCCAATACCATGCTATTTTCATTACTATAGCTTTGTAGTATATTTTGAAATCAGAAAGTGTGATACCTCTAGCTTTGTTCTTTTTTCTCAAGATTCCTTTGGCTATTCAAGGTCTTTTGTTGTTCCATATATATTTTAAGATTCTTTGTTCTCTTTCCATGAAAAATATTGTTGAGACTTTTGTAGATTACATTGAGTCTGTAGATTACTTTAGGAAGTATGAGCATTTTAACTATGTTAATTCTTCCAATCCATGAGCATGGAATATCTTTCCATTTCTTTGTGTCGTCTTCAATTTCTTTCAAAAACATGTATAGTTTTCAGTGTATAGATCTTTCACCTCTTTGGTTAAATTTATTCCTAGGTATTTTATTCTTTTTGTTGTCATTGTAAATGGATTGTATTCTTGTTTTCTCTTTCTGCTATTCCTTTGTTAGTGTATAGAAACTCAACTGTTCATCTTGTTCCTCTTTGGGGCCTCTTTGGGTATTCCCCATTGGTTTTTGAAGCCAGTAAAACCAGATATTATGGGATCTCACCTCAATTGTGCTGAATCTAAAGGCTGAGATGCCTATTGTGTCATAGATCCCCAACTCCGATGCCCCTGCTCCTCTGGAAAAAACTTCACACCTTTAAGATTGCTCTTAGCCATGAAGCACCATGACTAGGATGTGTTTTTTTCCTCAGTAGAGATATATTTCTGCCTCTTCAACCCCTGTCAGTGTTGTCCCTTGCTGTAAGGGTTCTTTTTATCCAGTTTCCAGATGTCTCTCAGAGGAAATTTTTCCACAGGTAGTTGTAGATTTGTTGTGCCCATAGGAGTCCTCCTACGCCACCATCTTCGTACCCTAGTAAACCTAAGATTGCCTTTTTTAATACATGGATGTAACATAGCTATCCAGTCATTGCAATTGTTATATCAAAAATAATTATTACAAAATGTTAATTGAGCTCTTACTACTTTGTAAGCATTGTGATTTACAAAGTGTACTTTACAAATAATATTACAATTAATATTACATTTTGCAAGTGTAAAAACTGAAGGTGAAGAAGTTAAATTTCCCAAGGTCATAGCCAGCCAGGTCTAATTCCAAAGATTAAATGAGTAACAATTGCACTGTAGCTGCTTAATTGCAATAAGAATAAAAGTGTCCTCTTTTTTGTCCTAAGATAAAAGTCTTATAAAAAATTTGACTATCATTTAGTTGATGAAATCTATAATTTTTATAGTGTCAAATTCCTTCGTTTTGATAATTTGTCCCTAATGAATAGACTTTACTTACCGAGGGTAATTACTCTTTAGTGCATCCTGGGGTTATTTTCTCTGGGCTGTTTGTTTTAATGCACCATGTGTTTCTTTCTACTGAATATTTATTCATTTTTCACATTAAAGTGAAAATGATTATTATGTGAATATTCAAAAGCCCAAAATACTAATGAGTAAATCATTCAGTCTTATTAATGGTATTCAACTACAGATAATCCCTGTTATAAGGCAGCATAATTGCATCACAAGACTGAGCTTGACTTCGAAATATTATTAGAGCATATTTTGGAATGTCTTTTTTCCTTTTGTCTGTTACTTAAACATGATGCCTATGTGATTTAATTACCCAAATGACCAGACTTAAAGTTCTATATCAACTAGAAGTTGTCTCAGTAAATTATTTCACAAATAAGGATGGTCTAATATTCCTGTACCTCTCATAAACAATTTTAAGCGTAGGTGTTGGAAAATTGTAGCTCACCCTAAAATCTTCATTTCAAAAATTCTGTGCTTGTATGACATGAACCACCATGCCATGGCATGGTATGAATAGTAGATAAAATATTTTCTTTTAACTTCAAGCATTTAATGTTTAGAGGGCCAAAAGTAATTTTGCTAAAATGTTCTTCGTGTTCACTAGCAATATTTGAAAGGATGGCAACAGGAATATAAGCACATATTAATATTGATATTTTACTTATGTATCTATAAACAAACTGCAAAAATATGAATTGCTCACTCCCACAAGCACTTGAAAGCTACCCACTTTAGAGACTAACAGGTTATGATTGCATTTTTTTGGAAGAAAGATGTTTCATAGGATATAAAGAACAAAGATTTTCATCTATGAAGAATGCAGTAGACAGCCTCCAAACTGATTTACTTAATTTATATAAAAAGTTTGATTCATGATTAGCAAGAGGACAAATAAATCTTCATTTAAAGCTCTGGGCATACATAAACTCAATATATTGTCAAGAAAGCAATTCCTAAATGAAGAACAAACAAAGAAAACTCTTTTATGACTTAGATATCTTTAGCACTGAGTAACAGCAGAATTTAAATTAGGTTGTGGCTTATTTCATAATTGTGATCATAAAAACTACAAACCTTGTGAGAAAAGAAGTAAACAAGAAAACCATCCTCAGTATTGAATTACTTTCCTTTAAAATGCAAGCACATACCACTAATTAGCAGCTTGGTTGCAGAACTGACTACACAGCCTATATAGTAAGAGAATAGGATTTACCTGATGTTGCTTTTCTTCCTTTTAGTCTCTGTTAATTTCTAGTTCAGACATTTGTAAGATCTCCTTTCAACAGAGGCAGCCTCCTTGATGATATTTTGGACTGAGACAAACTTAGGTTCATCTCAAGGCTGCAACACTTGCTAGAAACTTCAGTGAGTTCTTTAAATTCTCTGAGTCTGTATCCTCATCTTTGAAGTACAGATAATAATGGTAACTAGGTTATTGAGCTGTTATAGGAATTCAGTGAGATAATTCATGCACTGTACTTGACTTCATAATAGGTGCACAGTAAATGTTAGTTTCCTTCTTCTCATAGTCCTTGTATGTGGATAGTAGAGCTGAGCAAAACTAGAAGACTGAATGTGAACAGAAAGTTGTGTTAATTACCCTCTTTGTTGTAGTTATTACTTCCTAGTACATTATGTATTGATCAGGAATAATCAGCTGATTAACAAGATATAGTAGACCAGTTCAGCAATGTTTCTCTGAAACATATTAGTGGAGGGCTCTGTTTCAAGGAATAGCGCTAAACCTATCCCACCACACTGGCATGTTGCTCCCTGCTGTTGAGGGATGTCTTCATGAAACCAAGCCCTATATCCTCATTTCTAGAAGCAGGTTTCAAGTAGAGGAGAGTGGATAGAACTTATTTAGTCAGGAAAATCTCCCTTCTCTTCCCTCTTCAGAGATAGTGCTCTCCCATATGCATTATCTTGGCTTATAGTAACAATAATGTGGCATGATGAAGAATGATTTTCTTCTTGACCCGAATACATACAAGAAAGAAATGACAGTTCTTTTCCTAACCTTAGCACTACTGTAGAATTATTGGGTAAACAGATGGGACAATTTTCTTCTCATTTAATTCACTCACTTCCCAGTTCTAGACCTGAATTTCCTTCTCTATAAAATGTGGGGCTTGAATAGATCATTTCTAAGGTTCTGACTTGCTCTGTTTTTCTATTAAGCTTTACACTAAGAAATAAAAAATGATGTTTACATCTGTGATCACTGGGTGTTTGACAGCTGCAAGAGAAGGCACATTGTGTGGCCTGTCAGGTTAGTGAGATGATTAAGAACACAGGCACCTAAGTAGACCTTAGTTTGAACCCCAGCTTTGCCACTTACTACCCACATAATCTTTGGTTAGTCCTTTAATTTTTCTGATTCTGTTTCCTCATCTGTAAAATATATTTAATAATAACATCCAATTCTTAGAGGTCTTGAGGCAATTAAATGAGATATGTAAAAGTAATTTACATGGTGCTTGATGAATAACAAATGATAAAATTGTTAGCTATGATGTAATTATTATTAGAGAAGAAGAGAGTCAGGTACATAAATTTAATCAATACCATAGTCCTGGCAATGAAGGCAGGGGGAAAGTTTGAATAGAGCAAGTGTAGGTCATTTATATAATTTCTTGTCCAGCCCCCCAAGCCTATAGAGAAGGGACTAAGTAAAAATTGAAAAAACTATTTACACATAAATATCCACAAGCAAAAGGTAGTGCCACATTGGGACTAGAATGTGATAAAGAAAAGACAGAAGAAAAGAATTCTCTCCTTTTCATAATAGAACACAGCATGGCATCAGTGATCTGAGGGGTCTTGGGTATTTGTAGCATCAGCAGCATCAGCGGCTTGGGGACATCCTCTGGTTGCAAAAGCAACAAAACAACTTCTTCGTGACTTCATGGATTTAAGAAGTCTTGGCAACAGACAAGAACTCTATTTCGAGTCCTTAAAGCAAAAACACCATTAGATGTTCATTTTTTAAAATGCCATCTGCACAAGCAACTCAGTTAATTGATGTCTGACTCTCAAAACCAACCTTGATATAGATGTGCCAAAGTGTCCCCATCATCAAATAATCAAATCAAAGCATCTGTTGCCTCAAAGAGAAAAATGGCAAAATCCAGATGGCAGCTGAGAGGGCTGTTCATTTACTCATGCGGGCTTTCCTTAGGGAGTCCCAAAAATTTTTGTGGGAAGGATACTTGAAGGGACGCTGAAAGTTCTGAGTTGACATGATGGCACAGTCAGAGGCAGAGCAAGTTTGGATTGTTGTTGTGACTGTGATTCATTAGTTAGTTTGTTGTTGTTTTTTAACCTCCAGGCAGGAGTGGCCTGTCAAAGATTGATTATTTGTTATAAGCCTGGTAGTGAATTAGAAATTATTAGCACTTTGTATATCTGTAGCTTTAACTAGAGTTCAATGTCCCCTGTAAATCTCAGCAGAGACCTTCTATTTCACAGACAGTTCACATTATTCAGAACTAGTAAAAGTTGTTCATTTGGAAGTTATATCAAAGTCTTTCTCTACTGAACGCCTATAGTCACCTCCATCTTGTGGAAACTCATTAATAATCAGTATATTGCTGAATGTTGACAATGGAAAATTAAAAATATCCCTAAATGTAGCAATTAAATAAATTATTATTTGTTTAAAGTAGTCATCTTGGAAACATATATATGGCATCTAGCAGAAAAAAAAATGTTATCACACTAAAAACAGCTCTAAATGGTTGATACAATGACAAGTACTGAACTCGGTGTGTGGCTGCATATCATTAATTTTATTGGCATGGGACACTTTTTTCAAAGGGTATATATTGTACAGTGCTTAAAACATGTGATGTGGACATTTTCCATATCTATACAATATAAATCATAAGTAAAAAGAGAGCACATTTCTATTTGCAATGCAAAAAAACAGCAATTTGCCACATTGATTTACTGCTCTCTGATTTTCCCCTCTTTATTTAAGGATGTTTTGAAACAGCACTAATGCCATCTGCAAGTCAGTTCAGTGAATCTGAAAATAATAGGAGAAAATGTCTAGAGAGAAGTGCCAAAAACAAAAAACTAGTAGTTGGAAATTACTTATTTTGTATTTGTTAGATTTTGTGAAATCTAAAATTCACAGTCACTAAGATTTTAGGCTTAAACAACATATTCGGCATGCAGTACAATTCTTAAGTAAATTAACTTTCCACAATCCTAGTGCTTTTAATACAATGAGCAGTTTTGAGTTTACATCTGTGAACTATTGACAAGAAATGTCTATCTGTGACTAATTTCTTTGGTGTCTGAAAAGGTTCTTGCTACTCTAGTGGCTAAATGCATAGACATATTACACAGGGGAAATGTGTTAATTTAAACTCTGTTTTTTTTTTTTTTAAATAGTATTAATTCAAAGGTCGCTAATACCTTTAAAAATAGAGCTATCCTAAGGGAATTCCTCTGATTACTGGTGAGGACATTTCTATCCGTGAACCACAATCTATATAAGTAGAGAGTACATCCCACAATTATATTATGCTTTGATTTGGTTATGCTTTTCTTTCACAATAGTTTTGTGTGTTTATTTTTAATGGCCATTAAGGTGAACAAAATAAAAACAAGTCAGAATGCTGATGATGTTTGAGTTTTTGAAATGGTAAAATTTCTTCTGTTTTCTTTTCCTATTTTTCAAGATATGCCTTCTAATATGTATTGGGCATTGAATATGGAAGACAATCATGGTGCTATAGTATTTGTAGAGTGGTCAAAAATATCTCTGAAATGAATGTAATCTGCACTCAGTTTGATTTTAAGACCTTCTCATTTCCAGCATACAAAAGTATATCCCCCAATAGAATATTCTGGGGGATGGAGAGTGTAGCTCTAGCTCAAATAGATTTCCTGGCTTGGTGTAAAAATAAGGAAATTATTTTTGTGTGTGAGGAAGACCAGCCCTGAGCTAACATCCACTGGCAATCCTTCTCTTTTTGCTGAGGAAGATTGGCCTTGCGCTAACATCCATGCCCATCTTCCTCTACTTTATATGAGACGCTGCTACAGCATGGCTTAAGCGGCGTGTCAGTCCATGCCTGGGATCCAAACCTGCGAACTCTGGGCCACCAAAGCAGAGCATGCGAACTTAACCACTACGCCACCTGGCCGGCCCCAGAAAATTTTTTAAAAAGAGAAACTCTCACAGAGGGAGAAAGTGGGGACAAAGTCTCCATTGCTACTCCAATAGAAGCACAAAGAATATTAGAACTGATCATAGGCTTTTCTATTCTCTGGATCTTTAAAAATAAACAAGAGCACAAGGTCCTTGGAAGTCAACCCTGCACACTCTGCACATTAAATAAAGCTTAGTATAGTACTCCTCAAAGTGTGTTCCATAGTCCACAAGGGTCAAAATCACCTGGAAAGCACGTAAAAATGTAGACCCATGGACCCTCACCGCCACCCCTCCCTGCAAAACTGCTACATTAGGTGCTGAGGATACAGCCATGAATAAAAAAGACAAATATCCTTGCCCTCATGAAACATACAGTCTAGTGGTTCTTAATCAGGAAACTAGAAACTACATTGGTATAGAAGAGGCAGATGACAAAGCCATAACTGAAATGATTCAGGCAAAGGGGAAATTGGAAGAGATGTTTTACCAGAGGAAAGATTGTCAGATGGTCTGGAATTGATTAGGAAGGAGAAACTGATGACAAGCCTTTTTACTTAGGATTTCTGTCACACACAGAAAAAAAGAGAGAATAAGGAAAATTAAAAAGAGAACAAAGAAACTATATAAAATGAAGAGAGGAAGAAGAATGAGAAGAAAGGGAGAAAATAAATGAAAATGAATGGATCAAGTCTCTCTGTGTGTTTGAGAGAGAAAGGGAGAGAGAGAGAGAAAGGAAGTTGAAGAACAAACAAAATAGACAATACTGATTAGAAACTCAAATTTGGGTAGACATAATAAAAGTGAAAAGGAGAATTAGAGGAAGTAGCAATAGAAACAGAGAAAAGAGAATTAAGAAGTATACATGGGGAGAGTTACTGTCCAGGCCTGAGAAAGAACGAGTACAGGAGGAAATGTGAATCCTATGATGGGGTGGAGATAGTAGGAGACAGAGAAAATAGGCTGCTGAGTGAGACAAGCACTAGTCGAAAAAGTAGGAGTGCAGGTAGATGAAAAAAGAAATAGTCATAATTGATAAGTGGAAAAATTTTTCTCATTTCATATTTTTCTAAGAAGTATCCTCTTTACCTTTCCATCATACTGTTATTTTTCTTGTATTATGTCCAACAATAATAAAAAGAAGTTGTAAACATTCTTCAGAAAAGGAAAAATATACTTGAAATCAAGCCAGATCAGTTACCATTGTGTCATTATTTCTATTCTCTATTATGAACACTTCTTCAAAATGTGAATGATGTTCACAGGGGCAGCAGATACTGTAATGCACCAAAGTTGTCAGAAGTTTAGTGTTTACACAGGGAATGTTAGCGTATTTAGCACTCCATCTCCACCCTCTCTATAAACAATTCTGTTTTACTGTAATGATACATCTCACTTGAATAAGCTTCCTAGAAACTAAAGTCCCTTTCAACACTAAGAGTCTAGATAATAAGGCTTTTGGCAAAATATTTTTTACTTTAGAAAGTCCAAACCATTAATTCTTAAAAGAAAAATCTTTCCACATTTTAAAGACAGTTTAGAAATATAGAAAAACTCAGAGAATAATGTAAGAAACACACAAGTACCTGTGATCTAGAATTAATAAAAGTTAGCATTTGATTATTTCTGCTTCCTCTCTTTATGCCCACGTGTATGTATTAAAAAAAAAAAACAGAACAATCAAAATTAACCTGGAATCCTCTTTTTCCCTTCCTCAGCCCTACTCCCATCTCTCCCACTCCCATCACCCCCCCCTTAGAGCAATCAATAAAATTAATTTTTTGTGCCTTTGTAGTCCATTTTAGTCTTTTTTAAAATTTACTATGTGTCCACACCCACACGGCCACATCAGTGAACATTATACGGCGTTACTTTGTGTGTTTTTAAAATCTATATAAATGCTGTCACATCATTGCACTTTTCTGCAGCTTGCTTTTTCCAGTCATTATTCTGTTTTCCAGATCTATTCATGTTGATAACTTACATCCAGTTCATCCTTTCTGTTGTTTAGTAACACAATATATTTTGTCTTTATTCCATTGTGGACATCTATTGCTTTTCATTTCTGCCAGTATAAACAATGATGAACATATGGCTACATGTTTCCTGGGACTTATGTGTGAGATGGTCTCCAGAGTGTATACCTTGAAGCTGAATTGGTGGATAGTAGGGTATACACATCTTAAGCTTTACTGGACTTTTCCAAATTAATTCAAATAATTTGCACTGATTTTCACTCTCACCAGGATTTCCTGTTGCTAATCCTCTATAATACTTGGCATTGTAAGATCTTTTTTTTAAATGCTTGCCAGTCTGATCGTATCATATTACTGTTTTAAGTTACATTTCTCTGATTACTACTATAAATCCTACTCTTACTCCTTATACTATATCACTGGCTAACAGTTTTTAATCTTTCCTCTGTGCTAAGCACTCTTCTAAGAACTTTTATGCATTAACTAATTTAAATCTTACAATTATTCTATGAGTTATTTATGATTTTTATCCTCATTGAATAGACAAGGAAACTGAGACCCAGCAAAGTTAAGTAAATTGTCCAAAGTCATATATCTTACAAGTGAGCTTAAGCATCATCATATGTATTTACCTTAGCATATTTTCCTCTTTTGTGAATTTAACATTATTATAATTTGCCCCATTATTATAATTTGCCTTTTATCAGGTTGCTTGTATTACTCTTATGGATTTATAGGAGTTCTTTACATATTCTGGGACTACCATTCCCTATATACACCAGTTATATTGCTCAATCAACTTCTGAGAAAAATGTATTAAAATCTGTCATAATTGATGATTTGTCCAATTCTTGTAATTCTGACAGTTTTGTCTACTATATTTCTAAGCTAGTTGTTAGGAGTTACAAGTTCTTTATTGATATACCATCTGTGTTCCTTCTTCCATTTATCATTATGTAGCATCTTCATATATTTACACTACTTTTTCACCTTAAATTATATTTTATTTGATATCTGTATTACTATAACATCTTTTTCTAAACTAGTCATTGCCTGATAAATTATTGTCATCCTTATTTGTGCTTTTCTATCACTGTCCCTCCTATTAGGCAATTATACATCCCTGCCCTGTTGATGTCAGGCTTGGCCATATGACTGACATTGGCCAAACAATGTAAAGAGAAGTGATATGTGCCACTTCCAAGCAGAGGTTTTAAGAGCCATCATGTTGTTCCTCTATTTTCTTTTTCCTCTTAATATGAGACTACCAATAGCATAGATAGAGGCTATGCCATCGCCTGGTTCCTGGATGGAAAACAAAAGAAGTAGTGCTGGAGCCGATCCCCAATAGACACGCAACATGAGTGAGAAATAAATCTTTGCTACTGGAAGCTGCTAAGATTTTTGTAGTCATATTTTTTTTAAATTCCAGACTAATGCAGCTTAATCTGATTTATAGAAGGCCTATATCTGAACCAAATTCCTTCACAAGCCCCTCAATTCTAGTTCCTATTAACCACTATGACTTTTATTTCTGTCTTTATTTACAGCACAAAGGGATTTCTCTTTCCTGATTTCAAGTTCAATGATGCATTCAAATGTGTTGGGGGTTATATTTCACTAGTATTTCTATGTACTTGAAGTAGAAGAGAAGAGTTCCCTCATTAGCTCAGATTATCATATTTATCCAGAAATTTACAACACTTGGCTTTTGAAGTAAAACACTACCACTTGGTTGCTTAAGATTATTTTTGAAGGTTTTGATTCTATGAGAAATTATCAATAACATCATAGGAGTTTTGGTGCTTAAACATTGAATTTCAATATGTGTTACATATCTTTTCTCTCCAGGTTCTCATTTGTTTCATGAAACAAGATAGAACTAGTGGTTGATCCTAAGTACAAAGAGGTCATTTGAATATTTCTCAGTTTTTAAGACTAAATACAATTGCACGTTTCAAAAGATTATCTTCTCTAACTTTAACCAGAAACTATGACAAGCATCCCAATTTTAAGTAGGTTCATTTTTCCCAAGTAGAGTACTGCAACAGTTGCAGAAAATTTCACCAACTAAGAGAAAGCTGTGTTCTTAGTTCCTTCCTTATGCTCATGTGCTTAAGGAGGTTCTCTTGAAACATGAAGAGAGCGCAGCAGAGGGCAAAGTGAGCAGAAATAATTTGCTACTTGAGGCAGATAGCAGCAGCTTGAACTCTTACGGCATGTGAGAGAGGCAATTTCAGGGAAAAGTCATGCATTTATGAAAAAAACGTGTGTGTGCGTTTATACACACACACATAGGAGAGTCTGCATGCAGGTAGTTGAGTGTGGTGTGAATATAAACATATATAATAAAAGATTTTTAATGTTTCAGTTTAAAAACTGCAAATGGATTTTAGCATTAGAAATCATAGTAAATCAAGTCAAACCCAAACACACTTATTTGTCATGAGAATGAGAATCAAAGTTTTTTAATATTATCTTTAATTTGTCCTAATGGATTCATCTAGATTTCCAATTTATAAATAATAGTTAAAGACTGACTTGTAATTCACAAACTACAAAAATGAAAAAACTACTATTATTCCTTATTAAATAATAGACTTCAGCTTCTTCACTGAGTGTAGACTCATGTATTTCATACAGGAATATCTGGAAAAACTAAACTTGTTAAAATGCAGTGATTTCTGATTATGCCACAAAAGAATTCCAAATAGTCATTTAAAAAAGAAAAATGGCCATCCTTCTTTTTAGAGTATGTATAAAACTTCACATACTACTTGGTCCTGTACATAGAGATGTAAACACTTCAGAAATGAATTTAATATTTCCCTTGCACCTTAGAGAAACTGTGGATCCTAAGGTAATACACCTCTGCAATATAATATTAATAAGATTTTGGTTTGAAGTTAATACCCTTTTAAAAGGAAGGAATACGTAACATAATTAATGCATTTTACCTTTGTTAAATACCAAGAAAACATCTATTACAACTAAATCTATTAGATCTATTACATCTAAAACAACTAACTGCTATTATCAGTTAGTCTGAAAAACTGGTTGTCAGTGAGCAATTCTATTTTAATTGAGTATACATAAAATCAATTGGCTGAAAAATTGCAAATATTGTTGAAGCAACTATAAAGATTGGCTTATTACATTCTGGGAGAACAAAAGCACACCAGTTTCAAGGTTTGACACATAGTTCAAAGACCATGAAGTTCAGACTTTGTGTGTGACTGTGCCTGCCTTCAAGGGGAAGGGACATGGAGAGGTGAGGACAATATATGCTGGGGTCATTTTCATTTGTACCCCCTTGGCACTTACAGATGTAAGAAAACCTAATAATTGAGAATGTCTTATGAAACAAGAAATGGGATAAGTATTTAGGAAGGATGTCATAGAAATGGTTTGTTTGTTTTCATCAAAATAGACTGCTTTTTGTCATGCAAAGGAACACTTAACTGTTTCTCTAAAATAAGCAAATAGAGAAACTAGACAAGTTTCCATTTTCTTAGGATTATTAGTTGTGAATCAATAGTATCCCCCAAGTTAGCAAAGGTTGTGAGAATCAACATGCATCCTACTGTACAAAAGTCTCCCAATAATATCATGGCCATGTCTCCCAAACATTTGATTCCAATATTAGGAGTAGTAATTACTCCTATACTGTGGGATTAAGCAATTTTTTTTAAACCACATATATGGGGAGTTAGAATGTGAGGGAAAATGCAGTTCCTTTCTAATGTCTAATGTTTACTCATCCTATATTTGAGTAAATAAAAGAAACACTCAAGCTATTCTTCCCAAAATAAAGAAGATTGGCTTCATTTGATTGAATTTCCAAAACCACAACTACTCTTTACCACTCGGAAAACATAATATCCTGCCTCTAATGCAAGTCTATTCTTTAAAAATCATCACTTGGCTTTGTCTCTAAGTTTAATATTTTTGATTCCATCTAAAATTACTCTAAAGACTATAACATCAAAAGGTTTGGAGTAAATGTGTGGTGGGGAGGGCACAAAAGTTCATAGGTAATGTCTAGGTATACCAACAGGAGAAAAGGTAACTGTTGAGAACTTGATAAAACTATCAAAAATATATATGAGTATGTGGCAGATAGTCTTAACTATAGTCTTCATGATTCCCACTTCCTGGTATTTACGCCTGGTGTAATTCCCTCCACTGCAGTGTGGGAATAATCTGTGACTTTCTTCCAACTAATAGATATGGCAAAGGTGATAGGATGTATTTGATTACATGACCATTATTGTTTTATATAAGACATTAGTGCCCGTCTTGTTGGAATCTCTCACTATCTTGTGAACTTTGAAGAAGCAAGCTGCAGTGTTATGAGCTGCCCTGTGGAGAGGGTCACATGGCAAGGAACTATAGGAGACCTCTGGCTGGCAGCCAACAAGAAACCGAGGTCCTCATTCTGCCAGCCTGCAAGGAACTGAATGCAGCCAAAACCACATGAAGCAGATCCTTTCCCCCTTGGAAGCAGATCCTTTCCCTGTTGAGCCTCTGATGAGAACCCAGTCCTGGCCAACTCCTTGATTTTAGCCTTGCAGAGGACCCAATTATGTCATGCTCAGAATCCTGACTCATAGAAACTGTAAGATAATAAATGTGTGTTGTTTATACCACTAAATTTGTGGTAATATTGTTATGCAGCAATAGGAAACTAATACAGGTACAACATTGGCAGAAGCATAACATCTTAAAGTAGTTTTTTTTCCCTCTGTCTAAAACCGGGAAAGAACTAGGAACCCTTTAAAATATATACCATCTTTCTAGCTGTAGAAAGAATGGTGGTATGTTGTTCTGAAAATAAATATAGTGGTAACTTGAAAGTATCTATAATGCCTGATACATAGTAACTACTTAATAAATTTTACTTATTGACAGTGATAGTTAATAGTAGGAAGAGTTTTAGTTGCTACTTAATAACAACGACCCTTTGAAAACTACCATTTTTCATGCCATCCAGCAATGCTAAAATTCATTTTCCCCTCAAAGACTCTGCATTTATATGTTCTAAATATATTTGGGAGCCTACTCAATTATAATAAAAATAATTTGTTGAAAAATGACTCATAGATTAATGAAATTCTGAAATATAGCCCAGACCTAGGAAAACTTTTCTTTTGTGACTGAATATTCTAACAGTGACAGCTAGCTCCAGAGTTTCTATGTTGTGTGTGTATCTCCTTCTGGAGACAAACTGCTTGTTTTCAAACTCCTGTTTTATGACTTACTCACTATGAACCTTGAAGAAGTTACTTACCTCTGATACTCAGTTCCCTTATCTGTAAAATAAGAACAATAATATTATATACTTCATAGAGTTGCTATGAAGAATGAGTACCTTCATTTAAAGAAAACTGAACAATGTCTAATACATATACGTTGTTCAATAAATGTTAGCTATTATTATAAAAAACTATTCTCCTTTCAAAATGAAGTATAGAAAGCAAAGTCTATGTATAAGATTCAATTGAAAACGTACCAGAGTAAGCAGTGAAAAATACATCCCCTTTTCCTAGCCACCCTATTTCTTCCTCAGAGACAAGTGCTTTTACATCTTCACGTGTTCTACCAGGATAATCTAGGCACATCCACACACATTTCTAGACAGCGGAGAACCCCTCTTGTTTTTTATCCATTGTACTGGACAATCAATGGACTCTTTCTATTTGGAAACTCATGTTTTTCAGTTCTGGGAAATTTCTTAAATTATTTTATTAATTTTTCCATAACCTCAGTTTTCTCTTTCTAGAAGTCTTTTTCAAATGGTGAAGCTCCTGGGCTGTACCCCAATTAAAAAGAAAAAGAAATTTTAGCATTTTCTGTCCCTTCATCTCTTTGTCTGTTTGCTCAAATTTCTGGAGGATTTTACCTACTTCATATTCCAAATATTCTATTGATTTTTTAAAATTTTTGTTATAATGATTTTAATTTCCAATAACACGTTTTTGTTTTCAAAATAATCCTTATGATATCCTCCTATTCTTGATTTATAGTTGCAATATCTTTTCTTATCTCTCCAAATATACTGATTGTTTTTTTCCCCTAAGTTACCTTCTTTCTGTATAGTTTGTTTCCTCAAAGTTGCTTTATTTTTCTATTTATGTGTTTGTTTTGGTCTTTGTCTTTCATGTGAGGAGGCAGATACATAGATACCAGTGTTCTCAGAACAGAGTGGGGAAAGGCACTGAGGGGCGTTCTCAGAATTCTGCATGCATATGCTCACTTATTCCCATGTTTTAGGTTTGGTACCAATCAACTGAGCCTGTCACTGTCTTAATCCAGATATCTTCTATTTTTTTTCTCTCCAGAAAATAAACCTCTAGCTTTATGTTTGAACAGAGAAAGGACAGTCATTCAGTGGAATGAAGTGCAGGAGGAGATTTGAATTTGTCTATCAAACAACCCTTAACCTCTCTTCCTTGTATTACGTTTTCTGCCAGTTCCTGAACTTATTGAGGATTTTGTTGTGTAAATCAGGTTATTCCTTACTTTCTCCACTGCCAGTTTAGAGTTTGGCTTTCTAAGGTTCTGGTAAGTCTAGTTCCTGTCCTTTCCAGCTTCAAAATTGTATTGGCTTTGGCTATTCTCCTGGCATCCTCATCCTAGTGAATTTATGTCTTAAAAATATCCCTTTACTGTAAACTTTAGTTGGGTTTCACAAAGAAGCTTGATTGGATGTGTATATTTAATTGGTCATTTTTCTTGAGCTACATTTCAAATATGAAGTTGTTTATAATTTTCAACCACATTAGTACTTGAATTCCAGGAAGCATTTGACTTTTCTGATCACATTCTTCTTTTTGAGAAAACACTCTCTTTACTCTGATTTCAAACTTTCCTTCTTTTCTACCTCTGTCACTGTTCTTCTTGCTCTCATCTGACATATTTTCTTTATCTGACCTTTAAATAATGGAGTTCCTCAGAAATGAGTCTTAGCCATTTTTTTCTGCTCACTTGTAATCCTTTCCATATAGCGTTTCTGAAAATGAGGTCCTCTGACCATCTGCGGTAGAAGTACAAGTGATAAAATGCACATCATGAGATCCTACTCTAGACCTGATAAATCAATCTTTCCAAATGTGACATGGGAATATGCATTTTTAATTATCTCCTGCCACAATTCTTTCATATAATAAAATTTAAGACACACTTCCAGAGAAAATCTCATCCATGGCTATAATAGTTACAATTTTTTGCATACCAGATTAGCCCAAAACTTAGTGCTTAAAACAATAATAAATGTTTAGTGCCTCTCAGAATTCAAGAGCAGTTTGGCTAGGTGGCACTGGCTTGGTTTTTCTCACAAAATTGTGTTGGGAAACAACCCTCTATACGTCTCTCATGTTTCCATATATCTTGCAAATGATGCATTAACTGCTCTTATATTCCCAACTATCCTTCCAACAATGTTTGTATAGTGAACAGGCTTGGAAAGTCAAGATAGTGACTACCTCCAGAAATAAGGGCAAATTTGCTTACAGTCCAGTATAATAAAGATAATATATCTCTCCAGAGCAAAGGGAAGATTTGTTTGCAAGCCATTATAAAATATTTGGTCCCTCAAGCTTGGGTTTCTTCAGCTGTGATGCATATAACATCACTCCTGTAGGACTTAGGGAGTAAAAAGCAACTATGAAGCTCATGCTGCCTGCTGTGATGTGAATAATAAAGTTCTTTGTCCTTCATCTTGGAGTCATGTATCGTCTAACAGCATCTGTGAAACTGTGGCCGACTGACTTGTCATCTGACGAGTAGGGTAAAATCTCAGACACCTCACAGTGCTTGAGAGGATACAGTCAGATATAAGCAGGGCTATACTAATCTGCAGGCTTGACTGGAGCTGGAACACTCACTTCCAGGAGGGCTCACCCACATGTCTAGCATATTAGTGCTGTCTGTTGATATCTCAGTTCCTCTCCGTGATGGACTTTCCAAAGGCTAATTGAATGTCCTCATGATATGGTGGCTGACTTCTCCCAGAGAGCAAGGTGGAAGCAGCAATTCCCTTTATGACCTAGCCTAGGATATCACACATGATCATCTCCTTTGTATTCTATCAGGCACACAAATCAGACCTGTTTCAGTGTGGAAGGAGAGTACACAAGGGAGTGAATTTTAGGAGATGGCAATCATTGGAGGCCATATTGGAGGCTGGATACCACAATGACAATGTCTTTAATTACCATTTATACACAGGTTGACTTACAAAGTTATAGCTCCATCCCAGAGTTCTCTGAGGTCCAGCTCCACATATTCAATTATCTGCTTAACCTCTCCATTTGGATGTTTCAAAAGTGACTCAAATCCAACATGAACAAACTGAACTATTGATTCCCTTCTCCCCCACAAACCTGCCTGGTTCTTTTCCAGGGTTAAATATTAGTGAATATCAACACGATCAATTTAGTTGCAGAAGCCAAAAATCCAGGAATCATCACTGATATATTCCTCTACCTCACATACAATCTATCACCAATCCTTCACTTCCTAAATATTTTCCAAATATTCATTCACTTCTTTCTATCTCCACCACTACTACAGTAGCCCAAGCTACTATTATCTCTCATTTGGACTACTGCAATAGCTTCCTAACTGGTTTCTCCCCCCAATATCAAATCCTTACTCCACACAGTGAAAGGATTATCTCTTTTACAATGTAAATCAGATCATATCACTCTCCTGCTTAAATCCATTCAAAATCCTGAGAATCATTGGAGGCCGTCTTGGAGGCCTTGAGAGTCAAATATAAGCTGTTTATTACAGAAGATCTTGACATCAACTGGCTCTTTTTTTTTTTTTTAATTTTTTGTTTATTGCAGTAACATTGGTTTGTAACATTGTAAAAATTTCAGGTGTACATCATTATACTTCTATTTCTGCATAGATTACATCATGTTCACCACCCAAATACTAATTACAACCCATCACCACACACATGTACCAAATTATCCCTTTCACCCTCCTCCCTCCCCCCTTCCCCTCTGGTAACCACCAATCCAACTGGCTCTTGCCTCTAGCTCCTTTCTGTTTTTCACTAACTACACTAACACCACATGACTCTTCTTTTCAGCTCCTCAAAGGTACAACACTTCCTTATAATTTATGGGTATCTAACAGACCATAGGATGGTTGCTCTTTTCCTGCCTCCTACTTATTTCTACTAATTTTTCGTATCTTCGCTCAAACATTACTTCCATGGGATAGTAGGGCTGATCCTAGACTATACAGAGTTTTTGTATAAATTAAAGCCACCCTGTCTGCAATAACACAGCCCCACTAACACAAAGCTTGGTAAAGGAGGGCACCTTTGGGAAACGAAAACAGCTCCCTTTCCTCTGGGCACATGCAACCAACTTGTTGTACAGTGCAATAAATGCATAACCCTATGAGTAACTCCACAGGGAAGGCTTCCATGACCCCCACATTCCAGACTAGATCAGGACCTTTTATTTGTAGCTCTCGTCCCTCACTACACTTGACTTTCATAGCACTCAATATAATTTATACTTATATATGGATCTGTGTGATCATGTCATTAATGTCTACCTCCTCCACTAGAGTGTAAGCACTAAAAGGGAAGAAACTGTGTCTCTTCAGGTCAGTAATGCATCCATCCGCAGTGCCTAACACAATGCTTGACATAAGGTGCTTAATACATATTTACTAAATGTGAATGTATGCACATACACACATATAAATGTAAGTATGCCTTAATGGACATTGATAATTTTATGAATAATACTGTTTCAAAGTTCCCTGGTTAAAAAAAAAATGCCGCCAGATAAACTAGTTCCAGGAAATAATAGGTCAGACAGAACAGACTGGGTACCTGAGTAATAGAATAGAATAGATTCTTTGAATGAATTCAAATCAGTGATAGCTTACTGTTAGTTTCTGAATAAAAATATAACAGTTTATAACACCTAAACTGTATTTAAAGATAAAACCAATTTAATACATAAACTGACAACTGAACTTTGGTAAGGAGAAATATGAAGAAACCATTTTAACATACATTGAAATTTTACTAGTATGATAATAAAAAAGATCTATCTAAAACACTTTTCCTTCCATGTTTCAGTTTTATCAAATTATTTAAGAATTGAAACCTGAAACCTATCACTTCAAGCTTATCAGGAATTGTACAGGAATTTAATAGCCATTGGTATTTTTAAAATTTTCTCTAGTGTTAGCTATTTTCTAACATTCTTGTCATTGCCTTCTCAGTCCCTTTCACTTGCCACATATTTATTGACTTCTCATCTTCTATGATAATCTTTTTCTTTAACTATGCATAAACAGCTCTCAGTCTTACATAAAAGCAATTAGCTATATAATGTTAAGTCACTTCCTATTTATGGACCTTCTCAGCTTATCTGGTAAATTACAAAATTGGGCTCAAAGATGTCTAAGACCCATTCATATTCTATCATTCTATAACTGATCTTCATTTCATTACAAAGACACAACATAAAACATAAAATATTTATTGTCATTAAAAGTATTAGAAACATTTTTAGAAAGGGTGCAATGCTGAGAGGATGAAGCTGGAAATGGCATACATAGGAATCTCCAGGAGCCAGAGAGCACCATGGAACAAAGTAGTGAGAAATGTTTTCCTGGACGAGGAGTGCTATGGTTTGAAAGTTTGTGTTCTCCCAAAATCCATATGTTGAATTCCTAATGCATAATGTGATGGTATTAGGAGGTGGTACATTTGGGAGGTGATTAGGTGATGAGGTTGGAGCCCTCATGAATGAGATAAATGCCCTTATAAAAGAAGCCCAAGAGAGCTCCCTTCCCCCTTCTGCGGTGTGAGACTATCAGAAGAAGTCTGTGACCCAGAAGAGGGCCCTCATCCGACCATGCTGGCACACTGATCTTAGACTTCCAAGTCAGAACTATGAGAAGATCAGAACCGTGAGAAATAAGTTTCTTCTGTTTATAAGGTACCCAGTCTGTAGTATTTTGTTATAGCAGCCCAGATGGACTAAGGTGAGGAGGGACTTAGGTCGTGGTGGATATTGAAGGAGAATTATAACTTAAATAAGTTTACCTTAAAACTTTGGATGACATTTGAGGTGGGAAAAAAAAAGTGAAAGCAAGTCCCACAATGGAGAATGTTTGCATTCAAAGTAGTGAGGTTAAGAAAGGGAAAATGAGGAATAATCTTGAAGTGGAGCCAGGTTAGAGAAGGCCTTGCTAACTTTCCAAACAATTTTGGACGTTGCCCTGTATACACTGGGGAACTATTGAGTTTTTATTTAAGGGCATAATTGGTAGTAATATGATGAAGGTGATGTTTTAGAAAAATAAATCTAGAAATGGTATGCAAGACAGACTAAAGTAAACGGACATTGCATGCTATAGAAATATAACATATGTATTACAAAAATTGATTGACAAATAAGGAAGTAGCTTTTTTGTAAAAATCAACCTAGTCCAAATATAAAAAGTAAATATGATTTAAGACATTTTGTAAATGTTTTATAAGAAAACATTGATGTGAAGTTTCTTGTAATTATGAAAATCACAGTAAAGAGAAAAAAGGAAGCCATTATAATGTACATGCTGAATATTCAGATTTCAAGAACTTGGCTTTATGGATTGTAAATATAATTAAAGATAGCACAATGTGCTTTTAATTTGGTAGGAATTTCTTTATCCTGGCATATGGCCAGAATCAATAGCACTAATGGTTTTAAGTGGCCTGGAGTTACCCTGTACACATGAACATGTCAATTCTAAGTCCGAATAATCAGAGTTTGCCCATGTATTTACTCTCCATTTTATCATTTATATGGTCAATGCGTGCTTATGTCCTTTAATGAAAGCTAAAATGTTGAATAATCAAAACATATTCATATTTATTTACGACCATAGCTACCAAATCCAAAATCTGGGCATACAATCTTACAAAAATTTTTTATGAATTACAAAATACTTACAGAGAGAAGAAATTGATTTTAGTTCTACATATAATAAACTGCTTTGTTGAAAATGATAAAACTTTATGAAACTATGACTGTCTCATAAACCCTAAAATATGTGTCTAGTGATCTGGTGATTTTTAAAATAAGGAATCTGCTCTACAAAAACAAATAATTATTGGGAGAAATGAGAAGAATGAGGGCAACAAATAAACCTAAGGAGGCCACATTTATTTGAGCTGAACCTTAAAGACTCCATTCATTGGTTCCAAAATCAATTATTGATGGGCCTCTGTGGACTAGGCACCATGCTGGAGTTGCAACTGTAGGCAGGCATACATGAGTTTTACCCTCATAGAGCTTATAGTTTTGTGGGGAAATATGTTTTATTAAAGTCAATAAAATAAATAAGGCAAAATTAGGGGTTATGATAAATTCTATATATAAAAGCATATATTGTTGTATATGATAATGAAGATAAGGAGCTGCATTAGTCAGTTTTGCTACAGCAGGAAACAACTCAAAAATCTCAATGGCACATTACATGGCAGTTACAGATAACCTGCTGGACTCAACTTGGCTCAATTTCATATGTCTTCTCATTCTAGGACCTACTTTGAAGGAGTAGCCACTACTTGGGCATGCTGGGGATTTTTGGCACAGGGAACAGGCTCAAAGAGGGCAGACCCAAACCATGCAAACTTATTTAAAGTTTCTGATTAGTCATAATGTGTTGTATTCCCTTGGCCAAATTAAATCATACGGTCAAGCCCAAAGGCAATAGAGTGGGGAAGTATACTCCACCAACAGGAAATCATGGCAAGGGTAGAAAGGCAAGTAATTAAGACCAAGTAATACAATTTGCCACATTAGCCTACTAGAGATAGAGTGGTCAGGAAAGTTCTGTCTTAGGAGGTAGCTTCTGATCTGAGACCTGAAAGCTAAGACGAATCTAGCCAAGTTTAGATAGGGGGAAATCATTTCAGACAGAAGGACTAGCAAGTGTAAATTTTCTGTGGTGAGAAATTGCTTGGAGTATGCTAAGAAATATTAGAAGCCAGTGTGGTTGTAGTATAGAGAGCAAGGTTTAGAACAGAAAGAGATGAGGATTGAAATGGAGAAAAAGTCCATTCATAGAAAGCATTGTAGTACGTGGCAAGGAGACTGGTGTCTACAGTACAGACCAGTAAATGAATAGAATTTCAAAAAGTACAAATATCAAAAGATGCAAAAGTCTAATAGTTGTGTGATATATTTTGGGATATGATGAAAAGTGTGGTGTGACTAGAAGATAGCGTTCATGTGCATGGAAGTGGCTTAGAGTGAAGGACAGTAGGAATAGAAAGGCAGTTTAAAGATAAAATATGATTCAGCAGTAAATGCAACAGACTTTGGAAATTTATTGGAGGTTCTTGCTGGGAGTACTAATTAGTGACTCTAAAAGTTTCAAGTTTGGGGATTGTATCAGTTAGCTTTTCTTGCAGGACAAAGAAAATTTACTAGCTTATATGATAACCATTTATTCACCTCACAATTTTGTGTTAGTGACTTTGACTGGGTTCAGCTGGAAGGCTTTTCAGGTCTCATTTAGACTCTCTCATGTGTCTATGATCAGTTGCTAATCATCTAAGTGGATCTAATTTTGAAGATTAGAAATTTTGGCTACAGCAACAGGCACAACTGGGCCCATGTCTCTCATCATCCAACATGCTAATCCAGATTTGTTCACATGATGCCTCACCAGAGTTCAAAGAGAGGGAGTGCAAATATATACATGACTTCCTGAGACTTGGGCTCAGAACTAACATAATGTTTAACTTTTTGAGGAACCACCATACTGTTTTCCATAGTGGCTGCACCATTTTACATTCACACTAACAGTGTACAAAGGTTCCGATTTCTTCACATTTTCACCAACATTTGTTATCTTTTTTTTTCATAATAGCCATTCTAACATGTGAGAGGTGGTGGTTTTGATTTGCGTTTCCCTGTTGATTACTGAAGGTAAGCATCTTTTCATATACCTGTTGGCCATTTGGGTGTCTTCATTGTAGAAATGTTTATTCAAGTTTTTTGCCAATTTTTAACTGGGTTATTTGATTTTTTACTATTAAAAATTACCATATGATCCCATAATCCCACTTCTGGTTATATGTCCAAAAGAAGTGAAATCAAGATCTTGAAGAGATATATGCACTCCTCTGTGCATTGCAGCATTATTCACAATAACCAAGATACGGAAACAATCTTCATGTCTATCAACAGATGACTGGATAAAGAAAAGGTGGTATATACATATAGTGGAATTATTCAGCCTTAAAACAGAAGGAAATCCTGCCATGTGCATCAACATGAATGAACCTGGAAGACATTAGGCTAAGTGAAATAAGCCAGTCATAGAAAGAGAAATACTGCATGATTTCACTTATATGAGTATCAAAAATAGTCAAACTCAGAAAGAGAGAGTAGAATGAAGGTTGATAGGAGCTGGTGGGAGAGGAATACAGGGAGTTGCTATTGAAAGGGTATAAAGTTTTAGCTATATAAGATGAATAAATTCTAGGGATCTGCTGTACAACATTATATACAGCATAGCTAACAATACTGTATTGTATACTTAAAGATCTGTTAAGAGAGGAGATATGTTATGTGTTCTTACCACACACACACAACAAAAGAACCAACGCCATGTCCCCTTTGCTGCATTCTGTTGGATAAAAGAAATCACAAAATAAGCTCATCTTCAAGCAATGGAGAAATAGATGTCATCTCTTGATGGAAGGAGCCATAAACAAATTGAAAAGAGGCATATATACAGAGAGTGATAAAGAAACATGACCATTTTTTTTGCAATCTATAACAGCTTCCTTATCAAAATAGGTAAGGCAGATCAGAGAGAATGCTTGAGAGATAAGATGATGCATTTGGTTTGAGATGTTTCTACAATTCCTGGGTAGACGAAAACGTTTCTTATGCAGTTGGGCATTGTGTTTTAAAGTGCAGAGAATTACAAGCTAGAGATATAGATTTTAGAGCCATTAGTTTATAAATGAAAGTTCAAATTGTAAGAGTTGATGATAGCCTCCAGAAAGAGCATGTGATATGTAAAGATAAGAGAACTAAAGAAAACTTGGAAAACAGAAAATTTAAAGTATAGGCATAATAATAAAAACAAATGAGTGATTAGTTAAGGACATAGGAGAAGAAGAGAGGAAAGAAAAGATACAAAGGCCAAGGAAATGAAGAGTTTTGTAAAGGATGGATCAGAGAGATCAGTGATTTCCAATCTGGAAAGTCATGGTAGCCTAGCTTGCTGTAGACCAATCTCCCAACCCATAACAACCATAAAATCTGAATAATATATGTTTTAAAAATTTAGTTTGAAAGCATCACAGCCTCTAAGGCAGCAAAGATTTCTTTAAGAGCTAAGATCCCAGAGAGAAGAGAAGCACAGAGAGATGGACTTGATGGGCTTGAAAAAAGTCAGTGTCAAGAAGTAGAGAAGCTGAGCAGAGCTTACATGGCAGGCCTACAGAACTTGGAAGACAAAAAAAGTGGTGTTCAGGGACTACCAAGGATGAAGGATCTTGGTAAATATCCCAGAGTTTTCACTGAATTCCTTGAGAGGTCATTCCACAGGAGTAGGAGTGAACCAGGAATGAGATAAACCTTGTAAAGACTTCCAATCAATTCAATGCATGTTTGAATTAAGGTGAAATGTCCATACTGTAAGTTCCTGCCAATAGCAAAAGCATATCCTCTTTGGAGAAATGTAATATTAGTAAGTCAAATTATCCCCTCAATATTTCATCCACAATGTCTCACATCAATCAAAAATTGATGGACATAATTAGAGACTGGACCAAAAGTCTAAAAACCAAGTAAAAAGAGTAGAAACATAACTATAGGAGATTCAGATTTTGGAGTTATTAGACATCAACTCTAAAATTACTGTTATTAGTGTGTTTAAGAAATTAGATTACAGAATTCAATTTTGCTGTAGACCTGAAACTACTATGAAACTGAAACTGCTATATAAAATAGTCTTTTAGAAATTTTTAGAAATATCAAATAAAACAGAATCAAATGGAAATTTTACAAATGAAATGCAAAAAGAGCCAAAATAGCCAAAATAATCTTGAAAAATAAAAACATGGATAATTTATACTATCAATTATCAAGATTCATTTTAAAGCTACAGTAATTAAAAGTTTGGTACTGGCACAAGGATAGACAAATAGACCAATGGAATCAAGAGTCCAGAGACAGATTCAGACCTATATGGGCACTTGATTACGACAAAAGTAGCACAAGAGATTAGTGGTAAAAGAATGTTCTTTTTAATAAATGATGCTGAGTCAATAGGATACCCATATGTGAAAAAAGAAACCTTGACACATATCTCACCCGATTCACAAAAATTAATTCCATATGAATTTTAGATATAATCAGATAAGGTAAAAAAGTAAAGTTTCTAGATAACAGAGGAGAATATTTTCATGACTTCAGGGTAGGCAAATGTTTTTTAAACAGGAACAATAAAGCACTAACCATGAAGTATATGTTGGACTTCATCACAATGAAGACTTCTGTTCATCAGAAGACACCTTTAAGAGAATGAAAAGATAAGCCTTATAAGTGGGAAATATATTTGTTATAAATATAATCAATCAAAGACTCATATCCAGAACATATAAGGAACTCCTACCAATGAGTTTAGAAAATTAGACAGCCTAATAGAAAACTGAACAAATGACATAAATAAATACTTTTAAAAAAGAGTATCTGAATGCCCTATCAAAGCATATGAAAAGATTCTCAGTCTAATTAGAAATCATGGAAGTTTAGTTTAAAACTGTAATGAGATAATACTCCATTTTCTCACCAACGGGTAGTTACTGTTGGTGGGATGCACAATTTGTGTAACCATTCTAGAAAACTGTTTCATGGTAGCTATAAAGCTTAACACATGCATACCACTCCTAGTAATTCTACTCCTTGGTATATACTCAAACAGAAATACATCCACATGTTCATCAAAGAACAAGTACATAAATATTTTTGGCAGTAGCATTCATATTAGCCTAAAACTGGAAACAATCTAAATGAATAAATAGATCACAATAGAATAAATACATTGCAGTATATGCATAGAGTAGAAAAATATTGATAAATAAACTATTGTCACTGGAAAAACATAGATCGATCTCAAAATCACAATATGAACAAAGGAATCCAGACACAAACCAATTCATGCTGTGGGCTTCCATCTATATAAAGTTTAATTAATCTATTGTCATAGAACTCAGAATGGTAATTTTAGGGTAGAGGATGAGAAGGACATACTGGTGGTTACATCAGTGTGTAAGTCATCAAGCTTTTTACTTAGAATTTGTATACTTTTCTGTATATACTTTATACCTTAATGGAAAATTTTATTCAAAAAAATAAAAGGATAGTTTCTAATGGATTAAGGAGTGAATTGAAGGCCAAAAAAAAAAAAGGGAGCCATGATAAAGTAACCTTCTTTTAAGAAGTTTGGCTGTGAAGGTAAAGATAGAGAAGAAGATGAGTTCTAGGGAAATTAGGATAGTGTAGATTAGTGCATAATATTTGCAAACTAAGCACTAGATTGGGAGAACTTAAAAATGCATTTCATAAAAAGAAGTCCTTTGGTTGAGTATATGGCTTTGTTGGGGGAAGAGGGAGAATCTCCCTCTGCCCTTTCCCTTAAGGTTCTTATGGCTGGCCAAATAATTAACAAGACAGGTTAGCAGGAGAAAATAATACCAAGTTTAATAACATGTATACATTGGAGAAAGCAGGGACACTGCGTTTCTCAACACAATAGCAGAAAGTCTCGTCTTAAATACCATGTTCAGCCAACGACAAAGGAGGATGTTGGGGGTGGGGGGAGTCAGTTACAGGAGATTACCACTAAAGCACAGTAAACAAGAGTAAGGTTATTATGCAGATTTAAGGTCTCAACTTCCACATTGATTAGTCTCTAGAAATGAGGCCATCCCCCCCTCTTCCCAAAACAGAGAGGGAGACACCTTTACAAATGGAGATTTCCCTTATAAATGTAAATGTTTGTCTGGCAACTCCTTGCAGGGCCATCCAGAGAATGTGGCGGAGAGACAGAACTTCCGATAAGATGGGCTTGTTGGTGCCTTTCCTATTGTAACATTTATCGTACATTATCTTTACAACCATCGTGATAAAAGATCTGTTCCAGGAAAGAGCCACCATGTCAAATTCTTTAGGCAGTTAGTAGGGGAGGTCAAATGTCCCTCAGAGAAAACAATCAAGGTAAAGAGATATATTTTAGGATGGCCAAATCTTGATCTCCCACAGCTTGAATCAATTTTTCATGGGTTTTATTTTGGAGTCAAATTATTGGAAGATAGTTGTGGAATTTATCAGATTAAGACTGATCTGCCTCAGATTGTCTAATTTTTCAAAATTTTGCTTGCATAATCCCTAAAAAAAGATTGAAAAAAATCTATTTGCCTTGTGGCACATTTAAAGTTGACACCCCAAAATGGTTTTATCATAAGTTTAAATACATAAAAAAGTATTTTCCAGTATATCTTATCTCATATATGTGCTTGAAGTATATTTTCTTGTAAAAACTTGAAGTTGCAGTTAAAACTTCTGCATTTTATACGTTTGTCATACAAATTAATTGATAGATCTAGTTCTTAGAGTCAAAATAATCAGTTAATTCAGATTTATTTTGTCAGAAAAAGTCTGAAATATTTTTTAATTCAAATAAATGTATTCATACACGTTCATGTGACAGCCTTCTCATTTATGAATTACAGTTCTTGCCATTTGTCTCCTGGATTAGTGTGTTTCTCAGCCTCAGCACTATTGACATTTTCAGCGAAATTATTTTTTGTGGAGGGCTCTCCTGAGTATTTTAGAATGTTTAGCAACACACCTGGCCTCTCTTCATTAAATGCCAACAGCACCTTTCCTCCCAGTTGTGGCAACCCAAAATGTCTCCAGACATTTCCAACTGTCCTCTGGGGGGCAAAATCACCCACAGGTGAGAACCATTGCCTTGGATAAATCAAGACATAGTTCCCTTCAATATTTCCCCCTCTAAATTTAGTTTGGATCTTAGGAGATTTTTCCTTTAGAACTAGCCCTTTGTGTGTTGCTTAGATTTTTTTACACCCTGGGGAAAGCACCTTAGTAAGATTTGAATGGGTAAGAGGTACTCCTTTCTTTCATAGAATAGAGCTTTAGTGAAAGGAGAGCTTAAGAACAAAGAACCAGTTGTTAGGTACCTTCTCAGGCAGATCCATTTTAGAAAAAGAGTGCATATGAAAGTTGGGGATCTGGAAATCCTTTCACCCCATAATTTATATCCCAGTGTATCACTCCCCCATTGCTTCACTTCCTTCCATATGCCATACAGACTCCATGGTACATCATGACAACTCCTTTTTTGCCAGCACCTTCAATGCCCTCAGCCCTTCAATCTATTAACAACATGCCTCAAACATTGGAGCAATTTAAACAATCACTTCTTCCATTGATACACTAGGGCTACTAAATGTTGGAAAAGAAGAAAATAAAACGTGTTTTTAGGTAACCAGACATTTGTAGTCTCACTTCATCTGAGATTTCAGCATTACTGAGGAATTCTCAGATGGTCAGCTTTTTGAATCTACAATATCTATTCCAATTTTTTACTTCTCACTTCAATCTTACAGTCTTATATCATATCTCTCCCAATAAATTAAGCTGCCTTCTAATTTACTGAGAAAACTGAGTCCATATAGTGTGAACAACCTCAATCTCCTGCATCTGCACCAACAACTTATCTATATCTCTAACTTACCTCCACCTCTTCTTCAGTTTCAGAGGAAGAGATCTTTTCTCTTCCAAAGTAAATTCTTCCACCTGTGTTCTTAATATCATCCCTTTCAGTCTCATTTAATTCCAGATTACACTATCAATTATTATCTCTTTCTGTGGCATAATCAACTTTTCCCTCTTGACTGGTTTGTTCCTCAGAGAGGTAAATATGTTCCCAGAAAAAAAATCTTTCTCTAAATTGTAGTCATCAAGAGTCTCTTCATCTGCCAATCACTCTTCAAAATACCTAAGTCAAGCTTCTACCACCACTTTTCTGAAACTCTAGTGGTAAAAGCCAACAGTAACCTCCTAATATACTCTTAGTCCTCACCTTATTTGATATAGCTATTCATGCCTTTAAAGTCCCTCCTCCACAGACTTCTGTAGTTTAGTTCTATTGGTCTTCCGCTCACTTGGCTGACCACTTTTTTTTCACATTTTTCTTTTCTATTGCCTCTCCCTTTCCAAACCACAAAATATTAATGTCATCTAGGGTGATATTATTAGTTTTATTCCCATTTATATGTTCTCCCTAGACAACCTAATCTCTGCCCATGGCTACAACTCCCATGGATAACCAAATAACTCTCAAATATTTGTCTCTGGGTCAGCCTTCTATCATAAGTGCCCAACTCTTATTTATAACTTCTTGTTGGATATTTCCATCTGGATGTCATATTAGTACCCGCAAACTCTACCTCCACAAACTCTGTACCCCAACAAGTCAGGAAGTTTTTTCTATTTTACATCCTAAAGATCTCAAAATTTTACCTCTCAAATTCTTCTGTGATGGCCTTAGTTTAGATCCTTATTATATTTTACTTGAACTTTTGAAGCAGCCTCCTAACTGGTCTCCCTGCAGCTGGTCTTGGTCGATTGAGTCTATTCTTCATTATCATCAATTTGACCTTTCCAAAATGCAAATCTGGCCATTATTCTTTTTCTTAATGCGTTTTCACTGATTGCTATTTTCCATAGGACAAAATTCAAATTCCTTAACAGGACATGCAAGAATATTCATTGATGTTCTGTCTCCTGCCTATCCCACCAGACATAATTTTACCACTTGTGTTCGCTGTAATTTTGCTCATTGAATCACTTATAAGAGGTTAGATTACACTGTAGCAACAGCCAACCTCAAGATCTTAGTGTCTCATAATAACAAAGTTTACTTTTTGCTTATGCAGTATGTCAATGGCAGGTTAGCTAGGAACTCTGTTTCATTTCCCTTCACTCTGGAACCACCATGCAGAGAATTTCTGATCACCATGGCAGAGGTAAAAACAACGTGGAAAATCACAAACTGACTCTTAAGATTTCACCTGAAAGTCACACCTATCACTTCATTTTATGAGGTATTTTCCAAAGTAAGTTACATTGCCACATTTAATGTCAAGAGAAGGGAGGAAATGAACCTCTGTCATGGGTCCTTAAGGAGGAATCTGGAATATATGAGAGCAGCCTCAATGAAAATTGTACTCACACACTGATTTCTCAACCTGGAATGTTCTTCTGCACCTTTCTATAAGATGTAAACACACAATCAGCTTTTAAGAATCATCTCATGGGCCACCCACTCTACAAAGTTTTTTCTCGCCGGTTCCTTCTTACGGCCCTCAATGAATGTTGTTCACTTATACAACAGCATTCAGAGTAATTCAATGCATTCGATAGATTGCATTTGTGTTTCCTCCCTCAGAACCATGAGCTTCTTGAGGAGAAAGTCTAGGTATTATTCACTTCGATGTCTCTAGCATTAAGTGCTGTGCCTAATGCATAGTAGATGCCCACTAAATTGTTTGAAAATAAATAATGTATGGTAAGATACTATTTTGAAATATTAACCAGTTTGTTCCCCCCCATTGATTAAATGCAGATATTTGATCATGAAGTTCAAATACCACTCATCTAGGGGGTCAAAGAGAAAAATTTGAATGCATATTCATCATATGCATATTATATATGCACCTTGCATATAATGCAAGTTTTCTCATATTCAGACCAGATGAAGGATACCAGGAGCTAGAAAAAGGGAAAGTGGAGAAAGTAGTACATAGAAAATAGAAGGAAAGCTTCAGAGACCATTAGCTTTCATAGAATCAAGCATCTCCCACTCACGTCAGGGAATGAAGTGAAAGCCAGAGCCCAGTTGACTTTCTCTTTGCCATCTGGTGAAGACCATCATTCTATGCTAGCCTGAATGTCATCCATCAATCATTAAGCTGAGATGACACTTCCTCATGACTTTCCTGAAATCCCAACTAACTGACTCCTGTATGTACAACAACTTCAAAAGCCCACAACTAGCTGGCCCCATGGCTTAGCAGTTAAATGCGCACGCTCCACTACTGGCGGGCCTGGTTTGGATCCAGGGCACGCACCGATGCACCGCTTGTCTGGCCATGCTGAGGCCGCGTCCCACATATAGCAACTAGAAGGATGTGCAACTATGACATACAACTATCTACTGGGGCTTTGGGGGAAAAAAAAGGAGGAGGATTGGCAATAGATGTTAGCTCAGAGCCGGTCTTCCTCAGCAAAAAGAGGAGGATTAGCACGAATGTTAGCTCAAGGCTGATCTTCCTCACAAAACAAAACAAAAAAAGCCCACAACTATAGGGATGATGGGAAGACGAAACGAAAATCCCTTGCACCTCTTCAAGTTTGAGCTAAAGTTATCTAGAGATCCTGCAAAGGCTAGGACATTTGCCTAACCCCTGTGTCCTTGATTCCATAACAATAATTAATGAGCAAATATTAATAGCCATTTACTGTACATAGATAACCTGAACAATTCTTTTTTTAAGTTACCTATTCCTTGAAGAAAATATTACCCATAAAATTGACTGTCATTATTATCACACCCTTCTAAAGCACATTTCCACTTGAAGGAGCAAATGGAAAGGGAATCAGTGGATGATATATAATAAACACAGTATCTTCAAACACGATGTTTGGCTCTCCCTAGCAGATGCCCCCTGATTCTGTCTACTTATCCTCATTCTGCTGTACTGCACAATCATTAACTAATGGTTCTGTGCTGCTCGAGGCTATTCAGGTATATATAGAATTGAAGTCTTTTTTGTGATGTCTTTGCTGTTTTGGCGAGAGAAAAGAATCTTTTTGAGTAGTGTGTCATTGGATCTTTTATTAATAGCCCCACAATTCCCACAAGTACATTTCCTTTGTGATTCTGTTTCCTATGGGATCAGACAAGATTGAGAACTCTAGTGTTTGTTATTTTCTTCTTTGGTTGCTCCTTCTTTATTCAAGAGAGGGAAAAATAAAACTTGTATTAACAGGGCATGTGAAATGAATATGAATTTTTCTGTCTCTAAAATACATTGGGATTCTGCCTATGCTGACTGTTACATTTCTCTCATTTATTTCATATTTTTTGTTAATTCTGGCCTCTTCTATGTTCTTGCAAAGGAGACATCTAGTGACTATGCAGTCTTTAAACTGTAAATAAACTTTTAGAAATGAAGAATTTAATTGGTGTTCATTTAAATAATAACTAATTATTATCTAAAGCTTCATTATACAAAGATATTAGTGAATCACAGTTGAACATATGGTTATCTTTGTATATGGAGACATTTCAGGTGCCTCACTTTATTTTTTTTTTAACTTTTTATTTATTGCAGTAACATTGGTTTATAACGTTGTATAAATTTCAGGTGTACATCATTATACTTCTATTTCTGCATAGATTACATCATGTTCACCACCCAAATACTAATTACAATCCATCACCACACACATGTGGCAAAGTATCCCTTTCGCCCTCCTCCCTCCCCCCTTCCCCTCTGGTAACCACCAATTCAATCTCTGTCTCTATGTGTTTGTTTATTGTTGTTATTATCTACTACTTAATGAAGGAAATCATACGGTATTTGACCTTCTCCCTCTGACTTATTTCACTTTGCATAATACCCTCAATGTCCATCCATGTTGTCACAAATGGCTGGATTTCATCATTTCTTATGGCTCACTTTAATATATAAATGTATGCATATGTGTGTATGCACTGTAAGTTTCTAATTCTCAGAGAAAATAGGGTACTTTTCCTAAACATAAACTTTCTGCAAGCTTATGTTTAAAATGAAAATAGAATCAATGTTTTTCAATTATGATTTGTAAACACATAGACTGTCATGGGAAAATTGTTGGATATATACTCATATACTCATGTGAGCATATGGTCTTCACCAGTATGTGTATATATATATATATATATATACTGCTCTTTATCGAAGGGTGGAAAACTTGATCCTTTAAGGGTGAAGACATTGACTCATATTTTCAACAGTAAGTCATTTGAACAAAAATCTCAGTATAATAGAAAAATCTTAGGACAAGAAGGAGTCAGAGCTGGCCTGCAACTGTAGTGATGGGGATTCTACTGCATAAGCCCTTTGATATTCTGGAAACCATAAGGGAATATCCTCCGCATCTGAGAACCCTAAGATGGCTTCCAGGAATCTCTGAACCTCTGTTCATTGTTTGCATTTCTTTTCAGGGGAGGACAGTAATGTTTTTCCAGGGAAGGTTCAATCGATTTTTATCAGATTCTCAAAGGCATATGTGACCTAAAAAAGGTAAAGAACCATTACCTTAGGAGAAGCAAGAGAGATTGTAAAACTATCAAGTCAAAATGTTGATGCCCAAGGAAATAAATGATGTGTGTGTGTGTTTGTGTGCACAGTTTGAAAAGGAGGGAACCCTAGAGAGATGAGCAGGAAGCTTGAGGAAGTTTCTGGTGTCTGTTTAAGGAAAAGCTCAGAGTTTCTTTATTTTTGAGACATTCAGCTAGACCTGTGTGATGTTATGTTTGTTCCAAACTGTATGATTTGTATAAAACATTCTTGACTCAATCTGCATTATCATTCCCTTGCTCATACTAGGCAGTCAGCTGGGCTCATACTAGATGATCTTCACTTGAGCATCAGTTTCTCCTAAAATTCATTTACACTGTTAATGTACCTTAGAAAATTATGATCTTTCAATTTAGCGGAGAAGTCTGTGGGTGAGGTACATAATAAAGATTGACAAAATGGAAAATGTGATGTATTTAAATATAATTTATCTTATTTAGAAATATATTTAGCTCTTTACAAGAACCTCACATGAGATGTGGTGACAACTATTAGTGTGTAATTGTATCAATCAGCTACTTCCATTCCAAGCATTTTGCAATGCAAAGGGCCCATTAATCAAAATCTTAACTATATATTGCAAACTTATTTTGGTTAGGTGTTTAGAGAGCTATTTCTTCCAAATGTCAACATTTTGATGAAACTGGATATAAAAAAATTAACTGAGCCATGACAAATCTACATTGTATTTCCTGTACACCAAAAGCAATGCCTTTAAATGGTCTTAAACATCAGATTACAAAAAATCAATCTAGTTTCAAAGCTTTTGGCCAAGGTTCACAGGAGTCAAAGAAATGGTTATTTTGGACAATTGTTGCCAAATTGTGAAAATGAGCTATGTTTTTCAATGATTCTTATATGGTGTATTGATGTAAAATTAATCAAGTTTATGTCTCTTGTCACTGCTCAGCTATAATAAATGATAGGTTTTATGATGCCAAATCATCCAAGAAATCATTTTCTATAAGCCTTGCCAGATATTTGTTGACATTAGACATGTTCTTGACTATAGTCCACATATGGAACTCTAGCTTTGTGTATTGTATACATAAACTCTTCTTTTAGGCTATTTTGGCTCTCGGGAGCTTTTAAAAGGTCAGAAGTAATCAGATCAGCTAGCAGGTTACTATCTGTCATCATAATTGACTTGAGTCCTCATGTATAGGAAATCATGCTCAATATCAATATCAATACTGACATTTGAATCAGGGAGGCTGGTGGCCCCAAGTACCACAGCTTTATCACTTAAGGAAGCTACATTAAATCTTGAAATGCCTCTGGGTGGCTCTTTTTGTCTGCTTATTTGAGTGAAATAATTTAAGTATTTATAAATTGTTTCCCCATTGGAGATGTTTGTGTTTTACCCGATAACTTGACCATTTTTTTTAATGTGCAACTAGAGTCCCAAGCTGCTCTTGTAATTTTAACAAAAAGTAAAGTTTCAAGTGATATCCCCTAGGAGAAAAGCTAAAGGAACTAGATAAAATCAACTTAGAGAAGAATGAGTTATCCTCTTTTGGTTTCCAATGAAAACTATGTGAAACTATAGTGGGAAGAATTCAGGTTAGACACAGAGTTCTAAACACTGGAATGTACTGCTTAATTAACAGAGTACTTGCATATATGTATATACTTTTTAAGTCTACCCAGAATAGTTTGGGTGGAACACCACTTTATTTCTAATGTACAGAATATGTTCTAAAGATGCACCTCTCTCTATTCTGCACCTTTAGAATATATTCTGTACATTAGAAATAAAGAAAAGTGCCCAAGTAAGCCCATGTCCTAATGGCTTATCTGAGATAGGATAAAACTTATGAACAGGACAGGCATCTGATCTTGTGTACATTAAATACTATCGTGCTAAAAAAAAAACAGAAATTAATGTTTTTCATAATTTAATATGGATACTAACATATACTTAATTTATCTGTTTTTCACTTATGTTAATTATAACGGGAATAATGCACTTTTTACTCTTCTACTTTCAGTGATTTTTCATTTGATATTCTCTATTTTCCTCCATATTTTATTATCCCATAGCCAGGAATATCAATTGTCACATGTAGGATTATTGAAATCTTGAGCTTATTTGTATTGTTATACTTGTTACTTCAATATGAATGCTCCCTGGCTGAAACTATTACATGATATGTAAGTTTTGCATGCATTTTAAAATATCTTTAAAAGGAGTCACAGGGTATTTTAAGGGCCTCCTTGACAGCTTTGCCTTTTCTCATTCTTCAAGTTGAAACTGTATTTAAAATTACTATAGTTTGTCTACTAGAATTCAACAATGATTTAAACAAATTAAATACAAACACAAAATTCACACATATAAATAAAATATGTGCTATAATGAAGGTTAAGCCACAATTGAAAAAAACCATTAGCATAATAAGACTCTGTTTAAAAAAAATAAAATAAAATAAAATAGAAATTAAACTTAAAAAATTAATTAATTAATTAATTAAAACATAAAAAAAAAGTCTCTATGACTTCACATGAATCCTTGTTGTGAACTATGATCTGAACATCAATTGTATACCTCCTAGAAATGGAAACATGGAAACAATGTCACTCTTTTGAGGACACTAAGAACATTAATGGAAGCAAACTCTCTTATTTAATTTATAAATTACAATGAATGCATAACTGAGACTAATTCTTTTATTGCTGCATTGATTAGCAATAAACAGCAGCTAGTTTTTCACTCTTTACATATTAGCTTTCATACATATATATATATATAAAATCAGAATTGTGATAGAAAAAAATTAATAGCTAGGAAACAAGCATGATCTTTATTTATAGATAAGAAACTTGATGTCAAGAAAAGCCACTAATTTTTGCTGAAGATGATGAAAGCAGAGTGTGTTCAAAATAGATAAATTCAAATTAGGTTCCAACTAGAAGTTATATTATGTAGGATGAGTAAGCTCTTTATAATAAATCTCCGCCCCACCCCCCAGGTTGGCCCGGTGGCATAGTGGTTAAGTTCACGTGCTCCGCTATGGCAGCCCGGAGTTTGCAGGTTCAGATCCTGGGCACGGACCTAAGCAACGCTTATCAAGCCATGCTATGGCAGGTGTCCCACATATAAAGTAGAGGAAGATGGTCACAGATGTTAGCCCAAGGCCAATCTTCCTCAGCAAAAAGAGGAGGATTGGCAACAGATGTTAGATCAGGGCTAATCTTCCTCACCAAAAAAAAAATAATAATAAAAAAAATAAATCCCCCTTTCCTGCCACTACATGAGACAGATATTCATAATGCCATTCTACTTGCTTTTGACCTCTAAAGTGACACATTTGTACAGCGCTACCATATAAACAACCGTTGCATTACTTGGGGATCCATGAAAAGAAAGAGCAAGCCATTTTATAAAGGGATGGCATGTCAGGGGATGGGAGAGCTACGGAGGAGCCCCATAGATAAATCTGATGGAGGAGGCAGTACAAAAGTTGTGAAGAGTGACAACTGTGAAATCAGACTGCCAGGTTCACACCTTACTCAGCCACTTAACTATGTTACCCTGGGAAATTGACTCCACATCTCTGTGCCTCAGTTTTCTCACTGGTAAAATGGGATTATAATAATATGTACTCCATGGTATTGTTGTAAGGATTAAGTTCGATAATGCGTGTTAAGCATTTAGCATAGTGCCTGGTAATTAGCACACAAGTATTAAATATTAGATATTATTATTATTATTAATCTGATTAAACTCATTCCATTGGAGCTTATTTGCATACCAATTATTTTAGTCATTATTGATGAATCAGAATGTGAACTGATGAAGGAGATTTGACACATTTTTCTTACGTGAAAGAGATTTTGCATATATTAAAAATTGGCTGCTTAAAAAAAATGTTTAAAAGTAAATAGAACAGGGCTAGCCCTAGTGGCCTAGTGGTTAAGTTCAGCACGCTCTGCTTTGTGCCTGGGTTCTATTCCTGGGTGCAGACCTACACCACTCATCTGTCAGTGGCCATGCTGTGGCAGTGGGTCACATACAAAAAAAGGAAGACTGGCAATAGATGTTAGCTAGGGGCGAATCCTCTCCAGCAAAAGAAAAAAAAGTAAATAGAACGAAGGAAATTATTTGAATGCAGTATTTCCAAAGCTGAGTTACATAACCTACTTTGGGTCTACCAATATAATAATAATAATAATAATAGGACATGGCAATATTCTCCTCTTAGATGTTAAGAGTACTTATTTACATAATAAAGACTTTAAAGACCTGTGTACTTAAAATTTAACCTAGCTTTTCACAACTTCTTAGACTATTGAATATATTCATCATTAAACACTTATTAACAGCTACAAAAAGTAGCTACCACAAGCTACAATAGAACAGTTGGGGATATACTATTCTAAACTTAACTTCTAATCTAACTTAGCTAGCATTACCAAACAAAGCTTAAAATAAAATCAGACTTGTGTCCTCTTACAATTTTTGTTATAGTACTTTTATATCAAAAGGGGACAGTGGGGAGAACAGATTTTTACAAAAGTTAAGCTGCATTATCATTACCAAAAGATGTTATATATTATACTTTGCTATTTGCCAAAGACAAACCAGAATCTACCTCAAACACAGTTCTTTGCTCTATAATAATGTATAACATCTAAACTATTAAAATGATCTCAAGCCTGAGGAAATGGTTTGTGATACCAGGTGAAGAATATAAAATTGAACTTCAAGTTTAACAAGGAAATGAAAAGTGGTATTTCAAGAGTTTTTTATTTTTCTGTGCTTATGGCTTTGCTAGCCGTATATTCTTTCAGCATTAAGACACATTATCTTTTCATAACTTTACTCTTACGTGCTCTAGTTCAAAGTTCACTACTGTCATTATTTTTGATGCCACAGATTTATCTTTCTTACAATAGTTTTACTTTATTTCTTCCTGTAGAAACTCACTCCAAGTTGAACATAAATTTATATTCGCTCAAGTTCACTGCAAGCCACTGAAAAGTGGAAATTGTTTTTATAAGTAACACAAAGATTGCCAATAAAACCCTGTGTCCCCGAACCACAGTGTATAAATAACTTGATTTTCAGCGTTTTTCTTTCTGAAGAGGGTACTAGAAACCTACGATTACTCAGAACCCTGAGAATGGTCTTAGAATTATTTTTGTACCTCAAGCAGCCTATGGAACATGAACAGATGTGGTAGAGATCTTTAGGCCTTTGCTCTGGAGAGTTATGAAGTCTAAATCACTATTGGGGCAGAGTAGAAATGCACATAATTGGCCAAGCCAAAAGGAGTCAGTTATTTAAAATTTGCTGAAATTTGAGACCATTAATGAACAAGAGAGGAGTTTCAAAAGTGAGAATATTGTTGTATTTAATATCTAAATTCAATGCCTGCAAGGGCCAAGCTGGGACTCACAATGTGTGACACAAGTCAGGTGGAGAGTACCTACTCTGCTTCAAGTGAGCAGCTAGTAATCCAAATAATACTAATCTTTGTTTAATACTAATCTTTTTACCCTCAAAGACTGTAAACCCATTATTGTTCGTGTATCAAATTTGTAAAGAAGGCAGAAAATCATATCTTCTCTGTGTGTTTCTGTCTGAATACATAATCTATATCTGCCATCCATTGTACTGTTGTTGCCTGGAATGCTGATAAGAAAAATACAAGATTTGAGTTTATGTAGAGCATTCAAGATAGTTGAGAGTTCTCTGCCCTCCTCAAGTCGTCACTTCCAAGTCCAATGAGATAAGATCCTTAGTAGAAAAATGACGTAAATGTTGATTGAGCTTAGCCCCAAGTTCAAAATTACCCAGTGGGCTCTCTTCTATTGTTTCCAAAATGAATGTGTCCTATATCACAGCCAGCAGAACTCAGATGCTACCTAAGTAGAAGAATGAAAAATTAGAAACTGTGATCATCTTCTATGACTCTGCTTATTTCCATTTCATTTTTCTTGGGAAGTTTTTGTGAAAATTTGTAAGCCAAAATTGTTTCATATAGCCAATTAATCTTTGATTGCAATAATCGTATTGGTCCCTCAATATTCAGCTCAGAAGTTGTCACCTTTCCAGAAACCTTTGCTATTCCCAGTAGTGGTCATCACACTCTCTTCTGTTCTACATCTCTTTTTTATACTTGCTCCTATGACTGCATTTTTTACAGTGTATCCTACTTGTTTGAATGTCTGACCATCTTACTGTGAGCTTTTTTTTTTTTTAATTTTTTGTTTATTGCAGTAACATTGGTTTATAACATTGTAAAAATTTCAGGTGTACATCATTGTACTTCTATTTCTGCATAGATTACATCATGTTCACCACCAAAATACTAATTACTGTGAGCTTTTTAAGGGTAAAGTCTGTGTCTTATCCACCTCATTTTTCCCAGTTCCTTACACAATGCCTGACACATAGTAAGGAAAGAGTCAATATTTCTTAAATTTTATAAAATGTGTCCTGTGAACAGGGCATTTATTTAGCCTGATATTATTTCTTAACTAAATTGTCTGTTACCAGGGCATAATATTTGAGATTTCTGGTTATCTTTAATTCTATGTTAATATTTACTATGTCAATTGAACACTCAGTGACTTAACTCCCTACTTAATAAAATTTAAAACTACTATAAAATACTCTCATTTACTGAAGGTAGCAACGTTTAACTCTAAAAATATTGTAGTAAGAGTCAAAATATATTGGTTTGAATTCCAGCTTTTCCTTAAGTTGTTCTGTAACCTTAGGCAAATCACTTATTTTGGGGTCTGTTTCCTGATGGGTCAAACAATAAATAATATTTCCCTTACCTACTACATGAAGTTATGTGAGAACTAAATGCTACCTAATACAAATGGTGGGCAGTTTGATTATAAAGTTCTAGTAAAACTAAATTTTAAAGTAATATTTATTAGTATATTTAAATAATTATTATATATGGTGAATTAGAGGATTCATCAGAAATCAAGCTTCATAACTAAAGTGCAAAAATTCCCCTTCTCTTCCAATAGAAGTGTTGGTCAATCAAGTTTTAATTTTTGTAGAATTAATTATAATATAATGCAATGTAATATAATATAATCTTAAAGGAAAAGACCATCAGCAATCAAATTATTATGATTCACTTCAGAAAACTAATATTATGGTACTTGCCAGTAATTTAACAGTTAGCAGATTTGAAAAGCATACCTTCTATATTACATATTAATGCATTCAATTATAAAATTACAATGTCATTATTCACTAATTTTTGTTACCCCTGGTTTTGTACTTTGTTCAGTGTTTAACGCATGTTTAATCTGGGGACTGATCACTGAAATATTGAAAAACGCAGGATTCAGAAAACACAGTGGTCAATAAAAGACATTTCTCAGTAGAATTGAATAACTACTCAGAACATCAATAACGGAGTTTTGATTGCTTTTCTTTTCACGTAGTGTCTGGAAGTGTCGAATTCAGTTGATAATAAACAATTTTAATTAAAGAAAAACATAACACTAACTTGGAGAAACACCTAGTGGATCAAATAAAAAGGGGCATAATAAAAGGGGAATTAAACTACTATAGATAGACAGACAAACTCAATATAATGCACTGGGAATACACTACCAAGAGAAAAATCATCTGCCACCTAAGTATAATGTGAAACAGAGGCAACGTACTTGGCTTGCTACCTGCTCTCCCTCTGACTGTTCTCTGAGTGATTATTGATAATCATCAAAGTTATCTTTCAAAAGGCCTAGGAGCTGATAATATTAGAAATCCCAAAGCAGAATAACTTGCTGTGATATCAGGATTACCTCAGGCACTTGTTAAAAATTTGATTCCTGGATATCACTGAAGAGATTCAGAATCAGTAGATTGGGGCACCCTGGATTCTGCATATTAGCAAGCATATGAGTGCTCTAGGGACCTACATAATGCAAACTTGCTCAAGAAATGTTTCAAATATATCTTCTAGTCTTCCTGACTCTAGTTTCTGCCTATTCCAATCAAGCATGGAGGGTGTTTTCCAGAAAAAGAAAAGCCCATTTTTATTATGGTAACTACCTCAAAATGACAAGAACTCTTACTTTACTTATTGTCCCATGCCCAAATCTATCAAGACCCTTAAAAACCTAAGCTCTCAAGCATGACATCAGCATCATGAGATGCTCCCTTTGTATCTCTCCTTCAATCCACAAGAAATAAATTACCCATAACTCAACAAAGGCTCCTTTGCCCAACACTCCAGGATGCCAGAAAGATCCACACATCAGTACATATGAAGGTGAGTGGATTGGAGCACATAGAGAAAGCAAACGGGGGGAATGGCAGAGCCAGTACCGACAATCTTGGCTCCCAGCCACAGCAGCTAAGCCAGCAGGCTGCAGCCCCAGAGAACCTGGTAACAGCAGCAAAGGCATGCGTGTGACTCCAGCCTCCCAGCGGCAGCAGTGTCTGCAGCCACAGGGAACAGGACAACAGCAGATGTGGAGCCCTGAGATCCCAACCCGCCGGACATGGCTCAGAGCCTGTAGCAGCAGCAGAAGTGTGCACATGACTCTGATTCTAGCCTCCTGACTGCAATGGCACCTGCAGCCAAAGGGAAAAGGGCAACAGTGGAGGTGAGGCTCCTCAATACCAACCCCATGGCCACAGCTCAGTACCCAGTAGCAGCAGTGGAGGCATGCTATGACCCCAACCTCCTGATCACAGTGCAGCCACAAAGAACCAAACAACAGCAGAGGCAGTGCCCCATGATCCTGACCCCCCAGCTTTGGCTCAGAACCTAGTAGCAGCAGCAGAAGCATACACATAACGATGACCTACTGACTGCAGTGTTGCCCTCAGGCACAGGGAACCAGGCAACAGCAAAGGCAGTGCTCACCAATCCCTACTCCCTGGCTGTGGGTCAGAACCCAGTAGCAGCAGTGGAGGCAGTGCACATGACTCTGGCCTCTTTATTGTAGCAGTACCTGTGGCCACAAGGAATCAGACAACAGCAAAGAAGGTGCCCCATGAATCTGGCTCCCTCTACACTCTTCCCCTGCCTCTGCTGTGGTAGGGGTGCTTGCAACTCAGGTGACCCCAGGCATGGCAGAGGTGCCCCCCATTCCTGTGCCCTTGGAGGTGAAGCCAGTGACTGCAGTGACACCAACAACAGCAAGGCATCAACAACCCCTGGAGGTGCAGTCAGCAATGACAAGGGTGCCAGAGACACCCCTAGTAGAGGCAGTGGAGGTGGGAAGTGCTGATCCTCAAATATAGACATAGGTAGTCCAAGTAAGAGAAACCAAAAACTGGTGCTACAACTCCACCTACTGAAAAACGAAAGAAAAGCCTCTAATCACCAATGAATTGAATAGTTTAGAATCAAAGTAAAGAAAGCTGTAGCTAAACAAGAAAAATATTCACTACAATAAATGTGCTGACAGAGGAATAACCCATCAAGCACCACAAAAAAACACAATAACATAGAATCACACAAGGAAAATAATAATTTTCCAGAAATCTAACTTAAAGTCATGGATCTAACTGATAAATAATTGATCTAACTGATAAATTGTGATCTAACTGATAAATAATTCAAAAAAGCTGTCATGAAGTAACTTAACAAGCTACCAAAAAAAAAAAAAACAGAGAAAGGCAGTCCAATGAGCTTAGAAATAAAATTAATGAACAGAAGGAATACTTTACCAATGAGATTGAAACTCTGAAAAAGAACCAAACAGAAATTCTGGAGCTGAAGAATTTAATAAATGAGATGAAGAATGAATTACAAAGCACTGGAAATAGAGAAGACCATATAGAAAAGAGAATTAACAGGCTTGAAGATTGAAATCTAGAAATGATACAGGTAGAAGAGGAGAAAGAACAAAGATTTTAAAAGAACAAGGAAGTTCTTTGAGAACCATCAGACTTCATTAGAAAGGGCAACATAAAGATTATGGGTATCTCAGAAGGAAATAGAGAGAAAGGAGCAGAGAGCTTATTTAAATTAATAACAGCTGAGAACTTCCCAAACCTGGGGAAGGAACTGAATATACAAATCCATGACCTAATAACACCCAATTATCTTACTGGAAAAAGACCTTCTCCAAGACACATGACAATATAACTGTCAAATGTCAACGACAAAGAAAAAATTTTTAAAGTAGCCAGAGGAAAAAAACAATAACCTACAAAAGAACCTCCATTAGGCTATCAGCAGATCCCATAAAAAACTCTACAGACCAGGAGAGAGTGGAATGATATATCCAAAATATTGAAAGATTAAAACTGTCAGCCAAGAATATTCTATCCAGCAAAGTTACCCTTCAGATATGAAGAAATGAAGGCTTTCCCAGACAAACAAAAGCTGAAGGTGTTAATCACCACAAGACCTGCCTTACAGGAAATCTTGAAAAGAGCTCTCCTACCTGAAACAAAAAGGCAAAAGTATACAAAGCTTTAAGCAAGGTGATAAATAGAATCAGAAAACTGCAACTCTATACCAGAATAGGTTAGTAAACACTTAATTACAACATAAACACTAAAGGGAAAGAAAGCATTAAAAATAATTATAATGGGGCCGGCCCCGTGGCGTAGTGGTTAAGTTTGCATGCTCCGCTTTGGTGGCCTGGGGTATGCAGGTTCAGATCCTGGGCGCAGACCGATGCACCACTTGTCAAGCCATGCCGTGGCGGCATCCCGTATAAAGTAGAGGACGATGGGCACAGATGTTAGCCCAGGGCCAATATTCCTGAGCAAAAAGAGGAGGATTGGCATAGGATGTTAGCTCAGGGCTAATCTTCCTCACACACACACAAAAATAATAACTATAATGACTTCAATTTGGTGAGAAACTCACAATACAAAAAGGAGTAATTTGTGACAAAACATAGAAGGGGAGGAAGAAAAGGACAGAACCTGCATAGGCAAATGGAGATAAGATGCTATCAGCAGAAAAAGGACTATCTCATCTATGAGATCTTTTATACAAACCTCATGGTAACCACAAAACAAAAACTCACAGCAGAGTCATAAAACATAAAAAAAGAGAAAACTGAGAAACACATCACAGAAAACCACCAAGCTGAAATGGCAGAAGAAACATGAGGAAAAAGAAACAAAAGACATATAAAGCAACCAGAAAACAAAACATAAATAGCAGGATTAAGTCCTCATATCAATAATTATCTTAACTGTAAATGGATTGAATTCACCAATCAAAAGACACAGAGTAACTAGATGGATTAAAAAATAAGAACCAACTATATTCTGCCTCCAAGAGACTCATCTCAGCTCTAAAGTCAAACATAGGCTCAAAGTAAAGTGATGAAAGATAATACTTCAAGCAAATGGCAACCAAAAGAAAGTGGAGGCAGCCATACTTATATCAGACAAAATAGATTTTAGGCCAAAAAAAGATAACAGGAGATAAAGAGGGACATTATATAATAATAAAAGGGACATTCCAACAAGAAGACATAACATTTATTAATATATATTCACCTAACGCAGGAGCACCAAAGTATATAAAGCAACTATTAACAGACCTAAAGAGAGAAATTGACAGCAATGCAATAATAGCAGGGGAATTTAATAACCCACTTACATCAATGGATAGACCATCCAGGCAGAAACTCAACAAGTAAACATCAAACGATCTATCCCAAAGCAGCAGAATACACATTTGTCTCAAGTGCACATGGAACTTTCTCAAAGATACACCATATGTTGGGACACAAAACAAGTCACAAAAAATTTAAGATTGAAATCATATCAAGCGTCTTTTCTGACCACAACAGTATGAAACCAGAAATCAACTACAAGAAAAAAACTGGAAAAGTCACAAATATGTGGAGACTAAACAAGATGCTACTGAACAACTATTGGATCAATGAAGAAATCAAAGGAGAAATCAAAGAATAGCTAGAGACCAATGAAAATGAAAACATGACATACCAAAATCTATGGGATACAGCAAAAGCAGTATTAAGAGGGAAGGTTATAGCAATATAGTCCTACCTCAAGCAACAAGAAAAATCTCAAACAATCTAACACTACATCTAAAAGAACTAGAAAAAGAACAAAGGAAGCCCAAAGGTAGTAGAAGGAAGGTAATAATATAAATCAGAGCAGAAATAAATGAAATAAAGACTAAAAAGATAATAGAAAAGATCAGTGAAACTAAGAGCTGGTTCTTTGAATTGACAAACATTTATCTAGACTGAGTAAGAAAGAAAGAAGGCTTAAATAAATAAAATCAGAAATGAAAGAGGAGAAATTTCAATGGATAACACAGAAATACAAAGGATTATAAGAGGTTGCTATGAAAAGCTATACCCTAACAACTTGGAACCATAGAAGAAAAAGAAAATTTCTTAGAACCATACAACTTTCCAAAACTGAATCAAAAAGACATAGAGAATATGAATATATTGAACACCAGTAAAGAGATTGAAGCATTAATCAAAAACCTCAAAAAATAAAGTTTAAGAACAGATGGCTTCACTGGTGAATTCTACCAAACAGTTAAAGAAGATTTAATACCTATCCTACTCAAACTCTTCCAAAAAGTTGAAGACGACAGGACACTAACTCATTTTACAAGGCCAATATTACCCTGAACTAAAATCAGTCAAGTACAACAAAAAAGAGAAAATTACAGGCCAATATCCCTAATGAGCATAGATGCAAAAATCCAAAACAAATTATTACCAAACCAAATACAACAATCCATTAAAAGGATCATACACCATGACCAAATGGGATTTATTCCAGAGATGCAAGGGTGGTTCAACATCCACAAATCAATAAACATGATACACCACATTAACAAAATAAAGAATAAAAATCATGTAATCATCTCAATAGGCACAGAGAAACATTTGACAATTTCAACATCCATTTATGATAAAAAAAAAACTCTCAATGAAACAGGTGTAGAAGAAACGTACCACAGAATAATAAAGGTCATTCATGCCAAACCTACAGCTAACATCATACTTAACAGTGAAAAACTGAAAGCTATCTTTCTAAGAACAAGACAAAGACAAGAATGCCCACTTTCACCACTCTTATTCAACAGAGTATTGGAAGTCCCTGCCAGGGCAATTAGATAAGAAAAAGAAATAAAAGGGATCCAAATTGGAAAGGAAGAAGTAAAACTGTGACCATTTATGGATGACATAATTTATATACAGAAAACCCTAAAGAATCCCCAAAAAACTATTAGAAATAATAAGCAAATAGAGTAAAATTGCAGAATACAAAATCAACATACAAAAATCAGTATGCAAAAAAATTGCATTTCTATACACTAACAAAAAATAGCAGAAAGAGATATCAAGAATAAAATCCCATTTAAATTACAACAAAAAGAATAAAATACATAGGAATACATTTAACTAAAGAGGTGAAAGGCCTATACACTGCAAACTATGAAACATTGTTGAAAGAAATCAAAGAAGACACAAAGAAATGGAAAGATATTCTGTGCTCTTGGATTGGAAGAATTAACATAGTTAAAATGTCCATACTTCCTATAGCACTCTATAGATTCAATGCAATCCCTATCAAAGTCCCAAGGATGTTTTTCATGGAAATAGAACAAGGAATCCTAAAATGTATATGCAACAATAAGAGACCCTAAATAGCCAAAGCAATCCTGAGAAAAAAGAACAAAGCTGGAGGTATCACACTTCCTGATTTCAAAATATGCTACAAGGCTATAGTAATCAAAACAGTATGGTACTGCCAGAAAAGCACACACACATATTAATGGAACAGAAGTGAGAGCCCAGAAATAAATTCACACATTTATGAACAACTAATTTTTGGCAAAGGAGCCAAGAACGTACAATGGAAAAACAAAAGTCTCTTCAATAAATGATGCTGGGAAAACTGGATAGCCACATGCAAAAGAATGAAACTAGACCACTATCTTACACCATACAGAAAAATTAACTCAAAATGGATTAAAGACTTGAATGAAGGACCTGAAATTTTAAAACTAGAAGAAAACAAAGGCAGCACACTCTTTGACATTGGTCTTAGCAATATTTTTTTTGGATATGTCTCCTTAGCAAAGGAAACAAAAGCAAAAATTAAAAAATGGGACTACATCAAACTAAAAAGCTTCTGTACAGCAAAGTAAATTATCAACAAAATGAAAAGACAACCTACCAAGTGGGAGAAAATATTTACAAATCATTAGTCCGATAAGGGATTAATATCCAAAATATGTAAAGAATTCATACAACTCAATAGCAAAAAAACAAACAACTCAATTGAAAAATGGACAGTAGATCTGAACAGACATTTTTCAAAAGAAGATATACAGATGGCCAACAGCCACATGAAAAGATGTTCAACATCACTAACTATTAACAAAATGCAAATCAAAACCACAACGAGATATCACCTCACACCCATCAGAATGGCTATTATTAAAAAGACAAGAAATAAGCAGTTTTGGAGAGGATGTGGAGAAAAGGGGACTCTCATACACTGCTGGTGGGAATGTAAGTTGGTGCCACCACTATGGAAAACAGCATAGAGATTCCTCAAAAAATTAAGAATAGAACTACCAAGAGATCCAGCTATTCCACTTCTGTATTTATCTGAAAAATACAAAAACACTAATCTGAAAAGTTATATGCACCCCTATGTTCATTGCAGCATTATTTACAGTAGCCAAGACATGGAAACAACCTAAATGCTCATCAATGGATGAATGGGTAAAGAAGATGTGGTATTTATATACCATTGGATACTACTCAGCCATAAAAAAAAAAATGAAATCTTGCCATTTGTGGCAACATGGATGACCTTGATGGTATTATGCTAAGTGAAATCTCAGAGAAAGTCAAATACCATACGATCTCACTCATATGTGGAGTATATTTAGAAAATGAACAACCAGGGGCCAGCCCAGTGGCACAAGCGGTTAAGTGTGCGCACTCCACTGTGGCGGCCCGGGGTTTGCCAGTTTGGATCCCAGGCGTGCACTGATGCACTGCTTGGCAAGCCATGCTGTGGCGGTGTCCCATATAAAGTGGAGGAAGGTGGGCATGGATGTTAGCCCAGGGCCAATGTTCCTCAGCAAAAAAAGAGGATGATTGGCAGATGTTAGCACAGGGCTGATCTCCTCACACACAAAAAACATGAACAAACAAAAACAAACACATAGATACAAAGGACAGATTGGTATTTATCAGAGGGGATGTGGGTAGAGGGAGGGCAAATGGGTAAGGGGGTTAATTGTATGATGATGGATGGAAACTAGACTTTTGGTAGTGACCACACTGTAGTATATACAGAAGTTGAATTATAATGTTGTATACCTGAAAGTTATATACTGCTATAAATCAATTTTACCTGAATAAAAAAAAATCCTAAACTCTTTCTACTTAATGCTTAATCTTCAACTTTCCTCCAGTACATACTCTCTATTCCTGAAGGCCAGGCTCCTTGCTTTCTTTCACATATGGTATCCTGGTGTCTGCTTTTGTGCCTTTTCTCTTTAGAATGCCTTCTTTCACTTGTTCTCATGTCTATCCGCAATCTTACCCATACATAAGAAAACACTGTGGCTAATATAGTACCCATTGATCTTCCTTTTCTTTTATCTCCTAGTATATTCATTCATGGCCAGTTCAACATATATTTTTTAAACTATTTCATGTCTCCCCAACTAGAGTATAGACCAACTTCTTGAGGATAGTGCCACTGCATAATATTTCTTGGCGTGTTGCACAGAATGGGGAATATGCTGATTAAGCTTATATTGTCCCTTGCTTCAGTGAATTCATTCTAATGTGATTCTGCATGGTATATTATCATCAAACACTAATTGTAATATCATGAAAAGACATGCTTTTCATGTTACTTGAAGTGAGTACCAGTGAGTTATAATCATAATAATTTCTATTTCTTTATCTTTTTCCATGCCACATTTGTACAATGGAAGCACAGCTCAGTAGTTCACAGCATGACTTAAATGCAAACTACCTGAGTTTATATCTCAGTCCTGCCATTTACTAGTTAAATGGCTTTGATCATGTTGCTTATATATGGATGCTTCAGTTTCTTCATTCATAAAATGTGATATACTTTAGAATCTGCCTAGAAGAGTTATTTTTGGGGTTTAAATAAATAATACAGGAGTTTTGGAAGATGGCAGCATAGGAGGATCCTGAACTTGCCTCCTCTGAGGGACACAACAAAATTACAACTACCTATGGAAAAATTCCCTCTGAGAGACATCTGGAAACTGGATAAAAAGAGCCTCCACAACAAGGGACAACACAGACAGCAGTGGAAGAGGCAGAGATAAAATCCCACTGAGGGAAAAAAACACACTCTAGTTGCAGCACTTCATAGCCAGTAGTGATTGCAAAGGTATGGAGCTTTTCCCAGAGGAGGCACTTGGGTGCCTCAAGGAGCTGCACCAGAGGCCTGCACTATTTATGTGCCCTTGGGCCTAGCAATCAGCCACACTGACGGCCTGACTCACTTAAAAGCAAAACTGCAATAGTTATGTCCTACTGAACATGTACCAAGCCATGCTGGGGGCTTGTCCCACCCAATAAAGTGCCTGAACAGCCACACATGGCTGAGCCTTACAACCAGCCAGCCTGGGGTCCAGCCTAGCCCACCCGTGAACCTGCAGAAATAGCAAACCCACCACAACAGAAGGGCACATGCAGCCCACACATGGGACATCCCTGGAGCATTTGACATGGGTGATGAGAGGGGACCATGCTGTTGGGCCCCCTATGGCATCTCTTACATATGCTTGCATTTCCAAGTTCAGGAGATGTAGCCGATCTACTTAATACATAGAAATAAGCACAGAGAAGTAGGCAAAATGAAGAGACAAAGGAATATGTTCCAAATGAGAGAACAGGACAAATCCTTAGAAAAAGAACTAAACTAAACAGAGGTAAACAATCTACCTGATAAAGAGTACAAACTAATGGTCTTAAGGATGCTCACTGATCTGGGGAGAAGAATGTGAGAACATAGTGAAAACTTCAACAAAGAATTGGAAAATATAAAAAGAACCAATCAGAAATTAAGAATACAATAATGGAAATGAAAAAATCACTAGAGGGAATCAACAGCAGAGAAGATGACACAGCAGAACAGATCAGTGATCTGGATGAAAGAGTAGCAGAAATCACCCAAGCTGAACATAAAAAAGAAAAAAGAATTAAAGAGAACAAGGACACTCTAAGGAACCTCTGGGACAACATCAAGTATACTAACATCCACATTACAGGTGTCCTAGAAGGTGAAGAGAGACACAAAGGGGCAAAGAACTTATTTGAAGAAATAATAGCTGAAAACTTCCCTAACCTAGGAAAAAAAACAGACATTCAGGTACAGGAAGCACAGAGAGCACCAAACAAGACAAACCCAAAGAGGCCAACACCAAGACACATCATAATTAAAATGTCAAGAATTAAAGATAAAGAGGGAATCCTAAAAGCTACAAGAGAAGAGCAAAAAGTTACATACAAAGGAAACATCATAAGGCTTTCAGCGGACTTTTCAGCAGAAACCTTATAGGCTAAAAGGGAGTAGCCCTATAAATTCAAACTACTGAAAGGAAAAAACCTGCAACAAAGAACACTCTATCTGGCAAGTTGATCATTCATAATGGAAGGAGAGATAAAAAGCTTTCCAAATAAGCAAAAACTAAAAGAATTCATCACCACTAAACCAGGCTTATAAGAAATGTTAAAAGGACTTATTTAAGTGGAAAAGAAAAGGCCACAAGTAGGAATAAAAAAATTATCAAAGAAAAAATATCACTAGTAAAGGCAGTTATATGGTAAATGTAGTGGATCAACCACCTATAAAGCTACTATGAAAGTCAAAAGACAAAAGTACTAAAATCATCTATATCTATGATAAGAGGTTAGGGATAAACAAAAATAAAGCAGGTAAAATATGATATCAAAAATATAAAACGTGGGGAGGGAGAGTAAATTTGTAGGGCTTTTAGTAATAGGTCAAATTAAAGAGACCATCAACTTAATATAGTTTGCTATTTACATAGGTTATTATACATGAACCTCATGTAATCACAAACCAAAAACCTATAATAAATACACAAATAATGAAGAGAAAGGAACCCAAACAAAGTACTAATGATAGCCATCAAACCACAAGGGGAGAGAGCAAGAGAAGAAGAAAGAAACAGAGAAGAACTATAAAAACATCCAGAAAAAGTAACAAAATGGCAATAAGTATGTACTTATCAATAGCTACTTTAAATTTCAATGGACTAAATGCTCTATTCAAAAGACATAGGGTGGCTGAAAGGATAAAAAAACAAGACCTATATATATATGCTGCATACAAGAGACACACTTTAGACTTAAAGGCATTAACAAACTAAAAGTGAAAGGATAGAAAAATATATTCCATGCAAATTTAAATGAAAAGAAAGCTGAAGTAGCAATACTTATATCAGACAAAATAGACATTAAAACAAAATCTGTAACAAGAGACAAAGAAAGGAATTTCATAATGATAAAGGGAACAATTCAACAAGAGGACATAACACTTGTAAATATTTATGTGCTCAACATAGGAGCCCCTAAGAACATAAAGCAAATATTAACAGACATAAAAAAAGAAATTAACATAAAGGGGGCAATCTATAAAGATAGAAAGACAAAAGTATATAAAGTGACTATTAGCCGACCTAAAGGGAGAAATTGACAGTAACACAGTGATAGTAGCGGACTTTAACACTCCACTTCATCAATGGATAGATCATTGAGACAGAAGGCCAATAAGGAAACATTGGCCTTAAAAGACACATTAGACTGATAGGACTTAGTTGATATATACAGAACATTCCATCCAAAAACTGCAGAATACACATTCTTTTCAAAGGAACATGGACCATTTTCCAAGGTAAATCACATATTAGGCCTCATAAATGTCTGAATAAAATTAAGAAGATTGAAATAAGACCAAGCATCTTTTCTGACAATAATGGTATGAAACTATCTAAAAATAAACCTAAAGGAACTAAAAAAAAAAGAACAAAAAGCCCAAAATCAGTAGAAGGAAGGAAATAATAAAACTGAGAGCAGAAAAAAAAGAAATAGAGACTAAAAAACAACAGAAAAAATCAATGAAACCAAGAGCTGGTTCTTTGACAAGATAAACAAAATTGACAAAACTTTAGCTAGATTCACCAAGAAAAAAAAGATGCCTCAAATAAATAAAATCAGAAAGGAAAGAGAAGAGATTACAATGGACACCTCAGAAATACAAAAGATTATAAGAGAACACTACAAAAAGCTATATGCCAACAAACTGTATAATCTAGAAGAAATGGAGAAATCCTTAGACTCATACAACCTTCCTAAACTGAATCAAGAAGAAATAGAGAATCTGAAGAGTCCAACCACTAGTGAGGAAATCAAAACAGTAATCAAAAACCTCCCAGGGCCGGCCCCGTGGCTTAGTGGTTAAGTGCACACGCTCCGCTACTGGCGGCCGGGGTTCAGATCCCAGGCGCTCACCGATGCACTGCTTTTCTGGCCATGTTGAGGCTGTGTCCCACATACAGCAACTAGAAGGATGTGCAACTATGACATACAACTATCTACTGGGGCTTTGGGGAAAAAAAAGGAGGAGGATTGGCAATAGATGTTAGCTCAGATCCAGTCTTCCTCAGCGAAAAGAGGAGGATTAGCATGGATGTTACCTCAGGGCTGATCTTCCTCACAAAAATAAATAAATAAATAAATAAAAACCTCCCAAAAAACAAAAGTACAGGACCAAAGGGTTGTCCCAGGAATTCTATCAAAAATTCTAAGATTTAATACCTATCCTTCTCAAACTCTTCCAAAAAAGTGAAGAAGAGGGAATGCTCCCTAGCTAGTTCTATGAAGCCAACATTACCCTGATACCAGAACCGGACTAGGACAACAGAAAAAAAGAAAATTGCAGTCAAATATCACTGATGAACATAGAGGCAAAACTCCTCAACAAAATAGTAGCAAATCAAATACAACAATCCATTAAAAGGATTATACACCATGATCAAGGGGGCTTCATTCCAGGGAGGCAAGGATGATTCAACATTCATAAATCAGATGAGATTGGACACATTCAGGATGGTATGGCTGTAGACAACATTCACAAATCAATCAACATGATACACCACATTAAAAAAATGAAGAATAAAAATCATATGATCATTTCAATAGATGCAGAGAAAACATTTGACAAGATAGAGCATCCATTTATGATAAAAAACTCTGAATATAATAGGTATAGAAGGAAAGTATCTCAACATAATAATGACCATATTTGACAAACCCACAGCTGACATCATAATCAATGGTGAAAAACTGAAAGCTATGGCTCTAAGAACAGGAACCAGACAAGGATTCCCATTTTTGCCATTCTTATTTAACATAGTATTGGAAGTCCTAGATAGAGCAATTAGGCAAGAAAAAGAAATAAAAGGCATCCAAATTGGAAAGGAAGATGTAAAACTGTCACTATTTGTAGATGACATGATTTTATATATAGAAAACCCTAAAAAATCCACCAAAAAGTATTAGAAATAATAAATAAATAGAGTAAAGTTGCAGGGTACAAAATCAACATACAAAAATCAACCAAATGAACATACAAAAATCAGTTGCATATCTAAATACTAACAAAAAATAACAGAAAGAGAAATCAAGGATACAATCCCATTTACAATCACAATAAAAAGTATAAAATACCTAGGAATAAATTTAACCAAGGATGTGAAAGAACTGTACACTGAAAACTACAAGACATTGTTGAAAGAAATCAAAGAAGACACAAAGAAATGAAAAGTTATTCTGTGCTTATGGATTGAAAAAATTAACATAGTTAAAATGTCCACACTTCCTAAAGTAATCTACACATTTAATGCAATACCTATCAAAGTCCCAATGACATTTTTCATGGAAATAGAACAAAGAATCCTAAAATTTATGTGGAACAGCAAAAGTAACTGAATAGCCAAAGGAATCCTGAGAAAAAAGAACAAAGCTGGAGGTATCACACTCCTTGATTTAGAAATATACTACAATGCTATAGTAATCAAAACAGCATGGTACCAGCACACAAAAAGACAAAGAGATCAACAGAACGGAAGTGAGAACCCAGAAATAAACCTACACATCTATGGACAGCTAATCTTCAACAAAGGAGCCAAGAACATAAAATGGAGACAGGAAAGTCTCTTCAATAAATGGTGTTGGGAAAATTGGACAGCCACATGAAAAAAAATGAATGTAGACCATTATCTTATACCATATACAAAAATTAACTTAAAATGGATTACAGACTTGAATGTAAGATGTAAAGCCATGAAATTTCAAAAAGAAAACATAGGCAGTACGCTGTTTGACATCAGTCTTAACAGTATCTTTTCAAATACCATGTCTACTCATGCAAGGGTAAAAAAAGAAAAAAGAAACAAATGGGACTACATCAGATTAAAAAGCTTCTGCAAGGCAAAGGAAACCATGAACAAAACAAAAAGACAACCTAACAATTGGGAGAAGACATTTGCAAGCCATATATCCTATAAAGAGTTAATATCCAAAATACAAAAAAACTCATACAATTCAACAATGAAAAACAGCCCAATTAAAAAGTGGGTAAAGGATCTGAATAGACATTTTTCCAAAGAATACATACAGATGTCCAACAGCCACATGAAAAGGTGTTCAACATCACTAATTATCAGGGAAATGCAAATCAAAATTACAGTGAGCTATCACCTCACACCCGTCAGAATGGCTATTATTAAAAAGACAATAAATAAGTGTTGGAGAGAATGTGGAGAAAAGGGAACCCTCATTCACTGCTGGTAAGAGTGTAAACTGATGCAGCCACTATGGAAAACACTACGGAGACTCCTCAAAAAATTAAGGATAGAACTACCATATGATCTAGCTATTCCACTTCTGGGTATTTATCCAAAGATCACAAAAACACTGAACTAAAATGATATATGCACCCCTATGTTCTTTGCAGCATTATTCACAACAGACAAGACTGGGAAACAACTTAAGTGCCCATCAACAGATGAATGGATAAAGAACACGTAGTATATGTATATCTATATACATGTATATATATATATACACAATAAAATGCTACTCAGCCATAAAAAAGATAAAATCTTAATATTTGCAACAAAATGGATGGACCTGGAGGGCATTATGCTAAGTGAAATAAGACAGATGGAGAAAGCCAAATATCATGTGATTTCGGTCATATGTGGAAGACAAAAAGAGCAACAACAACAAACACACACATAGATATAGAGAGTTGATTGGTGGTTACCAGAGTGGAAGGGGGCAGGGGAGAGAGCGATAGGGGTAAAAGGGCACATGTGTGTGGTGACAGATGGCAATTAGACTTTGGATGGGGAACATGATGTAATCTATATGGAAATCAAAATATAATGATGTACACCTGAAATTTATATAATGTTACAAACTGTTGTTATCTCAATAAATAATTAATTTAAAAAATGTAAGTACTAAGACTATAGTATCCTTAGAAGAAAATGTGAACACAAATCTTCAGGACCATAGGTGATAGTTTTTAAATATGACACCAAAAATACAAAAGAAAAAATAAATAAATTGAACTACATGAAAATTAAAAGCTTTGTGCTGCAAAAGATACCATCAAGAAAGCAAAAGGACAACCATAGAATGGGAGGAAATATTTACAAACCATGTATCTGATAAGAGACTTGTATCTGGAATATTTAAAGGACTCTGATGACAATAGCCCTATTTTAAAAATGGGCAAAAGATCTGAATACACATTTCTCCAAAGAAGATATACAAACAGCCAAAAGCACAAGAAAAGAGGCTCAAAATCCTTAGTCATAAAGGAAATGCAAAAGAAAAAGAAAAACCACAATGAGATACTCATTCACACTCACTAGGATGGCTATACTAGAAAACACAGACAATAACAAGTGTTAGCAAAGATGTGGAGAAATTGGAACCCTCATACATTGCTGGTGGGAATGCAAAATGGTGCAGCTGCTTTGGAAAACAGTTGGGCAGTTTTTCAAAAATTTAATTGTAGAGTTACCATATAACTCAGTAATACCACTCCTAGGTATATACCCAAGAGAACTGAAAACATATGGTCACACAAAAACTTGTACACAATGTTCAGAGTAGCATTATTCAAAATAGGCAGAAGGTGGAAACAACCCAAATGTCCATCAACTAATGAGTGGATAAACAAAATGTTGGTATAGTCATACAATGGAATATTATTCAGCCATAAAAAGAAATGAAGTACTCATCCATGCTGCAACATAGATGAACCTTGAAAATATTAGTCTAAGTGAAAGAAGACAGTCACAAAAAGCCATATACTGTGTGATTTTATTTATGTGAAATGTCTAGAACTGGTAAAACTATAGAGACTGAAAGTAGATCAGTGTTTGCATAGGGCAGTGGAGCAGGGAATGGGAGTGACTGCTAATGGATACGGGGTTTCTTTTTGGGGTTATAAAAATACTCTGAAATTAGATTGTGGTGATGGTTGCACAACTTTGTGACTATAGTAAAAACCACAGAATTGTACACTTTAAAAAAAAGAAGTAGTTATGAGGATGTAATGAACAGCATGGTGAGTATAGTTCCTAATGTATTGTGTACTTAAAAGTTGCTTAGGTAGATCTTAAGCATTTTCACCACACAAAAAAAGTTAACTGTGATTTAGTAGATGTGTTAATTATCTTGGTCTTGGTAATCATTGCACAATGCATATGTATATCAAATCATCACATTTTACACTTTTGATACATGCAATTATATTTGTCAATTATTCCTCAAAATTTAACAAAGGGGGCCGGCCCCATGGCTTAGTGGTTAAGTGCGTGAGCTCCACTACTGGCGGACCAGGTTCAGATCCTGGGCACGCACTGACGCACCATTTGTCTGGCCATGCTGAGGTGGCGTCCCACATACAGCAACTAGAAGCATGTGCAACTATGACATACAACTATCTACTGGGGCTGTGGGGAGAAAAAGGGAAAAAAAAAAAGGAGGAGGATTGTCAACAGATGTTAGCTTAGGGCCGGTCTTCCTCAGCAACTTCCTCACCAAAAAAAGTTAAACATTTTGACCATGATATCTCTTGGTGTGTATCTCACTGAATTTATCCTAATTGGAATGTGTTGAGCTTCTTGGATGTGTAGATTAATGGTTTTCATGAAATATGAGACGTTTTCAGCCAGTATTTCTTTTTTTTTTTTTTTTTTTTTTAAAGAGTTTATTTATTTATCTTTTTCCCCCCAAAGCCCCAGTAGGTAGTTGTATGTCACAGCTGCACATCCTTCTAGTTGCTCAGCCAGTATTTCTTTGTATGTTTTTTCTGTTCTTTTCTTTCCTCTCCTTCTGGTATTCCCATTACATGTGTGTTGGTGTATTTGATAGCTTCCCACATTTCTCTGAGGCAATGTTCATTTGTCTCATTCTTTTTTCTCTCTGTTCTTCAGATTGCATAATCTGTACTGCTCTGTTTTAGAGTTCATTAATTCTTGCATCTACTGATTCAAATCTACTGTTGATCCCATCTGATGATTTTTTGCCTGTTTTTGTACTTTTTAATTCTAGACTTTCCATTTGTTTTCTTTAAATGATTTCTCTGTATCGATATTCTCTATTAGATGAGACATTGTCTTCATACCTTCCTGTACTTCTTTAAATATGATTTCCTTTAGTTCTTTGAACATATTTACAATGGCTACTTTGAGATCTTTGTCTGTTAAATCTTACATCTGATCCGTCTCACAGGCAATTTCTGTTGCCTGTTTTTTTTTCATGTGTATGGGTCACACTTTTCTGTTTTTGCCTGTCTCATAAATTTTTGTTGAAAATGGATATTTTAGATAATATATTGTAACAACTCTGAAAACTCGTCCTATCGAGAGTGAATGCTGTTTTTGTGGTTTGCTTGGTTTGTTGTTTATTTATTTGTTTGGTGACTTTGCTGAATTAATTATGTGAAGATTTTCCTGCAGTGTGCAACCTCAGATGTCCCTACTCATTTTTTTTTGCTCTTTTTACTTTTAGTTTGGCTACCTAGGGGTCACCAGTCAACTCTGGGTCAGTATAAGCCATTTATTGGTCACAGGTTGTTCTTAAGACACCTTAGCCAGTTAGATTTTGTGTTTATGTGTGAGGAAGATTGTCCCTGAGCTAACATCTATGCCAATCTTCCTCTATTTTACATGTGGGATGCCTGCCACAGCATGGCTTGATGAATGCTGTGTAGGTCCACACCTGAGATCTGAACGTGCCAACCTCAGGCCACCAAAGCAGAGCATGCTAACTTAACCACTATGCCACCAGGCTGGCCACCTAGCCAGTTAGATTTTTATCCCTTACCATTGGACATGTGCATGTAGCTTGCAGGCTACTATGCAGTTCAATGAGTTTATATTTTTGTCACATGTTAATCCAGAAACTAGTAGCTTAGATTTCTCTCTTTGATCACTCCTAAGATGATGTATTCTTGGAAACACACAGTCCTGTAGACTTCCTGGGTTGACTGTCATATTATTTTTAAGCCTAACTTCCTTGGAGTTACCCCAGAGTCAGAGTAGCTTAGTGTTCAGTCAGTGTTTAGTCAGAGGTTGTGTTTAAGCCCCTGTGCCAGTGAGGTCTTCACTTCTGTGTTTATGGGTTTGTGTGTGATGGGTAATTTCAATCTTGTCCCATATCTTCCTCTGATTGTTTCTGAGTGAGTGAAGCTTAGTGCATGTACACACTCTTCTGGACCACCAGTGTTGACTTTGATCCCAATAGAGGGCTTTTTTTTTTAAATTCAAGTATAATTGACATGCAATATTATATTAGTTTCAAGTGTACAACATAGTGATTCAAGATTTGTATACATTGGAAAATAATCACCACAATAAGTCTAGTTACCATCTGTCACCATACAAAGTTAATACAATATTATTGACTATATCCTCCATGCTGTACATTACATCCCCATCACTTATTTATTTTATAACTGAAAGTTTGTACTTCTTGATCCACTTCACCCATTTCATCCTCCTTAACCCCCCTCCACTCTGGCAACCACCAATATGTTTTCTGTATCTGTGAGTCTGGATTTTGTTTTGTTTTGTTTGTTTGTTTGTTTAAGTTTCCACATATAAGTTAAATCATATTGTATTTGTCTTTCTTTGTCTGACTTATTTCACATAGCATAATATCCTCAAGGTCCATCCATGTTGTCACTAACGACAAGAATTCATTCATTTTTGTGGCTGAGTAGTATTCCATTGAACATATATACCATATCTTCCTTATCCATTCATCCATTAATGGACATTTAGGTTGTTTCCATATCTTGGCTATTGTAAATAATGCTGCAATGAACATAAGGGTGCATATACCTTTTCAATTTTTGTTTTGGTTTTTCTTGCACAGATAGCCAGTAGTGAAATTGCTGGATCATATGGTAGCTCTAATTTTAATTTTTTGAAGAACCTCCATACTGTTTTCCATAGTGGCTATGTCAATTTATAATCCTTGCAACAGTACAGGAGGGATCCTTTGTCTCCATATCCTCACCAACACTTGTTATTTCTTGTTTGTTTGATAATAACTATTCTGACAGGTGTAAGAAGACATCTCATTTTGCTTTTGATTTTCGTTTACTTGATGATTAGTGATGTTGAGCATCTTTTCATGTCTCTTTTGGCCATCTGTATGTTTTCTTTGGAAAAATGTCTATTCAGATCCTATGCCCATTTTTTTTTTTTTTTTGAGGAGATCAGCCCTGTGCTAACATCCGCCAATCCTCCTCTTTTTTTTTTTTTTGCTGAGGAAGACGACCCTGGGCTAACATCTGTGCCCATCTTCCTCCACTTTATATGGGAAGCCACCACAGCATGGCTTGCCAAGCAGTGCGTCAGTGCGCGTCCGGGATCCGAACCAGCGAACCCCGGGCCGCCGCAGTGGAGCGCGCGCACTTAACCGCTTGCGCCACCGGGCCGGCCCCGCTATGCCCATTTTTTAATTGGAATGTTTGGGTTTTTGTTATTGAGTTGTATGAGTTCTTTATAAAGTTTAGATATTAACTCCTTATTGGATATATGATTTGAAAATATCTTCTCCCATTCAGTAGGTTGCTTTTTTTGTTGCCTTTTGAAACCATCAGGTTTCCTTTGCTGTGCAGAAATTTTTTAGTTTTATGGAGTCCCATTTGTTTATTTCTGCTTTTGTTTCCCCTGCCTTTGGAGTCAGATCCAAAAAAACAGTAATAAGACCAATGTCAAATAGCTTACCGTGTATGTTTTCTTCTAGCAGTTTTATGGTTTCAGATCTTACATTAAAATCTTTCATCCATTTTGAGTTAATTTTTGTATATGGTGTAAGATAGCGGCCCAGTTTAATTCTTTTGCATGTGGTTGTCTGGTTTTCCCAACACCAATTATTGAAAAGACTGTCCTTTCCCCATTGTATATGCTTGCCTCCCTTGTCATACATTAATTGACTATATATGCATGGGCTTATTTCTAGGCTCTCTGATCTGTTCCATTGATCTATGTGTCCTTTTTTATGCCAGTGCCACACTGTTTTGATTACTATAGCTGTGTAGTATAGTTTGAAATGAGGGAGCATGATACCTCCAGCTTTGTTCTTCTTTCTCGAGATTCTTTTGGCTGTTTGGGGTCTTTTGAGGTCTATATAAATTTTATGATTATTATTTTTTTCAATGAAAAATGCCATTGGAATTTTGATAGGAATTGTATTGAATCTGTAGATTGCTTTGGGTGATATGGACATTTTAACAATATTATTTATTCCAATCCATGAGCACAGAATATCTTTCCATTTATTTGTGTCTTCTTCAATTTCTTTCATCACTATCTTACAATTTTCAGTGTACAAAACTTTCACCTCTTGGTTATTGCTAGGTATTTTTTTATGAAATTGTAGGTGGAATAGTTTTATTGATTTCTATTTCTGATAGTTTGTTAGTGTACAGAAATGCAACAGATTTTTGCATATTAATTTTGTATCCTGCAACTTTAATGAATTAATTTATTAGTTCTCAGAGCTTTTTGGTAGAGTCTTTAAGGTTTTCTATATAAAGTATCATGTCATCTGCAAAAAGTGACAGTTTTTCTTCTTCCTTTACAATTTATATGCCTTTAATTTCTTTTTCTTACCTTATTGCTATGGATAGGACTTCCAATACTACATTGAATAAAAGTGGGGTGAGTATCATTGTCTTGTTCCTTTTCTTAGAGGAAAAGCTTTCAGCTTTTCACCACTGAGTATGATACTAGCTGTAGGTTTGTCATATACGGCCTTTATTATGTTGATGTTCATTCTCTCTATACCCATTTTGTTGATAGTTTTTATAATAAATGGATGTTGAATTTTGTCCAATGATTTTTCTACATTTATTAAGATGATCATATTATTTTTATCTTTCAGGGACCGGCCCAGTGGAGTAGCAGTTCAGTGTACACGCTCCACTTTGGCGGCCTGGGGTTCGCAGGTTCAGATCCCAGGCATGAACCAATGCACCGCTTGTCAAGCCATGCTGTGGTGGTGTCCCATATAAAGTAGAGGAAGGTGGGCACAGATGTTATCCCAGGGCGAATCTTCCTTGGGAAAAAGAGGAGGATTGGCATCAGATGTTAGCTCAGGGCTGATCTTCCTCACACACAAAAAAATACTTTTATCTTTCATTTTGTCAATGTGGTGCATCACAATTGATTTGTGGATATTGAACCATCATTGCATTCCTGGGATAAATCCCAGGTGATCATGATGTATGATACTTTAAATGTATTGTTGAATTCAGTTTGCTAATATTTTGTTGAGAACTTTTGCATCTATGTCCATAAGGGATATTAGCTTGTAATTTTCTTTTTTGTGGTGTCCTTGTCTGGTTTTGGTATCAGAGTATTGCTGGCCTTGTAAAGTGAGCTTGGAAGCATTCCCTCCTCTTTAATTTTTTGGAGGAGTTTGAGAAGGATAGGTGTTAAATCTTCTTTGAATGTTTAGTAGAATTCACCAGTGAAGCCATCTAATCCTAAACTTTCATTTGTTGGGAGGCTTTTGATTACTGATTCAGTCTCCTTACTAGTAATCAATCTATTCAGATTTTCTATTTCTTCATGATTCATTCTTGGAAGATAGCAATTTTCTAGGAATTTATCCATTTCTTCAAAGTTGTCCAACTTGTTGGTGTATAATTGTTCATAGCAGTCTCTTATGATCATTTGTATTTCAGTGGTATCAGTTGTAACTTCTTCAATAGAAGCCTTCTTGTGTGTCTTTTGTTGGTTCTCTTTGTTAAACTTCTGATATCTCTGCCACTTTGCTTTTTCCTACTTGCTTCAGGGATCTATGAAATTCCTATTAATTTATCTCCACCAAGATATCCATTGTTGTCAACAATACCCTTAAGGATGAAATTCTCCAAGCTCTGTTCCAGATAATATCAGTTCTCTCAGGTAGAGTTGCAGAGCTTTTCATCTTTAAGATCTGTATCTCTGGCCTACTTCTATCCATGGGCATTGCACAATAGCTGGAAGCAGGCGCAGTGGCCCTTTTCTCCAAGAGTGAAACCACTACTCTAATGAGCATTGGGAGCAGGCAGATGTGACACCTCCTGGTTTTCTTCCTTAGCCTTCCTTGAGTAGATCCTCCACTGAATGAGCAAACTTGGCCAGGAAAATTGCAGCCCTAGAATTCTCAGCATGCTGCACCTGGGCATGTCTTTCTACCCTACAAGTAGTGCTGAGAGAAGGAAAATAGACCAGGTCCTACATGTCACACCTGCCTGGAATAGAGCTTCTCAAACCTAGGGTTGAGTTTGGGAGAAAAGAAGGCAGCCTGCATACTCCTACCCCAGTCTTCTGGACTAGAACTTCCATAACATGGAGTACCATGGGGAGAGGTAATAGTAATGAAGTAGGTTATGGCTCAAATGTTACAGACTCTCATTGTTCTAACTGAAATTAGTAGATTTTCTTGATGAATGTTTCTCCATATGCTGTATGCTCTTAGGACAATTTCCAGAGATTTTAAATGATTTTTTTTAATATTCTCTGGTTAAATGATATTTTGGTGGGAAGAGGTTTTAACCTGATCCTTATTCCTCCATTCCAGAAGTCAGTCTATTAGTTTTTAGATTGCTACTTACTTGATCTCCTTGTTTTATGTAATGATTCAGAGAGATTTATGAACTATGTCACCTTGCTGTCATCGTCCCAGAATCTGTCAACCTCCTTCTTTTTAAGAGAGAAAATATTATGCTTAAAATTTAGGTGAAAGAATTTTTATCTTAATGAATCTCAATCAAACAATTAAAAAACATTAAATATACAAGAATAATCCTAGTTTGAAACTTTATGACCATGAATACTTCTGAATCCCTTTAATATTCCAGGCCAAATAAAAATTCTATGAATGATATTTAGCTGGTGATTTTCCACAAATATATATATGAAGAAAAAATATCACAAAGCTATATCTCTTGTGCATTAAAAAACTGAGAGTAGAGGCCGGCCCAGTGGCATAGTGGTTGTGTTCATGTGCTCTGCTTCGGTAGCCTGGGGTTCACAGATTCAGATCCCAGGCATGGATCTACACACTGCTCATCAAGCCATGCTGTGGCAGCATCCCACATACAAAGTGGAGGAAGATTGGCATAGACGTTAGCTCAGAGATAGTCTTCCTCAAGCAAAAAGAGGAAGATTGGCAACAAATATTAGCTCAGGGCCACTCTTCCACACCAAAAAAAAAAAACTCAAGAGTAGTAATGTTAAGGAAGAATATATTATTTTTAAGAAAGGATTGGTCTTTTTCATCTGAGAATTTCTGTATAGGAATTCCAAATAATCCACACCAATAAATCACACTGAGTTGCATTTTATGATGTTTAAAAAATAGATATTACTTCTTTCTGACTTTATTGTCTGTTAGGGTTTTAGCTAATTCAATGTGATTTTTTTCTCTTTACCATGCTGGTGGCATTCCAACAATCAGTAGAACAATAAATTTCAATTTGGATCACAGTCCTTTTGTATTTATGGTTTTCACAACAATATTGTCTCTCTATCTTGCAACAAACAACATTTGGTTTTAGTATTTACTAGCATTTTATCTTCTAGATTACTACAAGTAACAAGTCAGAACAGAAAACTCAAAAGAATTTGATGCTGAATTACTAAAAACCTACCAGAATTATATGCATCATGTTATTTGGGCAGATTAATTTCCAAATTCACAATATGAAATGATGTGAGTCTCAGAATGCTTAATTGATCTGATAAATAAATTATAAATCTAGTCTCAATTCCATCTGATACACCTGTGTTTAATATGTAACAAACATTCTTGATATGTATTAAAAGCCCTAGTAGATACAAAAAGGTTGTTATGTAGCTATAATAAATAGTTGATCCCAGTTTGGTAAAAGATTTTAAAGTACTTAAAAATAACTTGCACTCTATCAGATTGTTATACCATTCATGATGATATACACATTTACATTTTTATCTTTTACCAACGTGGGAGATCAAAATTGGCCACCCTGAATTATGTCTCTTTACCTTGATTATTTTCTCTGATGGACATTTGACCTCCCCCAAACCGCCTAAAGAATTTAACATAGAAGACCTGTTCCAGGAAGGAGTTACTATTATATGATGGCTGTAATATAGTGTAAAATAGATGTTACAATAGGAAAGGTACCAACAAGCCCATCTTATCAAAAATTCTGTCTCTCCCAGGCCACATTCTCTATGTGGCCCTGCAAAGAGTTGCCAGACAAACATTTACATTTATAAGGGAAATCTCCATTTGTAAAGGTATCTCCCTCTCTGTATTAGGAAGAGGGGGGGATGGACTTATCTGTGGAAACTCTTATCAGTATGGAAGGAGAGGACTTAAATCTGCATACCCTTGATTACTGTAATTTCTGTCTCTCTTCTGTCTCCCTCCCCACCCCCAACATCCTCCTTTGTCTTTAGCTGAAGATGGTATTTAAGATGAGAATCACTGCTATTGTGTTGAGAAACTCAGTTTCCCTGATTTCACCCATGTATACATGTTATTAACCTTGGTATTATTTTCTCCTGCTAACCTGTCTTTTAATTATTTGGCCAGCCAGAAGAACGTTAAGGGTTAGGGCAGAGGGAGATTCTCCCTCTTCCCCAACACCAAACATATCTTATAGTAATTTGCATGTAAAATTCAGTTTTGAATCAGGTCTCAGTTTGCTCTTCATTGCCATATTACGTATTTTACAAGGAAAGCAGGACCTTGTAGAATGGAACACTGGTGCTTTTATAATAGTCTGTATTTCATCTGATTGATTTCCATCTAATATAAATTAAAAGGTAAAAGCTAAATTATGACTAAGTATAAATATGATTTCTCCACTGAACATGTCAGCATCTTGAGCACTGAGGATGTCAGTTTTTCCAATTTCAAAATTCTATATCACAGTAGTGCATTTCAAGTCAAAATATTTGTTTGTGAATAGACCTTGCTCCAAACTAACCTCATTTAAGTGATTTGTTTTGATTACCTAATGTTTATTATCTTAAGCAGTGTCCATTCCAAAGTCTTAATATGAAGTATGCTTTTATACATATCTATATCTGTATATTAGGATCTACATAGGTAATGATAAATCATATTTTAATAAGCATACAGAAGCATATATATTATATATTATTCATATAGAATCTCAGTAAAGAAAAGAAATGAATAGCCTTTCACTCAATACATAGAGTGAAAAAGAAACCAACATATTTCTTACCCTTCAATGCTGATAATATATCATTTGTATTTTTCAGTCTCCCAAAATTCCTGTTCTATTAAAGTCCAAGTTATCTATAACACATTATCTCCACTCTTATTACTGTTGCTCAATGCTTTGCAGGATAGTTTAACCCACTACTATGAATTTCCTTATCTGGTTTACATTCTTTTTATCATCATGGCCATCATCATTCATACACTGACATTTCCAACACATGACTCTCACATTCTAGTCCTCATCTCAAATGATGGTTATGTTTCCTTTGCTTTTGGTTTACACAAATATTACAAAAATCTTATACCTAATTAATCACTTGAACATAATCTTCCGTCAAGGATTTGACACCCACATTGATAGATTGAATTATTTTACCCAATCCCTCTATTATAGTATTTTATACCCAAACCTTTGTCATGATATCATAGTTAGCAGAGTACACTTTGCTGCCTTTTGACTTTAACTTTGGTCATGTGACATGCTTAGGCCAATAGAATGTAAGTATGATGCAACAGAGGTTTGAAGTGTGCATGTATGATTGTGCTTGACATGTAGCACTTCTGCCATCACCATGGAAAGAACATAAAATGGGCAGCCATTACCCTTTCAGCCAGGCCCCTTTATTGAGAAATATGGAGCATAACCAAACTTGAAACAGCAGCCTTGATCCTAGACAACCAACCAGCACACCCATGAGCAAGAAAAATAAACATTTATTTTTGTAAGCCAGAGAGATTGTGCATCATTATGGCAATAGCTGACTAACACACTCCATTCTGTCACCTCCCCCACTTTATCCCTTCTAGTAAATCTGCTCTTCATAGACATCATTATCCCTAGTATCTGCTCCCAGCCCTATAATGACAACACATCAACCTTCTTCTGGGCCACTACCTAATCTAAACTCCACAGTTAGTCATCCAACAAAATCTTCATTGGAATTATTTTCTCATTTCCCTTGTCTGATTCATGCCTTGCCAGTTCCCAAGCATATATCACTCACTGGAGATGTTATGTAGTATACAATGTTTGTACCTTATTGACTATCCAAAATCTGAAAAAAAAAAATGTGAATTCTGAAACAAATCTGGTCATAAGAGTTTTCAGAAAAAGTGATTATAGATTTGTGTTTGTGTGTGTGTGTCTGTGTGTGTGTGTGGAAGGACACACAGAAAACTGATAACAGTGCTTTCCTTTAGGACAGTAAGTAATCTGGGTGTTTATGGAGAAAAGATATATAATGTATTAATTGTTCAATTAAAATGAGTACTTAAAAATAATTGGTGGTTCAAGATCCTGAAGCAGAAAGTAGAATGTGGGTTTAAGGACCAAGCTAAATGTGTGGCAAAAGAAAATGGAAATGGACTCTTCTTTCTCTGAAATGGGAACAAAGGAGGTAATGGGCAGGTTATTTCCCATCCATTCTCCATTCTTCTTGGCTGTCCTCTGTGCCCTGGGAGGTTTCCCTTAATAGGGCTCCCTTACTGATTGGTTTCTGATTGGGTTTGACCACTTGGAAGCACCAGCCATTAGGAAGGCAGATGGGGAAGAAAGTAGGGATACTTCTTCCTCACTCCTTCTCTGCTTTCATGCCACAGTTGATAGCACTGGCTGCATTCCTCCAGGACCACAGCTCCTGAGAGGCAGGTACTTTTCCAGCTCTAATTCTCAACGTGCTCTGGTATTGATTTTTTTCCTTTGCCCTATCGGGCCTAGACATGATAATGGATTCTGAAGATACAGTTGGGCAGGTAGGATGGTGAAGTGGGTTTTAGCCGTTCATCTCTGTTTTCTTAGTAAAAATTTGAGGCATGACCATATGAATAGAGTGAAAGAAACAAGATTAAGGACTTGAAAATTGTGACAGAAAGGGTAGTTACAGTAAAGAATATTAATTAAAGATGCATAAAAGGACTCATGAAAAGCAGCAATGGCACGTTTGAGGTAGAAAAGCCTAAGTTTGGAATTGGAATCTTTTGGCCTTGGTTGTCTATATTTATTCTCAGCAGTCCAAGGACAGAGATGAGAAAGCAGATAATGCAAACCACACATCATTGAAGATAGGCAAGATAGGACATTAGAAGGATAAAGAAGTCAGAAAAATAAAGGATTCAAATAGATATTTTGTTGAACTAGTCAGCTAGGAAGGTCATATTTTGTAGTATAACCAGAAGAAAGCTGAGGTTCTGTGATTATAGCTTGAGGAGCAGACACTAGAAAGCATGATACATACAAAGAGCAAATTCAATAGCAGGAAGGAAGTGAGGGAAGTAGCAGGATTGGGTATATTAGTTAGCCATTGCTGCTGAAATGATCATTTCACTCCCCAATGTCTAAAGAATTTATCAAATAATTCAAAACTATACATAATCTTGTCTCAGTCTACTTTTCCACCATTCCCTACCCTGCTCCCCTATGTTACTCAATACTTTGGATGGTTTTCAATCCCCCACACACACTTGAAATTTCTCATCATTGTTCCTTTGTTCTTACTCTTCCCTTTGCAGGGAATTCTTTTTTCCTTTCCCCTGTTTTCCCTCACTACAATCCCCACCTGTTTAAATTGTGTGTTTAAATTGTACTAGCACTTGAAGGTTCATTTTCCAACTTTTTATTATGAAAATGTTCAAAGTAGAAAAAATTATACTGTGAACACTCATATACCCACCTTGTAGATTCTACAATTAACCTTTGATTATATTTGTTTTATTACATAACTATCTAGTCATCCCTCTATCTATCCATCAACCCATCTTAATTTTTAAGCATGTCAATGTTAGTTGCACATATCAGTACACAACCCTAAATAGATCAGCATGCTTTTCCTACTAAAGTATGAAACTTTTTTGACTATTCTTGATCTTTCACCTGAACCCCCATACAATTTTACCTGTACCTCTCTTGGAGTTTTTTGACCCCTCCTTATATTGTAACTATTATTGAACATTTCATACCTCCCCTGACAGAATGTTATTCTGTATGTATCATACATCTCTTAACACATGCTTTGCCCTCAGTAAAAGTTCAATTATTATATTTTGACTGACTGAATTAATATATGTGACAGCCTGGACTATATGGAGTGCAATTGTAAACACCTGTTTGGTGCCCTACTCATATAGTACTCTAAACTTCTAACCTGGCACAACTTTATGCCAATCTGTATTCACTTTCCTTGGAAAATCTGGGATCAATCCTATAAAGCATGAGACAAATGTTGAACAAATCAGTATCATCAGTCTTGCTGTTGGACTGTCTCTGATACTGGCATCTAATTTTTCAGGTTTACACCATGTTCTCCTAAAATGGTTATTCTATCTGGGATTTATGTTCCTGACCCTTTGTACACTCATGAGTGTGTGACCAATACTGGCTGCCAGATTTTACCAGGGCTTGCTTTCTTACTTTTGGCCTGTACCTCCTGTGATTATTTGCTGCTTGAATTTCTGTCAATTTACTATCCATGAAATAGCAATGTGGATTTTGGTCATTTAGTGATGGTATTTTTGTCCTCTCTTTCCTTTCCTTCCACAGTTGGCCCCTTACTTACTGTAATTTTCAATTAGAAGCTCTGATTTCCAGTCCCTTAAAGAACTTATCCTTTGGCCTTATTCTACTCATACATCTGACTTTTATTTGACCTTACAGGTGTACCTAGGCTCCTGATCCTAGCCTGAATTCTAGTTCTGATAGGTGACTCTTTGAAAGGTAGCTGGTGACTACAGAAAAAGTTTTCTGACCACAGTGATATATGAGTATAGATCAAATGATTTGTTTGATGTGGTGTAAGGGTTGATATTGGCATCAGATGGCAAAGGACAATGTCTAGAACAGACCACATTAATTATAATCTCCTGAGACAGCTGTTAAAATGCAAATTTTTTATGTTTCTCATTTAGGAAGAGAATATATAGCAAGTTTTTCATTAAGTTAAATACATTTAAATTAAAGAAATTTTTATTTAATTTCATCAGTGCTAAAATGTCCTTTCTTTTATGAACTGGTAATAACAGATGTCAGTTTGTGTTTCTTTAATATTGTTATCTCTGGAATAAAAAGTTGATAATCCTTTAATAATGCATATTCCTAAACATTGTCACAGATTGATTAAATCAAAATATCAGAGCATGGCACAAGACTGCCATTTTAACAAATTCCCAAGTCACTTTTATTCACACTAATGTTTGAGAGCACACTTGCCTAAACAAAGAATAAAACATCATAGGAAAAAAGATGATGGGCCTAAGGGGAAGTTGACTACCCTGAAGCAAAAAGAGAGAATTAAAATGCATAGGAATATAAGTAACCTCTTGACTTAATACCTGCATAAAACCAAGCTCTCAAGTAAGAATGAATGTAAAATAGCTTGTTAGAAAGTCACTGAAAGACTTTAAAGAGAAATTCTCTCATAAAAATTTAATCATTAGTATGTAATTTGTTATAGCCTATTATTTTTACTCTCCATGTAAGTAGTTTTTATTGATTAATACAGATTATACACTATGTAGTCAACTTAAATTCCATATGTCATTGATTTAATATGTAATATTGTTTTTTTTCCTTTAAATACTGTCCTGATTCAGTTTTGAGGCCCTGGATAGAGGCCAGTAAATTCCACTTTTTGGGCAGCTGATTAAGTCCACGTCTCAAGCACTTCCCTTAGAGGGCTTTCACATTCCTGGCTACAATGCTCTCACTCTAATAATCCCAGGGCCAGGGATTATTAGATACCTATTATTAGATTACCAGATAACTAGGGACAGCCTCTATGCCCTGGAGGCTATGAAAGTATTCACATAAGCCATTCCACAGGGAGCCTGCAAAGCCTAGTTACCTTCACCCAATTTGCCATACATAAGCCAACTCCTAGAGCTCCAGCTTGCTGTTACCAGATCACTGGGTGCAACCATCTGTGTGGTCCTGCATGGTAGCCTTCTCTCATTTGGAGCTGCGAGAAACAAAGAATTTTGACTCTCATCTGTCCAGGAGTCAATGTATTATGTTCCACCATCAAAAGAATCTTTAAATCCTATAAAACATGAGACCAGATCTAAGCCTTAATATTTTCATATGATTAGACAGTGAATTACTAGCACTCAGTTGGATATTAGAAACACCTAGTGTTTTGGTTCCTATAATAGCCTCTAAAGAGATAATTATTCTGTGAATCAGAGGAGTTGGCATCAAGAAGGCAGTGTAGGCAGACTCTTAACTCACCTCCCCCCATGGACACAACAGATTTACAACTACTTTCGGAACAACTACCCTTGAGAGAGAACTGAAAACTGGATAAGGGGAACCCCTAAAACAAATGACAGTCCTAACTGAGGTGGAAGAGGCAGAAATTCCCTTCTGGAGAGAAAAAAGCCAGTTTCACAAGCCGCAGCACTTCACAGCCACCCAGGAGCAATCCAAAGGTACACAGCCTTCCTTGGAGGAGTGGGGGACCTAAGCAGGGGAGCGCTGTTGTTATAAGCATTTTTTGGACCCAGGACAACCAAGACAAGTGTCATAATATCTGGCCTTGTTAGCTACTAACAACAACGGGGAATATCCCCAGAAAAGCTATCAGACATAAGGGAAAAAAAGCCAGATCTTAAAGGGCCCATGCACAAAATCCCCCATTTCAGAAAGCAACCTAAAATCACTAGAAAGAAAGCTGCACAGTCCTTTGGGGAAAAGAGACTCACCTGATAGGCTCTGGGTGAATCTCAGTGAGAAGTGAGACCTCTCCAGTGACTGAGACATTGGTGGCAGCCATTGTTGTGACCTGGTGCAGGTTTGCTGACACAGACGCTGGCAGATGCCATTGGAGTTCTTCCCCTGGCCTCTTAGCCCAGGGTCTGCCCTACCCACTAGAGCACCAATTTAATCCAGCTCAGCCAGGGCAAGCAGCCCACCCTAGGGACTGGCCCCACCAACAACAAAAGCCTTCATGCAACTGGGGCCTGCATAGGCTAGGTGACTGGATTCTCTGCAGGTGGGCAGGTGGGTCCACCTCTGCAGGGCAGGGCATGCCTGAGGAGTGGATGGAGTGTATGGGGCATTGGTGGAGTGTGGGCCTCTGCAGTGGGGTGACTGGGTCTGCTTCAGGGGTCAGGGTGCCTGCATGGGGCAGGACTGTGTTGACAGTGTGTGTGGCCCTGTGGACAGTGGAGCTTGACAGTTGCAGAAGACTTGTGCTTCTCAAACAGACACATAAGGGATCAACCCCACCTTCCAAAGCCTGAAACAATTGGATGCTCCCTTGCCTGGGGCCAGCCCCACCCAGCTGCAATCCTGAGAGAGGTGACAAGAGCCTTGTAGGCTGGAGGCCTACAGCAATTGTAAGCCCCTGAGCCTAATAATCAGCCACGCTGGGGACCTACTAACTTAACAGAAAAACTGCAACAGGAATATGCTATTAGACCTTGCAGCCAACTGTGCTGGGCCTCCCCACACCCAATAAAGAGACTGAAGGGTCCATAGCAGCCACATGCAGCTGAGCATTACAACCAACTGGCCAGGGGGACAGCCAAGCCTCCCTGGGAACCTACAGGAACCCTTCCACAACAGAAGGACACACATAGCCTACACTAGGGTCACTAGTGGAATATTTGGAACTGGTGATGAGAGGGAAGCACACTGCTGGGTCTCATAAGGCATCTTTTACATAAGCCCACCTCTCCAAGATTGGGAGATGTAGCTGACCTACCTAATACATAGATATAAGCACAGAGAAAGAGGCAAAATGAGGAGGTAAAGAAATACATTCCAAGTAAGGGAATAGGACAAAACCCCAGAAAAACAACTAAAAGAAACAGAAATGAGCAATCTATCTGACAAAGAGTTCAAATGAAGAGTGTTAAGGATGCTCACTGATCTTGGGAGAAGAATGGATGAACTCAGCAGAAACATCAACAAAGAATTGGAAAATATAAAAAAGAACCAGTCAGAAATGAAGAATACAATACTGGAAATGAAAAATTAACTAGAGGGACTCAAAATTAGAGTAGATGATACAGAGGAACAGATCAGCGAGCTGGACAAAAGACTAGAGGAAATCACCCAAGCTGAGCAGCTAAAAGAAAAAAGAATTAAAAAGAACAAGGACAGGGGCCAGCCAGATGCTGTAGTGGTTAAGTTTGTGCACTCTGCTTTGGTGGCCCGGGGTTTGCAAGTTTGGATCCCAGGCATGGACCTACACACTGCTCATCAAGCCATGCTGTGGCAGCGTCCCATATATAAAATAGAGGAAAATTGGCAATAGATGTTAGCTCAGGCCAATCTCCCTCACCAAAAAAAAAAAACAAAAACAAAGAATGAGGACAGTCTAAGGGAAGTCTGGGACAACATCAAGTGCACTAACATCCATGTCATAGGTATCCCAGAAGGAGAAGAGATACAAATGGGCAGAGAATCTATTTGAAGAAATAATAGCTGAAAACTTTCTTAACCTAAGGAAGGAAATGACATCCAGGTAAAGGAATCACAGAGAGCACCAAAAAAGATAAACCCAAAGAAGCCCACACCAAGACACATCATAATTAAAATGTCCAGAATTAAAGATAAAGAGAGAATCCTAAAAGCCTCAAGAGAAAGGCAATAAGTTACATACAAAGGAAATCCCATAAGGCTATCAGCTGACTTCTCAGCAGAAACCTTACAGGCTAGAAAACAGTGGCACAATATATTTAAAATGCTAAAAGGAAAAAATCTACAGCCAAGAATACTCTACCCAGCTAGGTTATCATTCAGAATGGAAGGAGAGATAAAGAGTTTCCCAGACAAAAAATATATTAAAGGAGTTTATCACCAAGAAAACAGTCCTATAAGAAGCACTAAAGGGACTCAAGGGTGAAAGAGAGGACCACAAATAGGAAAAAAATATCTATTTCTATGATAAGAGAGTAACAGATACAAATGCACAAACAAGAGGTTTAGATATGATATTGAAAACATAAAATATGGGAGGAGGGCAGTTAAAGAGTAGAGCTTTCAGACAGAGGTCAAACTAAAGAGACCATCAACTTCATATAGATTGCTATATACGTAGGTTATTATATATGAACCTCATGGTAATCACAAACAAGAAACCTATAACAAATACACAAAAAATTAAGAGAAAGGAACCCAAATATAATATTAAGGAAAGCCATCAAATCATAAGGGAAGAGAGTAAAAGAAGAAAAGGAACAGAGAAGAAATATAAAACACTCAGACAAAAAGTAACAAAATGGCAATAAGTACATACTTACGAATAGCTACTTTAAATCTCAATGGACTAAATGCTCCAATCAAAAGGCATAGGATGGCTGTTTTGGTAAAAAAAAAAAACAAGACCCATATATATGCTGCATACAAGAGACACAGTTCAGACCTAAAGAATCTCAGACACTGAAAGTGAAGGGATGGAAAAAGATACTCCATGCAAATGGCAATGAAAAGAAAGCGGGGGTAGCAATACTTATATCAGACAAAACACAGACTTTAAAACAAAAACTGTAACAAAAGACAAAGAAGGGAACTTCACAATGATAAAGGGAACAACGCAACAAGAGAATATAACACATATAAATATCTATGCACCCAACATAGGAGCACCTAAATATATAAAGCAATTATTAACAGACATAGAAGGAGAAATATATAGTAACACAATAATAGTAGGAGACTCTAACACTCCACTTACACCAATGGATAGATCATCCAAACAGAAGATCGATAAGGAAACATTGGCCTTAAACAAAACATTAGACCAGATGGACTTAGTAGATATATACAGAACATTCCATCCAAAAACCACAGAATACACATTCTTTTCAGATGCACATAGAACATTCTCCAGGACGGATCACATATTAGGCCACAAAACAAGTCTCAATAAATAATTTAAGAACATTGAAATAATACCAAGAATCTTTTCTGACAACAACAGAGGGAAACTAGGAATAAAGGATAGGAAGAAAATCAGAAAATTCACAAATATGCAGAGATTAAAAAAACTGCTACTGAACAAGATGGGTCAATGAAGAAATCAAAGAAGAAATCAAAGAATATCTGGAGACAAATCAAAATGAAAATACTGCATACCAAAATTTATGGGATACAGCAAAACGGGGTCTAAGAGAGAAATTTATAGCAATACAGGCCTACCACAACAAACAAGAAAAATTTCAATTAATCTAACGCTGCACCTAAAGGAACTGGAAAAAGAAGAACAAACAAAACTCAAAATCAGTTGAGGGAGGAAAATAACAAAAATAGGAGCAGAAATAAATGAGAGAGACTAAAAAGCAATAGAAAAAAATCAATGAAATCAAGAGCTGGTTTGTTGAAAAGATAAACAATATGGACAAACCTTTAGCTATACAAACCTTTAGCAAGAAAAAAGACAGAAGGCTCAAATAAATAAAATCAGAAATGAAAGAGGACAAATTAAAACAGACACCTCAGAAACACAAAAGATTATAAGAGAAAACAACAAAAAGCTATATGTGACAAATTGGGTAATCTAGAAGAAATGGATAAATTCTTAGAACCTTACAACCTTCCAAAAGTGAATCAAGAATAAATAGAGAGGAGGAAGTCAAGATGGCGGCATAGGCGGACTCTGAACTCACCTCCTCCCGCAGACACAGCCAATTTGCAACTACTCGTGGAAAAATTACCTCTGAGACAGAACTGAAAACTGGATAAGAGGAAATCCTGCAACAGCGGACAATCCTAACTGAGGTAGAAGAGGCAGAAACTCCCTTCTGGAGAGAGAAACCGCCACCTTCACAAGCCTCAGCACCTCACGGCCGCCCGGGAACAGCCCACAGGGCTTGTCAGCTGCAGAAGACTTGTGCTTCTCAAAGACCCACATAGGGGGTTTACCCCACCTTCCAAAGCCTGAAACAATTGGGTGCTCCTGTGCCTGAGGCCAGCCGCACGCAGCCGCAATCCTAAGAGAGCTGACAAGAGACCTAAAGGCTGGAGGCTTATAACAATTGTAAGGCCCTGAGCCTAACAACCTGCCATGCTGGAGGCCTACTCACTTAAAAGAAATACTGCAACACAAATGTGGTATTAGAACTTGCAGCCAACTGTGCTGGGGCTCCCCACACTTGATAAAGAGACTGAAGGGCCCATAACAACTGTAAGCAGCTGAGCATTACAACAGCTGGCTAGGAGCATAACTCAGCCTCTCTGGGCGCCTACAGGGAGAGCAAACAGGTCACAACAGAAGGACACACATAGCCCACACAGGGGTCACCCCTGGAACATTGAGAACTGAGAGAAACACACGGCAGGCCTCCTAAGCCATCACTTACATAAGGTCACCTATCAAAGAGCAGGAGACGTAGCTGACCTACCTAATACGTAGTCACAAGCACAGGGAAAGAGGCAAAATGAGGAGGCAAAGGAATACATTCCAAGTAAGGGAACAGGACAAAACCCCAGAAAAGGAACTAAGTGAAACAGAAATGAGCAACCTACCCGACAGAGAGTTCAAACTAAGAGTGTTAAGGATGCTCACTGATGTGGGGAAAAGAATAGAGGAACTCAGTGAGAATGTCAACAAAGAAATGGAAGATATAAAAAAAAAACAATCAGAAATGAAGAATACAATACTGGAAATTAAAAATTTGCTAGAGGGACTCAAAAGCAGAGTAGAGGATGGAGAACGGATCTGTGAGCTGGACAAAAGACTAGAAGAAATTACCCAAGCTGAACAGGTAAAAGAGAAAAGAATTAAAAAGAGTGAGGACACTCTAATGGACCTCTGGGACAACATCAAGCACACTAACATCCATGTTATAGGTGTCCAAGAAGGAGAAGAGTGAGACAATGGGGCAGAGAATCTATTTCAAGAAATAATAGATGAAAACTTCCCTAACCTAAGGAAGGAAACAGACATCCAGGTACAGGAAGCACAGAGAGACCCAAACAAGATAAACCCAAAGAGGCCCACACCAAGACACATCATAATCAAAATGTCCAGAATAAAAGAGAAAGAGCAAATCCTAAAAGCCGCAAGAGAAAGTCAAGTTACATACAAAGGACACCCCACAGGCTATCAGCTGACTTCTCAGCAGAAACCTTACAGGCTAGAAGAGAATGGCATGATATATTTAAAGTGCTAAAAGGAAAAAACTTACAGCCAAGAATACTCTACCCAGCAAGGTTATCATTCAAAATGGAAGGAGAGATCAGAAATTTCCCAGACAAGCAAAAATTAAAGGAGTTTGTCACCAAGAAACCAGTGCTACAAGAAATGTTAAAGGGACTGATTTAAGGGGAAAAGAGAAGACCACAAATAGGAAAAAGTATCTATTTCCATGATAAGAGGGTAATGGATACAAATGCACAAAAAAGAGGTTAGATATGATATCAAAAACATAAAAGGAGGGAGGAGGGGAGTTAAGGAGTAGAGCTTTCAGACAGAGGTCAAACTAAGAGACCATCAATTCTGTATAGAAGAAGGAAGGAACAGAGGACTACTAAAAGACTGAGAAAAAAAAAAGTGAAAAAATGGCAGTAAGTAGATACTTATCAATAGCGACTTTAAACGTAAATGGACTAAATGCTCCAATTAAAAGGCATAGGGTAGCTGACTGGATGAAAAAACAAGACCCATATACATGCTGCATACAAGAGACACACTTTAGACCTAAAGACACTCACAAACTGAAAGTGAAGGGATGGAAAAAGATACTCCATGCAAATGAAAATGAAAAGAAAGCTGGGGTAGCAGTACTCATATCAGACAAAATAGACTTTAAAACAAAAACTATAAAAAGAGACAAAGAAGGGTATTACATAATGATCAAGGGAACAATCCAACAAGAGGATATAACACTTGTAAATATCTACGCACCCAATGTAGGTGCACCTAAATATATAAAGCAATTATTAACAGACATAAAAACAGAAATAGACAGAACACAATAATAGTAGGGGACTTTAACACTCCACTTACACCAATGGATAGATCATCCAAACAGAAGATCAATAAGGAAGCATTGGCCTTAAACGACACACTAGAACAGATGGACTTAGTAGATATATACAGAGCATTCCATCCAAAAACCGAAGAATACACATTCTTTTCAAATGCACATGGAACATTCTCCAGGATTGATCACATATTAGGCCACAAAACAAGTCTCCATAAATTTAAGAATATTGAAATAATACCAAGCATCTTTTCTGACCACAATGGTATGAAACTAGAAATCAACTATGGGAAGAAAATCAGAAAAGCCACAAATACGTGGAGATTAAAGAAAATGCTGCTGAACAACGACTGGGTCAATGAAGAAATCAAAGAAGAAATCAAAAAATAACTGGAGACAAATGAAAATTAAAATACAACATGCCAGAATTTATGGGATACAGCAAAAGTGGTTCTAAGAGGGAAGTTTATAGCAATACAGGCCTATCTCAACAAACAAGAAAAATCTCAAATAAACAATCTAACAATGCACCTAAAGGAACTGGAAAAAGAAGAACAAACAAAGCCCAAAATCAGTAGAAGGAAATCATAAAAATCAGAGCAGAAATAAATGAAATAGAGACCAAAAAAACAATAGAAAAAATTAATAAAACCAAGAGCTGGTTCTTCGAAAAGATCAACAAAATTGACAAACCTTTAGCTAGACTCACCAAGAAAAAAAGAGATAGGCACAAATAAGTAAAATCAGAAATGAAAGAGGAGAAATTACAACAGAAACCTCAGAAATATAAAAGATTATAAGACTATGCTATGAAAAGCTATATGCCAACCAATTCAACAATCTGGAAGAAATGGATAAATTCTCAGAATCATGCAACCTTCCAAAACTGGCTCAAGAAGAAGGAGAGAATTTGAATAGACCAATCACCAATAAGGAGATCGAAACAGTAATCAAAAACCTCCCCAAAAATAAAAGTGCAGGACCAGACGGCTTCCCTGGTGAATACTACCAAACATTCAAAGAATACTTAATACTTATCCTTCTCAAACTCTTCCAAAAAATTGAGGAGAGGGGGAAGCTCCCTAACTCATTCTATGAAGCCGACATTACCGTGATACCAAAACCAGACAAGGACAACACAAAAAAAGAAAATTAGAGGCCAATATCACTGATGAACATCGATGCAAAAATCCTCAACAAAATACTAGCAAATCGCATACAACAATACATTAAAAAGATTATACACCATGATCAAGTGGGATTTATTCCAGGTATGCAGGGATGGTTTAACATTCGCAAATCAATCAACGTGATACACCACATTAATAAAATAAAGAGTAAAAATCACATGATCATCTCAAAAAATGGGCAGAGGAAATGAAGAGACACTTCTCCAAGGAAGATATACAGATGGCCAATAGGCACATGACGAGATGTTCAACATCATTAATCATCAGGGAAACGCAAATCAAAACAACACTGAGATACCACCTCACGCCTATTAGAATGGCTATAATCACCAAGACAAAAAACAACAAGTGTTGGAGAGGATGTGGAGAAACAGGGACACTCATACACAGCTGGTGGGAATGCAAACTGGTGCAGCCTCTATGGAAAACGGTATGGAGATTCCTCAAAGAAGTAAAAATAGAGATCCCCTATGACCCAGCCATCCCACTACTGGGGTCTATCCAATGAACCTGAAATCAACAATCCAAAGAGGCTTATGCACCCCTATGTTCACTGCAGAATTATTCACCATAGCCAAGAAGTGGAAGCAACATAAGTGTCCCTTGTCTGACGATTGGATTAAGAAAATGTGGTATATATATACAATGGAATACTACTCAGCCATAAAAAAAGACAAAATCGTCCCATTTGCAACAACATGGATGGGCCTGGAGCATATTATGTTAAGTGAAATAAGCCAGAAAGAGAAAGACGAACACTGTATGATCTCACTCATACGTGGAATATAAACCAACAATGGACAGAGAAAACTGTACTGTGGTTACCAGGGGCCTTGGGGGTGGGGGGTGGGCACAAGGGGTGAAGAGAGTCATATACATGGTGATGGACAAACAAAAATACACAACCCAAAATTTCACAATGTTAAAAGCCATTAAAACATCAATAAAAAAAATCACATGATCATCTCAATAGATGCAGAGAAAGCATTTGACAAGATACAGCATCCATTTATGATAAAAACTCTGAATAAAATGGGTATAGAAGGAAAGTACCTCAACATAATAAAGACCATATATGAGAAACCCACAGCTAATATCATCCTCAATGGTGAAAAACTGAAAGCTATCCCTCTAAGAACAGGAACCAGACAAGGATGCCCACTGTCACCACTCCTATTTAACATAGTATTGGAAGTCCTAGCCAGAGCAATCAGGCAAGAGAAAGAAATAAAAGGGATCCAAATTGGAAAGGAAGAAGTGAAACTGTCACTACTTGCAGATGACATGATTTTATATACAGAAAACCCTAAAGAATCCACCAGAAAACTTTTAGAAGTAATAAATGAATATGGTAAAGTTGCAGGATACAAAATCAACATACAAAAATCAGTTGCATTTCTGTACACTAACAACGAAGTAGCAGAAAGAGAAATTCAGAATACCATCCCATTTACAATTGCAACAAAAAGAATAAAATACCTAGGAATAAACTTAACGAAAGAGGTGAAAGATCTGTACACCGAAAACTATAAAACATTTCTGAAAGAAATTGAAGAAGACACAAAGAAATGGAAAGATATTCCGTGCTCTTGGATTGGAAGAATTAACATAGTTAAGCTGTCCATACTTCCTAAAGCCATCTATAGATTCAATGCAATCCCTATCAAAGTTCCAACAACATTTTTCACAGAAATAGAACAAAGAATCCTAAAATTTATATGGAACAACAAAAGACCCTGAATAGCTAAAGGAATCCTGAGAAAAAAGAACAAAGCTGGAGGTATCACACTCCCTGATTTCAAAATATACTACAAAGCTATAGTAACCAAAACAGCATGGTACTGGCACAAAAACAGACACACAGATCAATGGAACAGAATCAAGAGCCCAGAAATAAACCCACACATCTATGGACAGCTAATCTTTGACAAAGGAGCCAAGAACATACAATGGGGAAAAGAAAGTCTCTTCAACAAATGGTGTTGGGAAAACTGGATAGCCACGTGCAAAAAAATGGAAGTAGACCCTTACCTTACACCATACACAAAAATTAACTCCAAATGGATTAAAGACTTGAATGTAAGACCTGAAACTATGAAACTTCTAGAAGAAAACATAGGCAGTACGCTCTTCGACATCGGTCTTAGCAACATATTTCCAAGCACCATGTCTGACCGGGCAAGAGAAACAATAGAAAAAATAAACAAATGGGACGACATCAAACTAAAAAGCTTCTGCACAGCAAAGGAAACCATCAACAAAACGAAAAGACAACCTAACAATTGGGAGAAGATATTTGCAAACCATACATCTGATAAGGGCTTAATCTCCAAAATATATAAAGAACTCATGCATCTCAACAACAAAAAAACTAACAACCCAATTAAAAAATGGACAAAAGACCTGAACAGACATTTCTCCAAAGAAGATATACAGATGGCCAACAGGCACATGAAAAGATGTTCAAAATCACTAACTATCAGGGAAATGCAAATCAAAACTACAATGAGATATCACCTCATGCCCTTCAGAACGGCTATAATTAACAAGACAGGAAACAACATGTGTTGGAGAGGATGTGGAGAGAAGGGAACTCGCATACACTGCTGGTGGGAGTGCAAACTGGTGCAGCCACTATGGAAAACAGTACGGAAATTCCTCAAAAAATCAAGGATAGAACTACCATATGATCCAGCTATTCCACTGCGGGGTATTTACCCAAAGAACTTGAAAACACCAATGTGTAAAGATACATGCACCCCTGTGTTCATTGCAGCGTTATTCACAATAGCCAAGACTTGGAAGCAACCTAAGTGCCCATCAAGGGACGAATGGATAAAGAAGATGTGGTATATATACACAATGGAATACTACTCAGCCATAAGAAATGATGAAATCCAGCCATTTGTGACAACATGGATGGACATTGAGGGTATTATGCAAAGTGAAGTAAGTCAGAGGGAGAAGGTCAAATACCGTATGATTTCCTTCATTAAGTAGTAGATAATAACAACAATAAACAAACACATAGAGACAGAGAAAAAAAAAGAATAAATAGAGAATTTGAATAGACCAATCAATAGTAAGGAGATTGAAACAGTAATCAAAAACATCCCCCAAAAATAAAAGTCCAGGACCAGGCGGATTCCCCGGCGAATTCCACCAAACATTCAAGAAAGACTTTATGTCTATCTTTCTCAAATTCTTCCAAAAAATTGAAGAAGAAGGGAAGCTTCCTAACTCATTCTACTAAGTCAACATTATCCTGATATCAAAACCAGACAAGGTCAACACAAAAAAAGAAAATTACAGGCCAATATCACTGATGAACATAGATGCAAAAATCCACAACAAAATACTAGCAAATTGAATACAACATTAAATTAAAAAGATCATACACCCCCTGATCAAGTGGGATTTATTCCAGGGATGCAGATCTGGTTCAACATCTGCAAATCAATCAACATGATACAGCACATTAACAAAATGAAGAATAAAAATCTCATGATCATCTCAATAGATGCAGAGAAGGCATTTGACAAGATACAACATCCATTTATGATAAAAACTCTGAATAAAATGGGTATAGAAGGAAAGTACCTCAACATAATAAAGGCCACATATGACAAACGCACAGCTAATATCATCCTCAATGGTGAAAAACTGAAAACTATCCCTCTAAGAACAGGAACCAGACAATGATGCCCACTCTCACCATTCCTATTTAACATAGTATTGGAAGTCCTAGCCAGAGCAGTCAGGCAAGAAAAAGAAATAAAAGGGATCCAAATTGGAAAGGAAGAAGTGAAACTGTCGCTATTTGCAGATGACATGATGTTGTATATAGTAAACCCTAAAGAATCCACCAAAAAACTTTTAGAAATAATAAATTAATAAGGCAAAGTTGCACGATACAAAATCAGCATACAAAAATCAGTTATAGAATATAGTTATACTGTATAGTTATAGTATAGAATATAGAATACAGTAATACTGTAGAGTTATACAGTTGTGTTTCTATACACTAACAAGAAGTAACAGAAAGAGAAATTAAGAATACAATCCCATTTACAATTGCTACAAAAAGAATAAAATACCAAGGAAAAAAATTAACCAGAGAGGTGAAAGATTGGTACACTGAAAACTATAAAACTTTGTTGAAAGAAATTGAAGAAGACACAAAGAAATGGAAAGGTATTCCATTCTCTTGGGTTGGAAGAATTAACATAGTTAAAGTGTCCATACTTCCTAAAGCAATCTACAGATGCAATGCAATCTCTATCAAAGTTCCAACAACGTTTTTCACAGAAATAGAACAAAGAATTCTAAAATTTATATGGAACAATAAAAGACCCCAAATAGCCAAAGGAATCCTGAGAAAAAAGAACAAAGCTGGAGCTATCACACTCCCTGATTTCAAAATATACTACAAAGCTATAGTAACCAAAACAGCATGGTACTGGCCCAAAAACAGACACACAGATCAATGGAACAGAATCAAGAGCCCAGAAATAAACCCACACATCTGTGGACAGCTAATTTTCGACAAGGGACCCAAGAGCATACAATGGAGAAAGGAAAGTCTCTTCAACAAATGTGTTAGGAAAACTGGACAGCCACATGCAAAAGAATGAAAGTAGACCGTTATCTTATACCAAACACAAAAATTAATTCAAAATGGATTAAAGACTTGAATGCATGACCTGAAACCATGATACTTCTAGAAGAAAACATAGGTAGTACGCTCTTCGACATCGGTCTTAGCAACATATTTTCCAGTACCATGTCTGACTGGGCAAGAGAAACAATAGAAAAAATAAACAGATGGGACTACATCAAACCAAAAAGCTTCTGCACAGCAAAGGAAACCATCAACAAAATGAAAAGACAACCTAACAACTGGGAGAAGATATTTGCAAACCATATATCTGATAAGGGGTTAATCTCCAAAATATATAATGAACTCATACATCTCAACAAGAAAGAAACCAACAACCCGATTATAAAATGGGCAAAAGACCTGAACAGACATTTCTCCAATGAAGATATACAGATGGCCAACAGGCACATGAAAAGATGTTCAGCATCATTAACTATCAGGGAAATGCCAATCAAAACCACAATGAAATATCACCTCAGGTCCCTCACAATGGCTATAATTAACAAGACAGGAAACAACAAGTGTTGGAGAGGATTTGGAGAGAAGGGAACTCTCATACACTGCTGGTGGGAGTGCAAACTGGTACAGCCACTATGGAAAACAGCATGGAGATTCCTCAAAAAATCAAGGATAGAACTACCATATGATCCAGCTATTCCACTGCGGGGTATTTACCCAAAGAATGTGAAAACACCAATGTGTAAAGATACATGCACCCCTGTGTTCATTGCAGCATTATTCATGATAGCCAAGACTTGGAAGCAACCTAAATGCCCATCAAGGGACGAATGGATGAAGAAGATGTGGTATATATACACAATGGAATACTACTTAGCCATAAGAAATGATGAAATCCATCCATTTGTGACAACATGGGTGGAGCTGGAGGGTAATACACTAAGTAAAATAAGTCAGAGGGAGAATGTCAAATACCGTATGATCTCACTTACAAGTAGAAGATGAAAACAACAACAAACAACCACATAGAGACAGAAATTGGATTGGTGGTTACCAGAGGGGAAGCGGGGAGGGAGGAGGGCTAAAGGGATGATTAGGCACATGTGTGTGGTGATGGACTGTAATTAGTCTTTAGGTGGTGAACATGATTTCTATACAGAAATCCAAATATAATGAAGTACACCTGAAATTTATGTAATGTTATAAACCAATGTTACCACAATAAATAAATAAATAAATAAATAAATAAATAAATAAATAAATAAATAAAATGAGAAATTAAAAAAATGATTCTGTGAATAATTTATGGTGTTATCAGTAAACATGGTAACATAGCAGTGCTGTCAGTCAACATGGTGACAAAGCCTGAATAACAAATACTTTGCTAATGGTGATTTCATATAAAAGTAACCAGGACTGGCACTATGCACGGGCAAAGTAGGTGCCTACCCAAACAGTATGTTTTGAAGAGCACTAAAAGATGTTGCTGCTTATCTAGAAACATCTTTTCAATATATCTTACACCATGTCTGAAACTCACATTATTTGTCAATCCAATGGTATAAAAAGGGTTAACATCTCAAATTGTATTGAGCACTTGCTACTTTTAGAGCTCAGAGCTACACACAAGAGATTAAGGAAAGAATAAGAAAAAGAACTTATCTTCAATTAGTTCACCTACCAGTAGAGGGTATAGACACGTGAATGGGTAATCACAAGAGAGTTTGCTAAATATAATGGTAGAAAAATGGAAGGAGATGTGCCCTAGAGTAGAGAACTTTTTGAGGATGTAACAATTGGGCTAAAACATGAAGGATGAGCAGAAAGTAAGAAAACAAAGATTTGAGGAAGTGCTCCAGGCAGAAAACAATAGCATATTAGCAGGCCCAAATTTGTCAGACCTCCTTCATGACTCACAACATCATACTTTTTTACTCAAATGACAACACACTTAAAAACATAGAATATCTTACTTTCTTACTCGTATGACATGACATCTGAACACAAAATTTAAAAACATTGTTTATTGCTGCAAAGAAGTATGGGAATTTACTAAATCCAGACAGATTGATTGCTCAGAAGTCAGCCAGAAACTACTTATTTTCCCTTACAGAACTGCACTGAGTCCAAAGAAAATAAGATTTTAAAAAAATGCAGAGCTATTTGTTAGAAATTGTCACAATTTTAGTAAAGATTCAGGGACATTGATGAGTATGAATTATGCTTTAATTTTCTATGGCTAACTTTGTATTGTAAACCTCAGCATGTACTGATATTATCAAGAATTTGTCCTTTGAATTTGCACAGTTTCTTGAGGAACTAATGGACCCAAATGTGAGTCTTGTACATATGCTGGTATTTCCGAGTCTATGAGCAAACACTGGGCAATATTTATTCATGAAACTGCTAAACTCAAAGCTTAGATCAATCCACATCAGGGACGTTAATTTTGGATCTAAATTGAGATTTACCCTGACTGAATACAATTCACTGCACTAGAAAATAGTTCATGCTGATATTTTCCAGTATTCTCATTGACTAGATCCAAATTGATCAATAAATATAATTTCAAATTTTATGCAAATAAAGTTAATCGATTTTATTTTTGTCTGATATTACATTTCTGCTAAAATCTGCATAACTTTTACAAGATAACAAGCAAGTCCTCACTACCATTATCAATAGAAAAATTCATGTGCCTACACAAATATGGATTTCTGATCTTTTGGATAATTGCTAAAAAAACTTGGATGCCCCTGCCCTACATCTTCTTTTCTCATTTCTCAAAAATTGATTTTTTCTATATTCTTTAGATGAGTGAGAATAAACACTACTAGTCTTAACAGCAGCAAATTCAATTTATATAGCACCTTGTCATGGAAAAACCTCACTACTAGTGCACTAACGTTTTCAGCTTGCTGCCAAATACCTTTTGAAAATTGTGTCTATTAGTTTTATGCTGTTGGCAATTTAAAAAGGAATCTAAAATGGTTAGTTTATGTGGTTCATCCAAATGATTTTAGGTTCAGAGGAAAGGAATCTTTTCTAACTTTTTATTATGGAAATTTTCTAACATCTACAAAAATAGAAAAAATAATACAATGAACCTCCAGGTACCCATCACCCTGGTTCAAAATTTATCAACAAATGGCCAATGCTAAATAAATTCCCCACTTCCACACCAGACTATTTTGAAGCAAATCCCAGACATCAGATTTCATCTGTAAATACTTCAAAATGTATCACTAAGAGGTAAGGATTCCCTTTCTTAAATATGACCACAATATCATTATCATACCTAACAAAATTAACAACAATTTCTTAATATCTTTTAATAGCCTATCAATGTTCAAATTTCCCATTGTCTCAATTCTGATCTCTTTATCATTCACTTGTTTGAATCTAGATTTAAACAAGGCCTACCTATCTTGAGTCTTTTCTTTTCCTTACCATTTTATTTATTTTGAAAAATTTCAACCCTACAGAGAAAGTCAGAAGCATAGTACAATAAACACCTATATATCTATTTATATTCAACAATTGTTAACATGTTACACACTTTTATTCTCTCTCACACTCTTCCTGCATATATGCCTTTTCATCTTAGCTAAATCATTGGAAAGTAGGTTTCAGACGTGATGATGCTTTGCCCCTAAATTCTTCAGAATATATCTGCTAAGAACAAAGACATTTTCCTATATAATCATGATACCATTAGGGGAAAAGAATTTTGGAATTGGTCAGTTTTCTTTAAAATACATACATAGTTGGGAAATTTAAAAAGTAGGAAATAATAAGTAGAATAAAAAATTTGAGCATAAACTGAAAAGTATTGCATACTGCGATCTCAATTCCTACCTGGGCTCACCATTTCTGGAAGATGCAGCAAATACTTGGTTTCCATCTTTTATGTCACAAGGAGAATGTTTAGTTCTCATTCACATACATCAATGTAAACAGGCTAATTTTTATTATTAAAATTATTAGTTTTTAATCTTTAAGAAAGGATGATTGGCTGATATACTGTAGAACCTGATCAATCTATGCAAGATTTACAAAAGCTAGAGATGCAGGCGAAGTGATATAATCTTACTAGGTCATAAAGGTGAAGCAATAATTTCTGAATCAAATTCTGTGCAAAATTTTATAATAATAGCACATTTTTATATAACAGTGAAAGTTTCATGATAGTACATATTATTATCTAAATTTTTTCTTTCCATTCAAAGCAAGAGAATCTTAAGCCTACAAATACCTGAACTCCACAGGCAAGGTTAATCTTTTAAATTGTTATGTTGGGTTGAGATTTGTGGGCTTTCCGCGATAGGCCTAAAGCACTAAATCACTAACTTGCTGGGTTAAAAGTACCAGAGACCCAGGTCAAAATGCAAACACTTATTATGGAAGGGGTAACTCCTTAATTCCTGAATACTTTAATAGTAATTGTTTATTCGATTAGCTAACTGAGAGCAGAGCCTGAAGGAATTGGTTAGTTTTGAGAAAGAACAGAAAGGACAAATTCTAAAATAGACATTACTCCCAAAAGAGCAGATGTATAGATGGTAACATCATTAAGGCACTGAGTGCTTGAGAGGATAGAAGATGGGAATGAGGTGTGTGGCTGTAGGGCCACACGCCCAGTTGGGCTAAGGCAGCGGGGTATCTTGTGGAGAAACCAAAGAAATGACCCGGAGATAGCAGGCAAGATATATGAGTTTATCAGGGAGTTACTTACAGGGAAGGTCCAGTGGCAACCGGCTGGACAGGAAATGTGCACCCGCTACCACCCCCTGAGAGAAGCTTGCTTAAGTAGGCAGAGGAACAAAGGCTACATGCTTGCCACGGGGGATCATCTCTGTATGACCTGCATTCCAAGGACCAGAGCCCCCCTTCCCCCAGGGCCTCTGTGTTCCCTCAAACCATGAAAGTCTCTGTACTAACTATCCCACAAGAAAACAGCTGGGTTGGCCAAGCCCAGGACTGCTATCATCGTGAGTGCTGGTGCGTAGCCCAGCCAAGGAGCCTCAAGGACACATGATTTTTAAAGGAGCACGCTGGCTAGTGCCCCTACAGTGAGACTCAAAGTACCTCTGCTTTACACTTTTGTCAGTAACATCCTAACAATGTAATTGAAAAAGCAGGAAAAATAATAAAATGTGCGAGTCAGTGTGCTATTAGTTCCGACAACCAACTGAGACAGTTTGTCAAAAAGAATCTATACTTTATCAATATGAATATGTATTGATCCTATCCTGAGCTGCCGTATCCCCAATATTTCTTTCTCCTCCAAATGACTCTTCTGAATTTGTTATTCAGTGCTAATGGCAAGCACAATTAGGGATACCTTTGATAGAAGAATATTCCTCCTAATTCCAAGGAAGGTATCTTAAGTGTCCTAAAAATGTAGGAAAAGGAAATTCCCTTATAAGATAGATGGACTCCATCAATCCTGATTTTCACTGACTTGTGTGTACAGTCAGATCATTCTTATATCCAAGATATTACATGCTGAGCTATAATAGCATTTTATTTAATGTTCAAGGACTTCAGATGTGGGTACCTGATATGTCTTTAGTTAGCTTTAAAATGAGGAGAGAGTTCTGAATAGTTCTAGCATTTAGGTAACTTCAATCCTAGCTCTACTTGAATGCTACCATACAACCAGGGAATTCAGTCAAAGAAAAATGAAATCCAATGACTGTCAGTCTGTTTGTATATTAAAACCATCTTAGCAATGTATAATATATCAAGGTGGGCTTGTAATGTAGACAATATTTGATGAAGAACACAGAATCAATTTAATATTGATTCAGGAAGTTCTTTGACAAAGAAAGATATCTGCTGGTTTTAGCAGTCGGATGGAAAATTGGCTTTTGCTTTCCAGGGCTTGTTGGGCTCAGAAACACAAACAAAGGGGATATTCTGGAAGTACATACAGTTTTAAAAGCCAGGGGCCGGCTCCGTGGCTTAGCGGTTAAGTGCGCGCACTCTGATGCTGGCGGCCCGGGTTCGGATCCCGGGCGCGCCCCGAGGCACCACTTCTCCGTCCAACTCGAGGCCGAGTCCCACGTACAAAACTAGAAGGATGTGAACCTATGACATACAACTATCTACTGGGGCTTTGGGGGGGAAAAAAATGAATAAATAAAATCTTTAAAAGCCAGAAGTTTTACACATTGGTCAATACACTTGGATTCGCAGACCTTTGGTCCTGTCCAAAATGTCCATAAGACACTGGATCCACACCAAAGTATCCTTGGCATTTGGTCCATGCCAAAATGTCCATAAGTTTATTTGGTCCATGCCAAATGGTTTTGGACAGGGTCCAATATCAAGGACCTTTTGGCATGGACCAATGTCTTATGGACATTTTCAACAGGACCAAACATCCTGCAAGGTACACTTGCCATTAAATATTTGTATTATCATTTCTACAACCAGGTAAGACTGATAAAGGAATATGAAGACTGATTACATAAACCATATTAAGTGCTGTGCTAATTAGGGTCAGTTTAAAGTTATTTTTGAAAACGCATTATAGAAGATAAATTTTTTAAACGGTTTTGACAGCAGTCAGAGTGTGGGTTGATAGGAGGAAAAGGATATTTCAGGCAGAAATATTTGTATATGTGGTATGGCAAGAGGGGGAGATATGAGTAATGTATGTATGAAGTAAGGCAGGCAAACAGTTTGCCTGAAATGCAGGAAAGAGGTCATGGGATTTGAATGATGTCTAGGTTTAAATCCCAGATTTCATGCAATTCATTTACCATCTCAGACTCAGTTTTCTCATCTGTAAAAGTAGGGACAATAATGCATCTCTCAGAAAGATCGCGGTGAATATTAAATTATATTATGTAGGTAAAAGCGTCTAGCACATGGCCTGGCATCTGGAAGAGTCTCACCACATATTGGTTTTCATCTTCCCTGTTTCTCTCTCTTGAAAGTAAGCACTGCCAGGTGGGGAAACCTAATCTTAAACAGGTTTAAAAGGCATACTAGAAACTCTGAATTTACAATGAAAAGTAATTGAAGAATACTGTTGCTCTTTTAAGAAGAAAGTGGCCTAGTTATAATTTCAGTACCAATAAAACTTACAGTGCAGTGTGGGAAATAAACATTAAACAATCTCACAAGTAAATATGGAGCACAAATTGTGATAAGTAATATAAAAGACAATAACAAGGCCTTATAAGAGAAAATAACAGGGTTAACCTAATTTGGAATGGAGGGTTCCAATAAAGCCTTTCTGAGGATGTGACACTTAAACTGTGATATAAAGATAAGGAGGAGTTAGCAAGGCAAGGAAAGGAGACAAAGTGCAGTCCAGGCAGAGGGACCTTTATGTGTAATGGTCTCAGGGTGGCACAGTGCTTGGTACATTTGAGCAATTGAAAAAAGGGCAATGTGACTTAAAGGTAAAGAATGAGGGGGAGAGTAGATGAGCCCAGAGATGTGGGCACACTGTTACAATGTGATTAAAGAGTTTTGAGCATTGTTGACATAATCTAATTTGCCTTAAAAATATCACTCTGCCTGCAGTGTGATGATGGGTTTAAAGGCAATCAAGAGTGAAAATGAGGAGACCAATTAGGAGGTTACTGGAGTAGTCCAGGTAAGTACTGATGGTAGATTGGAGTGCATGGTGGAGAGTTTAACGTATATTTTGAAGATGGTACCTATAAGACTTGATAATAAATTAAATGTGGAAGGTAAAAGAAAAGGATGGCTCAAGGATGATGTGCAGAATTTGGGCCTGAGCAACTAGATGGGATGTGGGAGACTAAGAAAGAAATAGACTGGAAGTATGGAATTAAGAATTCTATTAATTTGAGATAGGTGAGATAACCATGTGGATATGCCAAATAAGGAGGTACATGTATGAATCTGGAAGTCAATGAGAGATGATGATGATGATGATGATGATGATGATGATGATGATGATGATGATGATAAAAATGTAATGAATTCTATGAGATTTCAACTTATCTCTCCCAAAAACTACCATGACTTTTGCAATTTACAAAATATGCATTAGTAGTATTATTTGGCTACAATGAACTACAAAATTTATCCATGTCATTTTGAAATTGTATTTTATCTATATTTCTTTCTAGAAACATCCAAGTGAGAATTTTATCTGTTTTTAAATCTCAGAAAATAGAAAAGGTAGTCTTAAAAACTTATTTGAGACAGAAACTACATGGAAATTGACAGGTTTATATTAATGCCATATTAGATTGATCATGATTTTATTTTGATATGCTTTTTGATGTCTCAATTATTTCCTCACCAGAGAATGCCTATTCACAAGTTCAGATAAGACACATCTACTCTTTAACCCCTGCTATATATTGCCTATGCAAGATATAGGAACCTGAACATAATCCTTAGCTCTCATAATCTTCATTAGGGAAATGAAACAGTGGATCTTAATCCTTCCGCTATACACATAGTAGATACTCTTTAAGGACTATTGTTTTTTGTATAGGAGAATAAGGGCAGCCTAGGCCCACTGCTTTTGTGTCTAGGGAAAAGAAAAGAGGAATTATCTTAGAACTTGCAAACAAGGCCTTTGCTAGCCCTTACAGAAACCTCTACTGAACTAAAATATGTAGATACAGTCAATGGGCACATGACTTGGCATGTGTGTGCAGATCGGATTTTGGCCCCTATTTGCCCCCTTAACCTGGCATCTTTGTTCAATGAACAACCTAAACAACTGTATGCAATGACCCTGTTTATAAACTCCTTAGGGACAATAAAGCAAGACAGTGCAATGGAAAGTTCACTGACCTGAGAATTAGGAAGAGGATGAGCTGTGTGAACACAAGCAAGTGATTTATGCTTTCTGTGTCTCAGTGTCCTTAACTGTAATATAAGAAGATTTTAATAATGATTCAATAAGTATGTCCCTAAGTTAACATTTTCTGATCCCCTCATCAGTCTGCTAGTTACTATTGTTCATAAATGTGTCCTTATGTTTGCTTAACATAACTGAAAGAGACCCTACATTTCAAAGACTTTTTTTCTTTTTTTTTTAAAGATTTTTTATTTATTTATTTTTCCCCCAAAGCCCCAGCAGATAGTTGTCTGTCATAGCTGCACATCCTTCTAGTTGCTGTATGTGGGACGCGGCCCCAGCATGGCCAGAGGAGCGGTGCGTCGGTGCGCACCCGGGATCCGAACCCGGGCCGCCGGCAGCACAGTGCGTGCACTTAACCGCCAAGCCACGGGGCCGGCCCTCAAAGACGTTTTTTTTGAGGAAGATTGGCCCTGAGCTAACATCTGTTGCCAATCTTCCTCCATTCTTCCTTTTTCTCCCCAAAACCCCAGTAGATAGTTGCATGTCAAAGTTGTACATCCTTCTAGTTGTTCTATGTGGGACACTGCCTCAGCATGGCTTGATGAGCAGTGCGTAGGTCCATGCCCAGGATCCAAAACAGTGAACCCCGGGCCACCGAAGTGGAGTGCGTGAACTTAACCGCTACAACACTGGGCCGGCCCCATCAAAGATATTTTTATGTCCAAAATATTTCCATGCATTTACATATAATATTTTCTGAAGTGAACTATTTGCTTGCTTTAGACAATTGAGAACTTGATTTTACAGTACACTCATTTTATGAAATTTCTTTTATGAAAAGGATTCTGACCATTTTAAAGACCTGATAAAGATATTAGTCAAATGGCTTTTGATGATTCAATAATATTTCTTAAATAATTCAAGTGTTGATTTTCCCAGTGACAGTGATGCAGATCTAATTCAGTGGGTGCTACTAGAGTAATAATAATGCCATTTGTTCAAGAAAATTAAACATTGATTCATTAAGGCCCACCTTAATTTTAGTACAACTTCCCCAGTTCTACAATAATTATGTCCATCAAGAAGTTATTTACTCTCTTAGGAGGCAACATTACAGTTAATGGAAGCTTAGGAGCTTTTGTTTGCTTAGTTTTCTTGTTCTTGACATTGTAAAACACTTAAAATATTCCATGTTTTATAACTCAAGAAAATAGAAGCATATCACACTTTCCTAAAGGTAGCACCAAATCTTCTAAAAGAAAGAGGGAATAGTTAAGTATTTACAGTAGTATAAGAGATTCATCTTTTTAAAGTAAAATATGGTGAACCATTATATAAAATTTTAGCTTCTGTTTTCCACCTTTAAGTGTGAAATTCAAAAAATAAAATCAAAAGAAATGGGAAAACACTAACACTGGTTAGAAACTGGACAAAATGAAATATGTAAAAGGAAAAATATTATGCCAAGTTATGCTATGCATGAATGATTATATTAGCTTTGGTTTAAAGAAAATAATAATAAATGATATTTATTGTGTAATTACTAAGCATTTTGCATGCCATATATTATCCAATCTTCAGAGAAATTCCATGAAGTATGGAAAGATTAGGAAAAGTACCTTGTCAAGAGTCATTCATTCATTTAAATAATATTTATCAAACTCCTACCAAGTGTCAGGTACTATGCTAAGTGCTAGGTGCTAAGTGATAAGTAGTGATAAACAAAGCAAACAGTGCCCGTTCCCTTGGAACATAGAGTCTAGTGGCATATATAGACATTAAATAAGTAATCACTCAAGATATATAAGTATATAGGAATAATTGCAATGAAACTAGTGAACAGGTTGCTATTGAAGTAAATAGCAGAAGAACTTTACCCAGAAAGGAACGTAAGAGGGGGCCTCCCTAGGATAGTGCAGCTTACGCTGAAACCTGAAGAATAAGAATGAGCAAGGCAGAGTTATGTCAAGAGTCTTAGAGGCAGAGGACTTAGCATGCTCCAAAGTCTTGGAGGTAAAGGAACCCCAAAAACAGTGTTGCTGGAACATAGTGAGAAAAAGAAAGAAGAAAATAGGATTAGAAAGGCCAATGACCAGATCATAGAAGGGCTTGAGGGTTTTATTAAGGATTGGAAAATCAATGAAAATTTTTTTTTCCCCCAAAGCCCCAGTAGATAGTTGTATGTCATAGCTGCACATCCTTCTAGTTGCTGCATGTGGGACGTGGCCTCAGCATGGCCAGAGAAGCGGTGCATTGGTACGCGCCCAGGATCCCAACCCGGGCCGCCAGTAGCAGAGCGCATGCACTTAACCGTTAAGCCACAGGCCGGCTGAAAATCAATGAAAATTTTTAAGCAGGGGATGACATTCAGATTTATATTTCTTAAAAGATCACTCTGTGATCTGATGTGTGGGAAATGGATTACTGTGAAACTAGAATAAAAAGAGGGAGAAATATCAGGAGGCTATTGGAGAAGTTTGGGTGGGAAATGTTGATTTCTTGGACTAGGGTGGTAGTAGTGGAGATGGAAAGAAGTGGATATATTTAGAATATGTTACCATAGTAAAGTAGAACGTACCTAATGATGGATTGTATGTAAACATGTAAGGGAAATCCAGGTGACAAGGATGACTTCCAGGTTTCTGATGTGAGCAAATGAATGAATGGAAATGTCTTTTACTAGGATTGGAAAAGAGTGAGATGGAGTGGGCGTAGAGGTCAAGAGTCCTGTTTTGAACACATAGTCTGAAATTCCAGTATGATATTAAATTGGAGATGATAGTTATAAGTCTGAAATTCATAGAAACAACGTGAATTGGAGATTGTATTTTGGGAGTTGTAACTAGATGCTATTAAAAGTCATGAAAGTAGATACAATCACCTGAGGAAAGTTTGGAACTTTAAAGCTAAGAAGTAGAGGAGGAAGAACAAGCAAAAGTAATTGAGTAGGAGTAGAAAGAAAAAGTTAGTTGAGAGCTTGTATTGTCATGGAAGCCAAGGGACGATAGAGTCTTATTAAGGAAGAGTCATCTGTTTTAAACGCTACTGAAGGGGTCAAAGAAGATGAGGAAAACCGGTAACTGGCTCAGACTACTTAGTTTAAATCAGTTTTTAAAGAGAGAATATTTTTTCTTGAACAGCATAATAATGTCATGCCACTAATAAAGTTATCGGTTTGATTTTCATATAAAAAATGAATATGAGATATAATACAAGGAATTTGAACAGTGAGTATGAAAAAACAAAGATATAAAAATTTTAGGTATATTGACTCTTCTAGCAGCCAAAAACAGAAGTTTTTTATAGTAGATTCAGATGAAATAAAAACAACAACAACGCATATTTACAGAACATATTACATTTAACATTCTCGGTGAGCATTATTTTCTCAGAAAAGGGGAATTATGATCATATATAAGTGTTTATTTTTCACGTAAATGCAATGCAATATTGTCATTTAGTAAAGAGTCAGCAGCTATGATCACATAAAGGATCTTTAAAGGAGAACAAACTATGATTTTGTCTTTCCCAGTAAAATATATGTAATATTTTGTATGATATCTTCATATGTGCTGCCTCAATTCTTTAGTCTCCTATCTATTTAAAAAAAATTCTAAAAATTATTTTCCTTGAATGAGAAACCAAAAACCAATAAAAATTTAATGTAGATATATATAAAACATTAATAATATAAAATAAATTATTACAACAAAGGATTGATATTTTTATAAACAGGTATCTTAGAGTTCTGAATGTCTAATCACATGAACATTATAATAATTTAAAGTATTTTAAAGTGTATTAGCAATAGACCAAGAGTTCAGACTATTTTACTTATATAGACTAAATATTTAACATGAGCTTGCACCCTGAGTTTTACTNAAAACAGAATGAGCATATATTTGTGATTGTTTTACCCCAAACTTTTGCTGTTACAATTATTAATTAAAAACGAAACATGTAGAGTACCAAAAAAATCCCAAATTTTGTATATATTCAGTAAGTATATATATTAAATTAAATATATATATATATTAAATTCAGTATATATTAAGAAATATCAATAGTGTGCTAAAATGCATAAGAGAAGGAACACAAGCATAAACGGCAGGGATCCAGAACATCACAGAGCTAGTCCCAAAGCTGCCATTTAGTAGCCATGTGATCTTGAGCATGGTCCTTAATTTACTGAACTTCCAATTATGCTCATTATCCTGCCTTAAAAACAAAAAAATTAAACTCCTTGTCCACTAGAAGTTCTAACTCAAGGCCTAAACTGAGGCCTGGGCATTACTGGTTTGAAAATGCTCCCCAAGGGATTCTAGTGCAAATCCAGAGTCAAGAATCACTAGTTCAGAAATATCACCTGGATTTCTGTTTCTTGCATGTGTCACACCAGTTACCTGGAGAAACTGTGCTATATTGCATGACCTAGAAGTCAAGGTGATTTTTTCTAAACCCATCCCACAAAACTAAATAGTGGAGATACTTCCTTGTCTCAGCCGTGGCTCTAGGTGAAAGAAATAGAAATCACCTCATAAAAATTCCTAACTATAGGCTAATGCTCACATGGATTTGGAACCAGAATTCACATATTTGCTTATCCCTCCAAAGAATATCCACGCCACAAATTTGGTTTGAATAGGGCCTGAACTGAATGTGTTCCCAGATATGTGGATGAAGTAAAGGCAACTTCTTTCTGGCAGAACACTCTAAGCTCAGGCCTCAAAGTATCCCTATTCGTAAACAATCAAGTAAAATGAGATACAATAAAAAAAAATCACAAAACACGTGATGAAATAAGACACTGTGAAGAAGACTCAGCAGAAATAACAAGCTGCAGATTAATATCACCAAAGACTGCAGATACAGGAATTATAAGATACAAAATGAGAAGATTCAGTCCTGCATGGAACCTCTATATTAATACATACACATATGCATACAAAAAACATATATGCATATATATATAACATAAAATAACATACACACTATCATTCTCAACATTGAATATTGATATACAATTAGGTTGAAATAATTCTATCTCCCCTCTCCATGCAAATCAAGAAAGTAATACTAAGATTACAACATACTTTGCAAAGACTTGTTCAACATGTCTATGTCCTATCAGGAAAAACCAAGGTGCATCAATTTTGACAATTGACACCAAGTGCAGACTTTGGCTTTATTTTATTTTATTTTTATGTTTTTTATTTTTTGTGAGGGAGATCAGCCCTGAGCTAACATCCATGCTGAATCCTCCTCTTTTTTGCTGAGGAAGGCCAGTTCTGAGCTAACGTCTATTGCCAATCCTCCTCCTTTTTTTTGTTTCCCCAAAGCCCCAGTAGATAGTTGTATGTCATAGTTGCACATCCTTCTAGTTGCTGTATGTGGGACGTGGCCTCAGCATGGCCGGACAAGCGGTGTGTCGGTGCACACCCGGATCCAAACCCGGGCCGCCAGTAGCGGAGCACGCGCACTTAACCGCTAAGCCAAGGGGCCGGCCCTAGCTTTATTTTTTATAAAGCTAAACAGGCAAAGTTTTGTAGGGAATCACATCATTAAAAAAAAAAACTAAAATATTCCAAAAAAACAATAAGAATAAGTGAAAAGCTCAACAAGGAAAAGGAAAAAACAGTTAGTTTACACAACAAAAAAATGTGTCCAATAAACAGATCATCAGCCTCATTCATAATTAAAGAAAAGCATATCAAAGCCACAATGAAATGCATTTTCCATCTCTCAGACTGGCAAAAATTAAGATGCTTGAAATCACTCAATGTCAGGATAAAATGCTCTGGTTTGCTATGAGTTGGTGCTACCAATCTGTAGGAAAACTCCTCAATATCTATCAAAATTTTAAATCAATTGTACCAGTTGACCAAATAATTTCATTTTCCTGGAGAATTATTCTATAGATACACTATCCCATGTGCACACATATTTATACACAAATGAAATTTATTGCACCGTTGTAATAGCAAAAAAAAAATGGAAATAAGTGAAATTCTCATTAATATAGTACAGGATAATAACTTTTGACACTTCCATCAATAGAATGCTAGGCAGACATGACATAGATAGAAATATATGGGCTGATACTAAAATATCTCTCCACATTACATCAAGTGAAAGAAATAGACAAAGAAGAGCTCTCTGAACAAATACACACACACACACACACACACATACACTACCTATAGGTACATTGATATTTTTAGGGACTTAATATAATTTTATACATATTTGCTATATCAATTTTTATAATGTACATGATTTGATTTCATAATAAGAAGAAAAATAATCTGTTTTATAACATTAACAGGATCAATTACATATTATATAACACTGATATGAACCTCTGCTTCTATTTAATGCTTCTGGATTATTTTTTTAAAAATCCTCTTACTTTATACATCATAAACCTGAAAGATATTTTCTTTCTACTTTGGTTCCTGAAAGATTAACTATTAGATAGAAGTTCCAAGTATAAATCATTTCCATAAGGCTTAAAATACCTTAGATTATATAATCTATATTTTTTAAATCATAAGACTATAAACCACTTATGCTTTTTCTTCCTTCTAGCTGCAAAATTTTAATATTCACTTTTCAGTTATAATTTAACAAATGTATAAAAAGAAATAAATCATTATGCAAAAAAAGAGAATGAAAAAGAAAAGAAGAATAAAGTAACTGAAAATATTAAAGACTAAAATTGCAGCAGTACATTGTAACTGCCATATTTTGTCTAGTACTCAGTATTTTACTTAAAAGGATATATAAAATTATCTGTTTTCCACTAAATAGCATTATATATATTGGCAATGATTTTACCATGAATTAGAAAATACTAGAATTTGTTTAGGTAGCGTGTTTATATACAAACTCAGATTTTATCTGATGCTGACCTCAATTGCAGCAGACATTTCCCACTAAGAAAACTATGTATACAGTTAGCAAGCTGTCATTTAGTAAAACTCAGTTTTTAAATTAAACAGATGGTGATAACAAAGCAATTAATGAACACATACTTGTTTGCTTTCTGTACTAATTTGCATTTCTAAATTACTCAGGTTATGCAGCAATTAAGCATTAATTGCTTTTAGACAAATGAATATCTCAAAATGAATGACAAACTATGATGGAATTGTCTAAGAAACATCATGAATCCTACTGTCATTGCCCCATTGCAACATTCTATAGAGACATTTTCAAGTGTACAGATGGAGGGAATGAACAATAATAATGCTGATTTACCACATTTTACAATGTGGTTTTATTGTACCATATAAAGAAAAGTAGGGTATCTTCACATATATAAATATTTAAGTGAAAGCCAAAATTTACAAGGCTGTTGTGACCTGAATCTCCTTTTTATATATAGAACTCAAGTCTCTTAACAAGTTTGTTGACAAAAGCAATTGCAAACGATAGTGACATTATAATTTATTGTTAGCCAAGCGAAGCTGACATTTTATCATACTAATTTGGTGAGATAAAGCACGTAGTAGGATAGGTGATTGGAATAGGGCAATGGAAAGGTTTGCCGTGATCAAAGGAAATCAAATGAATAGAAATAAGGTGCATGTTCAGAAGGCATTTGTCTGAATAGAAATCCATGAATAAATCTGAAGGCAAAAGCACAGTAGAAGGCATTCCCCCGAAAGAAGAATTAGATTGGTGTTTACCAGAGGAGAAGGGGGAGGAAGGAAGGCAAAAGGGGTAATAGGGAACCTGTGCTTGGTGACGGATGTTAATTAGTCTTTGGATGGTGAACAAGATGTAGTCTACACAAAAGTCAAAATATAACGATGTACATTTGAAATTTATATAAAGTTATAAACCAATGTTACCTCAATAAAAAAAAAGAAGTTTAGTAGTCCGAGGAATGGGAGTGATATACACTGTAGGGATATATTTTCTGCTGATTAACAAAATAGAAGATACGGATAATAGATGACCTTTCCTAATAGACATGGAAAAATTCAAACAGAGGCAAAATATAGCAATAAATTTGGATTTCAACCATTCCAACACTTTATAGAGTTCATATTTTTCTAAAAGTAGAGTATATGGTGCATTTTTTAATGGATGTATAATTTACATAGAGTGAAATTTACATACACTGAATACTGATGATGCTTCTTGACAGATGTATGAACACATGTATGCAATGCCTTAATCATAAAACATTCCCATCACACCAGAAAGTTCTCTCATACCCTCATTCAGTCAATTCCCATCCCCAGTTGTAATCATTATTCTGATCTTTATAACCACATATTAGTTTAGCCTGTTCTAGAACACCATGTTAATGCAATTTTCTTTTGAGTCTGGCTTCTTTCATTCAGGACAAGTCTTTAAAATCCATCCATGCTGTTGCATGTATCAGTAGTTCACTTTTTTTTTTTTTTAATTCTTCTTTTTTTTTTTTATAGTTTTATTTATTTATTTATTTTTCCCTCAAAACCCCAGTAGATAGTTGTATGTCGTCATAGTTGCACATCCTTCTAGTTGTTGTATGTGTGACGCGGCCTCAGCATGGCCGGAGAAGCAGTGCGTGGGTGCGCGTCCTGGATGCGAAGGGCCGCCAGCAGCGGAGCACGCGCACTTAACCGCTAAGCCACGGGGCCGGCCCAATAGCTCACTTCTTTTATTACTGAGTAGTAGTCCATTGCATGATTGTCCTTTGATGTTTTTTGACTTTTGAAATAATTTTAAGTTTACATAAATTGTGAAGACAGTACACACAAAGTTCCTGTATACTCTTTGCCCAGCTTCCTCTAATGTTAACATCTTATATAACCATGATACATTTATCAAAACTAAGAATTTAGCATTGGTACATTACTATTAACTAAAATACAGACTCTATTGAGATTTCTGCAGTTTTTCTACTAATGCCCTTTCTCCATTCCAAGATCCAATCCAGAATCCCACATTGCGTTTAGTTGTCATGTCTCCTTAGTCTCCTCCAATCTGTGATAGTGCTTCAGTCTTTCCCTGTCTTTCATGACCAAGACAATTTTCAAGAGTAGTAGTTAGGTATTTTATAGAATGTTGCTCAATTTGGTTTTGATTTATGTTTTCTCATGATTAGACTGACATTATAGATTATTGGGAAGAACATAGATGTAATATTCCCTTCTCATTGCATAATATCTGGGCTACATGATATCAACATTATTTATCATTTATGATGTTAAACTTGATCCTTGGTTAAGATGATGTTTGCCAGTTTTCTCCAGTGTGAAATTACTGTTTTCTCTTTCCATACTTTATTTCTTAGAAACAGGTCACTAAATCCAGTCCACACTCAAGGGAGGGTGAATTAAGTTCCACCTCCTTTAAGAAGGAGTATCAAAGATTCTGTGGATGTATGTTAAAACCACCATAGCAGTTAGCAAATATTTGTAGGAGTAGGATATTTTAAGGCTATGCAAATAAATCATTCTCCTTGAAAGTTTCACCCACTAATTTTAGCATTCATCTGGGGATCTTGCCTGCAGCAATTATTACTGTGGTATTCTAATGGTGCTTTCCTATTTCTCTCATTCCTTCTACATTTATTAATCAGAATTATCCTGTAAGGCATATCTGTCCATTCTCCCCCATATTTATTTATTCAAACATTTACTTATTTCAGTATGGACTCATGGATATTTTTTATTTGGGTTATAATCAAATAATATTGTTCATTATTAAATTTCTCCAATTGTTCTAGTGTTGGCTATTGGGAGCTCTTTCAGGTTTGTTCCTGTGTCCTTTGGACATCCTCCAATCTTTTAATTTTTTAGCCCATCCTTACTTTCTGGCACAATAAAATGTTCCAAACTCATTTGTATTTTCCTCCTCTACTCCAAGAATCAGTTATTTCTCCAAGGATCCCTGGTTCCTTTTATTGGAGAATGGTAGTTAGAAATCAAGAGTTGAACAATGGGTGTACTTGTGGTGACTGGGGTGTCACTGCTCCTAGGACCTTGAAATGTATGTATGTATACTCCTCCATGTATGCACATATATCTATATTTATGTATCTATCTCTTTAGATAGATAGATAGATAGAGATAGATAGATAGATAGATAATTTATGTGTATGTGTGTGTGTGTGTGTATATATATTTATGAAACCTAATCAAAGGTTTAAGACTGACTTAAGATCAGGGCATAATTTTAGTTGTTTTGATAGTTCAATACTATCTACTTTATCAGCTCTCAACATTTTCTGGTATCAGTTCTCTAGGGCCCTGTCACCACCTCTCAGACTACATATCAGCTAAGACAGGGTTATCAATCACTGCTGTTCACCAGAATCATCTAGGGAGCTTGTGAAAATGCAGATTCTCTTAGTCCTACCCCTAGGAATTCTGGGCCAGTAAATTTGAGGTGAGGTGCAGGAATATGCATTTTAAATAAACATCACTGGTGATTCCAAGCAGCTGGTGCAAGGACTACACTTGAGGAAACAACGAGACAATGTTGACAGTATTTCTAGCACTATATAGTCCCCAGGACAATCTTCAATGCCTTCACTCTTGTTGGTGCCTCTTTGGGCAATGCCTAGTCCCTCCATCTCTGCCTCTGGAAATCCTGCCTGCCCTCCAAGGCTAGGCTTAAATCAGCCTCCAGTGAAGGCATCCCTGATCCATGTCACCCACCCTAAAAAATGTGATCTCCCCTGCTGCTATGGGACAGGAGGTGGCAAGGCATTGGTACTAGGGATCAGGATCACATGGTAAGGGAGCCAGAATGGGATGGTTGTGTATGACGCTGGAGGGAGGGCTATAAGTTTGGCACTGAAGTCTTGCATTGACCTTCAGTGCCCATTTACTTCAAGTGACAACAAGGGCTAGAAGCTGGGAAATTTACAAAATACCCAGCACGATGCCTCTGAAAGGTCAGAGCAGTGAGTGCCAACCTGATGACAACGATAAACAGGGAGAAAGACCAGAGGTCCTGCCAGTTTAGGAGGCTGAGGATGGGAGGTATGGGGTGGGAAAAGTGACAAGATGAATGCCAATCATCAAGATAACTGCCCTGCACACATTCAGAAGTCAGAGGGGGCGGGAGGACTGTGGCAATATCATCCACTGGGGGCCTTTCCTTGCTAAGGAAAAGAGGAGAACAGGGAACTATCTAACAGAACTTGTGCAGGGAGGGGACGGTTACATGGAAGAGGAGCAAGAGAGGGGAGATCAGAGCAAGGAGAAACAAGTTACACAGGAGGGATGTGCGCCATGGGTACAGCTAGGAAGTGAGACAGCTGGGATTTTGCTCAGTTCCATCTAACAGTAATGCCCACGCTCTTTGCCCCTGTCCAGCCACTCTCAGATTGTAATGTATTTTGTACTTGCTTACTAAAATGCATGTTTCCAGGCCCACTCTACAGAGATTCCCTGTGATTCACTAGGTCAGGGGAGAGACCCATTATTTTGCATTCTTAAAAGCACCCCAATTAATTTTCCCTTGTGGAGATAGCCCAAAGGCCACACTCTGAAAAACACTGCCTCAAATTCCTGTCAGGCTAGGTACGTGTATGCTTCAATAACTCCTAATATGAGCTGACTTTTTTAGCCGAAGGATTGCATAATCTGAGTTTGAAAACCAAATCAATGTGCTAACTAGAAATCTGGCCTCTCTACAAAGTTTGACTAGTGCTTTCAAAGCAGACATTCATATAAGTGTTAATTATATTTTAGCCTCCACGACCAGCTATGAAGTCTTATACCTGATGGTCTCTCTTATGACTGGGCTAGCAGAGAAATAAAAAGCACATTGTAATGGATTTTTCTCAATTGCCTTTTAAAAGATTGTATAAGCAAAGGAATCAAAGAAATGCCAGCATCAGATGTCTTTTTAGGCAGTGTAGAAATCCCAATCATGTTTTGAGAGAAGGATTGAAGAATAAGCCCTGGCAGGATACTTGTGGGAAAATGAGGCAAAATCCAGCAACTTCATCCCAGCAGTGTGGATGATGGTAGGGTATGGTAATACTCATTGAAGGGACTTTTGTTTTCCAGACCCAGTGGATAATGGACAACTACCTATTTGAGCTTTTTAGTAAGTAGAGGTTATATAACCAGGAAGGACATATTTTAAAAGATCACTGTGAGCAGATAGTTTGGAATGACATATGAGAGATGTAGTAGAATAGATCAGTAAGAAAACTGGAATTCAACCTCAGATTCATATGACTTTAAAATCTACACTTTTAACTACACTAATTTTTCTCAAACTTGAGTGGGAATAAGAATCACTGTGGGGTTTGTTCAACATGCAAATTTTGAGGTTCCTCTCTTTCTATTATGTCTGATTTTGTATGTCTGAGTTGAAGCCCAAGAGCCACTATTTTAAAATAGCACTCCATGGGGCTGGCCCTGTGGCATAGTGGTTAAGTTTGGCATGCTCCACTTCAGTGGCCCAGATCCACGGGTTCAGATCCCAGGTGCAGATCTATACCACTCGTCAGCCATGCTGTGTGGGCAATCCACAAGTGGAGGAAGATTGGCACAGATGTTAGCTCATGGCTAATCTTCCTCAGCAAAAAAAACAGCACTCCAAGAAGTTTTGTGGTTGGAAACCCATGAACAATAATGTGACAAACTATGGACCAGAGCATTGTGAAAAATATTATAAGAAAATGGGAGTATAGATTATCACCAGATGGCTATGGTAATATTGTGGTTCTCTGTACTGGCTGTTTTTCACAACAGGCTTTTCCCAAATACACATGTCATGGCATCTCCAGAGCTACAGAATTAGTCTCTTGAGTAAGGCCCTTTGTCTCTATTTTTTCTTTTTACAAAACTATCTAGATTATTTTGACTTGAAGCCAAGACTGAGAGAACATATTTAAAAATATAAAGAAATTCAGAGTGACACAGGATTGTAACTTGGCCTAATCTTAGAGAACATGGGAGAATACATAATCAAAGGAGCTTTGACTCTAGAGCTCTACTGCTTAAGCATTCAAAAATATCTTCCCACTGATTCTGATCAAAACCCCTCAAGACTAAGTTAATTAAAATTGTAGCTAGATCTATTTTTGACATTCTGAACCCAATTGCTGCTACAACCTTGGGTTAGATAGAACAATAATGCCTTCCATGTAGAGTTGATGGGAGAATTCAATGAGTTAGTGTATATAAATCACCTCGTATATGGTTTGTACTAGCTACTACATACAAATTGTTCAACAAATGATCATTCTTATTACTTTCAATCTTTCAAAACATGTTCATTTGATTGTACTAATTAGTGTCAAGTTTAATGGCAAACAGTTTGTGGTATGTGTCTGTGGTCACTTTAATATTATGGAGATACAAACTCACCAAATCTATTTAGACATAAGCATAATTTCTCCTTCACTCAAGACTCTTGGGAATTTCAGGCTTCCCAAGAAGACTACATATGCAAAAGTCTAAGGGGGTTATTCCTGAAAAAAAGAAAAGGAAATAAAATGTTACTAGGCATTGTCTAAAAGGAAATAATATGCCTTATAAACTAGTTTCTCTTCAGAAACGTATTTTTAATTCTCTAGTTGTAAAGCATATTGGTTTTCAGCCAGAGATTTCATTAAACCCATTGTCATACAATGAGTTTAGTTTTGTTTTTCTTTTATTCTTTGCATCTCTTCTGAACTGTCAGTATTTTCATCAGTGTTCTGAAGAAGCCTGCAATGGAATTCTAAAATGTCGAACGCCTGAGGTAAAACAAAATATAACAAGCAAGCAGAGTTGAGAAATTCTGGGAAATAGCAGTTTCTAGTTTTTGAATGTTTCCCATGTTCTAGTTAAGAATAACTTATAAGTATTGATTTTTTTAAGGTGATATTGTCAGCTTAAGGGTAAACTAGAACAAGAGAAGCTATGTCATATGGTGCAATAACAGAGAAATTTAGGAAAATAAAATGAGCTTTGCAACAATTGACAAAATTTGTCCATATCTCAAAGCAGGACTTGCAGGACATTCAGATGTTTTGGACAATAATCTATTAAAAGTTTCACTTTTAAATTCATTTGAGAATTAGAGCATAATAATGAAGCTATTAAAGGATCATCAGCAGCACTCACCCCAGCCCCAAATAAATACCACAGTAGACACTTTCTTTATAACGTTCACAAAGAGTCTATTTGTAGCAAAAGTGGAAAGAAATGAACAATCATTTAGTTACAGCAGATGAGGATTGTATGCTGTGGCTAATAATGCAGAAAATGTAATTTGAGTTATTCAAGTTATTAGTGAATATATTCTCATATGGAGATGATTGAAAACCTTTTGAATCCTCTGAGGCTTATAAAACTAAAAATATAAACTTTCCACCAAAGAAATAAATGTCTTTTATACTGGAATTTCACAATTGCTTTTAAATAAATATGATTCTGCTTTATTATTTCATGAGGGTGTATTTCTATTTGATAAAAATATGTGACTAGAAAAAAGTAGTAAATTTTTCTCATTTGGCTTCTGAACTTTTTTATACTTGTTTTATGAGAATATTTAAGTTCTACTCTTTTAGCAAATTTCAGTTGTACAATAGTGTTATCAACTGTAGTCACCATGTTATACATTAGATCCTCAGATTTTATTCATCTTGTAACTGAAAGTTTCCTCCCTTTTACTACCCTCTCCTTATTTCTACCCCCCCCAGCCCCTGCCAACCACCTTTCTACTCTCTGTTTCTATGAGTTCAACTTTTTGTTTTTAGATTCCACATGTGAGTGATACTATGCAGTATTTGTCTTTCTCTGTCTAGCTTATTTCATTTATCATAATGCCCTCCAGGTTCATCTGTGTTGTTGCAAAATGGCAAGAATTCCTTCTTTTTAAAAGCTGAATAATATTCTTTTATATTTATATATCATATAATAGATATATTATATCTATTTTCTTTATCCCTTCATCCATTGACAAACACTTAGGTTGTTTCCATGCCTTGGCTATTATGAATAATGCTGCAATGAGCATGGGAGTACAGATATCTCTTTGAGATAATGATTTTGTTTCCTTTGGGTATATACCCATACATGGAATTGCTGGATCATATGGTAGTGCTATTTTTAATTTCTTGAGGAACCATCATACTGTTTTCCATAGTGGCCGTACCAGTTTACGTCCCACCAAACGTATGCAAACAGTTGCCTTTTCTCCACATCCTCAAGCATTTATCTTTTGTTTTTTGATAATAGCCATCCTAACAGATATGAGGTAATATTTCACTGTGGTTTTGATTTGCATATCCCTGATGATTAGTGATATTGAGCACCTTTTCATGTACCTATTTGCATGTCTTCTTTGGGAAGATGTCTATTCACATCCTCTGCCTATTTTTTAATTGGATTATTTTATTTTTACTATTGACTTGTACAAGTTCCTTGTATGTTTTGGATATTAACCCCTTATTAGACATATGATTTGCAAATATTTTCTCTGATTCCATAGGTTGCCTTTTCAATTTGCTAATGGTTTCCTTTGCTGTGCAGAAGCTTTTTAGTTTGATACAGTACCATTTGATTATTTTTGCTTTTGTTGGCCTTTGTTTTGGTGTCAAATCCAAACAAATCATTGCCAAGACTGAAGTCAAGGAGCTTACCCCTATGATTTCTTTTAGGAGTTTTACAGGTTCAGGTCTTATGTTCAAATCATTAATCCATTTTTAGTTGATTTTTGTGTATAGTGAAAGATAGTGGTACAGTTTCATTCTTTTGCATGTGGCTGTCCAGTTTTTCCAACACCATTTATTGAAGAGACTATACTTTCTCCATTGTATATTCTTGGCTCCTTTGTTGAAAATTAATTTACCATATATGCATGGGTTTATTTATAGGTTCTCTATTCTGTTCCATTGATCTATGTGGTTGTTTTTATGCCAATGCCATACTGCTTTGATTATTATAGCTTTGTATTATAGTTTGAAGTCAGGAAGTGTGATGCCTCCAGCTTTGTTCTTTCTCAAGATTGCTTTGGCTATTAGGGATCTTTTGTGCTTCCATAAAAATTTTAAGTTTGTTCTATTTCTGTGAAAAATGCCATTGGAATTTTGATAGGGATTGCATTGAATCTGTAGATGACCTTGGGCAGTATAAGCATTTGAACAATATTAATTCTTCTAATCCATGAACATAGAATGTCTTTCCATTTATTTGTGTCTTATTCAATTTCTTTCATCAGTGTTTTATAGTTTTCAGTGTACAGATCTTTCACTTCCTTGGTTAAATTTATTCCTAAGTATTTTATTTTTTTGATTCTATTATGAATGGGATTCTTTTTCTTTTACAGATTGTTGTTAGTGTATAGAAAAGTAACTGATTTTTGTATGTTGATGTTGTATTCTCCAACTTTACTGAATTTGTTTATCAGTTCTAAAAGTTTTTTGGTGAAATCTTTAGGGTTTTCTATATACAGTTATGTGTCACATAACTTTCTGGTCAATGATGGACTGCATATACAACAGTGGTTTCATAAGATTATAATGGAGTTTAAATTTCTATTGCTTAGTGATGTCATAGCCACTGTAACATCATAGTGCAATGCATTACTCATATGTTTGTGGTGATGCTGGTGTAAACAAACATACTGTGCTGCAAGTCATATAAACATGTAGCACATACAATTATGTACAGTACATAACACTTGATAATAAATGACTATGTTCCTGGTTTATGTATCTACTATGATACACTTTTTATCGTTATTTTAGAGTGTACTCTTTCTACTTATAAAAAGAATTTTACTGTAAAACAGTATGCCGTGTTATGCCAGCAACAACACGTACATCTCATGTTTACTGCGTCTCTTGATTGCATCATTTTTTCTTGTGCTTGTTTTAATCTCATGATGTTTTGTTCATCATGGCCCCAAAGCATACAAAATTCATTGCTAATATTGCCAGTAAGAGGCCACATTAAGTGATTTACCTGGAAATGAAATTAAAAGTGATTAAAGACTACGAAGGTGGAAAATTAGTAAGGGCTATTGCTTGATAGTCAGGCATATCCCATTCTACCATAGCTACGATCTCGAAGAACAAGAACAAACTGACAGAAGCTGTTAAAGGATCTGCTTCATTGAAGGCAATGAGACTAACAAAAATTAGAGAAGAACATATTTCAGATATGGAGAAACTTCTAACGACCTCGATTGAACACCAGACACAGAAGCATATTCCTCTCAGCACCATGACGATCATGGCCAAAGCAAAAAGTTTTACGATGTTGAAAAAAAAGACTGGGTATGACTACAACGTTGAATTTACTGTTAGCTCTGGGAGATTTAAATGATTCAAGAATCGTTATTCACTATATAATGTGAAAGTGAGTTGTGAGGCTGCAAGTGCTGATGTGAAAGCAGTGGAAGAATTTTTGAAAACTCAAGATAAGCTGATTGTGGAGGAAAATTACTTGCCAGAGCAAATATTCAATAATAGATGAAACCTCCCTATTCTGGCAACAGATGCCAGAAAGGACTTTCACCCATAAGGAGCCCAAGTCAATGTCAGATTTCAAGCCTTTTAAGAACAAGATAATAGTTTTGCTTGGAGGCAATGTTGTAGGCTACAAATTGAAACCCTTTGTGATGTGGCACAATGAGAACTCCAGGGTCTTCAAGTATATCAATAAGCACACACTGCCAGTGTACTACAGGAGCAGTAAGAAGTCATGGATGACCCAACTTCTCTCCCAAGATGCCCTCCTGAATTCCTATGCCAGTGAAATGGAGAAGTACAGTTTGGAGAAATAACATATCTTTCAAGATTTTTCTTATTGTTAATAATGCTCCCAGATATCTTTCTTTTATTGGTGATCTTCATCCCAATATCAAAGCAGTGTTTCTCTCTCCAAACACCACCTCTTTGACACAACTAGTGGATCAAGGAGTTATAGCAACTTTTAAGGCCTATCACCCAGGGAGAATCTTTGCCCAGGCTATTGCTGCAACTGAGGAAGACACTGATGCAATTCTGGAAAGATTACAACATCTATGACCGCACCAAGAACCTTGCTTGGGGTTGAGGTGATGCCACCAAAGACTGTAAGAATGACATCTGGAAGAAGATACTCAAGAGATTCATCCATGACTTCAAAAGACTTACCAAGGATGAGGAGGTTGCAAAAATCAACAAGGCTGTGATTGAGATGGAAAACAACTTTAATCTGGGTGTGGATGAGGATGACATTGAGGAGTTCCTAGAGGTGGTTCCTGAGGAATTGACCAATGAGGAGTTGCTGGAGCTGGGACGAGAACGCATAGCTGAAGAAGAGGCAAGAGAAAAGGAAACTGCAGGAGAAGAAAAAGAAGAATCCCCATGAAAATTCATAGCTAAGGGTTTAGCAGAAGCTTTTGTAGATCTCAAGAAGCTCCTTAAAAAAATTGAAAACATGGGCCTCAACATTAAAATGTTTTCATTAATAGAGAGGAATGTTCATGGTGAATTATCTGCTTACAAGTAAATCTATGATGAACAAGAGAAACAAACCAGGCAAACCACCATCGATATATTTCTGAAGAGTGACACCTCCTCAAGATCAGACAGGTCTTTCAGGAGATATTCCAGAAGTAGGTCTTGTTATCATAGGAGATGATATTTGCATGCATGCTATTTCCCCTGAAGAACTTCCAGTGGGACAAGGTGTGGAGGAGGAAGACAGTGATATTGATGATCCTGACCCTCTGTAGGCCTAGGCTAATGTGTGTGTTTGTGTCTTAGTTTTTAACAAAAAGTTTAAAAAGTAAAAAAATTGAAGGCTGCCTGGTGGCATAGTGGTTGAGTTCATGTGCTCTACTTTGGCAGCCCAGGGTTCATGGGTTCCGATCCCGGGTGCAGACCTGTGCGCTGGTCATTGAGCCATGCTGTGGCAGAGTCCCATATACAAAAAGTAGAGGAGGATTGGCACAGATGTTAGCTCAGGGACAATATTCCTCAAGCAAAAAGAGGAAGACTGGCAACAGCTGTTAGCTCAAGGCCAAACTTCCTCAGCAAAAAAAAAAAAAAGCTAAAAAACTTAAAAATTTTAAAAATAGAAAAAAGCTTATAGAATAAGGATATAAAGAAAATATTTTTGTACAACTGTACAGTGTTTCTGTGTTTTAAGCTGTGTTATTACAAAAGAGTCAAAAAGTTAAAAACAATTAAAAAGTTTGTAAAATAACAAAGTTACAGTAAGTTAAGGTTAATTTATTATTGAAGAAGGAAAAATTTTTTAATAAATTTAGTGTAGCCCAATTATACAGCATTTATAAAGTCTACAGTGGTGTACAATGAGATCCTAGGCCTTCACACTCACTCACCACTCACTCACTGACTCACCCAGAGCAACTTCCAGTCCTGCAAGCTCCATTCATGATAAGTGCCCTATACAGGTGTTCCATTTTTTATCTTTTTTACCATACTTTTATTGTACCTTTTCTATGTTTAGATACACAAATAGCTACCATTGTGTTACAGTTGCCTACAATATTCAATACAGTAACATGCTGCACAGGTTTGTAGCCTAGGAGCAATAGGCTATACCATGTAGTCTAGGTGTGTAGTAGGCTATACCATCTAGGTTTGTATAAGTACACTCTATGATGTTTGCACAATGACAAAATTACCTAATGACACATTTCTCAGAATGTATCCCCATCGTTAAGTGACACATGACTTTAAGATCATATCATCTGCAAGTAAAGACAATTTTACTTCTTCCTTTCTTATTTGGATGCCTTTTATTTCTTTTTCTGGCCTAATTACTCTGGCAAGGACTTCCAGTACTATATTTAATAAAAGTGGTGAGAGTGGGGATCCTTGTCTTATTCCTAGTCTTAGAGGAAAAACTTTCAACTTTTCACCATTGAGTATGATGTTAGCTGTGGGATTCTCATATATGACCTTCATTATATGGAGGTACATTCCTTCTATACCTAATTTTATGAGAGTTTTTATGATGAAAGGATGTTAAATTTTGTCAAATGCTTTTTCTGGGTCTATTGAAATGATCCTATGATTTTTATCCTTCATTTTGTTAATGTAGTGTATCACATTGATTGATTTGCAGGTGTACAAAAATACTTACAATCCCTGGAATAAATTCCAGCTTCTCATGGTGTATGATCCTTTTAATGTACTGTCAAATTTGGTTTCCTAATATTTTGCTGAAGATTTCGCATGTATGTTTATTAGAGATATTGGTCTGTAATTTGCTTATCTGGTAGTGTCCGTGTCTGGCTTCAGTATCAGCGTAACACTGGCCTGATAAAATGAGTTTGGAAGTGTTCCCGGCTCTTCCGTTTTTTGGAAGAGTTTGAGAAGGATTGGTATTAATTCTTCTGTAAATGTTGGGTAGAATTTACCAGTGAAGCCATCTAGTCCTGGTCTTTTCTCTGTAGGGAGGTTTTTGATTACTGATTCAATTTCCCTACTAGTAATTGATCTGTTCAGATTTTCTATTTCTTCATAATTTAGCCTTAGTAGATTGTATGTTTTGAGGAATTTATCCATTTCTTCTAAGTTATCTAATTTGTTGGCATATAATTGTTCCTAGTAGTTTCTTATGGTCCTTTGATTTGTGTGATATCATTGTAATGTCTCCTCTTTCATTTATAATTTTATCTATTTAAGTTCTGTCTCTTTTTTCTCTTCTAAGTCTAGCTAAACGCTTGTCAATTTTGTCTATCTTTTCAAAAAAAGAGCTTTCGGTTTCATTGATCCTTTCCGTTGTTTTTTTAGTCTCTATTTTATTTATTTCCAATTTGATCTTCCTTATTTCCTTCCTTCTACTGCTCTGGGCTTCATTTGTTCTTCTTTTTCTAGTTCCTTGAAGTACAAAGTTAGGTTATTTGAGAATTTTTTTTCCTAATATATATCTCTGTAAACTTCCCTCTTAGAAATGCTTTTGCTACATCCCATGAGCTTTGGTATATTATGTTTCCATTTTCATTTATCTCAAGAAATTTTTTACTTTCTCTTTTGATTTCTTCTCTGACCCACTGGTTGTTTAGGAAAATGTTGTTTAATCTCCACGTATTTGTAAATTTTTCAGTTTTCTTTTGTAATTGATTTCTAGTTTCATACCATTGTGGTCAGAAAAGATGCTCAATATAATTTCAAACTAACATGATCTATCCCACATAATGTTCCATGTGTACTTGAGAGAATGTGTATTCTGCTGCTTTTGGATAGAATGTTCTGTATATGACTGTTAGGCCCATCTGATCTAACATATAGTTTAAGTCCAATGCTTTCTTATCGACTGTCTGTCTGAAAGTGGGGTACTAAAGTCCCTTACTATTATTGTATTGTTGTCTATTTCTCCCTTAAGATCTGTTAATATTTCTATTGCATATTTGGTGCTCCTGTAGTAAATGCATAAATATTTACAGTTGTTATATCCTTTTGATGGACTGACACTTTTATCATTGTATGATGATCTTTTTTGTCTCATTACAGTCTTTGCATTAAAGTATAGCTACCCATGCTTTCTTTTGTTTTCCATTTGCATAGAATATCTTTTTCCACCCATTTGTGTCCTTAAAGCTGAAGTGAGTCTTTTGTAGGCAGCATAGAGTCAGGTCTTGTTTTTCTATCCATCCAGCTACTCTATTTCTTTTGATTGGAAAATTTAGTCCATTTACAATTAAAGTAATTATTTAATAGGTATGGACTTACTATTGCCATTTTGTTATTCTCCGGTTCTTGTTTAATTCCTTTGTTCTTTTCTTCTTCTCTTTCTCATTTCCTTTGCGGCTTCATGATTTTCCATGGCGATATGCTTTGATTCATTTCTCTTTATCTTTTATATATCTACTATAGTTTTTTGCTTTATGGATATCATAAGGCTTACATAAAACATCTTATAGTTATAACAGTCTATTTTAATCTGATAACTTAACTTTGAATGCATACTACAGATCTGTGTTTTTACACTCCCCCACACATTTCTTGTCTTTGATGTCATAATTTACACCTTTTTACATTGTGCATCTCTTAAGAAATTATTGTGGTTATAGTTATTTTTAATACTTTGTCTTTGAGCCTTCAGACTAGAGTTATAAGTGATTTACTCTCCACAATTACAGTATATAGGAAGAAGGACCTGGCCACCCACTTCCAAAAAAACTGGCCATGAAAACCCTGTAAATAGCAGTAGAGCATTGCCTGATATAGTGCCAGAATGTGAGAAGATGGTGCAAAAAGACCAGGCAGGGTTTTGCTCTGGTGTACATAGGTTGCTAGGAGTTGGAATTTACTTGACAACACTAACAAACAAAAAATTACAATATTAGAGTATTCTGAATTTAACTATATATTTATCTTTGCCAGTGAGTTTTATACTTTCATACTTTTTCATGTTACTATTTGTCATCCTTTCATTTCAGTTTGAAAAACTCCCTTTAACATTTCTTGTAAGGCTTGGTTAATGGTGATGAACTCCTTCAGCTTTTGTTTGTCTGGAAAACTCTTTATCTCTCCTTCAATTCTGAAGGACAACTTGCTGGGGACAGTTTTCTTGGTGAGTGGGTTTTTTTTCTTTCATCATTTTGAAAATATCATCCCATTCTCTCCTGGCCTACAAATTTTCTGCTGAAAAATCTGCTTATAGTCTTATGGGAGTTGCCTCGTGTGTAACAGTATTGGTTTTCTCTTGCTGCTTTTAAGACTCTCCTCGTCTTTAACTTTTGACAATTTAATCATAATGTGTCTCGGTATGGGTCTTTTTGATTTTATCTTGTTTGTTGTTTTTTGGGCTTCCTGATCTGGGTGTCTGTTTCTTTCTTAGGTTAGGGACATTTTCAGTCATTGTTTTTTTGATTAAGCTTTCTGCCTCTTTCTCTCTCTTCTTTCTCGGAACCCCTATAATGCATATTTTGGTCCACAGGCCTGCCTGTTAAGAACTGCTACAGTCCTCTGAGACTCATGAATGCAAGCTTTGTTGGCTGTCAGAGCCAGGATATCTGGGGCTCATTCCTCAGATAACAGCCACAAATGCTGGGGCACCAGACATGTGCACTAGCTCCTTCCAGGGAGATACTGGTGACTTGGTTTTATTGTTGGAGTGGGCTACAGGGAGAAGATGGGAGAAATGTCTGCTGGCTTCCCCAGTTTCCAGGGAGGATTGAAGCCAGTCCCTAGATGCATAATAAATTAGAAGCTTATAAAGTATGCAGCTAGATCTCTTTCAGAGAGACTGGGGATGGGTGTTTTTGCCTGCTCTTTTTGCACTGAACCCTGAGGGGATGGCCGTGGTGACTGCTCATGTGCCCATTAAGAACTCTTTCATTGTTTGCTATAGTCTTGTGGGTCTTGTGGGCACAAGCCCAGTTGGCTTTCAGAGATAGGTATTTTAGGGGTCTATTCCTGAGTGAGAATCTTAAAGCCTGGAGAACTAGATGTGTTGTACAAACACTTTGCTCATCAGGGAAAAGCTTGGAGTTGGGGGTTCCTTGATAGTATGGGGCTCTGCTGTGGGTGGGTTTATGGTGAGGGTGTGTCTTAGCCTTTCCTACCCATTTCAATGTGGGTATTTTCTCATTTGCTCAATGTGTAGGAGTCTCTCAGCTAGTTTTTGGATTTCTGTCAGAGGAAATTTCTCTGTGTGTAGCTGTACATTTGATGCATCCATGGGAAGAAAGAGGTTCAGGAGCCTCCCATGCCACAATCTTGTTTGACTCCTCTCCCTTCGGAACTCTTATAGAAGAAACAAAAAGCTTTGATAAAATGGCTGTTTGACCCCCAGAATTTCTACTGAAGACATAAATTATCTTTAATTAGTAGATTATTTTTAGATGATAAAATAATATGGACTACTGTCCCCTGATTTCAACATGACAAAGAGCACAATTTTGGAGAAAGGTTCAGCACAGTGTGACCTCTGGGAAATAGAAGACAAAAACCTAATATCTTGTGTGCAAAAGGAGACAGAAATCCCCAAAGCATATGTGGCTTTCTAATAACATTCCTTTTCACATCTCCACTAAACTTAAGCTCATGATTAGAAGTTCAAATCATCCTTTTCTACCTTTATACACAAGTTATTGCTATCAGTGTCTACCACCTAATTGGTCACAGTCCAACTTATTTAATGAAACTTTGCATTTCAAGAGTTAAACCCATTCTCTTTGGAAACATCACAACTCTACATACATTTCTAGTCTACTGGGTATAGTGAGGTACTGTGCAAACCCATAGGGTGAGTAGCTGATTAAATCAAGATATAATTTCACAAGAAATATACTTTAATCTATCTTGTTTAGATAATTCAAGCTCTGTGTTCAGAGGATAATCACTAAAACTTCAACTGCTTTATCAGAAGCATGCTGGTGAAAACTTACTTTTATATTTATTATATAGTATGTTTCACCTTGAGTTGGTGGTGTCTCCTTGTTTTCAGTTACATTGCAATTGCCATGAGAATAATAGTAAGTGAGCTTTTGTGAACTAAGTTAAGTGAGTAGACATATTTCCTATAACCAATTTGGAGTTGTAGAGAAAACACAAGACAGGAATATTGATTTACTTTTCACATTTCATTACCATGCCAAATTGAAACATAGATTCATGTAGCTCTTCCTTGTATAGATCAATCCTAAGTATAATTAATCATAAGAAGTAACATTGGAACAAACACAATAAGTTACCCAATTCACTGAAAGGCGGGTTCATGCTGCTTTTTCTAGTATATTTTTATGTCTTGTCTAAGTTAACTGTCCTTTCTCAGTTCTTATTTTCTAAATTCCTCTTTAAAGCTTTCATGATCTAGTACCTACCTCATTGATTCGAGCTCTTAAGTGATCTTTACTAGTAACTTCTTTGTTATTCCTTACAATTTTTCCATAATGCAACAGAGGTCAAATAGAAAGAAATGTCATTATAACCAGTATTATTAATCTACCTATGCTGTTCACAGCAAAATAGAAGGGTTCAGTTTTAGGAACTTTAAATATTAATCACAACACTAATCTTAGCAGGGATATTCATGGTATGTACCTGATCAAGATTTCATTATATATCCTCACCAAACAGATGGGCTTCTATAGTACATCACTTTCTGAAGCTGTTGGGCCTACTTCCATTCTGAACCAGAAACATTTTATAAAATAAATGCAACACATTGTATAAAAGGAAAATATTCATATTAGTGGCAATTTCATGAGCATATACCAAGACAATGATCTAAAAGGTGATTATTTGGTACCTAACTTGAAGGAGACATTAATATGTTTCCTGTCTTAGAGTCCTATAAATTTTCAAGAACTTATTTGAACATTAAATATGTGTCTTATTATGAAGGGAAATATAAGTAATATATACTCATAAGAGAATTATCATGTGTAAATTACAGTGCCTGGTGGTATTCTACAAGTAATTTTTTATTTAGGAAAAAAATGACAGTGAAACTGACAAGCTCTTTAAAAATCTATATGTAAATTCATAAGAACTGAAGCCTGAGAACATGACTTTAGGTGCATATCATGCTATTATTAAAACTGTATGTCATTTAAAACACCTTTTTCTTGTCTTACCAACATGGACTGAGCAAGGGAAAGAATTCATGACAAAACTCATAATTCAATTTAATCTAAAAAGTGTTACTATTACTTTTAAGTAATATAAAAGTGAAACTTATCAGTCATATTTTGTTGACAGAAATTTGGTACAAATTATTTTATCACAAGAGATGCACTGTAAGAATATTATGAGTCTATGGTTATGTTATTGACTATGTGTAGTAGACAAACTGTCAACTTATCAAAACAGCAATTGTCAAATGATCAGATATTCAGATTAATATACAATTATTTTCAAAGTACAGCCACATGAAATATAAAGCATCATGAAAAATAACTTAGAAGCAATATGAAAAACTAAGAAACACTATCCGAAATATCAAAGTTTACTAAGCCACATAGTCAAGACTTAATTATAGGTAGCCTGTATTGAAGCATGACTAATTGGCAAACTTTCAAGTAATTTATAAATCAAGGGATAAATATAGACACCTATTACTTCAAGCATGCATAACACATGTTTGTTTTCTTTTTCGTATGGCACTATCTGCTTTTGTCTCTGTCTGACCTTCTAGGATGCATGACCAAGCATATAGTTCTTTCAACTGAGAAACCATGGAAAAAGTAAGCTCCCCTTTCCTTTAAGATCTCACATGATATTTAGGATGTTATCTGAGAGAATTCAGTTCCATTTTTTAAGGCAGGAAATTTTTAACTAAAGAGTTTTGTTTGTTTTAACCTGAAAGGTTTATTTTTCTCAACGAACAGAAATTTCCAAGTCAGGCAGAACAGGGGTAGTTACAGCTGTTCAAAGAAATCAATCATCAGGGCCCAGGTTGATTCTTTCATCTTTCTCAGCCAAAATTGGCATATAGCTTTCATTTACATTACTGCAAGATGCCTGCTACACCACCAAGAACCAAAAGGGAAAGATTTTGCTAAGTTACATCTATATATACTGGCCACATAAATATTTAAAATACTTTCAGATAGTGATAAGTTGTCTAGAGAAAAAGAAAACAATGTGATAAATAGGGATGGGAGATGGATCTTGCTTTTGATAGCTTGATGAGGTTTGGTGATCTGACACGGTGCCGTAGAAGCAGATAAATATAGAATTACAAGGAAGCATCCATGCAGTTATGTGGAGGAAGAGCATTCTTGACAAAAGGATGAAATAGAGCTGGAGTGGTATACATATACAGTGTGTGTGTACATACTAGCTATATACACAATACATATACATGTATAAATATTTTAACTTTTTACTGCTAGATATAATAAAAATACATAAAACAAATGTCCAGCTTAACTATTTTAAGTAGGATTAACATAAATATATAGGACACCCATTTAAATTTGAATTCCAGATGAACAATGAATCACTTTTTTACTAAAACTATATACCAAGTATTGCATCAGACATACTTATACAAAAAATGATTCATTTTTTTATCTGAAATTCAAATCCAATTGGGTGTGCTATATGTGTGTGTGTGTGTGTGTGTGTGCATTGCTATATCTTCCAATCTTAATTATAAGACTTACTCTTATAACTACCAATTAGGTCAGGATATAAAATTTTATTAACCACTTGTGATGGGCTGAATAATGCCCCACACCTCCCCAAAGAAGTCCATATTCTAATCCTCAGAACCTATCAATATGTTAACTTACAAGGCAAAAGGGACTTTCAAATGTGATGAAGTTAAGGATCTTGAGATGGGTTGGGATATTATCCTAGATAATACAGGATTTAGCCTAGATGAACCTGATAAAATAACAAGGGTCCTTACAAGAGGGAGGCAGGAGGTCAGAAAGACGAGAAGATGCTACACTGCTGGCTTTGAAGATGGAGCCACAGGCCAAGGAATGCAGGGGACCTCTAGAAGCTGGAATAAGAAGGAAATAGATTCTCCCTTAGAAACTCTGGAAGGAGCATGACATTGTCAATCCTTTGATTTCAGCCCCCTAAGACCCATTTCAGACATCTAACCTCCAGAACTGTAAGATAATAAACTCATCTTATTTTAAGCCATGAATTTGTGGTAATTTTCTACAGTAGCAATAGGAAACTAATACACCACCCTAAAAGCCCTCCATGGTGCTTTGTCTCCTAAGGGTAACCACTATCCTGAACAATTATAATAATCACTTCCTTAGTTATCTTTACTGTCTTATCTCATAAGAGTTTATTCCGAAACACTGTAGTTTAGTGTTATCTATTTTTAATATTTCCTTTAAGTCTTTTTTAATCTATAGACTTCTATCTCCTCTTATTCTTCCTTGCAATTGAAGATACTGGATTATTTTTTCTGTAATGTCCTATAGCATAGATTTTGCCAATTGCATTCCCATGGTATGGTTTAACATGTTTCTCTGTCCCTTGTGTTTCCTGTAAATTGATAGTATGATAGAGTTTTTTCATGTATTTTCCTTGTTAAAATGAGATATTTAATAAGTGATAAAATATCCTTATAAATTTTCTTCATAAATTTTCAAGTCAGTAGCACCATAGGCTTGTAAATGCATTGCAGGAGATGGAGAGTGTAGCTTAGGTCCCAAAATTTGGACTAAGTGAAGCACAAGTCATATTGTATGTTATGAAGATATTAATTTGTTTCCATGAAAAGCCTCTTATGAAGGATTGGACGTAGCAGATATCAAATGCCGACATACACACACACACACCCCAAAACATCAAGAAAGGGACAAGCCAGTGTAAATGACAGTAGCAGATGATCTTACTAACCAATGTTCTTCCTTCTGTATCTCAATTTTACAATGAAAATCAATTTGAAAAGAAAAAAAAATTTCCTTATAATAAATTAGAATTTTATACTTATGTTTATTTTGTTATTTGAGGAAACTTGAGTTCAATGTGAGATTTTTCTTGTTTGTTCTGTTGGTTATGTAAGATAAGTTATAGAATAAATACTTGAGTACCTATAGTAGACTTAGCACAACAAATTGATTAAAAACACCAGCTTTGTAGTCAGCTTGACTTAGATTTCCATCCAGGCACTGCCTTTGGTCAAGTCTCTTAGCCTCTCTTGGCTTGTTTTCTGTTTGTAAAATGAGGATAAGTGTGCCTACATAATATATGAAAAATGTGCATAGCAGAATACCTCACCATTGTATGATTGCAGTAAACAATGGTTCATTGCAATAGTCATAGTTGTGTGCTGGATATTATGAAAATAAAAAAAGAAGTCTTTACATACAGCGTATCTGGCAAGATGAGACGAGGATAAATTATGCAAACAAGATGTCTTGCAATGAAGTGGTAGTTGTTGAGAACAGTTTTTATCATAGTACTAAGATAAGGAAAGATATTATTAGCTAAGGAAAACAGCAGTGAGAACAGAAACATAGAGTCCCCCAAAAGCTGCAGAAATTAGGCCCTAACTTACCTTAGGAGAAGCTAACATGATGGCAATTGCAAAAGAGGGAGCCATTGAAACAAGAGAAGAGAGATAAAATCCAAGGATCATAAACTTTATATTGCTGAGAGGTTTACATGTGATGAATTTGCTACAGTGAAAAAATAGAAAAATTGCAAATTAGTAAAGGAATAGAAGGTTCTGACACAGCAAGTATACCAGAACCTCTTGATATTTTCTTTCATTGTCAGACTGCAAGTTCATTTCAGTGAGCTGGTAAGGAGATTATCTTAAAGAGTAAGAACCCCCGAAAATAAAGCAGCCATGATGTGAGGGAAAAAGACTTGGGAGAAAGCTACCACGTCACTCAGCTGTGCTGAAATCCTGGCAGAAATGGAAAAATAATTACCAAGTGAAAAGATCTGAAATTCTGAGCATGTACTAAAAATCACAGAGAACCACAGGCTATGTTCAGAATTTAAGAATCAGCAACATGTTAAAGATTGATCTTTAATCTCTTTGTCTTTTGTATAATAGGTTTTATGGCAATGTTTTTGTATCAACTTATGCAGAATAATTTAGGATTGCTACTGCCATGCTTCAGTGACTGTTATCCAAGATATCACTTGAGTGAGAAATCTGAAAATGGATATTCAGACATCAGCAAGATGACAGACTAGGAAGATCCAAGTCCTCATTTCCCCACAGAAACATTAAAAAAAGAAAAGAAAAACAACTATAGACTGACTGAAACAATTTTATGGGAGCTCTGGCAACTACTCAAAGATATAAAGCAACCAAGGAAACACTAAATCAAGAAAAAGCCACAGTCAAAACAGTTTTGGCGACATTTTTACTTGCCCTTTCCCTACCCCTTCCCTGGCACAGTGTAGCCAGGAGGAAGTAGCCCCAATTCCTAATTTTCTCCTTTGGGCCACAAGGAGCAAAGTAGAACATATTTTCAACATTCTAACACGCCTGTGAGCTGCCTGAAGAACTTGTTTCTGTATCGACTAACTCAGAGCTTACATGGGGAATGGTGGCAGAGTTTAGATCTCAGGCTGGTGGAACCTGCAGAAGACAGTGGCAGGCACTGTGGCATATAAAAAATGCAGGGGAACTGCAGGCCTGTGGATGTCTGGGAGCAAGAGATTACAGCATAGGAATGCAATAGAACATCTAAGGCCCCTAGAAGAACCTGAGGTTAGACTCTTTGGGAAATTTAAACATTTAAAAGCAACCTTATATATGGGAGAACTTGAGGATGAGATGGGGGATGGGAGGAGCACATATATAGGCCTAGGCAGGATGCATACCCAGAAAAGACCTAAGAAGACCTCAAGCCTTCACCCTAAGCTGATCCCAAGGCTCAGAGGCCTGCTAATTAGTGAAGGCCTTCTTTATCAGACTACAAAGACTAAGAGTTGGTAGTTTTTTCAAGTGCCCAATTTTCAGCAAAAGACCATATGGCATACAAAGAAACAAGAAAACATATCCTAAGCAAAGTAACAGAAAATCTCCAAAAAATGTCCCTGAAGAAACACAGGCATGTGACTTACTAGACAAAGACCTTAAAATAACCATCTTAAACATGTTCAAAGAGCGAAAGGAAAAACTTTTGGGGAAATTGTAACTCCCGTGCATTGCTGGCAGGAATGTAAAGTGGTACAACCGCCGTGGAAAATGGTATGGTGGTTTCTCAATTAATTAAACATAGAAATACCATATGATCCAGCAATTCCCCTTCTAGGGATATAACCAAAATAATTGAAAGCAGGAACTCAGACAGATATTTGTACACCCGTGTTCATAGCAGCAGTAATCACAACAGCCAAAGGATGAGTGGATAAACAAAATGTGGTATATATATATATATACATATATATATATATATATATATACACACACCACGGAATATTATTCAGCCTTAGAAAGGAAGGAAATTCTGACACATGCTGCAAAATAAATAAATTTTGAAGACGTTATGCTAAGTGAAATGAGCTAGTCACAAAAGGATAAATACTGGATGGTTTCACTTATATGAGTTATCTAGAGTAGATAAAGTCACAGAGACTGAATGTAGAATCATGATTGCCAGGGGCAGGTGGGGGAGATTAGGAATTATTGCTTAATGAGTATGGAGTTTCAATTTGGGAGGGTGAAAAAAGTTCTGGAGATGAATGGTGGTGACAGTTGCACAATAATGTGAATGTACTTAATTCCACTGAACTGTACTTAAAAATAGTTAAAATGGCAAATTTTATGTTATGCATATTTTACTACAATTTAAAAAATGATCAAAAAATGGACAAAGTGTTGGTATATTCAGTGATAGTGTGTTTTATAATGAGTAGAGCCACCTAACAAATATCTCCTACCACAGAAAAAATAAATAACTAAAGGTTTAGCCTCTATTGAATACAAGTGTGATCTTACACGCAAAAAGACAAACAACTTTGTAAATGTGAAAATGTGCACAAAAGTTCTCTCTGTGGTAGACATTTCTAAATTCTCATGCATAACTAGTTTTTCTTCACCTCTAGGCACTCTCGAGGATTACATTTCCCTCTCCTCTGCAATTATTCAGGACCAGGTGTCTTCTTTCAGCCAGAGGGTTCTGAGGGAAAGTCACATGCAATCACAGCGATGTGTGTTACTTACTCACCAACGAATGTATTTCCCCATGCAGAACTCCAGTTTTCTCTGCCCCTGACACAGCAACTGAGAAAATGGGAGGGCCACGTGTTCCTGATGATGCATCTACAAAATGGTGAAGCCTCTGTCATCCTGGTTTCCTAAGTGGCTAGGAAGCAGAGGTTCCTGCTGATCCACATGGGACATACAGCATGAGGGAGAACTAAAGCTTTGTTGTTGAGCCACTGAGATTTTGTGGTCGTTGTTACTATAGCAAAACTAAGCCTATCTTGATCAATATGCCACAGAAATAGATACAACTATTTCTTTACCACAATGTTTAGAGAAGTTACAAAAGTGAGTTTTTAGTATTGTATTATGCAGCCATGATACAAGAGGAATAATGTCTAAAAATAAGAGAACATGTTATCCTTTGTATATTCATTCAACAATTATTAACTGTGTACTCCATGCCAGTCACTCTACTAGTCACAAAGTCGATTCATTTGTGAATTAAATAGACATAATTACCTTCCTTGTAGAGTTTATAATCTAGTGCTTAATAATGACTAGCATTTATAAGTGCTTATTATATGTTAGGCTACATGCTTAGTGTTTTATACACACTCTCTCATTTCAACCCTGTGAAGTGGATACTATTACAATCCCTGTTTTATCAATGAGTAAAATAAGACTTAGAAAGTTTAAGTAACTTGTGCAAGATCACACAGCCAATAAGTGGCACGGCAAGCTTTAAAGCCAGCTAGATATTCTAATGCGAGAACTCAGGCTCTTAACCACTATATTACACTCAATGCATGACAGCAATCTTCAAAGTCTAAAGTACAAAAGAGTAAATTGTAGATGTGGCCTGGAATTACCATTTTCAACAAACTCCCTAGGTGATTTTAACATACTCTAAAATTAAAAGACAAAGCAAAACAAAAAAACTGATGCAGGTGGTCAGAATTTGAGAAATATTGCAGTATATTACATATAAAAAGTATTTTACCAGTTCACATCAAAAAGAACATAGTCTCTAAATACTTGCTATCATAGTGGAAATAAATTTGTACTGACCCATGCACATTATTTCTTCTGGCATCCCCTCCTCAGAATTGAGGAGTGATAAATAAGAGAGTTGGCAAAATTAAAGCTGTAGGTAACTGATCTAACCCTCTATAGAAAGTCTGATATGGGTATAAGCAAGAATCAAGTGAGGATAAAAGGAAATAATGGCCTATTAGCCAAATTTCAATGGAAAATCGATCAAAACAACTAATTAAACAATCAATATTTCCCTAAATTTGGACTTTAGGAGTTATCTAAAGCTATTCTAGATTTTAACAATTTAATCTTACTGGTAAACAATCTGTTTTGTTTCAAATAAAATAATCAAAAATGGAAATGAATTAAATATTTGTGTGTATATTGAGTAAAGCACTGTTTTTGGGTGAATTCATTTTCTTCATTAACATGAGAGACTTAATGGTCAGAGACATCACTGAATTAATGAGTGATGAATAAATGTAAAAATAAATGATAAAGCTCAATTTTCTACTACTTTGAATTAATCTGTCTCGTAAATCTTATGGGAAAGATAAATGATTCAACCAGACAAATTTAAAAATAGAACAATAATGAATTACTAAGATTAAAATATTCACTATACTTAAGCACATGCTGCCTTTAATACAAGTACATAAACTTAAATATTGTTAAAGCTTAAACGAATTTGAATGTGATAAGCACAAGATTAAACATGGCACAAAATGAGTTTAAACAACAAGTTAGTTGGTCCATTTTATATCTAACAATTATGGAATAGCAGTAATGCCAGTTAGATAAACCATATTACTAAACAAGAGAACTAGTGTTCTTAAATGTATCTACTTTTGTCTATAACTTTTCCCAATAGGTATTTGAAAAAAAAATAATATATCTTCTTGATAGTATGTTGTAAAGGCTTAAAAAAATTTATAGTAAGGTCTACTTTTGTGCACTTTCTGTTTTACTATACAATATAAATTATATACTATATACTATATATATGGTGTAAAAGTATATACTATATACGATATATAAATTACATTTTATGTATCAAAGATGTTTTATTTTATCTTAATTTAAATGTGAGCTATGTACTATATGCTAGGTGCTGAGGATGCAAATTTAAATAAGGCATGGTCCATATCCACTAAGAGATATAGTACCAAAATATGAATTGTTTGAGAAAAAATTCCTCTGCATAATTATGTTTTAACTCTTTTCCCAATCTCAAGTAAAAATGGCTAAGTCTTCTTATACTAAGAGGAGAATTTACAGAAAATTTTAGAAAGAAATATACATTTACTTCAACAATTTAGATACTGGGAACAAATAAATCTTTTCTATGTAGGAGGCAATCAATTACAGGAAATTTTAAATAAAGATTGAAGTAATACTTGGAAGGGTAAACATAAACTAAATGATAGTTTTAACTTTTATTTATAAATAGTTTAACTTTAAATTTTCTTTTTAGCTGAATAAAATTCAGCTAGCTATTATATTCTTAAACCATGTACTCATTGCTAAGACCAAGAAGCTCCTGCTGACTTGGCTTAGTGAAATCGAATGTCCAGTTCAGACAGAGCTCTGGCTATGTATTCTTTTCTCCCCACAGGGCCCTCTTAAGAAGGAAGTCATTCCCTTGACCTCTCATTGTGATTTCAGGGCTGTTGTCATGGTTTCAGGGGATGAGGTGTTGTTTTTGGTGAGAATTCTTCACTGTGCTGCTTCTAAACAAGACTCATTTTTAAATGCACTATAAAATGAAACTTCAGATGACGCTTAGCAATATTTTGCTATTTTAAAGGGATAAACATGCCTTTTGTATAAGGAAGTAAGTATACAATGCTGTTCTATTGGATCATTCACTGTTGTAGTTTTTTTGAAATGCTAAACTGGTTCTAGTTACGAGTCATGATCCAAGTTTTCAAAGCAACTACACCAGCATCTGGGGTACAGCCTCTGACACTTAGGCAAAGATTTTCTTTGCAAAGCTAAATTGTCATGAAGAGGAATGCAAACATGCAACCTTGTCCTCATTAGTCCCATGTTCTAATGAACCCGGCATAATGTTCAACATGTTTATTCGAGTTTTTCTGTGCTGTTTCATTTAAATTGATCCATTCCTTTTTACAGTCTTTGTCACTTGAATATAATATGTTCTCCTTTCTGCATAGCCTCATTATTTTTCTCAAAGAATTAAAATATTTTAGAAATTCCTTCAAAGAGTAGCACTATATCAGTGTTTGATGGTATTTGTGATATCACATTTTAATGACAATATTAATTAGGGAAGTCTTAATAGTTTAAATTGTCATAAAAATATTTAAAAGAAAGAAGGAAATATTTACATAGAAGCAGTGATCATATGCACCTAAGTAGAGGATTTCAAGAATCTTGAGAACTTCTGTCTTCTAATGATGCCTCATTAATCTTCATGGAGTTGAAGGTGATATTTCTGGCCTGTTTTAGAAGTATGTCTAACTACTGCATTTCAACAGCTAGTGGAAGACGTACTATTCATTGCTCAAAAATAATGGACATAGTGCGGACATTTGCTTTCCCTACATCACCTAATGGCAAAATTCCATTGAAAATCTTTTATCCTTTTCCTAAATTACTGCAATGCTGATTGTTTAGCACATGTCTAACTGTAACAAAAGTTTTGATCCTTCTAGGTGCTGCTTCTTGAAATCCATCTCTTTGCTGCTGATAGAACTTTGACAGGACTGAGGCAAGGCATGGGATGGTAACAATCTCAGATAAGAGCAGCTTAACAGATGAGAATGTTTACCTGTTAAATGTTTCAAAATAATTGAAATATTTAAAACATTCTGGCAAATGTCAAGAGTCTGTTTCACATTTAAAGCCACTATAGAAAGTTTTTCCAATACAAATTTTGTCTAATATACAAATAAAGAAAATGTTCAATCCACGGTATGATGCTGTTATATGGAAATCTTCTTTTATACTTTTTTGACCTTCCTATATTAACACAAGTTTCTCTTGTGTTAAATATTTTCAACATTTCCTAGATCATTATGCTTATATATGTACACACACACACTTTTTTCAAGAAAATAAGGAAAAGTGTGCCATTTCAATTAAACTGTTGCTTCTAAGGAGAACTGCAGAAACCTTTATCCAGTTTATTCATGATAAGGAATGAAATTTGTTCCTATGCTCACTAATACACAGTTCTGATTAAATTCACTATAAAATGAATCTCCTAGAAAATGGCCAGAGTCAGCTAAAGAATGCTTGGTTTTTGTATGTGTCTTGAGTGAGATCGCATTAACCCACACAACTCAAAGAGACAGTCAATGAATCAATATATGACTAATAAGTGGCCATAGGCCATTTCAAACTTAAGTCTGACTCCAAAGAGTGTACCCTTAACCAATAGTCTACACTTAAAGCATTTTATCAAAATCTGTACTATGTTTAAGAAACAGACGCAAATAGATACATTAAACCCAATAAGATTTATTGTTTGGCATTCATATTGGCTATGCATTTACATAAAATGTGGCATATCTAATTAAACATCACTGAAATGAAGTGAATTCATAACTAGAATTCTAAACACCAGTGAGCCAGTCAAGAAGATGTTTTGTTGTTGTTGTTGCTGTTGTTTTTTATTGAGGTGTAATTGACATATATTAGCTTCAGGTGTACGACATAATGATTCAATATTTGCATACACTGTGAAATGATGACCACAGTAAGTCTAGTTACCATCTGTCATCATACAAAGTTATACATTTTTTTTTCTTGTAATGAGAACTTTTAGAATTTACTCTCTTGGCAAGATTCAAGTATGCACTATAATATTAGCAACTATAGCCACCATGCTATACATTACATCCCCATGACCCCATGATCTTACAATTGGAAGTTTGCATCTCTTGACCCTCTTCACTCGTTTCACCCAATCCTGCAGCCCCCCTCCCCTCTAGTAACCACCATTATGTTCTCTGTGTCTATGAGCTTAGGTTTATTTTGTTTTCTTTGTTCATCTGTTTTTTTTAATATTCACTTAGTACAATTCCCTCAAAGTCCTTCCATGTTATCACAAATGGCAAGACTTCATTCTTTTTTATAGCTGAGTAGTATTCTGTTGTGTACATGTACCATATCTTCTTTATCCATTCATCCATGGACACTTATGTTGTTTCCATATCTTGGCTATTATACATAGTGCTGCAATAAACATAGGGGTGCATATATCTTTTCAAATTAATGTTTTTATTTTGTTCAGATAAATACCTAGCGGTGGAATTGCTGGATCATATTGTAGTTCTATTTTTAATTTTATGAGGAACCTCCATACTGTTTCCACAGTAGCTACACCAATTTACATTCCCACCAACAGTACACAAGGGTCTCCTTTTCTCCACATCCTTGCCAACACTTGTTATTTCTTGTCTTTTTGATAATAGCCATTCTAACAGGTGTGAAGTGGTATTTCACTGTAGTTTTGATTTGCATTTCCCTGATGATTAGTGATGTTGAACATCTTTTCATGTGCTTGTTCACCATCTGTACGTCTTCTTCGGAAAAATGTCAATTCAGATCCTCTGCCCATTTTGTAATCAGCTTGTTTGTTTTTCTGCTATTGAGTTTATGAGTTCTTTGTATATTTTGGATACTAGCCCCTTATTGGATATATGATTTGCAAACATTTTCTCCTATTAGGTAGGTTGCCTTTTCATTTATTGATGGTTTTCCTTGCTGTGCAGAAACTTTTTAGTTTGATGTAGTCCCATTTGTTTATTTTTGCTTTTGTTGCCTTTGTTTTGGGAGTCAGATCCAAAATATCATCGCCAAGATGGATATCAATGACTTTATCACCTAAGTTTTCTTCTAAGAGCTTTATGGTTTCAAGTTGTTGTTTTTAACCAGGGGCTCTTACTGGATTCTTGAACTTACGCCAGATAGTTAGCCACACAAGCCCCGGTCAACAAGTCTATGCAAGACCCATTGAATTAATTTTTAATCTTGTTCTTCAATTATATTTTTGGCAGGGGCAGTATAACATTGACCCAGAAGGAAAATAATACATGTTAGAAATAATATCACTTTCAGAAACAATTACTGATTAGTAAGGACAGTAATTAATAGATCTAATTTTTGATGGGGGAAAAGGCTTACTCTGGAATTAGTATCCAAAGAATATATTTATGCAAACAATATGTTTACTTCTAAATTGACTTTTTTGTTAAGACTATTACTACAGAAAAATTAAGAATTGATCTTTCAGGGGCCGGCCCCGTGGCTTAGCGGTTAAGTGCTTACGCTCCACTGCCGGCGGCCCGGTTCAGATCCCGGGCGCGCACCGACACACCGCTTCTCCCGCCATGCTGAGGCCGGGTCCCACATACAGCAACTAGAAGGATGTGCAGCTGTGACATACAACTATCTACTGGGGCTTTGGGGGGAAAATAAATAAATAAATAAAATCTTTAAAAAAAAAAGAATTGATCTTTCAGGTGGCACTAGAAGTGACATTAAAGGAACACTCTGTGACTATAAAACTATGATTCCTGTAAATTTGTCATTTGATCTTCATTTTGTTGTTTTGGGCAACCTAGGTGTCAAATGCTGAACAATTTACTGGTGGCCAAATGGGTTGGTTTCAATAGGATGGTTATTTCAGTCTTTTGGATGCAACCTGGAGACTAATTAACATAACTCATTCATTACGGTAATCATGTAAAACAAATCAACAAAATAAGACTGTTCTTTGTAGAGCTGGCCCCGTGGCTTAGGGTTAAGTGCATGCGCTCCGCTACTGGTGGCCCGGGCCGGATCCCGGGTTCGCACCGACGCACTGCTTCTCCCCCATGCTGAGGCCGCGTCCCACATACAGCAACTAGAAGGATGTGCAACTATGACATACAACTATCTACTGGGGCTTTGGGGGGGAAAAAAAAAAGGAGGAGGATTGGCAATAGATGTTAGCTCAGAGCCGATCTCCCTCAGCAAAAGAGGAGGATTAGCACGGATGTTAGCTCAGGGCTGATCTTCCTCACAAAAAAAAAAAAAAAAAAAAAAAGACTGTTTGTTGTAATATATAGTTTTTGGTTGTTGGGAAATCAGTCTGGAAAAAAATGGAAACATTGTGGAGCCTCTTGGAGGGTGAGGTGATCATAATTTAGTGGAAGAGCTTCATTTGTGCCTAAATAACTTGGTTGCTCTCCCAAGTGCAGAAACAACTTGATGATTGGGCTGTCAGAGATGATTACTATTCCTAAAAGGATTTCCCTCACTAAGGCTGTTAGTGTTCCAACTTTAAAGTTGGCAACAGGACATTGATCTGCCTAATATCTAGCACAAAGCTTTCTATTCAGTGTGTCCCATAAGAGCCCCATATCCCAAGTATGCTGGGACATCAATTCCCTTAACCCTTATGATGGTTGGTTAGGGCCTTGAGCCAGCTGCCTCTGGACATAGAGAATTAGCCATTTGCCATAGGGTTCAGTAACATACTATCGTTGGGAGCACTCGCCTGCCATCATCAGTAGGTTATAGCACAATCTACTTGCTTTCTAGTTATATTCACTCTGCATCATAAGAAGTAAGTCAGCAAACAGTAGATCAAGGACAACTTCCAACACAGTTTATTTTTTATCAGTGTGCATGGGGAAAGGACCTTATAAGAAATCTTGTCATGAGGATCTCCAATTCCAGAATCCTAGACCCATCCCTCAACAAATGTTGAAGATTCCAAATTGCAGTGAGGTGAGAAGGAAGAGTATTTAAAAGTGCTCCAATTCTATCTTTCTAACTATCTTCAAAAAGAGAAAAATGCTTTCTTGAAACAAGTGTATCTGCAACACAAATACCATGTACACAGTGATTTTAGCTAAGCAGTGTAATAAAAAAAAGTTAATCTATTAGAGAAGTCACATTTTGAGAAAGCTGTTTTTATGACAGGGAGGCAACCAAGATACTCTCCATTTTCACTAAGCTTTAGTCTGCTTAATGAAATCAAATCTAATTATTATAAAGGTTTTTAGTGGTACCAAAATCTAAACTAGTGCAAGGCCCATATGGACTTTTGCCCATAGATTTGCCTATCTGGAAGTGAATACATTTCCAAATAGGAGACATTATGCACAAATCATCAAAAACACTAGAGAACAAATTGTTTTTCTATAAAACCCAGATATTCTGCAATCTCTCAACCATGCACCTTTACAATTCACTGTTATCATTCCATAAGCAATATGTTGGTTAAAAAAGTAATATGTTGATATTCATATATATTATTTGAAATTTTGCTACCTTCCAGCACCATGGATACATTATTAGAGAGAAATAGCATTTTTTAAAAAGCCCTATTGACTGTTTTTGTCATGGAATGATAGAGCACCTTTGATACATAACTGGGGAGCAATACATTTTAACAAGTTTTAATTTCTTGTGCAGCTGGAAGACAATAAAGAGGAAGCATGAGAACAAATTAAGCCATATATAGGTCAATTCATCCTATTAGGACTCTTCAGGGAACACATACCTAATTTGCATAATTGTATTTCTATAGCTGTCGGACTGGCTTCTGTGCTGATACGTGTGCTCAGTGAGTTCAAAAGACTTTAAAGATCACCTTTCTCATTCTAACAATTGAGTGAGAAGAAAATGGGTAACTGTGTGAGTGTGTGTGTACAAGTGTGGGTGTGTGACTTGAAAAGTAACCAAATATATATGTATTTTTAAAATATCTCTATTATTATATTATGATATGGTCCTTTAAAAAATTATAATATGATTTATTAAACTTAAACATCCACTGAACCTTACATAATGATCTACCCTACTAGTATTTATACAAGCTTTTCCAAATATATTACCCATTGTAAAAGTCTGACAAAACTTCCCATCAGTTTCAAGATAAAACCATATTTTTAAACTAATACATTGAATTTATTTGCTATTGGTTCAAATTTTATCAACTTGAATCAAATTATATCAACCCCAGCCCAATAATTATGCCATAGCAATCCAAAGTTAAAAATTGAGATTTTATATGTCTTTGATGAATTACCATGAAAATGTAAATTATTACTTAATAAATACAAACTGTTATTTAGTAAATATTCATGGAGTTCATGAGAAGAGGAAAATGAAAATACTTCAAGTGTCTAATCAAAGATCACCAGAGATCTCTTAACTGTCCATTTTTAGTGCTATTATTATCACTATTCTAGTATGTTTTTACTGTAGGACAACGAAAAGTAAATAAGAACCATTGATAAATCAAAAATTCAAGTTGATACAAAAGTTCTAACCAATTTTCTACTTGGTATATTGCTTACCAGAATTCAATGATGTATAATTTACTTATTCAAGTGCAGTTACAATTTAATGATCCATGAGTGGAGTTAATCAAATTGTTCAGACTTCCCAGAGAGTAAATAATATAAAAAGTGCATTTATTTAGAATGTATTACAGAATGAGCTCAATTTAAGCATTGAGTACATTTCTAATTTTAAAAAATAATAAAGTGAGCACTTGTTCACCAAACCATAACTTTTGCTGTTACTTCTATTAAAATTTTGGAGCTAGTTTCCTTGGCATAGAGAGCATAACACTAGGCCTGCCTACCTCACAGGATTGTTGAAAAATATAAAATGCTAAAGAGAAACAATCTTTAAATGCTAATAATGATAAAACCAGGTGGCAGAAGACCTAGAAAGAACTTAGGTGGTAAGCCTGAAATAAATGTAGTATATTTATTCTTCACATTTTATTTCTCTTTAAGTTAATTTTACTAAAAATTCATATCTGTGGGAAATTTAAGTTCATTTTCCTCACTATGATTGGCAGTGATTCTCAACACTGATATTTTCGAAATTTGTGAGGGTGTTTTTGGTTCAAAAAACGATGGGGGAGGCATGATGGGCATTTAGATGGGGTGCAGAGGATGCTAGACTTCCTGCAATGTATAGGACGGTTCTATTCAATGGACAACTGTGCCACATCTTGCATCACTTACCCATATATCACACATCTGTTATGTAAGTATAAAATCTTATTATAATTATCTGAACCTAAAACATATAAATGCAAAGTATTTTTGCAAGATTTTAAGATACACTGCATTTTCCAGAGATGCAACTGCCTTATAACTAGAAGATAGGCTGTTATTTTGTTTTGTTCAGAACTTTTCCAAGAGTTGTTCACTAGTTTAAAAAGTCATATCACTGAAAGCAATATCACTTGTGATATTTGACTTGTCAATACAATACACCTATACCAGTCTGCATTTCTAGCTATCACATTTATGATGATTCTATTTATAAACGCAAGCACTTTATCACTTCATTGCTTGTAGTGTAGTTGTGACTAATCATTTATATATTGAAATACTTGTTATTTTGTTAAGAATTACTTTCCTTTTGTTTTTATTTTATATTAAAAAAGAATTTAATTAATTTTTTTAAATTCAGAGTTGTAGATACATTATAGTATCTAGGAATTTCGTTTAGGACAATTAAGAGATCTATATGATTTAATTATTAATCAGGATAGGATAGGCCTTGCTGCTATAACAAACAAATCCTGAGACCTCAGTAGCTTTATATAATAAAGGCTTAGTTGTTGCCCATATAGAGTCATATGTGAGTTGAGTGGCCCTCCTCTATCATGTAGCTATGGCCTTGGGGTTTCCAAGGTTGTTGTGGCAACAGAAGCCAAAAATGGAAAAGGCAAATAGACTCAATGCAGAAATGTCACATACCACATCTGTTCACATTTCACTGGCTAAACCTAGTATATAGCTCCAATATGACTGCAAAGGTAGCTGAGAAATGCAACGGAAACATGGATGTTAGTTAGCACTAACAGTCTTTACCACAGAGACACCACAAAATATTTATTACACAAAGGAAACACTGGGTCTGTGAGGGTAAAGAGCCGTATATACATATATATACATAATGGAGTAAAGAAAGGAATGGATATGCCCCTTCCTTTCCAAAACTCTTCCAAAGGTCTGCATGCTTTCCTTCCCTTCAACCATTCCTCATCAGGTACATTTATTCTAATTTGAAAGTAATTTACTGGAAAAAACATCACATAACTGCTCTCAGTTTGTGTGCCCAACGTTGATTAGAATGTTTGTGAGGCTACTACATTTATTACTCAATGAAACTATCATGATTATGAGAATAAGGCAGTAAGATTCTTAAATAACAACTTTTGAAAAATACCTACATGTGTATTTTTCTTTAAAGAAGTGATTCAAAGAAAAGATAATGATTTTACCCACCTTAGCCATGTCTTCTATAGCATATGTTAATAACGTAACCAATTCCTTATTTTTAAGGCTGCGTAGAGAGCATTTGCTTCTTTGGGGTAGTATAGTAAATATACCTGTGGCAATACTGCTTTATGTGCACGCCCGTTTAGTAGGATAGTAAGACAAATTGAGAGAATTAAAAGAAAGAACACTATTCTGAGAGTCAAGACCCTGATGTCAGATTTCTGGTTCTACCATGAGGTAAGGTGGCCATATGTCCCAGTTTGCTTGGTATTGTCTCATTTTATATTTGTTGTCCTGGAGCCCTGTATACTTTAACATTTGGCCTAGAAAAAACATGTCCCCATTTGAATGATAAATGATATGGTCAACCTATTAGGGAACAGGGTGAGTTTAGGTATATCACCTATTTATTGAGCACCACTTACAAATTTGGCCCTGTACTAAATACATCAAATACTCTATTTTACAACACTTCCTTGAAATAAAAGTTATAGTCCCCAATTGATAAATGAGAAAACCAAGGTTCAGACAGACTATGTCACTTGCCAAAGTCCACACATCACTAAGCATTGTAACTGGGAGCCCAATTCAAGTCTGACTCCATTTCTCCATTTTTTCACTATATCATACCACTCTGTATATCATCATTTATTCACCTTTACAACAGAAATAAACATTTCTGCCTTAAGGAACATCTGGAATAGTTGTGAGTTTAAAATAATATGGTAAACATAGGGTAGGGCATTGAGAACATTTTAAAGTGTTATCTAGATATAGAATTTCAGTTTTTACACAGATGAATGTGATATAAATTCAGTATAATTGCCTGCATTCTATTTGCCAAGCATGTTCAAGACAAGTCTCTTTGAGTTAAAAATCTAGTGATAATCCAAATGTCTAATGTATTTTTTGTTTGGTTGCCAAATATAATAATTCTATAGATGGGGTCCACTATGGTTGCTGAAATGATCTGGTTTTACTGTTTAAAACACGTAATAGTTATATATAACACATTATGTATAGACATATATTACTATGTGCTAGTGCTGTTCTAAGGACTTTATATACATTATTAGATTTTATCCTCTCAACAATCCTATGAGGTAGGTCCATTTTTATCTTCATGTTACAGAAAACTGAGGTATAGAACAGTTCAATAATTTGCTCAAAGTCATACAGGTATTGAGTTGCAGAGCAGAGATTTTAACTCACTATACATAAGTACTTCTTGTCAGATTTATGTGCTCTTTTTATCTTTTCTGTATAGATTTTAATAGTTTTACCAGTTGGGGCAAACATATTAACAAGTTCTACTGCTGTTAATTTTTATCAAAGAGATTATTTGTTTTATTGTCCAAGATTTACTTACTTATTTTATAACTTCTTCCCTGCATATATTGTAGCAAATATATTCTAAAATAATCTTGAGATTATACTTGCAGAGCTACAAAATTTCTTATGAGGTACCTGAGTAACCATGCATAACCTTTGTAACAGTGGAGTTTTGTGTAATTTTGGCTCTGAAATTTTAGTGAACTTAGGAATCACTTGAGGTGTTGTTTAAGATGCAGGCTCATAGGTTCTCACCAAAGATTCTAATTCAATAAGCCTGAAATGGCATACCCAGACTCTGCATTTTAAGCAAGCACTTCAGGTGACTTGGACAGATGAGAAATTCTAATCTATGTCACTCAAACATGGTTCATCTTCTGATTATATACTAAATTATGTGGCTATTTGCCATATATAATTTGCTCCTACCCATGACTAAAGTTTAATTATATACTTGTAATATACTTTAGTGATAATGAACCTCTGTAGCAAATCCTTCATCAAATTCTACCTTGGTTTCATGTAGCAGCTAGATATTAGCTTCATCCACACAATAATATTAGCAAAGTTGGTGCAAATGGGTACTATAAAGCTTCAGTTGTGGAGTCGGCCCGTTGGCGTAGTGGTTGGGTTCACACACTCTGCTTCCACGGCCTGGGGTTCGAGGGTTCAGATCCGGATGGACCTACGCACCATTCATCAAGCCATGCTATGGAGGCGTCCCACATACAAAGTGGAGGAAGACTGGCAACAGATGTTAGCTCAGGGCCACTCTTCCTCACCAAAAAAAAAAAGCTTCAGCTGTGAAGCTTTCCATGTCTTAGTCTGTTGTTAATTCATTTGCATATTTCTGCTGGGTTATAAACAGTCTACCCAAATGCTAGTGATGCACAAATGGTCATTTTTGCTTGTCATTTTGTGTGCAATGCAATAATATTTGCTACAGAAATCCCTCGGTTTTGCAATTTGTTACTAATATACACAGTCTATGTTAACTACTCCCTTTACACTTTTTTACATGCTAGAGTAAGTCTTTCATTTGCTGTTTTCAAGTGATGTATATTAGGCTTGTTATGAACACTTCTTTTAACATATTGTCAGTTCTAATTCTATAGGGACCATTTTTATAGTATTTACTGTGTTTGAATTAAAATTGAAGGTAAATTTATAGCCTTAATTTTGTTGCCTTCATTGATTAAAAGTCACTCAGGCATTTAATGTGTTCTTAACTTTTTTCACTTTTCTTAAAAACTACATTTTAGCCCAAATAAAGATTTCTTACAGTGTCTTAGTGAAATATGTGTATCACAAGATGAATTCATTAACAAATGGCTTATGTATCACCTATCCTCCTGTTGAGAGCTGAAACTATTTTTCAAATCTTTGGACTTTTCCAATATATATCTTGCCATGTGGGAACCTCAAAAATTGATTATATTTTTTCCTTTTTATCCACTTGTGAGGCAACAATAATCACAAAATTTTTACCTATTTAACCTAGAAACCAAATGTTTTCTTTTGCCTAAAATTCCATGATGGTATGAGGATCAAGATGCCTGAAAACAATTAAAACTGTATGAATAAAAATAAGAATTGATAGCTACCATTTATTGAGTGCTAAGTGTCAAACACTATGCTTGGCATCATCACCTCATTTAATCTTTATGATAACCATAAGACATAGGCATCATTATCATATTTTTACAAATGAGAAAAGAAACTAATGCTCAAGAAGGTTACATCACTAATCCGATGTTACACAGCTAGTAAAAGTGAAGATTCTCACTCAGAGGTATACAACTGCAAAGCTTTTGCTTTCAACTTTTCTGCAAATCAAATTTGGTTACTTTTAGATCAAGAAGCCAGCAAGGACAAGGATAGGTAACAGATATTAACAAACACAAAAGTTAGTTTTATACTTTTCATTAAAGTTCAAAGGTATTGAAATACTAGGTATTGAAATTTCCTATTAAGGACAGTTGGTTGGATATTAATTCACAGCCAGGTGTTTCTTGAAATACTAATTCATATTGCCTAGAAAGAGGCAATGGCCATCTGCTGAACATTTCTCAAAATTTGAGTGTCTTTTCTCTCTCTCACTTTCAACAATGAACAGTAGATTTTGTTTGATTCTCTTTTTACCAACTTGAATTTAAGTCTTGTCCTTTGACTAATGGCTATGCTTTGAGTGGACACCACCTCTTCCTCGTTCCTGATTTCTGCTTCACAATGACATTTTTGCAGCTATAATCAGAACATTCAGCCAATTTTATTGTGCAATTTGATGTGAAACCATAAGAATAATAAGCTGATCCAGAACTGAGGCTAAGCATGAGCCTGACAAAAACATAATGAGAGAGAGAGAGAGGAGGGAGGGAGGGAAGAAAGATGAAAGGGATGGAGGAACGAGAGAGAGAAAGAGAGAAACTTGCTTTATGAGTTTTGCACAAATACAAATGGGAAAAATTATTCGCTCAGTGGTTTGACTTTATGCCAGTTATCAAGCCGTTGACTCTCAGCTCCACAGCCTTCTTCTTGCCATTTTGTTTTGCTGGAACTGGGACTCTGTAAGTCTAATTTTACTTTGCCAGATGACTCCTTGTTAAATTCTTCTGGCATGCTGTACTACAGGGAGATTACAAGGGTCATTCCATTCAGCTTCCAGCTGGCTTGAGGTTCCTATAAGCATTACCACAGCCACACTTCACCTCAGAAACAGCACTGTTACCTGTAGTAGCTGCTGAATTCTGTCTGCAGTTTTTTTTTGTTTTCTTTTTTAACATTTGCAAAGCCAGATTCATCGTCTCCTCTCAAAGACATCAGCACCAGCCAACAGGCACCTTCTCCCCAGATGTCTGGGTCCTAATTACACAAGGCTCTCCTTAGAGCTCAGGGACACCAGAACCAGCCAAGCACTGCCCTCTCCTCAGCAGTCTGAATTTCAGCTCCACAGTGCTCCTTCTCTAAGTTTTACTAATTCTAATATCTTCCCTTTGTTCTCACAGCCGTAAGGGTAGTAACTGCTTTATACAGTTGCTACATTTGAGTTCTTCCTTAGCCCTTTTTGTTACTAAGTCAACTTTAGTTAAAAATTCTTTATATTAATAAATTCTTTCTATTCAAACAAACAGTATAATTTCTCTCTCTTGACAGGACTCTTACCAATATAGTCTCTGAGTTACACCTAAAGAAGGAGAGTAAAACTGCATTGTTTAGATGTTTTCCTCAAAACCTGTAATCTCAAAATTTATACTTCCACTGAATCATCTAGGAAGCTTGTGAAAAGGCAGATTCTCTGGATCCGCCCCTAGGAATTCTGGGCCAGCAGATTTGAGGTGAGGTGCAAGAATATGCATTTTAAATAAGCACCACTGGTGGTTCCAAGCAGCTGGTGCAAGGACCACATTTGGGAAAACAATGAGACAATGTTGACAGTATTTCTAGCACTATATAGTCCCCAAGACAATCTTCATGACTTCACTCCTGTTGGTGTCTCTTTGGGCAATGCCTAGTCCTGGAGGGAGGGCTGTAAGTCTGGCACTGAAGTCTTGCATTGACCTTCAGTGCCCATTTAGTTCAAGTTACAACAAGAGCTACAAGCTGGGAAATTTACAAAATACCCAGCACGATGTCCCTGAAAGGTCAGAGCAGTGAGTGCCAACCTGATGACAACGATAAACACGGAGAAAGACCAGAGGTCCTGCCAGTTTAGGAGGCTGAGGATGGGAGGTATGGGGTGGGAAAAGTGACAAGATGAATGCCAATCATCAAGATAACTGCCCTGCACACATTCAGAAGTCAGAGGGGGCGGGAGGACTGTGGCAATATCATCCACTGGGGGCCTTTCCTTGCTAAGGAAAAGAGGAGAACAGGGAACTATCTAACAGAACTTGTGCAGGGAGGGGACGGTTACATGGAAGAGGAGCAAGAGAGGGGAGATCAGAGCAAGGAGAAGCAAGTTACACAGGAGGGATGTGCGCCATGGGTACAGCTAGGAAGTGAGACAGCTGGGATTTTGCTCAGTTCCATCTAACAGTAATGCCCATGCTCTTTGTCCCTGTCTAGCCACTCTCAGACTGTAATGTACTTTGTACTTGCTTATTAAAATGCATGTTTCCAGGACCTAGTAGACATATACAGAGCACTCCATCCAAAAACAGCTGACTACACATTCTTCTCAAGCACGCATGGAACATTCTCAAGGATAGACCATATGTTGGGAAACAAAGCAAGCCTCAATAAATTTAAGAAGATTGAAATCATAACAAGCATTTTTTCAGACCGTAATGCTATGAAACTGGAAATGAACCATGAAAGAAAAACTGGGAAAGTGACAAAAATGTGGAGAATAAACAACATGCTACTGAACAACCAATGGATCATTGAGGAAATTAAAGGAGAAATCAAAAACTATCTGGAAACAAATGAAAATGAAAATATGCTATACCAAACCATATGGGATGCAGCAAAAGCGGTCCTGAGAGGGAAACTCAGAGCGATACAAGCCCACCTTAACAAACAAAAAAAAAAGCCCAAATAAGCAACCTTAAATTACACCTAACAGAACTAGAAAAAGAAGAACGAATGAAGCCCAAAGTCAGCAAAAGGAGAGAAATAATAAAAATCAGAGCAGAAATAAATGAAATTGAGACCAAAAAAAAAAAAAAACAGTAGAAAGGATTAATGAAACAAAGAGTTGGTTCTTTGAGAAGATAAACAAAATCTACAAACCCTTAGCCAGGCTTACTAAGAAAAAGAGAGAAAAGGCTCAAGTAAATAAAATTAGAATTGAAAGAGGAGAAATTACAATGGAAATACAGAGGATTATAAGAGAATAATATGAGAAATTATATGCCAACAAATTGGACAATCTAGAAGAAATGAATAAATTCTTAGACTCATACAACCTCCCAAAACTGAACCAAGAAGAAATGGAGAATTTGAATAGACCAATCACAAGTAAAGAGATTGAAATAGTAATCAAAAACCTCCGAAAAAATAAAAGTCTAGGACCAGATGGCTTCTCCAGTGAATGTTACCAAACATTCAAAGCAGATTTAATACCCATCCTTCTCAAACTATTCCAAAAAATAGAGGAAGATGGAACACTTCCTAAATCATTCTACAAGGACAACATCACCCTGATACCAAAGCCAGACAACGACAACACAAAGAAAGAAAATTACAGGCCAATATCGCTGATGAACATAGATGCAAAAATCCTCAACAAAATATTGACAAACCGAATACAGCAATACATTAAAAAGATCATACACCATGATCAAGTGGGATTTATACCAGGGACGTAGGGCTGGTTCAACATCCGCAAATCAATCAACGTGATACATCACATCAACAAAACAAAGAATAAAAACCACATGGTCATCTCAATAGACGCAGAGAAGGCATTTGACAAGATACAACATCCATTTATGATAAAAACTCTCAACAAAATGGGAATAGAAGGAAAGTACCTCAACATAATAAAGGCTATCTATGACAAACCCACAGCCAACATCATACTCAACGGGGAAAGACTGAAAGCCATTCCTCTGAGAACAAGAACGAGGCAGGGCTGCCCACTCTCACCACTCCTGTTCAACATAGTACTGGAGGTTTTGGCCAGAGCAATTAGGCAAGAAAAAGGAATTCAAATAGGCAACAAAGAAGTGAAACTCTCACTATTTGCAGATCTCATGATTATATATATAGAAAACCCTAAAGAATCCATTGGAAAACTATTAGAAATAATCAACAACTACAGGAAAGTTGCAGGGTACAAAATCAATCTACAAAAATCAGCTGCATTTCTGTATGCTAATAATGAACTAACAGAAAGAGAGCTCAAAAAGATAATACCATTTACAATTGCATCAAAAAGAATAAAATATCTAGGAATAAATCTTACTAAGGAGGTGAAAGACCTATACAATGAGAACCACAAGACATTATTGAAAGAAATCGATGATGACATAAAGAAATGGAAAGCCATGCACGTGGATTGGAAGAATAAACATAGTCAAAATGTCTATATTACCTAAAACAATCTACAAATTCAATGCAATCCCAATCAGAATCCCAATGACATTCTTCATGGAAATAGAAAAAAGAATACTAAAATTTATATGGGGCAACAAAAGACCCCAAGTAGCTAAAGCAATCCTAAGAAAAAAGAACAAAGCAGGAGGCATCACAATCCCTGACTTCAAAACATACTACAAAGCAATAGTAATCAAAACAGCATGGTACTGGTACAAAAACAGACACACAGATCAATGGAACAGAATTGAAATCCCAGAAATAAAACCACACATATATGGACAGCTAATTTTTGACATAGGTGCTAAGAACATACAATGGAGAAAGGAAAGTCTCTTCAATAAATGGTGTTGGGAAAACTGGACAGCCACATGCAAAAGAATGAAAGTGGACCATCTGCTATCGCTATTCACAAAAATTAGCTCAAAATGGATCAAAGACCTGAAGGTGAGACTTGAAACTATAAAACTCATAGAAGAAAATATAGGCAACACACTATTTGACATTGGTCATAAAGGAATCTTTTCAGATGACATGCCTACCCAGACTAGGGAAACTAAAGAAAAAATAAACATGTGGGACTTTATCAGATTAAAGAGCTTCTATAAGACAAACGAAACCAGAATCAAGATGAACAGACAACCCACCAGCTGGGAGAGAATATTTGCAAAACATACATCTGACAAAGGGTTGATCTCCACAATATATAAAGAACTCACACAACTAAACAACAAAAAAACAAACAACCCAATCAAAAAATGGGCAGAGGAAATGAACAGACACTTCTCCAAAGAAGATATACAGATGGCAAATAGGCACATGAAAAGATGTTCAACATCACTAATCATCAGGGAAATGCAAATCAAAACAACACTAAGATACCACCTCATGCCCGTTAGAATGGCTATAATCACCAAGACAAAAAACAACAAATGTTGGAGATGATGTGGAGAAACAGGAACCCTCATACACAGCTGGTGGGAATGCAAACTGGTGCAGCCTCTATGGAAAAAGGTATGGAGATTCCTCAAAGAATTAAAAATAGAGATGCCCTATGACCCAGCCATCCCACTACTGAGAATCTATCCAACGAACCTGAAATCAACAATCCAAAGAGGCTTATGCACCCCTATGTTCATTGCAGCATTATTCACCATAGCCAAGAAGTGGAAGCAACCTAAGTTTCCCTCAACTGATGATTGGATTAAGAAAATGTGGTATATATATACAGTGGAATACTACTCAGCCATAAGAAAAGACAAAATCGTCCCATTTGCAACAACATGGATGGGCCTGGAGGGTATTATGTTAAGTGAAGTAAGCCAGAAGGAGAAAGGCAAACACTGTATGATCTCACTCATATGTGGAATATAAACCAACACATGGACAAAGAAAACTGTATTGTGGTTACCAGGGGCAATGGGAGTGGGGGTGTGCACAAGGGGTGAAGGGAGTCATATATATGGTGATGGACAAACAAAAATGTACAACCCAAAATTTCACAATGTTAAAAACTATTAAAACATCAATAAAAAAATTGTTAAAGGCCAAAAAAATAAAATAAAATGCACGTTTCCAGGCCCAGTCTACAGAGGTTCGCTGTGATTCACTAGGTCTAGGGAGGGACCTACTATTTTGCATTTTTAAAAGCATCCCAAGAGTGACATCCACAAGATGGTAGAATCTCGTAAAGATTGTCAAGTCCCAGCACTTGTTCTCACACAGAAACACCCATTTAACAGTGACACACGGACCAAAATACCTTTATGAGAAGTCCAGAGTACAGTTAAGAAGTTGCAGCATCCCAAACAAGCACAAAACCAAGAACAACCGCATTGAAATAGGTAAGAGCAATTTCGGTTTATCCATGTCAGCTCTTTCCTCAAGCTAGCGTTGCTCAGGCCAAGAGAGATCTCCTGGCCAGTGACTTCTCCCTGGGTGAGGAGGGTGGAAAGGAGATAGAGTGAAGTGTCTACCTAAGTCCCCAGCCTTTTGGTGCACTGTCCAAGGGGCTGGTCTCTGTTTTGCCTCGCCCATGGTGCTGACAAAACTGGTACACATACAATGGAATACCATTCAGCCTTAAAAAGAAGGAAATCCTGCCATATGCAACAATATGGATGAACCCAGAGGACATTATGCTAAGTGAAATAAGCCAGTCACAGAAGGACAAATACTGCGTGATTCCACTTCTGCGAGGTATCTAATGTAGTCAAACGCATAGAAACAGAAAGTAGAATGGTAGTTGTCAGGTGCTGAGGGAGGGGGAAGTGGGGTGTTGCTGTTTAATACGTATAAAGTTTCTGTTATGGGAGATGAGTAAGTTCTAGAGATCTGCTGTACAACCTTGTGCCTATAGCTAACAATACTGTACTGTGCACTTAAAAATTTGTAAAGAGGGTATATCTCATTCAAGTGTTCTTACCACAATAAAAATAAAAGAAACAATCAATCAATAGATCAATCAATCAATAAAACACCTCGATTCGATTTCCCTCCTGCAGGTAGCCTGAAGACCACATTTTGAAAAACACTTCCAGTGTTTTTCACTGTAATTCTTCCAGCCCCAGCAGGTGTATCCCTCAGTAACTTCTAATATGAATCTACTTTTTTTAGCTGGAATATTGTCTAATCTGTGTTTGAAAACCAAACCAACATGCTAACTGCAAATATGGCCTCTCTACAAAGTTTGACCAGTGCTTTCAAAGCAGCCATTCATATAAGTGTTAATTATATTTTTAGCCTCTATAACCAGCTATTAAGTCTAATTTCTGGCTGTCTCTCTTATGATGGGGTAGTAGAGAAACAAAAAGAATCTTTTTCCCTAAGCAATTTTGTTTAGCTGCTTTTGGAAAAAGTGCAATCAAAAAAATCAAAGAAACACCCATGAAGTACTCACAGATTCAAAAAACCATAATTCTTCATGTAGATCAGTTGCCTTTAAGATAGTACTTTTCCCTTTTGAATGGAAAACAACTGTGTTGTTAAAGGGAAATACATTCAAGATTATGACTAAGACTTCGAAATTAACTTTTAGCTCATCAGCGCTGGGTCTGGATATTATTTTAATCACCAAATTTAGGAAAATAAAAATAGCAGATAATTAAATCAACTGTTCAGGTGATATATGACATTTGATATTTAATAGATTTTATAGTCGTGTAGTATAGGTAAATATTTTTGGACTATGTACCAATAAAGTGCTTTGCTTAATATCAAGTGAAAATGAAAACTTTCTCAGATTCAACAGACAGGTTGCAGTAGTATTCTTTTAATGAAGAAATTCAAAATCTACTGTTATTTCTGTATATATTAATTTAGTTGGAATGACTTTTAGCATCAAGATCACATTTGACCTCTCTAACATCCAACCTCATATTGCAGTAAGAAAACCACAACTCTCTTCTCCTTTTTTATACTCCACGTACTGTTTGTCCTCTGGTACATAACAGATGTGTAGGGCTCTCTCATGTATTTCTCTGTGACTCCGCTCCTACAAGACCCCAGCCTCCACTACCAACTTCACTGCCAGTTAATTTATCACCAATCAGCAATGTTTAGATCTGGCAAATTTTAAGAACTGAGAAAAGACCTTTATTTGAAGCCCCCAAACATACATTAGTCAGGTTTACTTATCTCAGAACTGAATGAGGTTCTTAAAAGAAGCCTTTTTAGGACTTTTTGTTTTGTTTCTTCAAATATTCCCACATATTTTAAATATATGAACCATGGCCCCTGTTGTAAAATAATTGCACAGCAGCCTCTTCTCTCAATAATAGCTCTGGAATACTATCACTTGTAAATCTGGTTGGAAATCTGTATCATTGAAGCTGAATTTGAGACCGAGTCAATTAGTGTATTTGATAAGCTGTTAAAGTGTTTTTGTGTGAATATGTGTATGTGTAGAGAAAGGCATGGGAAGGAGACAAAATATATGATTTATCCTAGATGCTATCAAAAAAACCTTGATTTGTGCAAGCATTGATACGTACTTTTCCTATACTGTTTAAAATCTTTGTCTTATTTAAAAAAATAATTTTGGGGAAAAGCCATACTCATACAATGGATAATGTACAACCAGTAAGATGAATGAGTAGAAAAGTAATGGCACAGAAAGATACTCACAATATATTAAGTAAAAAGAAGTTACAAAATAGTATGTATATTACAGTTCCATTTCTGCTAACATATAGTCACACAAATAGATTTTAAAAATTTAACAACAGTGAAATACTTTAAGTTTCAATGTTAGTTTCCTCTGGGTTATTTTTGTTTTGTTTTCTTTTCTTTTCTTTTTTTTTTTTTTTGGCTCCTCTATGTTTTCTTTAAATATGAATAACTTTGTAATAAGAAATGAAAGCTGTATTTAAAAACATGCTTGTGTAAAAATTTGGAAACATGGATAAGCATAGAAAAGAAAAATTTCCTAAAATTTCACCACTTGGAAATAATCACTCTTTAACATTGTGGTGCAGTTCCAGCCAGTTATGTTTTTCTCTATGCACAAATTTTTCCTTATTGAGATCATTCTCTAGTTTAAATCTCTTTTGAAGTTTTCTGAAATGTATTCTGTAATACAGCTAGCGCAAATTTATCTTTGGCTTAGATTAAGCCAGCATGTGATAGGGTACACTTATGCTCACAAAAGTGAAGAACTACCTACACCAGTTCTGTAAGCAGAAGACAGCTTTTATTCTATGATAGTGCCTCCCCAAAATTGCGCATTACCCTTCCTACCTCATTCTATCCAACACGATACCTAGTCACCTTGTTTTCCTCCCTATATACAACAGTGCTTATTACAGCTATCTGATAGTAGTTCCTAGTTATTAAAGTACTCAAATATTTCTGAATTGACTATACTGATCCAGGCATTTTGCGATTGAATAAATTAATAAGTTTTTATGCACACAACCTCTAGCATGTCACAGCCTCCTCCTCAAAAAAATTCCTTTTTCATATGCCTGTGTATATAGTCTGACAGAAATTAAGTGAAAAATTAGTTGGCAACTAACTGTATTTTTCAATGGGTAAGTTACTCGTAAGCTATTAAATTTGTTTTGTTCTTCTTTAATTCCCCTTTCCATTGTTGATATTTCTTCCTTTCCTTACTCTCCATATTTTTGTCACACCATTTAAAAGGATGGTACTGGAGGTGGAGTCAAGATGGCGGCGTAGGCAGACTCTGAACTCACCTCCTCCCGCGGACACAACCAATTTACAACTACTCGTGGAAAAATTACCCCTGAAACAGAACTGAAAACTGGATAAGAGGAACACCTGCAACAATGGACACGCCGCCTTCACAAGCCGCCAGCTTCACGGCCGCCGGGAGCAGCTCACAGGTATGCACCCTCCCTGGAGGCGCCGGGTCCTGAGCCGGGAGCGCCCCCGCTGTGGGCATTTTGTGGACCCAGCACAATTGACACCAGCGGCATAATATCTGACTTTGCTGCTACTAAAACACTGGGGAGCACCCTCAGAAAACCCGGTTCACAAAGAAACTAAAACTGGCTCTTAAAGGGCCCACACACAAACTCACCCGTTCCAGAAAGCATCCTAAAATCACCAGAAAGAAAGGTGCACAGTGCTTCGGTGACAAGAGACACACCTAATAGGCCCTGAGTGCATCTCGGTGAGGGGTGAGACCTCTCCAGGGACTGGGACATTGGCGGCGGCCATTGTTGTGGCCTGGTGTGAGCGTGCTGATACAGACGCCATTGGAGTTCTCACTGAGGCCTGCTAGCCCAGGGTCTGCTCCACCCCCTAGAGCACCGATTTAATCCAGCTCAGCCAGGGCAGGCAGCCCACCCTAGAGACTGGCCCCACCCAACAACAAGCCCTCAGGCAACGTGTGGGCCTGCATAGATTGGTGACTGGATTCTCTGCAGCCTGGCAACTGAGCCGACTTGAGCGGGCAGGGTGTGCACAAGGAGCAGGTGGAGAGTGTGGGGCGGTGGCGGAGTGTGTGGGGCTCCTGCCGTGGTGAGACTGGGTCCACTTGGGGAGATCGGGGCGCTCACGCGGGGCAGGACTGTGTTGACTGTATGTGGGGACCTGTGGGAAACAGGGCTTGTCAGCTGCAGAAGACTTGTGCTTCTCAAAGACACACATAGGAGGTTTGCCCCACCTTCCAAAGCCTGAAACAATTGGGTGCTCCTGTGCCTGAGGCCAGCCCCACCCAGCTGCAATCCTCAGAGAGCTGACAAGAGACCTAATAGGCTAGAGGCTTACAGCAATTGTAAGGCCCTGAGCCTAACAACCTGCCACGCTGGGGGCCTACTCAGTTAAAAGAAATACTGCAACACAAATGTGGTATGAGAACTTACAGCCAACTGTGCTGGGGCTCCCCACACCTGATAAAGAGACTGAAGGGCCCACAACAACTACAAGCAGCTGAGCATAACAACAGCTGGCCAGGAGCATAATTCGGCCTCCCTGGGCGCCTATAGGGAGAGCTAACAGGCCACAATAGAAGGACACACATAGCCCATGTAGGGGTCACCCCTGTAACATTGAGAACTGAGGGAAGCACACTGGAAGCCTCCTAAGGCATCACTTACATAAGGTCACCTATCCAAGAGCAGGAGACGTAGCTGACCTACCTAATACGTAGACACAAGCACAGGGAAAGAGGCAAAATGAGGAGGCAAAAGAATACATTCCAAGTAAGGGAACAGGACAAAACCCCAGAAAAGGAACTAAGTGAAACATAAATGAGCAACCTACACAACAGAGAGTTCAAACTAAGAGTGTTAAGGATGCTCACTGATCTGGGGAGAAGAATAGATGAACTCAGTGAGAATGTCAACAAAGAAATGGAAGATATAAAAAAGAACCAATCAGAAATGAAGAATACAATACGGGAAATGAAAAATTCATTAGAGGGACTCAAAAGCAGAGTAGAGGATACAGAAGAACGGATCTGTGAGCTGGAAGAAAGACTAGAAGAAATTACCCAAGGTGAACAGGTAAAAGAGAAAAGAATTAAAAAGAGTGAGGACAGTCTAAGGGACCTCTGGGACAACATCAAGCGCACTAACATCCGTGTTATAGGTGTCCCGGAAGGAGAAGAGCGAGACAAGGGGGCAGAGAATCTATTTCAAGAAATAATAGATGAAAACTTCCCTAACCTAAGGAAGGAAACAGACATCCAGGTACAGGAAGCACAGAGAGCCCCAAACAAGATAAACCCAAAGAGGCCACACCAAGACACATCATAATCAAAATGTCCAGAATTAAAGATAAAGAGAAAATCCTAAAAGCCGCAAGAGAATGTCAAGTTACATACAAAGGAAACCCCATAAGGCTATCAGCTGACTTCTCAGCAGAAACCTTACAGGCTAGAAGAGAATGGCACGATATATTTAAAGTGCTAAAAGGAAAAAACTTACAGCCAAGAATACTCTACCCAGCAAGGTTATCATTCAAAATGGAAGGAGAGATCAAAATTTTCCCAGATAAGCAAAAATTAAAGGAGTTTGTCACCAAGAAACCAGTGCTACAAGAAATGTTAGGGGACTGATTTAAGGGGAAAAGAGAAGACCACAAATAGGAAAAATTATCTATTTCCATGATAAGAGGGAAATGGATACAAATGCACAAAAAAGAGGTTAGATATGATATCAAAAACATAAAAGGAGGGAGGAGGGGAGTTAAAGAGTAGAGCTTTCAGACAGAGGTCAAACTAAAGTGACCATCAATTCTGTATAGAAGAAGTAAGGAACAGAGAAGGACTACTAAAACACTGAGAAAAAAAAAAACTTAAAAAATGGCAGTAAGTACATACTTATCAATAGCTACTTTAAACGTCAATGGACTAAATGCTCCAATTAAAAGGCATAGGGTGGCTGACTGCATAAAAAAACAAGACCCATATATATGCTGCATACAAGAGACACACTTTAGACCTAAAGACACTCACAAACTGAAAGTGAAGGGATGGAAAAAGATACTCCACGCAAATGGCAATGAAAAGAAAGCTGGGGTAGCAGTACTCATATCAGACAAAATAGACTTTAAAACAAAAACTGTAAAAAGAGACAAAGAAGGACATTACATAATGATCAAGGGAACAATCCAACAAGAGGATATAACACTTGTAAATATCTACGCACGCAATGTAGGTGCACCTAAATATATAAAGCAATTATTAACAGACATAAAAACAGAAATAGACAGTAACACAATAATAGTAGGGGACTTTAACACTCCACTTACACCAACGGATAGATCATCCAAACAGAAGATCAATAAGGAAGCATTGGCCTTAAACGACACACTAGAACAGATGGACCTAGTAGATATATACAGAGCATTCCATCCAAAAACCGAAGAATACACGTTCTTTTCAAATGCACATGGAACATTCTCCAGGATTGATCACATATTAGGCCACAAAACAAGTCTCCATAAATTTAAGAAGATTGAAATAATACCAAGCATCTTTTCTGACCACAACGGTATGAAACTAGAAATCAACTATAGGAAGAAAATCAGAAAAGCCACAAATACATGGAGATTAAACAAAATGCTACTGAACAACGACTGGGTTAACGAAGAAATCAAAGAAGAAATCAAAAAATACCTGGAGACAAATGAAAATGAAAATACGACATGCCAGAATTTACGGGATACAGCAAAAGCGGTTCTAAGAGGGAAGTTTATAGCGATACAGGCCTATCTCAACAAACAAGAAAAATCTCAAATAAGCAATCTAACAATGCACCTAAAGGAACTGGAAAAAGAACAAACAAAGCCCAAAATCAGTAGAAGAAGGGAAATAATAAATATCAGAGCAGAAATAAATGAAATAGAGACCAAAAAAAAATAGAAAAAATTAATAAAACCAAGAGCTGGTTCTTTGAAAAGATCAACAAAATTGACAAACCTTTAGCTAGACTCACCAAGAAAAAAAGAGAGAAGTCACAAATAAGTAAAATCAGAAATGAAAGAGGAGAGGTTACAACAGACACCTTAGAAATACAAAAGATTATAAGAGAATACTATGAAAAGCTGTATGCCAACCAATTCGACAATCTGGAAGAAATGGATAAATTCTTAGAATCATACAACCTTCCAAAACGGGATCAAGAAGAAGTAGAGAATTTGAATAGACCAATCACCAGTAAGGAGATCGAAACAGTAATCAAAAACCTTCCCAAAAATAAAAGTCCAGGACCAGACGGCTTCCCTGGTGAATTCTACCAAACATTCAAAGAAGACTTAATACCTATCCTTCTCAAACTCTTCCAAAAAATTGAGGAGGGGGGGAAGCTCCCTAACTCATTCTACGAAGCTGACATTACCCTGATACCAAAACCAGACAAGGACAACACGAAAAAAGAAAATTACTGGCCAACATCACTGATGAACATCGATGCAAAAATCCTCAACAAAATACTAGCAAATCGCATACAACAATACGTTAAAAAGATTATACACCATGATCAAGTGGGATTTATTCCAGGTATGCAGGGATGGTTTAACATTTGCAAATCAATCAACGTAATACACCACATTAATAAAATGAAGAACAAAAATCACACGATCATCTCAATAGATGCAGAGAAAGCATTTGACAAGATACAGCATCCATTTATGATAAAAACTCTGAATAAAATGGGGATAGAAGAAAAGTACCTCAACATAATAAGGACCATATATGAGAAACCCACAGCTAATATCATCCTCAATGGTGAAAAACTGAAAGCTATCCCTCTTAGAACAGGAACCAGACAAGGATGCCCACTGTCACCACTCCTATTTAACATAGTATTGGAAGTCCTAGCCAGAGCAATCAGGCAAGAGAAAGAAATAAAAGGGATCCAAATTGGAAAGGAAGAAGTGAAACTGTCACTATTTGCAGATGACATGATTTTATATATAGAAAACCCTAAAGAATCCACCAGAAAACTTTTAGAAGTAATAAACGAATATGGTAAAGTTGCAGGATACAAAATCAACATACCAAAATCAGTTGCATTTCTGTACACTAACAATGAAGTAGCAGAAAGAGAAATTAAGAATACCATCCCATTTACAATTGCAACAAAAAGAATAAAATACCTAGGAATAAACTTAACCAAAGAGGTGAAAGATCTGTACACCAAAAACTATAAAACATTTCTGAAAGAAATTGAAGAAGACACAAAGAAATGGAAAGATATTCCGTGCTCTTGGATTGGAAGAATTAACATAGTTAAGCTGTCCATACTTCCTAAAGCCATCTATAGATTCAATGCAATCCCTATCAAAGTTCCAACAACATTTTTCACAGAAATAGAACAAAGAATCCTAAAATTTATATGGAACAACAAAAGACCCCGAATAGCTAAAGGAATCCTGAGAAAAAAGAACAAAGCTGGAGGTATCACACTCCCTGATTTGAAAATATACTACAAAGCTATAGTAACCAAAACAGCATGGTACTGGCACAAAAACAGACACACAGATCAATGGAATAGAATCGAAAGCCCAGAAATAAACCCACACATCTATGGACAGCTAATCTTTGACAAAGGAGCCAAGAACATACAATGGGGAAAAGAAAGTCTCTTCAACAAATGGTGTTGGGAAAACTGGATTACCACATGCAAAAAAATGAAAGTAGACCCTTACCTTACACCATGCACAAAAATTAACTCCAAATGGATTAAAGACTTGAATGTAAGACATGAAACTATGAAACTTCTAGAAGAAAACATAGACAGTACGCTCTTCGACATCAGTCTTAGCAACATCTTTTCAAACGCCACATCTGACCGGGCAAGAGAAACAATAGAAAAAATAAACAAATGGGACTACATCAAACTAAAAAGCTTCTGCACAGCAAAGGAAACCATCAACAAAACGAAAAGACAACCTAACAATTGGGAGAAGATATTTGCAAAGCATACATCTGATAAGGGCTTAATCTCCAAAATGTATAAAGAACTCATGCATCTCAACAACAAAAAAATACCAACCCAATTAAAAACTGGGCAAAAGACCTGAACAGACATTTCTCCAAAGAAGATATACAGATGGCCAACAGACACATGAAAAGATGTTCAAAATCACTAACTATCAGGGAAACGCAAATCAAAACTACAATGAGATATCACCTCACGCCCGTCAGAATGGCTATAATTAACAAGACAGGAAACAATATGTGTTGGAGAGGATGTGGAGAAAAGGCAACTCTCATACACTGCTGGTGGGAGTGCAAACTGGTGCAGCCACTATGGAAAACAGTATGGAGATTCCTCAAAAAATCAAGGCTAGAACTACCATATGATCCAGCTATTCCACTGTTGGGTATTTATCCAAAGAACTTGAAAACACCAATTTGCAAAGGTACATGCACCCCTGTGTTCACTGCAGCGTTATTCGCAATAGCCAGGACTTGGAAGCAACCTAAGTGCCCATCAAGGGACGAATGGATAAAGAAGATGTGGTATATATACACCATGGAATACTACTCAGCCATAAGAAATGATGAAATCCAGGCATTTGTGACAACATGGATGGACATTGTGGGTATAATGCAAGGTGAAATAAGTCAGAGGGTGAAGGTCAAATACCGTATGATTTCCTTCATTAAGTAGTAGATAATAACAACAATAAACAAACACATAGGGACAGAGATTGGATTGGTGGTTACCAGAGGGGAAGGGGGGAGGGAGGAAGGTGAAAGGGATAATTCGGTACATGTGTGTGGTGATGGGTTGTAATTAGTATTTTGGTGGTGAACATGATGTAGTCCATGCAGAAATAGAAGTACAATGATGTACACCTGAAATTTTTACAATGTTATAAACCAATGTTACTGCAATAAACAAAAAATTTAAAAATAAAAAATAAATAAATAAATAAATAAATAAATAAAAAGATGGTACTTATTTTAAAAGGATTACCTATCACAGATCAGTGAAAACCAGCGTTTATCTTGTGGTTTCAAAAAGCTGTCATCTGTACATTGGCCCCGAACGGTCAGATCTTCCCAATGCTGCAGCTAAGAGTGTACAATACCCATTCGCTCTCTCTCTCTCCCTCTCTCTCTCTCCCTCTCTCTCTCTCTCTCTCTCCTGGGACCGCAGTGGACATCAGTACCCTGTGCTCTCTCCTGTCACAGGGCCATTGCACACGCTATTTGCTGCCTAGAATGTTCTTCCCTTCCCCTTTCACCTATTTGACTCCTACTTAGGTATTTGCTCTCAGCTCAATCTCAGTTCATTCTCAGGGATCCATACCTGACTCCTTTCCACATACATGCCCTATAGGTTAGGTTATATTTTCTTATACATTTTCATAGCACAATGATCCTCTTAGGATCTCTTGCAGGCTTATTTTTATATAGGTGTATGTACAACTTGGTTAATGTTTGCCTCCTTCACTAAATTGTATGCTTCCTGGTGGCAGAGACCATGTTTGATATCTGTTTTTGTCCATTATGTACCCTCCCTCCCCCAGATTAATACACAGTACTCAATGAATATTTGTTGAGTGTCAAAATGAACGAATAAGAATTAATAAAGGGGCAAGCCCCGTGGCGCAGTGGTTAAGTTTGCACATTCCACTTTGGTGGCCCAGGGTTCACCGGTCTGAATCCTGGGGATGGACCTACTCACCGCTCATCAAGCCGTGTTGAGGCAGCATCCCACATAGAAGAGCCACAACTCTACAGCTATGATACACAACTATGTACTGGGAGGAAAAAAAAAAGAATTAACAACAGCATTTGAAGCCTTTATATTATCATCATAATAGAAGGCTCAAGCTATAGATAGTTGAAAACCATATGTCAAAAGAACATGGATGTTGGGACATATGGGTTCAAAGACTGACTTTGCCTTCAACTCATCTTGTAACCTTGAGTTAAGTATCTTTACCTCTTTCTTTTTTCTTACCTATAAAATAATGGGATTGTATCTAATGATCTCTAACAACCTTCCAGTTCTAAAATTCTGTCTTTCCATGATAAATAGAAGAGGGAAAAGAACAAAATAAGACTTGTTGTCACAGAAAGTAAGGAAGGATAAAGAAAAATGAAAAGCACATATGATAGTGACAAGTTTCCTGTAGACTTCCTGCCCTGGAAACAGACTACTGTGGCACAGAGATGATAGGGTAACTAGAGGGAATACTTTCCAAAATCAAGCAGGAGGATCCATATGAAAATATTTGGGGTATTCTTCACATGAACATCCTCTAGAAAAGAGAGTAGTAAATTGGGTATATTAACTTCTCCTGAGGTTAACATATCATACAACAATGAGATTGTCATTGAAGAGACATATGTACAATTGAATCTAAAATGTTCATAACTCTAGATTTGAGTAGAAATCACTTTTGTGCATGGTTTCATTTTGTTCTTCCTTAATTAAATTTTCAAAATTCCAAATTACATATTTAACTGAGCTGGAAAAAATTCAGCTACAGATAATTCTTACACAAAAATGATATACTTTTTTTCTCTAAGGAGGCTATGATGTTCTTTGATGGTGAAAAATATATATTCATGTATCTTTCCTTATTTTATTTATAGTTGTGATAATCACTTCTTGCATGCACCAGAAACAACTGGCCATCATTACCAATATGTTGCAAGTGATTCTCCTTTCTCTTACAGCTTTTGGCAAGCTATCGTAAGTGAAATGGCAGAGGCTGGCCTTGGATACTGGCATGTTTTCAATGAGATATGTTCCTTGGTGCTTCTTTCTCCCGCCTTCAAAGCTGTAGAGCATTGAATATTAAAGTAACTACCATTTAATTACCATTTTTACTGTTACTATGTCTGTTTCAACTCTCACTTTTAATTAAAAGGTGAATGAATCATTATCATTTTTAATAAAAAGTGAAATGTATCAGTTTAGAAGCCACTCAAAAGCTAATTAAAGCTAGAATTGTTCCAGCAGTTTCAAATAACATATTTGTCATATGCAAGTAATTCATAGGTTTTTAAAACAGTTTATAATTTGTATTACCTTCAACTACAGCCAGCCTTATTTACATGTTACTGGTGCTCTACCAGTGGGATCTACCAGTGGGATTCATTTGAATGTGGGGTATTTTCAAGAGTTTTTAAGACTCTGGTGTGACCAAACTATAGAATATCAAAATAATGAAAACTGCATTGAAAACATTTGTGGGGATTTCATTATAATAGATACAACTTATTCAGTGTTTACTATGTGCCAGGCACTGTGCCAAACACTTTACTTGCATTATCTCACTTCTCTTCATAACAACAGGTCCAATAATTGTCCTCATTTTACAAAGGAAGAAATAGAAATTCAAAAGGGTTCAATGACTTGCAGAACGCCATGCAGCTAGTAAACAGTAATGCCTGGATTCAAACCCTGATTCATCTTCCTTCAGAGCTCACGTTCCCCTTAACCGTTATGCTATGCTGACTCCACTATTCAGTTTTAGATTAGATTACTGTTGAAGCCGGGGTTGGTCTTTGTCAAGCAGGATATATTGGGCACTATGCAAAAAAATTTTTAATTGCCGAGAAAGATGGTCCACATGGACTTTCTACTGCTCTATACCAGTATTAGCATCCCCTTTACTAAAACTTTCTGCCATAATTTATTTATATATAATCTAAATTTTTGATTGCATTTAAATTCAATATTAGGAAACACCTTTAGAGCATTAATTTTTTTTTTTTGTAAGGAAGATTGGCCCTGAGATAACATCTGTTGTCAATCTTCCTCTTTTTGGTTGAGGAAGATTTGCCTGAGCTAACATCTGCGCCAATCTCCCTCTATTTTGTATGTGGGATGCCGCCACAGCATGGCTTGACAAGCAGTGTGTGGGTCCATGCCCGGGATACAAACCCGCGAACCCCGGGCCGCCAAAGTGGAACGTATGAACTTAACGACTATGCAACCAGGCCAGCCCCTAGAGCATTAATTTTTATTTATAGCTCACATGTCCATCATGCAGGCTTGCCACTTTCTAACTTTATAATCACCATATTCAAAAAATATCATATGGCCTTCATTTAAGAACTGGTTGGGCCGGCCCCATGGCTTAGCGGTTAAGTGCTCGCGCTCCGCTGCTGGTGGCCTGGGTTCGGATCCTGGGCGCACACCGGCACACCGCTTCTCCGGCCATGCTGAGGCCGTGTCCCACATACAGCAACTAGAAGGATGTGCAGCTATGACATACAACTATCTACTCGGGCTTTGGGGGAAAAAAATAAATAAATAAAAATTAAAAAATTAAGAACTGGTTGAACACTTAGATGAACTGCATCTCTATAGATTCACCAAATGCATGTTACAGGATGGTCACAGAAAAAAGCTAGTCTATAGCATTAAAGAGCAAGTCAGTGATACAAGTTTAATTAAGTTTGAATTAAGAAAGACATTTTTGTTTATTTTTTAAGGAAGAAATCGATATATCTTTCCAGTAACATCAGTAAATATCAGTATTCAATATTTAATGGTAACTACCAGTGCCTAATAAAGTTTATTATAACTTTTAGTCAACCTGAGGCAGACTCTCAGATAAAATGAAAAATAAAATTTTGCTTATCTATGGCCTGTGGCATATTCTAAAATTTTAATACCTATGGTAATAGTATTGCAAATATTCAGGTACAGGTACTATCTGATGATATTTCTACATGTCTGATTCGAATAATGAATTTGAAAACACCAAGGAGGAAAGTCAGTATTACCATTTTCTATAATATTCCACAGTACAGAAATTTCTAAAACCACCATTTTTACCATGGCAATGGTAAAAGGAACCTGTTGTGAGGACAGTCACAATCATACAGAAAAATATTTCAGACTTCTGATCTGCTTTCTCCTTCTCCAAGGCATTTATACTGAGATCTCACGCAATCACCTCAAACTTAATATGTCTAAATCAAGATTCATCAACTTTCTTTGCAGTGAAGCTTTAGACATTTTGGAAGAAGCTGAATTACCTAGTAAGGATCACTTGACATTGAAGAGCACATGGAAGAAATATTGGGTAGTTGCCATAAGATAGCACAGCAGAAATATATAGTAATAGCAATTCAGTCAACGACCACTCTATATCTGGATTTTTGTACTAGAGACTCAGAGATAAACTAGATGTGACTTCTGATCTAAAGGAGTTCACAATTAGTAGGAGAGAAAGATAGATAAACAAGTAATCACAAGGTGACAGGTGATATAAATACAGTTATGTATGAATTCCTGTCAGGCCACGTATGAGCTAAGATCTGGGTTTTCTTATTGTCACTCCAATATTCCCGCTAGGACTCAAGCTTGGCCCTGAATGACAACTTATCATTTGGGTCTTGAGTTCTTAGATTTCTAGGGTCTACACTCTGTTCCTAAAACTATCCCCTACCCTCAAGCCTTGGCTCTTAATCTTTAGTGCACACTTAAAACACTTTACTGAAAATAATTATTCTAATATAAATAAAAATAAAATGCTATTTAAAATAGCAATTTTAAAATTCCTACAATAAACCTAACTAAAATGCGAAGAACCTACACACTAAAGCAAATTTTAAAACACTACTAACTCTATGTCACTCTGGAAATACCAGACAGGCTCTTCAGGAATGAAGCAGATCTGCTTGGGGAAGGGTCTGCTGAACAAGACCCAGCCCTGGATCCCTATAGAATTTTACCAAGATTGTCAGCTAAACTCTGAGACTGAATCAGGAATCTCTGAGTTCAAGAACATATATAGATGAAGAACTCAAAAACATACTCATTAGGATAATTGGTTTGAATTTGCAGAAGATTTTAAATCTAGCTGTGCAAGAACTGAAGCCATCAATCATGAGTCAAGCCAATAACCACCCAGGCATAGTTGGAAGAGGCTACAAAACAGTATAAAACAGGCCATAGAAGAACATAGCAGTCAAACGTGTGTATGTGTACACACACACACGTACAACTACACTATAAACATCTTATTGTCATCAGAGAACCAATTGACATCCATGCAACCAACTCCTCATGGGAAAAATGGGAGAGGATGATACACATTAATTTGCTAATCAAAGATCCTAAAACTTTCTACTATTGATATTCAGGGAGGAAAATCATAAGAATACGTATAGTCAGTCAGCAGTCTGCAGTGTTCTATTTCAGACAGCTTCTGCTGAGTATAGCAAGGTCCATCGCCAAATTTATAAAGATACTACCATGGTAAATACTGCCTTTGGCTGTCAATAAGACAATTCAGTAGAATAGCATGGGATTGTATAATTGAGGAAAAGATTGATGGATAATTTCCTGGCTGACTATATTCAGAGACATTTAGTGGATGACTACCAGCTCGATTCAGCTCAGTCACATGCCTTCTCAGATAGCCAGTCAACTTAAGAGCTCCAAGTACAGGCTGCTAAGAGATAACACTTAATTTTTCAAGAAAAGAAGCATAGAAGGAAGAATACATAGAATTAATGCTTTGGGAGTATCAGGAAGCATTTGATAGTCATTATCCAGAAATAAATTACATCTCTTACCAGATATTAAATATTACTGAAGTAAATAAGAAAGGGCTTAATAAATGGAAAAGATATGCTGTACCTCGTTCTTGGGAAGAAGATTCAATAATGTGGAGAAGTTAATTCTCTGTATAAATTCAATATGATCATTCATGTGGAGAAAATAAATATTCAAGAATAGGTAGAAATATTCTGGAAAAGAAAAGTAATGAGATGGAGGTCAACTGGAACTAACAGATATTAAAACATGTTACAAAGCTACAGTATTCTAAATATGTTGGTACAGACACATTAATAGATAGAAAGATAAATGGAATGGAAAAGAGAGACCAGCTATGGATTCAAATACATATAGAAATAGTCTGATGTGATGACATTTCAAATGAGAGTAAAAAAAGATGGATTATTTAATAAATAATTCCTGAATAGATCCAAGATATATCTTTAAAAATAAATAGTTAAATTGCAGGAGGAAGAAGCATGAGATTGTTTTTCTTAGAAATTCTGGGGATGAGAAAGAACTGCCTGAGCAAAATACAAACTAGAAACACAGAAGATAAGAAATGATTCACGTAGTTGACTACAAAAAAATTGAAAAAAATACACAGTAAATTATACCGTAAACCAAGTCATACTGGGGAAAATATTAACAACACATATGATAGTCAAAAAATTGCAACTCCTTCCCCTCGAGCTCTTTTTTCAAGTATTTCAGCACTGGATAAAATCAAAAACAAACAAAAAACTCAATAGGAAAAGACATGGACAAGCAGTTAACAGCAATAACGACAAACTAAAAAATTGCTATAAACATAAAAAGATATTCAGTATCACTCATAATTTTAACAATAAACATGAAAGTAAACTTTTGAAAGTTTAGCAACAAATTCTGTTGGGCAAGATTTAAGGGAAATATGTATTTCTGACACTTTTATTGGGAGTCTGTGTTGATGAAAACCTTTATGGTGGGCAATTTGGGAATACTTATCAAAATATTAAATGCATATATCATTTTACCTAATAATTACACTTTTACAAATATACCTTACAGCTATATTCACAAATATGTACAGGATATATGACCATTGATTTTCATGGCAGAATTATTTACAGTAGTGAACAAACTGAACAAATTATTAGTTGAATAAAATATGGCACTTGTAAAATGGAATTATATACTTAACAAATATTTATAGCACATCTACCATGTGCCAAGTACTATTTCAGGAGCTAAGGATAAAGCAGTGAACAAGATAGATGTGATCTCTGTTCTTGTGAAGGTTACCTTCTATTTGTATGGTGAGAAAACAGACAACAAACAAGTAAACAGGTAAATAAACAAGATTATTTCCGATAGGTAAAGGTTGAGGACAATTAAATAGGGTGCTATGATCAGAGAGTAACTACTTGATATTAGTTACTTGGGAAAAGACTCTCAGAAGAGTTGAAATTAAACAGTGAGCTGGATGAAGTGAGCCATGCCTAGGTGAGTGAGGAACCTGGGGAGAAGAACGTTTCACACAAAGTGTAAACACAGCCAACATAAAGAATAAAGTAGATCTAGATGTATCGATATTTAAAGAGCTTCAAGATACATTGTCAAATGGAAAAATATCTAAGTGCACAACAGTATGTATACTATACTTCCATGAGTGTAGAAAAAAGAGAAAGACATGATTTTTGACAAGATTATCTCTGGAATGATTCAGAAGAAACTGATAACAGCAGTTGACTATGGCGAAGAGTGCTAGGAAACTTAGGGTCAGGAATGGGAGGGAGATGTACTTATCACAGTACATATACACCCTTTTACACTTTTTGAATGTTTTGCTACGTGTAAGTATAACTTATTTTTTCTTTTTCTTTTTTTTGCTAAGGAAGATTCACCCTGAGCTAACACCTCTTGCCAATCTTCCTCTATTTTGTATGTGAGCTGCCATCACAGCATGGCCACCAATAGATGAGTGGTGTAGGTCCATGCACAGGAGCTAAACCCGGGCCGCTGAAGCAGAGCGCACTGAACTTAACTAGACCACCGGGGCTGGCCCACATGTATGTATAACTTTAAAAGCATACTGTGAGAAGAAGAATTCTAAACTGCTCTCAACAAGATTCCTAGTCCTTGATTATTCAAGCAAACACTAATATAGATACTATGGTGAAGGGATTTTGAAGATGTAAATAAAGTCATAAATCAGTTGACCTTAAAATACAGAAAACATCTGGTGAGCCTATCTTAATTATATGAACCCTTTAAAAGCAGAAAGTTTTACCTGGCTGGTTGTAGAAGAGGAAGCCAGAGATTCAAAGCACAAGAAGGATTTAATGTGCTGTTGCTAACTTGAATATGAAGGGGCCCATGGTCAACAGCCAGCAAAAGAATGGGACTCTCAGTCCTACAACCATAAGAAATTGAATTCTGTCCACAATTTGAATGAGTTTAGAAGAGGACCTTGAGCCTCAGATGAGATAGCAGCCCCATCTATCATTTTCCAACCATGCCATGCCCAGACTTCTGACCTATGGAAAATAAGTGCTGTTTTGAGTTGCTAGGTTTGTGGTAACTTGTTACATAACAATAGAAAACTAACACACAAACAAACAAATGTAACTACAAGCAAATTCTAATTTACCAAGGGTTTTAATTCAAAAAATCTGAAATTGGGCCTATGCATCTGCATTCTAAATATGCTCCACTAGTGATTTTGATACATGTAGATAAGTATGGGCTAGAGACTCCTTTGACCATGACTGACCCATATTGACTTTCCTGAATTCCACCAAGGGGGATTATGAGTTTACCACAACCCTTTGGGCACTATGACTGATGTTGCCATTTGTCTTTGAGGCACACATCCAATTAGTTACCGTAGCCTTGCCCATTTCCAGTAGATTTTATCTTCCACTGAGGTCTTTGAGTATATTTGGCCCATGTAGGTTATGGAAGCTATACTTTACAATTCTGTACTCCTTTAGCATGTAACGTCTGTGCATTCTTTTAGCCCTTAAAGAGAATAGATGATCTATTATTAAATTTTCATGTGATTTACTGATATTTGATGACATTGTCAGATCCTGAACAGTAAGAAATAACTTAGGCTTTATTTTATTTCTCTCATGGCAAATATTAGCTTTCTGTATTAGCACATAGCACATACTCCAGAATAATAAATGAATAAATAAGATGATTGGTTGATATCAAGGATTCTCTGGGGAAATATCAATTTTTAAACTTATTTTTTAACTTTATAGCATCTACCACAAAGTTGTTCAAAATTTACTGAGAATCTGGTGAGTGACAAATACTCTACTAAACACTAGAAAGTGACAGAAAAATAAGGAGTGCCCTTGAAGAGCTCATAGTCTAATTGTAGAGACGTCTTGCAAAGAAATAATGTCTATACAATATAAGAATTTTAGACATATAAATCAAGTATTGGGAAGCACAGAGGAAGTAAATATTAACTATGAGAGTAAAGAAGGCTTCACAGAGGAGGTCATATCTGAGGTGAGTTTTGAAGGAAGTGTAGAAGTTTAGCAGATGCATGAGAGAAGTATTTTTTAATGATTCTATACACAAGTATGATTTTGAGTTAAAGGTGAGGAATTATCTTAGATATACAAATGCTATTATATTTTTTCATTTCCTTAGGTCTAGATGTTCTTCAGAATTCAAGATACTTCACATTTTAAAAATGTAATAGGGTGTATATTTCATATATTAACACTCCCATCACCATCTGGAGCAGCACACCATACTCAAATAGATTAATATTTCTGTCAAGAAATGTATAAATATTTACACTGTGTGTATAAATAAAGACAAGAAATAGTCATAAATCAATTCAGATCATGTTTGCTACTAAATGATTCTTAGCACCAATTTCAAAAGAAACAACATTAACTTTTCAGTGGTTTTTGAAATTGCAGATTCCATTGCGGAACTATGCATCTTTTAAACATTTTTGAGCATTTGGTTCCTTTCAACTAATAGGTGATTTCAAAGAACCCCCTCATAAGTGGTTAAGGAAAAAATTGAAACAGGATAAACCCAAACATCTATAGTTCAGATTTGGCAGGCCAGGTAAACACAACACAACAGTACTTGAACAAGAATCATTCCTGTCTTCCTCTGGCTCCCTGCATGGCTGCATTCACTTAACTGAAAATTTCTGATCCTGAAAAAATAATCCAATTGCAAATTTCTATATTGAATATATTTCCCATTAGCTTTTATGTTCACAAAAGGAGAAATACATGTATACTCCTGGCAGAAAATAATGCCACACTTAAGGATGAAGCAGATCTTTCATAATCTCAGAATTATAGAACGAAAATATACTTTTCTTATAGAATGTAATAATTAAATATCTTTTCCTCCTGGCAAATACATCCTGTCAAACCTTCTATGAATTCTTTCTTCATAGTGGTGGATTGAAGGGAGTGCAGATAGAAGCATGGTCTCCAGTTGCTAGTCCCTTAGGGCACTAGAAATGCTAATCTTTTCAAATTCTAGTAGGATGGCAAGCAAGGTGTAGGGAGAGAGGATGCAGACGCATTCCATTTATCTGGAAATTATCTATTTTTCCTATGCCACTCTTCATCCACTTTCTCATGAAGCTAATTGCTCTGTCTTCTGTGTTCCTTTGTACTTTTGTTTAGATATCTGTTAGAGGACTCATTAACCTGTGCATTTATTTATTTAAATGAGCTACTCCAATACTAGACTGAGCTTCTCCCAGGGCAGGAACTGTCCTGTTCATTTATGTAACTAACTGTCTCAGTGCTGGCTGGGCACCTCTACCTAGCACAGAGGTCAATAGTAGGCAATCAATAAATAAGAAACTTTATAAATGAATTAATAAACTAAACAAAAGGAAAGTAAAAAGGAGAGAAAGTCTGATATACATGTTTTTCTCACTAATTTCAATTTGAATTCTTTGTGACCCTGGGCGTAAATAAGGGATATAAGCCTGCTAACAAGCTTATTAGGGTCCATACCAGTGGGCATGTTCATTTACTACACACAAGATACCAGCAGAGGACATTCAAACCCACCAAATGAGGTTTCTTTCATTTCAAAGTGCCTCCCATGACTTTCCATTAGCCACAAAAGATCTGTTAAGTAGGTACCAGCAAACTTTCACTTTCCTCAGACATTCTTGTCTCTGATTACCTCTTACTCTATTGCTTTTGATATTGACAATTAAAGATGGAAGCTATTGTTTCTGGAACGTGGAATGCACAGTTATCACAGATCCATGTTTTCATAAGTTTAAATTTCTAATAAAATGCTTCTCTTTTCTGTGTGCCTCTATAAAGCATATTTTACTTTGAACAGTAGTCTTCCATTCAATAAAAGATGGATATATTTTGAAAAATCTTACAAGATATGATTTAGAGGAAATAAGGGACACACAATTACAGCAATTTTTTTCCCTAGTGCATATATTGTGATGAAAAGAGAGTTAGAGAGAAAGTTTTAATGATATCCATTAGTATCCATTTAGCTCCAAAACTTACTTGTCACTGGGATGTCTTTGTGTCAACTCTCCCTCTTACAATGGCTAATTAACTAAACCTTGATATTTAGCCGCCTGTATTCTTTGCAAAAGTCTCCACAAAGGAAGACTCCCTAATGTGATATATTTATGAGCTTAAATAAAGTTTTGGAATGAGCTTTTTCTAGCAATTACAACGTTAACAGAATTATTTGGTGAGAAGTATATATAAATGTGCAGAAAAGAAAGACAAGACATCATTACTGATACGATCTCAATCATTGTAGTGCCATCTCATTAGTATAACAACTCTACAAATTTTTAATTTTAGTTTCTTTTTCATTAAAGGAAATGACAAATAAATGCAAGTACACTAGAGTACATGCATCTTCAACCTTATAGTCTATTTTTGAAATTTTTCTAATAAATTTCAGCTTCCAGACTCTATTACTGCTCCACTGTGCTTATTAAAAATGCATTTCTAACAAATTGAATTAATAAAAATAAATATTTATATTTTCTCTTTTTCAACTACTCTCTTCTCCTCTGTATTCTAATGGTGTATGCACGAGTAAGAGTAAATATAAATACCAAATGCTAGCCGATCAAATCTGAATCTCTGAAGTCACAGCTTAAATAGGAGTTTCTAGTTAATGTACCTGTATAGAACACAGTAAAAAGTTACCAAACGGGCCTCTACTGCTAGAATGTTTAATAGATTAGGTAAGTACCAGGCTAAAATTTATGTAAACTTATTTTTGTAGCATCAAGATGTGGTTTGAAGTGTTTTTTAATAGACTAGGCAATTTTGCCCTGGGATAGTTCCTTGAGCTCTAGGCCCACTGGACGTCTCTACTTGAATGCCTCAAACTCATCATACCCCTAATTGAATTCAGTATCTTCCACCTAAAATCTGCTCATTTGTCCTCTTGTGGCCTCTGTGAATGTCATCACTATCCATTCAGTGGCCCAATGCAGAAGAATGGAAATTATGTCAATCCCTCCCTCTTCATCCCTGCAAGTCCTACCCATCAAATCAGACACCAAGTCCTGTTGATACTATCTTCTAAAAGTCTCTGAAATATGTACCCATTTCTCCAATCCCCACAGCTCACTCACATGCACCCCATGTTCACTTTTTGCCATCTTCTTCACCAATCTATGCTTTCATTATACATTTATCTGTGCCTTGCTTGCTTTTTCTATGGCAAAACATCTTTCTTTGCACAAATAACTCCTCTGTTTCCTAGATGACTCAGCTCAGGCAATATCTCCTGTAAGAAGCCTTCCTTGACTACCCTACTACCCACAATCTGGGTTAGGAGTTGGGTTTTGTTTTGAAGACAATGTGGAACCATGAAGGACTTGAAGCAGAGAATTTTAGAAAGATGAGCAAAATGAGCTCCATATGGGTAGGTTCAGTATTTGTCTTAGTCAGTTTGGGCTGCTATAACAAATTACCATGGATTTGGTGGCTTAATCAACAAGCATTTATTGCCCACAGTTCCGTAGTATGAGAAGTCCAAGATCAAGGTCCCAGTAGATTCAGTGTCTGCTGAGGGTTCTGTTCTTGATTTGCAAATGGATGGCTTCTTGCTGTATTCTCACATGGTGGAGCGAGAGATTATCTTTCTCACATCTCCTTATAAAAGTACTAAACCCATTCATGAGGGATCCACCCTCATGACTAATTACTTTCCAAAGGCTGCACCTGCAAATACCATCACATTGAGGATTAGAGCTTCAACATATGAAGGGGGGCAGCTCAAATATTCAGTCTATAGCATTCCACCTCTGACCCCTAAAAATTCATGTTCTCTTCACATACAATATATATTTATTTTGTCCCAACAGCCTCCAAAATCTTAACTCATTCCAGCATCAACTCTCAAGTCTAAAATCCAAAGTCCCATCTAAATATCATCTAAATCAGATATGGGTGAGACTTGAGGTACAATTCATACTAAGGCAAAATTCCTCTCCAGCTGTGAACCTGTGAATCCAAAGTTATGTGCTTCCAAAATACATGGTGGGATAGGCATAGAATAGATTTTCCCTTCCAAATGGGATAAATTGAAAAGAAAAAAGGGGTGACAGATCCCAAGCAAGTCCAAAACCTAGCAAGGCAAACTTCATGAGATCTTAAGGCTGGAAAATAATCCTCTGGCTCTATATTCTGCCTTCCAGACCCACTAGGGTGGAAGTCTCGCCTTCTGGACCCACTGAGGTGGTGGTCCTGCCCCTGCAGCTCTGCTAGGCAGAGGTCATGCCTCCAAGGCTTAGAGTAGCCCCTCCCCATGGCTTTGGGTGGCCCTGATCCGAAGGCTTTGGGCAGAGGCTGTTTGGCCTATTGAAACCAAGATGATTTTCCCCCCTTTTAAAACCAAAGAGACAGACTTGATGATCTCTGAATTGCCTTCAGGGTCTTTCTTCGCTTGTCTCTAAGAGCAGCACATTTAAACAGCTAAATGGCTCTATGGTCTCATCCTATAAAATCCAAGAAGTTTGACAGCCTTCCTTCATTCCATCTTGCTTTCTCTTTTAGTTCAAATTGACAATGTTCCTACTGGAGTGGCTAATTAGTTCTGTGGTTCACACTCACACTAAAATCTTCATCAGTTAATCACACATCTTTAGTGTTCTCTTCCAAACATGCTTTCTCATTTTTTGTAATATGGACAAGCTGAGAGTTTTCCAAATCTTTAAGTTCTGCTTCCTTTTTGCTTAATAATTCTGTCTTCAATTCATTTCTCTCTTCTTGCATTTTACTACAGCAGTCAGAAGGAACCAAGCCACTCCTTCAACACTTTGCTTAGAAATTTCTTCAGTCAAATATTCAATTTCATCACTCACAAGTTTTACCTGCCACAAAACACTAGAACACAAATGCAAGTCAACCAAGTTCTTTGCCACCGTATGACAAAGACCACCTTTCCTTCAGTTTCCAACGTTTCTCATTTCTGTTTGAAACCTCATCAGAATGACCTTTACCAACCATACTTTTACCAACATTCTTTTCCTGATGTTTTATGTATTCTCTAAGAAAATGGAGGCATTCTCTCCACCTCTTCTCTTTTCTTTCTGAGTCCACACCACAGTCACCTTTAGCGATCACTTCATGGTAATATCAGCTTTTTCTAGCATGCACCTGAAAATTCTTCCCGCCTCTTCCCATTACATAGTTCCAAAGCCACTTCTGAAATTTTAGGTATTTGTTACCGCAGCACCCCACTTCTTGGTACCAATTTCTGTCTTAGTAAGTTTGGCTGCCATAACAAATTACTCTCGCATAAGGTATTTCACTTGTTCTAAAACTCAGGTCTGATGAGGATACTCCCTTGCTTAAGACTCTTCAATACTTCTACATCAATTTCAGTATAAAATCATTATTCCTTAATATAGTATGCAAAGCCCTTTATTATCTCCTAGATCCTACCTACCTGGTTGGACTTATCCTCTACCACTGCCCCACATATATCCTCTGTCCATCTTTTGCCTTCACCCCTTCCTCCATCTGTGTTCCAACCATACTGAACTACTTGTACTTCACGAATGTGACATGTTCCATTAGACCTCTAGGCCTTTGTTCTTTCTTCTTAGAATATAACTTAACTTTGAGCTTAGCTCTACATAAGAGTTAACATAATGATCTTATTTATTATCCAGAGCAGGCAACTCCAGGTATTTGTCTGGGTTAGATGTCATCTATGCCTGTGTTAGATGTCTCTCTTCTGAGCTTCGGTAGCACCCTTTACTTTCTATTTTTATGAGACTTCCACAGTAGATTGAGAGTGCTTAGAGAGTAAGGATAATTTTTATTTAACTCCATTTCCAGTAACTAATAAGGTAAATGGCATATTCTATGTGATAAATAAATGTCAAATGAAGTTTGCTGAATGCATTTAAGACAAGCATTAACTATTTTAAATGTATAGTATTTTAGAAGCACTAATGTACATACAAATATCTGATACAATAATTATAATTCAAATTTCATTAAGGCATTATCTTGAGAACCTGAAATTTGCAACACTATTAGCCCAGGTGGTATGCATTTGAAATTAATAAATTCATTACTTAAATAATTGAGTTTATACTTTCATTCTGGTCCAAATTAGAGAAATTTTACTGCATAGTAGTTCACTGTATTTTTAATTCTTTTTCCTGGGTGAAGAATAGTTCAGGTAATACTTCTATCAAAAGTGCAGGGCCAGCCCTGTGGCTTAGTGGTTAAGTGCACACGGTCCGCTACTGGTGGCCCGGGTTCGGATCCCGGGCATGCACCGACACACCGCTTCTCCAGCCATGCTGAGGCCGTGTCCCATATACAGCAACAAGAAGGATGTGCAACTATGACATACAACTATCTACTGGGCTTTGGGGAAAAAAAAAAGGAGGAGGATTGGCAATAGATGTTAGCTCAGGGCCGGTCTTCCTCAGCAAAAAGAGGAGGATTAGCATGGATGTTAGCTCAGGTCTGATCTTCCTCACAAAAAATAAATAAATAAATAAAACTGTTCTCAAAAAAAAAAATGGCAAAAACATTCTCCACAGACTATGCATCCCTAAAAAATACAATTTCACTTCTCTTTGTCCAGGTAAAATTTGTGTGATATTCCAGGTCATCTACTACCTGAAAGCAGATTATAGTAGGTGCAGGGGCTTCTAGAGAAGGGTGAAAATAAAGCCAATTTCCTAGGCCTTCTCTCCTGAGAGCTGGGATCCTATCTGGATGAAGCAATTACCATAGATTCCTCACCTACCTGTGTCTTTTTAATAATTTTATTTATTTATTTATTTTCCCCCCAAAGCCCCAGTAGATAGTTGCATGTCATAGCTGCACATCCCTCTAGTTGCTGTATGTGGGACGCGGCCTCAGCATGGCCGGAGAAGCGGTGCGTTGGTGCACGCCCGGGATCCGAACCCGGGCCACCAGCAGCGGAGCACACGCACTTAACCACTAAGCCACGGGGCCGGCCCCCTGTGTCTTTTTAATATACCCTGCCACATTCCAATCGTACACAGAACTCCTGTTAAGCAAGAAGCTTCATACAAACTCCTTCTCACTCCAATGGTATAGGGAAAAATGGAAAATAACTGAAGTTGCCTGCCCTGGATACTAAATAAGATCATTTTATTAACTCTTATGTGGAGATAAGCTCAAAGTTAAGTTACATTAACTGGGCCTTAGGACCTAGGGCATGTATGATGAGAAGAAATAGGTTACATGGGGAATAATCAGCAAAGAAAACAGGATGATAAGTAGGAAATTAACTAGAACAATTAGAACAGGAGATGAGTCATCCAAACACAAAGTCTGTATTATTGGCACATAATAGCTAATTACTCCAATAAGTATTCTGAGAACTTGAAATTGTATAAGTCACTAGTGCCAGAAAACCAGCAGTATCTTGATATCCATTGCTTTTCAAAAAATCTAAAACTATCATAATTCATACTTTCTACTATTGTATGTTGCATTTAAATTCCTTTTAGTCCCATTTACGAGAGAGATAATGCTTTGTACCTGTGATGTCCATCAATTCATCACTCCCTTGTTTTTGGTTTGATGCTAGTTACTTAAATGTTAATGAAACAATAAATGACAAATGTTTCTTATATGAAATTTTATTTAGGTGTCATATTTCTTCTTTATTCTTGAATCTAATAAATAGAGGTCTTCTGTGTAATATAACTTAATTCAGGCAAGAAGTAATGAAGTCATAACAAAATAATCCTTTATTGATGGAAAATCTAATTTTGTTAGATTTAATTTTACCTCCTGGTAGTATATAACTGTAAACTCAAAGGGAATAAAAGTTAATGGGGCTCCCCTGACATCTCTGAAAATACGCATACATTTCCATTTGATCAGGATATTTTTACTATACAACATCTTTGTTACTCCTTGAAGAAAGTTGTGTTCTCAAAGAAAACATTCATTCTTATAGTAAGCTTTTTAGTTAAAAGCACTTTTAATAATTATCTTTTTTGGCATCACAATTGTGAGGCCTTAATGATTTGATTCAAAATAGAAAACTTAAAAGTGAAAATTTCAGGTAACAAAAAACATCAGCAAAAAACACAGAGTGAGTACCTCAGAAAACCCACTCTTCTATAAAAATGATCAGAACAATGGCAAAAATTGTCAGAATAAATTTACTTATTATCTGGTAATTAAGCAAAGGCTTACAGTAATCTGGGAAGCACATGTTCAAGAAAAACAATTGAATATTGGTAAGAACAGTGAGTTTTGCAGCAGGTTAACTTGCCCTGATCCCATCACTCCCTTGCCAGCTACAAGATACCCTTGAATACCAACAGCCCATAGTCACAGTGAAAACCAGCAGCCTGGAAGCCATTGAAGAGAGCAGAATGGGGTTGGAACTCCCACAGAGCCCCATTTCCAGATAATTATTATTTGAAATGGCTGGATGACCCTGAAAGAACTCACTTGTAAAACTGTCTTTATTTGACCTGACTCAGAACTCGGTATGAATAGCTTTTTCTCTGGGAGCATGTCAAAAACAATCAGAGGCAATTGTTGAACATTTTGAGTAACAGATGCTGATTAAAAGTTGAGGCAAACAATTGGCTGGCCAAACTTCTTAAAATGAAAAGCTGAAGAATGAGAGGTACATAGGGAGTTTTGAAAAGCTCAGACATGTTTTTAGAAATCTACTTGCCTAGGGCTATTCAGGATGCTCAGGAAAGACCTAAGTAGGCACTAAGCCTCATTCATGGCTAACTTTGAGGCTTTCAGCTAGCAGGAAGTGAAGGCTAGGGCACAGTGGTAAAATGCCTGGCTGAGTGTTCAAAATGTGCCCCAAATTGAACTCAGATCTCTTAACAAAGGTGAGGAGAGATATTGGTTGCAGACTTTAAGAAAATCTCTGTTAAATCATTAGGTGACCACTAAACTAATTGGAGACTTAAGTGACTGCACATGACAAATAATATAGACTTTACAGAATTAGTTCAGAAAATTCTCCAAACAAACAAACAAACAAATAACAACAAAATCAACAAAAACAATTGACCCTGGGGTGAGGGGAGAATGTGATTTCCAGAGTTGACATATTATATTATTTAAAATGTCTGATTGTCAACAAAAACAATACTAAAGATGCAAACAAATAAAAAAGTATGGCCTATACACAAGAAAAAAAAGCAATCAGTAGAAATTGTCCCTGAGAAAGCATAAACATTGGACCTACTAAACAAAGAAACCAAGACTTTAATCAGCTATTTTAAACATGTTCAAAAAACTAAAAGACACCACGTCTGAAGAAATAAAAGTAAGAGAACCATGTGTCAACAAACAGAGAATATTAACAAAGAGAAATTTTTTAAAAAGAACCAAATAGAAATTTTGGAGTTCAAATATGCAATAATTGAAATTAAAAATTCACTAAGCAGCTCAACAGCATATTTGAGCAAGGGGAAGAAAGAATCTGTGAATTCAAAGATAGGTCAATTGAGATATCCTATCTGAGGAAAAGAAATAAAATGAAAGACATATAAACAGAGCCTAGGAGACCTGTCGACACCATGAAGCACACATAGAATGGGGGTTCAAAAAGAGGAGACAAAGAAAAGAGAAAAAAGAATACTTGAAGAAATAATGGAAAAAACTCCCCAATTTGGATGAGACAACATTAATATACACATCCAAGATGCTCAATGAACTCCAGCAAGATAAACTCAAAGTGATCCAAACTCAGATACACCATAATCAAACTTTGGAAAGACAAACAGAAAATTTTCAAAGCAGCAAGAGAGAGGTGACTCATTGTGTACCAAGGATCTTCTATAAGATTAAAGGGCTGATTTATCATCAGAAACCATGAAGGCCAGAGGGCACTGGGATAATATAGTAACAGTACTGAAAGGAAAAAAAAAAACTGTCAACCAAGAATTCTACATCCAGCAAAACTATTCTTCAAAAATGAAAGACAGGAGCAAAATAGTGGCATAGGAACTTTTACCACTTGTCCCCCCTAGAAATGTAAATTTGAACAACTATCTATGCATGAAAATACCTTCATACAGATGCCAAAGATTGCAGGTAAGCGGTGAGGGATTACAGCACCTGGATGAAGCACAGAAATAAGGAAGGATGCAGTGGAGAAGATAGGAAAGATACCTCATTACCCCTCCCCCAATCCCAGGCAGCCCAGCATAGAGACACATTCCCTGTGGGAGAAGAGTAAAGTGAGTGTCTGACTTCACTGTGGACCTCAGAGCCAGACTGCCCCAGCACCAGGCTAACTCATACAGCCTTAGGTGACTCCTTGCAGGATTCTACAAACCCAACTTGTTACCCAAGTGCCTGCCAGCTCCAGTGACCCCAGGTGGTTCCAGTGGCCCCAAGTGGCATCCTTGGCACCAAGTTTGCAGTGGACTTCTGTGAACTGAGACTCTGGCTCACCCTGTGCCTGCCTACTCCAGCAACTCAGGCAGCTCACATGGCCCGAGGTAGTTTCCACAACAGTCTTCTCTGTGGTCTTCCATGACACTAGGCCCCCAGAAGGTTTCCATGACTCAATAAACCAGCTCACTCCAGTGCCTCTCTACTCTAGGCTCTCCTGACACCTCACCCTGTCACCCCAGACAGATCTAGCAGACCCAGGTGGCATCCTTGACACCAAGTTCCCAGAAGACTTCCACGAATCAAGAAACCAGCTCACCCCAGTGCCTGCCTACTCCAGCGGCCCCAAGCACCTTCTGCGTCTCCAGGCAGCTACTATGGCAGAGTTCCCCTCAGGCTGCTGGAACCAGGCCCCTGTAACAATCCTGTGCCTGCTGACTCCAGCAGCCCCAGATGGTTCCCATGCACCAGGCTCCCAATGGGTTTCCATCCCAGGCCTCCATTACCTCTCTCCCAAGCCTAGGCAGCCCAGCATGAAGAGAGAAATTTTCCCTGTGGGAGAAGGAGAGTAAAGTGAGTGCCCAACTTCAATGTGGACCCAGAGCCAGTGTACTCCCGCACAAGGCCAACTCCTGCAGCCCTCGATGCACCCCTGCAGGCTCTTGTGAACCCAGGCTCCACCCTCACCCCAACACCTGCCAACTCCAGTGACCCAGGCAACTTGCACTGCCCCAGGCAGCTTCCATAGCAGGGATCCTGGGAAACTAGGCCCCTGTTTCAGCCAGGCCTCTGCTAGCTCTAGTGACCCCAGGCAACTCCCAAGACACCAAGCTTCTGGTAATCTCCTGTGAATAAAGAAACCAGCTCACCACAGCTCCTGCCTACTCCAGTGGTCCTAGGAATCTCCCTTAGCTCCAGGTAACTTCCACAGCAGGGCTCCCTGCAGTCTCCCAGGAACCCACGTTCCCATGCAAGCAGACACCTGCCAGCTCCAGTGGTCCCAGGCAGCTCCAGCAGCCCCAGGTGGCTCCTGTGATACCAGCCTCCTGGCAGCCTCCCTCAAACTCTGGCCTCTGGTTTATCCTGGTGCCTACTGGCTACAGCAGCCTTAGGCAGCTTCCACAGCAGCAGGCTTCCAGCAGGATCCCATGAGCCCAAGCCCCCATCTTACCTTGGTGCCTGCCAGCTCAAATGGCCCCAGGCAGTTCCTACAGCACCCTGGGGGGCCTCCTTGGAACCCAAATACCTGGTACCCGCCAGCTCCCATGGCTCCAGACAGCTTAATTGGATCCAGGCTCAGAGAAGGCCCCTGCAAACTAAGGCTCCTGGCCCACCCAGGCGCCAGTCAGCTCCTGTAACTCCACATGACACAGTGGCCACAGGCAGCCCCCACAGCTTCAGAAACTTTTCTCAGCTCCAGGATCCTAGAGGGCTCCCATGAACCCAAGCCCCCAATCCATTCCAATGGCTGTCAGGTTCCATGGCCCCAGGTGGCTCCAGTGGCTCCAGTGGCCCCAGCCTTCCAGCCCACCCTGGCATGGGCTAACTCCTGTGGCACCAGGCTCTCAGTGGGCTCCGTGAACCCACAATATCAGCTCATCCCAGTGCCAGCTGGCTCAATCAAACCCAGTCTCCTGGCACATCCCAACACTGGCTGGCCCCCACAACCCTGGGTGACTCTTGAAGTCTTAGGCTCCCTTTCAACACCCTCAATCTCAGGCTCCATGGAGGCACCTGTGACTCCAGGGTCCCAGCAGGGCTCAGCACCAGGCTGAATATCACTGTCCCAGGCTTTCAACCCTCCCTAGCATGAGGCTGCCCAAAGATTCCAATTGCAAACCTGCCCACAGACACCACCAGACTACCCACCCAGAATATCTGGATGTGCTTACTGGTGAAGGGCTTTCCCTGCCAAAGCTAGTTGGTAAAGACTGGAAGAGGTCCCTACATCTTCAGTGTGTGGATACCAATACAAAGCCCCAATGATTATGAATAATCCAGGAAACATGAAACCACCAAAGGAAACTAATACAATTCCAATGACTGACCCTAAATAAATGGAGATCTCTGAACTTCCTGACAAAGAATTCAGAATAATCCTCTTAAAGTAATTCAGTGAACTACAAGAAAACACAGTTAGACAACTAAATGAAATTAAGAAAACAATGCATCAACAAAATGAGAAGGTCAACAAGGAAATATACTATTAAAAAAATCAAGCAGAAATTCTAGAGTTGAACACTACAATGACTGCACTGAAAATTCAATGGAGAACTTCAACAGTAGACTTGACCAAGCAAGAAAAAATTAGTGAAGTAGAAGATACATCATATGAAATCGTAAAGTCAGAGGAGCAAAACAAAAAAAGAATTAAAAAGAGTGAAGAAAGCCTGTATGAACGATGGGATACCATTAAAAGAAATAATATACACATTATTAGAGTCTCAGGAAGAGAAAAGAGGGAGAAAGGAGCAGAAAGCTTATTTAAAGAAATAATGTCTGAGAACTACCCAAATCTGGAAAGATTTAGATATCTAAGTTCATGAGGCTAATAGATCAACCCAGAATTTCAACCCTAAATAATCTTCTCCAAGACACATAAAAATAAAGCTGTCTCAAATCAAAGACAAAGGATTTTAAAAGGAGCAAGAAAAACATTTTTCTCACATATAGGGGAACTCCCACAAGGCTATCAGTGAAGTTTTCAGCAGAAGCCTTGCAGGGCAAAAGAGAACGTGATGCTATATTCAAAATGCTGAAAAAACATGCCAACCAAGAATACTTTACCCAGGAAAGTTGTCTTTCAGGAATGGAGGAAATATAAAGATTTTCCCAAACAAACAAAAGCTGAGAGACTTTACCACCACTAGATCTGCTTCTCAAGAAGTACTGAAAGGAGTTCTTCAAGCTGAAATTAAAGGACACTAATTAGTAACAAGAAAACATGTAAAAATATAAAACATACTGGTAAAGGTAAGTATATGGTTAAGTTCAGAACATTCTAATAACTGTAATACAGTGGTGTGTTAATCACTTAACCCTATTATAAACATTTAAAGGACATAAGTTAAAAAGTAACTATAATTACAATAATTTGTTAATGGATACACAATATAAAAAGAGGTAAATTATGACATCAAAAACATAAATTGTTGGGGGGGAAGTAAAAGGTAGAGTTTTTGTGTATTATCGAAGTTAAGTTATAGTCAGCATAAAATAAATTGTTATATCTAAAAAATGTTTTATGTAAGCCTCGTGGTAAGCACAAGCAAAAACCTACAGTATATTCACAAAAAATAAAGAGAAGAAAATCAAAGCATGCCACTACAGAAAAACAGCAAATGACAAAGAAATGAACAGGCAACTACAAAACAGCCAGAAAACAAATAAGAACATAGCATTAGTAAGTTCTTATCAATAATTACTTTAAATTAAATGCACCAAAATCTCCAATCAAAAGACATAGAGTAGCCTAATGGATTAAAAAACAAGACTCAACTACATGCTGCTGACAAGAGACTCACTTCATCTTCAAGGGCACTCATAGAATCACAGTGAAGGAATAGAAAAAGATATTCCACGCAAATGGAAAAAAAGAAAGAGAGCATGAGGAGCTATACTTATATTAGACAAAATAGAATTTAAGTCAAAAACTGTAACAAGAGACGAAGAAGGTCATTATATAACAAAGAAGAGGTCAATTCATCAAGAGGATATAACAATTGTATATTGTGTATATACATATATATATTATTACACCTAATACTGGAGCACCTAAGTATATTAAGCAAATACTAACAGATCTTAATGGAGAAGTAGATAACAATACAATAATAGTAGGAGGCTTCAATACCCCACGTTCAACAATGGATAGGTCATCCAGACAAAATCAATCAGGAAACACTGGACTTGAACTATACCTTAGACCAAATGGACCTAACAGACTTATACAGAATATCCCATCAAACAGCAGCAGAATATACCTTCTTCTCAAGTGCATATGGAACATTCTCCAAGATAGATATGTTAAATCACAAAGTTAGCCTTAGCAAATTTAAAAAAATTAAAATTATACCAAGTATCTTTTCTGACCACAATGATATGAAACTAGAAATCAAAAACAAGAGGAAAACTGAAAAATTCACAAACGTGTGGAAATTAAAAAACACATACCTGAACAACCAATGGATCAAATAAGAAATCAAAAGGAAAATCAAAAAATGTCTTGAAACAAAAATGGAAACAAAACAAACCAAAACTTATGGGATATATCAAAAGCAGTTCTGAGCAAAGTTTACAATGATAAATGCCTACATCAAGAAAGAAGAAAGATCACAAATAAATGATCTAACTTTACAACTCAAGGAACTAAAAAAAGAAGAACAAACTAAGCCCAAATTTAGCAGAAGAAAGGAAATAACAAAGATCTGAGCAGAAATAAATGGAGACCAGAAAAACAATAGAAAAGATCAATGAAACTAAGAGCTGATTTTTTTAAAAGATAAATAAAATTGACAAACCTTTAGCTAGACCAAGAAAAAATAGACATTGTCTCAAATTAAATCAGAAATGAAAGAGGAGACATTACATCTGATTCCATAGATATACAAATGATCATAAGTGATTACTATGAATAATTATATGCCAAAAATTTGGATAACCTAGAATAAATGGATAAATTCCTAGAAACACACAACCTACCAAGAGTGAATCACGAAGAAATAGAAAATCTGAATAGACCAATTATTAGTGAAGAGATTATATCAGTGATGAAAAACCTTTCAACAAAGAAAATCCCAGAACCAATTTGCTTCACTGGTGAATTATACAAAATATTTAAAGAAGAATTGAAAAAAATCAAAGAGAAAGAAACACCTCCAAACTCATTCTACAAGGCCAGCATTACCCTGATACCAAAGCCAGATAAGGACACTACAAGAAAAGAAAACTACAGGCCAATATCCCTGATGAATATAGATGCAAAAATTCTCAACAAAATACAAGCAATCCAAATTCAACAGTACATTAAAAGGATCATACACCATGATCAAGTGGGATTTATCCTTGGGATGCAAAGATGGCTCAACATACAATAATCAATAAATGTGATGCACCACATTAATAAAATGAAAGACAAAAATCATAGGATCATGTCAATAGATGCACAAAAAGCATTTGTCAACATTTAATATCATTTTGTGATAAAAACTCTGAACAAATCAGGTAGAGAAGGAACCTACCTCAACATAATAAAGGCTATATATGACAAGCCCACAGCAAATATCATACTCAGTGGTGAAAGGTTGAAAGTTTCTAGCTGAGATCAAGAACAATTCAAGGGTACTCACTCTCACCTCTTTTATTCAACATAGTACTGGACAGCCCTAGTCAGAGCAATTAGGCGATCAAAAGCATCCAAATCAGAAAGGGAGTAGTAAAACTGTCTGTGTTTGCAGATGATATGATCTTATATATAGAAAACCCTAAATACTCCACCAAAATTATTAGAATTAATAAATGAATTCAGTAAAGTTGCAGGACCTAAACTCAACATACAAAAATTAGTTACATTTCTATATGGTAGCAACAAAATCAACATACAAAAATCAGTTGCATTTCTATATGATAACAACAAAGTATCTGAAAAAGAAATAAAGAAAATCTTACCATTCACAATAGAATAAAATAAACAAACTTAGAAATAAATTTAACCAGGAAGGTGAAAGATCTGTACACTGAAAATTTTAAGAAAGTGATGAATGAAATGGAAGAAGATGCAAAAAAATGGAAAGATATCTCCTGTCCATGGACTGAAAAAATTAATATTCTTAAAATGTCTATACTATACAAAGCCTTCTATAGATTCAATGCAATAATTGAATCCAGTATCACAATTCCTGATTTAAAACTTTATTACAAAACTATAGTAATCAAAACAGTATGGTACTGGCATAAAAATAGACACACAGACCAATGGAACAGAATGGAGAGTTCAGAAATAAACTAACTCATAAACAGTCAACTCACATTTGACAGGTGAGCCAAGAAGATGAAATGGAGAAAGGATAGACTCTTCAATAAACAGTGTTGAGAACTGCATAACTACATGCAGAAGAATGGAATTGGACTCCGTCTTATACCACTCACAAAAATTAACACAAAATGGATTAAAGACTTAGATGTAAGACCTGATACTGTAAAACTACTAGAAGAAAACCTATGGAAAAAGATCCTTAGTATTGATCTTGGCAATGATTTTTTTGGATATGACACCAAAAGCACAAGCAACAAAAGCAAAAATTAACAAGTGGGACTACATCAAACTAAAAAGCTTCTGCACAGTAAAAGAAACAATCAGCAAAATGAAAAGGCAACCTAAGGGATGAGAAAATATTTGCAAACCCTCTATCTGATAAGGGGTTAATATCCAAAATACATAAGGAACTTATACAACTCAATAGCAAAAAACCAAACAATGCAATATAAAAATGGGCAAAGCACTTGAAAAGACATTTTTCCAAAGAGAACATAGAAATGGGCAACAGGTACATGAAAAGATGCTTGAAAGCACTAATCATCAAGAAAATGCAAATCAAAACCACAATGAGATATTACCTCACACCTGTTGGAATGGTTATTATCAAAAAGACAGAAAACAAGTGTTGGTCAGAATGTGGAGAAAAGGGAACCCATGTGCACTGTTGGTGGAAATTTAAATTGGTGAAGCCACTATGGAAAACCATAAGGAAGTTCACCCCAAAATTAAAAATATAACTACCATATGATCCAGCAATCCCACCTCTCAGTATATGTCTGAAGGAAATGAAAACACTATCTCCAAGAGATATCTGCACCTCTATGTTCATTGCAGTATTATTCACAACAGCAAACACATGAAAACAACCAAAGTGTTCATCAATGGATGAATGGACAAAGATGTGGTATGCATATGTGTATATATATATATATATATATATATATGGAATATTATTCAGCCATGAAGAAGAAGGAAATTTTGCCTTTTGCAACAACATGGATGGACCCTGAGGGCATTACGCTAGGTGAAATAAGTCAGACATAGAATGACAAATACGGTATGCTCTCACTTATATGTGGAATCTAAAAAAGCTCAAGTCATAACAATAGAGTAGAATGATGGTTGCTAGGGACTGGTAGTGGGGGAAATGGATGATGTTGGTCAAAAGATACAAACTCCCAGCTATAATTAACAACATCATTTTATATATTTGAAATATATCTTGTTAAAAGAGTAAATTTTAAATTTTATCACCACACACACATAAAAAATTATAATTATGGGAAAGGATGGAGTTGTTAACTAACATTTTTGTGGTAATCATTTTGCAATATATACATGTATCTAATTATCACATTGTACCCCTTAAACTTACATATGTTATATGTCAATGATACCTCTATTAAGCTGGAAAAGAAGAAATTAAACATTTGATGTAAACAAAAACTTTAAATGTTTATTGCTGGCAAAGATGCCCTGTAGGAAATACTAAAGGATGTCATTAATGCTGAAATGAAAGAACACTGGATAATAACTCAAATCCACATGAAGAAATAAAGAGCGTCAGTAAAGGTAACTATAAAAGTAAATATAAAAGACAGTATAAATATATTTTGGTTGTAACTCCTTTTATACTATCCCATTTAAAAGACAACAGTATAATGCAATAATAATAAATCTATATTGATAAGCACACAATATGAAGATTGATTTGTGACAATAACAGCACAAAGGGAAGGCGAGAAAAGCTATATAGGAGCAATGTTTTTATACTGTATTGAAATTAAGTTGCTATTAATCTGAATTATACTGTTATAAGTTAAGATATTAATGATAATCTACTGGGCAATCACTAAAAAATAACTCAAAATATATAATAAAAAAATAACAAAGGAATTAAAATGGTACGGTAAACATATCTATTTAACACAAAAGAAGGTAATGATAAAGATATTGAAAAACAACATAGACATAAAACATGAAGAAAGGAAATAAAATTGCAGACATAAATCTTACTTTATTAGTCATTACAATAATCATAAAAGGAATAAATCTTCAATTAAAAGCCAGAGAATGGCAAAATAGGTTTAAAAACACAACCTATATGCTATTTACATCAGACTCACTTTCATATCAAAGACACAAACAAGTTGAAAGTAAAAGGATGGAAAAAAATGATTCACCATGCTAACAGTAACCAAAAGAGAGTTGGGGTAGCTATACTAATATCAGACAAAATAGACTTTAAGGCAGTCTTTGTTTCTAGAGACAAAGAAGGACATTTATAACTATAAAAGTATGACTCCAGCAGGAACGTATAACAGTTAAAAACATATATGCATCTAAAAACAGAGCCCCAAAAACATGATGGAAAAAACTGACAAAAGTAAAGGGAGAAATAGAAAATTCAACAGTAATTATTGAAGGTTTCATTATCCAATTTTAAATAATGGATAGAAGATCAACAAGAAAATAGAACACTGAATATCACCATAAACCAACTATATCTAACAGACATCTTTAGAACACTCCTCCCAATAATGGCAGAATACACATTCTTCTCCAGTACACATGGAACATTCTCCAGGACAAACCACATATTTAGCCATAAAATAAGTCTTAACATATTTAAGAGAACTGAATTCATACAAAGTATGTTCTTCAATCACAATGAAATCAAATTAAAAATAACAGACGGAAACATGGGAAAGTCACAAATGCATGGAAATTAAACAACACACTCCAAAATAACCAATAGCTCAAAGAAGAAATCAGAAGGTCATTTAGAAAATACTTTGAGATGAATTAAAACAAAAATATAGTATACCAAAACTTATGGAATACACCTAAAATAGTCCTTAGAAAGAAGTGTGTAACGACAAACACCTATGCTAAAAAAAAGAAAGATCTCAAGTCAATAACCTAACTTTTGACCTTAAGTAACTAGAAAAAAGATCAAACTTAAAGCAAAGCAAAGAAAAGAAAGAGAATAACACAGATTATAGTAGTAATTTAAATAAAATAGAGAACAGAACAACAATAAAGAAAATCAGCACAACAAAAAGTTGGTTCTTTAAAAAAATCAATAAAATTGAGAGACCTCTAGTTAGACTGACCCAGAAAAAAAAGAGAATACTGAAATTACTATAATCAAGAATTAAAGGTGCCAATTCCCTTCTCAGACATCACCATTATGTCTTGTGAGTCCTCATCTTTTCATTTTTGTCAGCTCCCTTTTGTGGTGCCCATTGGCTAAGCTGCAGTGCATTCCTCCCTCTGGAAGTGCAGACATTTCCATTTGAGCTTCATGGTCGTGGTTTAGGAGCTCAAGCCTGGGACAATGGTGTGCATTTCTTATAACTTCATTCCATTTCTGCTCTGGATCTACAAAAATTTTCTGGAGCCATCCATAAACCTTATGATTTCCCCCATTGTTAATCATGTATAACCTAGAAAAGTTATACAAGAGTCGACTGATAAAAATAAAGGCAAAGAGGATTGTAAGGATGCAGACATAAACAGATTACCAACAAAAGGATCAACAGAAATCTCTGCTGAAAAGAAAGACTAAAGCAAATTTTCTAAAAGAGCTGATTGTTTTAAAAATAGGCCTGATAATATGAAGCACCTTCTTTGTAACTGTTCTGACCATTTTCTTTGAGACCAGTATTCTGGATAGATAGTTTAGACTTTTACCTGATATCAATCAGAAAATATGTGGTATTTATATTTTAAATACATTTAGTAATATTTAATTACCTCATTCCTGAGTTCCTTTTTCATTAAAGTAGCTTACATTTCTATCACTACAGTTTTAATAATATGAATAAATAGAAGGTGTGTGCCAGTAGACACTCTATTACTAAATCAGTACTTAAAAATAGCTGGGTCTCTAGCATACATTCACACAAATTTGACGGCTATTTGCTCTAATTCCTTTGGGTTCTTCTAATTTTACTGGAGTACAATTCTACTGGGAAACAGTACAGTGAGACTGTGCAGTGAAATGAAGAGTAGTTTTTGGAGATGACAATGGTTTGAAACATAAAGATATAATTACTGTTCAACACAATGGAGCAGCTTATCTATGAGAGTAGTAATTACTATTTATTACTCTTAAGAAGATAGAAAAGACGGAGAAATAGGAGAAACTTCTTTTAAAAATGAAACATCTTTTACATAAATGTCTACTGTATATTATAAAATTATAGTGCTGTTGCATTTCTTCTATCCCTACAAATGCATTAAATATCTAGCAGGAAAAAAATTAACGAAGGAAAAACACTACCTAAGTTATAGAAATAAAAATGATAATAACGGAATACTATGAAAAACTATATGCCAGTAAATTAAGTAACTTAGATGAAAATGACAAATTCCTAGAAAGACACAAAATACCAGGAATGACTCAAGAACTGATAAATCTTAATAAATCTATAACAATTAAAGAGAATGAATAGGTAATCAAAATACTTTACATAAGGGTGACATCAACCTCATGGTGGAGTTAGTTATTCCCTTTGTCTCTACCCTCTAAGTTACAACCAGATAGACACCCACTGACCAACAGAGGATTCCCTACACAGCACAACATGATCCATGCAGCTATACATCTGAGGTGGGTAGACTGCAGCCTCAGGAAGCAGTGGAACTAGGGGAGCAGCCCCTTTCCCAGCCCTGGTGGCAGTGATCCAGAATGTGGATCCTCATGCAGCAACCAGGTGACTATAAGTGGAGGCAGGGGCAGCCCAGCCTGCATGCGAATGCTGGTGGAGTGGTGGTGGTAGGACTGCGAGAGCAACTACCAAATGGCAGCAGCCCCGCCCACACAAACATGGAGTGGCCTGATGAGCACAACTATGAGCAGATGGAGTGGGAACAGAAAAAACAGACCCTTTCCCCCCAGGGGAGGCAGATGGAATCTGTGACCAGAAGCATCAGGAGCCACAGCAGAACCAGTGACCCAGCCCCCAGTGGTGCCAACCCTGACACCAGCTCCACCAGCAGTGGGGGCTGCATACAAGTCTGTGGGTCCCTGGGCCCCCACAAGTGACAGTGACACCTATGAATCCAGCATCCCTGGCAGTGGTGCAACCAATACCTCAAGACAACATGAGAACAGTACCACAAGTGGTGCACAGGACAGCAGCATCTGAGCCCAGGGAGAGCCAGTGAAGGAACACAAGACCCAGGTGACCAGAACCGAAGAAACCAAAGCTGTACCCATATAAGAAAAGGTGATTATTACCAGAAATGCATGGGCAGAGGATCAATTGATCAAACACCATGAAGAACTACTGTAACACAGTAGAACAGAAGGAAAATGACAACTCTCCAGAAACAAAACCTGAAGTCACAGAAGACTACAATCTAACTGACAGAGAATTCAAAATAGCTGTCATAAAGGAACTCAATGAGTTACAAGAAAACTCAGACAGACAGTTCAAGAGCTCAGGAATAAAATTGATGAACAGAAGAAATACTTCACCAAAGAGATTGAAACTCTTTAAAAAAAAAACAGAAAGAATTCTGGATATGAAGAACACAATTAATGAGATAAAAAATAATGTAGAAAGCATAAAAAACAGAGCAGACATTATGGAGGAAAGAATTAATGACCTTGAAGACAGAAACCTAGAAATGCTTCAGGTGAAGGAGAGAGAATTAAGATTTTAAAATAAAAGAAGAAATTCTTCAAGAAATATCTGACTCAATTACGAAAATATAAGGATTTTATGCATCCCAACAGGAGAAGAAAGGGATAAAAGAGCAGAGAACTTGTTCAAAGAAACAATAGCTGAGAACTTCCCAAACCTGGGGAAGGAACTGGACATGCAAATACATGAAACCAATAGAACTCCTAATTAGCTCAATGCAAAAAGACCTTCTGCAAGGCATATAATATTAAAACCATCAAATTCAATGACAAAGAAAAAGTACTAAGGGCAGCCAGAGAGAAGAAAATAACCTACAAAGGAACCCCCATCAGGCTTTCAGCAGATTCCTCAGCAGAATCCCTGCAGCTAGAAGAGACTGGAATGATATATTCAAAATACTGAAAGACAAAAAATATCAGCCAAGAATACTCTATCCAGCAAAATTGTCCTTCAGATATGATGGAGAAATAAAAGCTTTCACAGACAAACAAAAGCTGAGGAAGTTCATCACCATTAGACCTGCCCTGAAAGAAATGTTGAAGAGATCTCTCAAAACTGAAACAAAAGGCAAAAGTATACAAAGCTTTGAGCAAGGAGATAAATAGACAGAAAAAATAAGAAAATTGCAGCTCTATATCACAATAAGTTGCCAAATACTTAATTATAATACAATTGGTAAAGGGAAAGAAAGCATCACAAATAACTAGAAACACTTCAATTTCATCACAAATTCATAACACAAAAAGGAATAATTTGTGACAACAAAAACATGGAAGGGGAAGAGGAAAGGGATGGAACCTGCATAGACTAATGGAGAAATGAGGCTACCAGAAAAAGAACTATCTCATCTATAAGATGTTTTATACAAACCTCATGGTAACCTAAAACAAAAAATCAGAGCAGAGTCACAAATCAAAAATAAGGAGAAAACCGCCAAACTGAAATGGCAGTGAGAAATACAAGGGAAAACAAACAATGGAAATATAGAACTACTGGAAAACAAGCAATAAAATGGCAGTATTAAGCCCTCATATATCAATAATCACTCTAAATGAAAATGGATTGAATTCACCAATCAAAAGACACAGAGCAGCTAGATGAATTAAAAAACAAGACCCAACAATATGCTGCCTCCAGGAAACATATCTCAGCTCTAAAGACAAACATAAGCTCATAGTGAAAGGATGGAAGATGATACTCCAAGCAAATGTCAATCCAAAGAAAGTGGGTATAGCCATACTTATATCAGACAAAGCAGACTTCAAGATAAAAAAGAATAGAAGAGATAAATATGGACATTATATAATGAGAAAAGGGACATTCCACCAAGAAGGCATAATACTTATTAATATATATATCACCTAACACAGGAGCACCAAAGTATATAAAGCAACTATTAACAGACCTAAAGGGAGAACTTGACAACAACACAATAATAGTAGGACACCTTAACACCCTACTTATGTCAACAGATGGATCATCCAGACAGAAAGTCAACAAGGAAACAGTGGCCTTAAATGAAACACAAGACCACATAGACCTAATAGATATAAATAGAACATTCAATCCAAAAACAGCAGAATACACATTCTTCTCAAGTGCACATGGAACATTCTCAATGATAGACCACATATTGGGAAACCAAGCAAGCCTCAATAAATTTAGCAAGATTGATATCATATCAAACATCTTTTCTGACCACTATTCTATGAAACCAGAAATCATCTACAAGAAAAAAGCTGGGAAAGTCACAAATAAGTGGAGACTAAACAACATGCTACTGAACAACTATTGGATCAATGGAGAAATAAAAAAAATACCTGGAGACAAATGAAAATGAAAACACAACATACCAACTCTTATGGGGTGCAGCAAAAATGGTACTAAGAGGGAAATTTATAGCAATACAGGCCTACCTCAACAAACAAGAAAAATCTCAAATAAACAAGCTTACCTTATATCTAAAAGAACTAGAAAAAGACAGGCAAACAAAGCCCAAAGTTGGTAGAAGGAAGGAAATAATAAAAACCAGAGCAGAAAGTGGCTAAATAAAGGGTAAAAAACAATAGAAAGGATCAATGAAATGAAGAGCTTTGAGTTCTTTGAGAAGATTAATAAAATTGACAAACACTTAACCAGATTCACTAAGAAAAAAAGAGAGAAGACTCAAATAAATAAAATCAGAAATGAAAGAGGAGAAATTATGACAGACACCACAGAAATCAAAAGGATTATAAGAATATACAATGACAAGCTATACACCACCAAATTGGATAACTTAGAAAAAATGGATAAATGCTTAGAATCATACAACCTCCCAAAACTGAATCAAGAAGAAATAGAGAATCTGTATAGACCAATCACAAGCAAAGAGTTTAAAACAGTAATCAAAACCTCCCAAAAATCGAAAGTCCAGACCCAGACAGCTTCCCCGGTGAATTCTACCAAACATTCAAAGAAGAATTATTACCTATCCTTCTCAAAATATTCCAAAAAATTGAAGAGGAGGAGGGGCTTCCTAAGTCATTCTACAAGGCCAACATTACCCTGACACCAAAACCAGATGAGGACAACACAAAAAAAGAAAATTACAGTTCAATATCACTGATGAACATAGATGCAAAAATCCTCAACAAAATATTAGCAAATTGAATACAACACTACATTAAAAGGATCATTCATCACAATCAAGTGGGATTTATTCCAGGGATGCAGGGATGGTTCAACATCTACAAATCAATTAATGTGATACACCACATTAACAAAATGAGGAATAAAAATCACATCACCATCTCAATAGACACAGTGAAAGCGTTTGACAGAATCCAACATTCATTTATGATAAAAATTCTGAATAAAATGGGTATAGAAGGAAAGTACCTCAATATAATAAAGGCCATATATGACAAAACCACAGCCAACATCATACTCAATGGAAAAAAACTGAAAGTCATTCCTCTGAGAACAGGAACAAGACATGGATGCCCATTCTCACCACTCTTATTCAACATAGTACTGAAAGTTTTAACCAAAGCAATTAGGCAAGAAAAAGAAATAAAAGTGATCCAAATTGGAAAGGAAGAAGTGAAACTCTCACTCTTTACAGATGACATGATTCTATATACAGAAAACCCTAAGGAATCCACAAAAAAACTACTAGAATTAATCAACAAATACAGTAAAGTTGCAGGATACACAATCAACATACAAAAATGAGTTGCATTTCTATACACTAATTATGAACTAGCAGAAAGTGAAGTCAAGAATATAATCCCATTTACAATTGCAGCAAAAAGAATAAAATACCTAGGAATAAATTTAACCTTGGAGGTGAAACACCTATACACTGAAAACTATAAGACGTTATTGAAAGAAATCGAAGAAGATATAGAGAAATGGAAAGATATTCCATGTCCATGGATTGGAAGAATAAACCTAGTTAAAATGTCCATATTATCTAAAGCAATCTACAGATTCAATGCAATCCAAGTCAGAATCCCAATGACATTCTTCACGGAAATAGAACAAAGAATCCTAAAATTTATATGGAACAACAAAAGACCCTGAATAGCCAAAGAAATCCTGAAAAGTGAACAAAGTTAGAGATATCACACTTCCTGACTTCAAATTATACTACAAAGCCAAAGTAAACAAAACAGCATGGTAGTGGCAGAAAAACAGACACACAGATCAGTGGAACAGAATTGAGAGCCCAGATATAAAACCACACAACTATGGGCAGCTAATCTTTGACAAAGGAGCCGAGAACATACAAGGGAGAAAGGAAAGTCTCTTCAATAAACGGTGTTAGGAAAGCTGGACAGTCACATGCAAAAGAATGAAAGTAGACCATTATCTTACAGCATACATAAAAATTAACTCAAAACGGATTAAAGACTTGAATGTAAGACCTGAAACCATAAAATTCTTAGAAGAAAATATAGGCAGTACCCTCTCTGACATCACTCTTAGCAGTATCTTTTCGAATACTGTATCTACTCAGGGAAGGGAAACAAAAGAAAAAATAAATGAATGGAACTACATCAGACTAAAAAGCTTCTGCACAGCAAAGGAAACCATCAAGAAAATGAACTAGGAGAAAACATTAGCAAATCACGTATCTGACAAAGAGTTAATTTCCAAAATATACAAAGAACTGATACAACTCAACAAAAAAATGAATAACCCAATCAAATAACGGGCAGAGGATCTGAATAGATATTTTTCCAAAGAAGATATACAGATAGCCAACAGGCACATGAAAAGATGTTCAACATGACTAATTATCAGGGAAATGTAAATCAAAACTACAACAAGATATCCCCTCACACCTGTCAGAATAGCTATAATTAACAAGACAAGAAATAACAAGTGTTGGAGGGGATGAAGAGAAAAGGGAACCCTCATACACTGCTGGTGGGAATGCAAACTGGTGCAGCCACTATGGAAAACAGTATGGAGATTTCCTAAAAAATTAAGAATAGAAATACCATATGATCCTGCTATTCCACTACTGGATATTTATCCAAAGAACATGAAATCAACAATTCAAAGAGATTTAAGCATCCTTATGTTCATCACAGCATTATTCACAATAGCCAAGATATGGAAGCAACCCAAGTGCCCAACAATAGATGAATGGATAAAGAAGATGTGGTATATATATACAATGGAATACTACTCAGCCATTAAAGAAGACAAAATCTTGCCATTTGCAACAACATGGATGGACTTTGAGGGTATTATATTGAGTGAAATAAATCAGACAGAGAAAGACAAATACCTTATGATTTCACTCATATGTGGAAGGTAAACAAACACATTGATAAGGAGAACAAATTAGTGGTTCCCAGAGGTGGAGGGGGTAGGGGGAGTTCAAAAGGGATAAAGGATATGATGACAGATAAAAACTAGACTATTGGTGGTGAACACAATGCAGTCTATACAGAAACTGAAACATATTTATGTACGCCTCAAATTTACACAATGTTATAAGCCAATATTATCTCAATGAAAAAAAATTAGCAGAAAAAAACTTTACAGACGGAAAATTCCAGGGCCAAATGGCTTCATTGGTGAAAAACGAAACCAGATAAAATAGTTACAAGAAAAGAAAACTACAGATCAATATCCATTATGAATATAGAGGCAAGAATCCTCACCAAAAACAACTATAGAAGAGTTTATAAAAAAATTATACATCATGACCAAGTGGAATTTATGCCAGCAATGCATTACTGGGCCAACATACAAAAATCAATCAATGTAATACACTATATTCATAGAATAAAGATAAAAAAAAACAAAAGATCATCTCAATAAGGTAGAAAAAGCACTTGACAAAATCCAACAACATTTTATGATTTAAAAAACATTCAGCAAACTAAGCATCTAAGCATAGAAAGGAACTTCCTTAACCTGACAAAGGGCATCTACCAGAAATGCACAGCTAATGTCATATTTAATGGCAAAACTCTGAAAGATTCCTCCTTAAGATCAGGAAAAAGTTAAGGATGTCTGCTCTCTCTACTTCTACTCAACACTGTATTAGAGGTTCTAGTGAGAACAATTAGGGAAGAAATAGGAATAAAAGGCATACAATTTGCAAAGGAAGAAGCAAAGCTATCTCTATTTCCACATTGCGTGATTCTGTATATAGAAAATCATAAGGAATCCACTAAAAACCATTAAAATTAATAAATAATTTCAGTAAGTTCACAGGATACAAGATAAATATTAAAAATCCATTTTACACCTATACATTAGCAATGAACAAGAAAATAAAATTAAGAAAACAATTCCATTTACAAGAGCATCCACAGAATAAAATATTTAGTAATAAATTTAACCAAAGAAGCACAAGATTTTTACACTGGAAACTACAAAATATCATTGAAAGAAATTTAAAATAACTAAATAAATGGAAAGGCATCCTGTGTTCATGGATAGGAAGACAATGTTATTAAGATGGCAATACTGCCAAATTGATCTACAGATTCAATGAAGTTCCCAACAAAATTCCAGGTGAACTTTTGCTGATATTGGCAGACTGATCCTAAATTTCATTTGAAATTGCAAGAGACCCAGAATAGCCAAAACAATATCGAAAAAGAAGAACAAAGTTAAAGGACTCATACTTCCCTATTTCAACAATTACAACAAAGCTACAGTAATGAAGACTGTGTGGTATAGGTATGAGGATAGACATTTGGACCAGTGAAATTGAATTGAGAGTCCAAAAATAAACCTTCACATTTATGACCAATTGATTTTTGACAAAGAGTGCTAAGATTCCTCAATGGGAAAAGATTAGTCTTTCAACAAATGATGCTGGGACAAGTGAATATCCACATGCAAAAGAGTGAAGCTGGTCCACTTCCTCACACGATATACAAAAATGAACTCAAAATGCATCAGAAACCTGAATATAAGAGTTTACATTATAAAACTCTTTGAAGAAAACATTGTTGTAAATCTTCATTATCTTCAATTAGTCAAAGACTTCTTAGATAAAAGATCAAAGTGCAAGCAACCAAAGGAAAAAGAGATTAATTGGACCTCCTCAATATTAAAAGCTTTTGTGCTTCAAAGAACACTATCAGGAAATGACAAGACAGCCCACCAAATGGGAAAAATGTTTAAAAATCATATATCTGATAAGAATCTAGTATACAGGAGAACTCTTACATATCAATAACAAATGACAAATGATCCAATTATAAAATAGGCAAAGAACTTGAATTGATATTTCTCCAAAGATGATATATAGATGGCCAATAAGTACATGAAAAGATTATCAACATTAGTCATTTGGGAAAAGCAAATCAAAATCACAAGGAAGTACCATGTCACATCCACTAAAATAGCTAGAATCAAAAAGAAACTCAACAAGTGTTGGCATAAATGTGGAGAAAGCAGAAACTTCATATATTGCTAACGGGAATATAAAATATTTCAGCTGCTGTGGAAAACAGTTTGGCAGTTCCTCAAGAAGTTAAACATAGAGTTTTCATTTGACCCAGCAATTCCACTGCTGGGTACATATCCAAGATTATTGATAACATATGTTCACATAAAAACTTGCACCCCAGTGTTCACAGCAGCATTATTCATAATAGCCAAAATGTGGAAACAACTCAAACGTCTATCAACTGCCAAATGGGTAAACAAAATGAGATGTATCCATACAATAATATATACTTTGACCATAAAAAGGAATAAAGTACTGATTCGTGCTACAACACGGATGAACCTTGAAAACTTTATGCTAAATGAAAGAAGGCAAACACAAAAGATCACATATTGTCTCATTCTATTTACATGAAATGTCCAGAATAGGTAAATCCATAGAGACAGAAAATAGATTAGTGGTGACCAAGGTTTGGGTGAGAAGGTTTTGGTGAATGATTGCTAATGGATACATGGTTTCTCTTTGGGGTAAAGAAAAAGTTCTGGAATTAGATAATGGAGATGGTTACACAAATTTGCGAATATACTAAAAAAAACACTGAATTCTACACTCTAAAATGGTCAATTTAAATGGTATTACGTGAATTATATCTCAATTTTTAAAATATGAAAAAGAAAATCTATGGCAACAAATAATTTTCAAATGTAATTGGTTGTATCTGCTAAAACTCTAGCATGACTAGTAGGAAGCATCTCAATAGCAAAAAAAATTTTTTTATGTATAGTGAAATTAATCCTAAAAGAAAATGTTACTCATAGCACTGGCACTTTGCATGTAAACCTTACCCCAGAATATATATCCCCATAATGCCTGATAGGTAAGACTTATTATAAACTAGTCCTTCAGCCACTTCAGAAACTCAACACCATGGGGATGGGTTTAGGCTCTAGCATGCAATTCTCATTTTCTACTAGATGAAGACGTCAAATTCAACCCTAACAGTCCGAATTTGTGTATTAAATGTCACAGGTTTAAATGCGAAAAGTAAAGGATGCTTCTTGTGACTTGCAGTTTGAAAAATTAAACGGGATAATTTTCTCAGTCCTTAGAGTTTTATCCCAGCCCTTCAAATAATAAAATCAATAACATAAAAAAAGATATTTGGGGAAAGTAACAAAAGAATCATGACCAAAATTTATATTTTTTTCTTATATAAATATTTTTGATATTTTCTTTTGAAAAACTGTTTATCAATAATTATTCAGAGCTGAACAGGAGGTAACCTTGTAAAATTAAATTTAAGGTTTGGAATGGATGATATTATGTCTTTCTCACTTTATCACCCTTCTGCAAGCTAGTAAACAAATCATTAGTGCTTGCATACACACCTTTCTCTTGAGGGAAAAGAAAAGTTGTGATGATAGGCAGTTTTCACCTTAAAGTTGGAAAATTTGCATGTTCTTGAGATATTTTGACATTTCAGAGAAAATAAGTACTTGGAGAGAAGTCATGCGTCATAATTGCCTCATTTGAGGCTAACTGACCCTGCTGGGTTCAGACCTTCAATTACTCAAGCAGCAGGGAAGAACTAAGATGCTTGTTTCTCTCCATGCCAAAAAATGTCCTAACAAAGTAGGCTTCAAACCAACCCATTCCAAGGCATTCTCATAAATTAGGTTATGAATTACAAGAAAAAAAATCTTAGAAATATGGAGCATTTTTTTTAAAGAATTTAAAGCACACAATAAATGGAAGTTCCAAAGGTATTTTTTTTATCATCTGTTTGGCTCCTCAAGATAACCTATGCCTTTATTAAATGAGATCTGCTATTATCTGGTAATTTAAGAGTGTCCTTGCTTCCGGAAATGTTTAGGGTGGGTAGGGAGGTTTCATTTCAGCATACAAAAGAGTAGTATAATGGCAGCTGCTTAGTTTCCCTATAATACTGTGGGTCATAGTATGCCTGCTGTTTCTCATTTAATTAAATGGAGAAACTGAAGTAAACTGCTAATCATTCTCTAAAAATGGGGACAGTAATTTGATAGTACAGAAAATAGAAAGAAAAACATTTCCTTCATCTTGCTCCAAAAACTTAGAAATGTAGTCTAGGGGAAAGACTGTTGGCTCAGGGTGAATTCTATCTGAATTCATGTTGCCTGTGACTGTTGGCCTGGGATATACCCAACTGCTCTATTTGACTTCACCATTTGAAGATGAGGATAGATAGATTGATAATCCTTAATGAAATCAACTTAACAACAATTAATACATTAGTTACTATGAATTCCTCAAACAAGAAAAAGAAAAAAAAAATCAGTTTTCCACAAAGGAAAATAAAATAGCCACTTTGTTTTTAGATGAGAGAGTGTAAAACCACTGGAGAATGGGACAAAGAATACCATTCAAAGGGGATGAATCAGCAAAATGATTCAAACATATATTATCTCCTTAATTTGCTAGAAAGCAAACCTCTTGGTCGATTTTTAAATGATAAGTAAAAAACAATTTCTGCTTTTTTTTTTTTTTTTGGTGAGGAAGATTGGCCCTGAGCTTACATCCATTACCAATCTTCCTCATTTTGCTGAGGAGGATTAGCCCTGAGCTAATATCTGTGCCCATCTTCCTTTATTTTGTATGTGGGATGCTGCCACAGCATGGCTTGATGAGTGGTGTGTAGGTCTGCACCCAGGATCCAAACCTGCAAATCCAGAGCCACCAAAGCAGAGTGCGTGAACATAACCACTATGCCACTGGGCTGGCGCCAGTCTCTGCTTTTATCTATCCTTTACACCTTTCCAAAGCCCTAATTTTTCCACTAACTTTCATTATCTCCTTTTCTCAAGCAGAGCTGCTCCAGATCTCCCAAGAATGTTAAATGAATATTGAAGGGGAAATAGGTGGTTCTATAAATAAATAGCTTCCTAAGGGTCTTCACTGGCAGGACCAAAACAAGACCATCATTTCTTGTTAGCAGATAAGGCATCTTATTTTACCTGTACTCAATGAGCACAACAGGTATCCAGCCTAGGCTTGTGATTACTAATGTCTGCCTACATTGTTCCAGCTTACCAAATTGGTCACTATCCCCTAGTGCATTAGAGTAAACTGATAGAATAGACTCCAAAAATACAGTGCCTTAAAGATAATAGACATTTGGGGCTGGCCCTGTGGCTTAGCGGTTAAGTGCGCATGCTCCGCTGCTGGCAGACCAGGTTCGGATCCCGGGCGTGCACTGACACACTGCTTCTCCGGCCATGCTGAGGCCACGTCCCACATACAGTAACTAGAAGGATGTGCAACTATGACATACAACTATCTACTGGGGCTTTGGGGGAGAAAAAAAATAAAAAGATAATAGACTTTTGTTTCATAAGGTAAACAGTCTAAATTGGCTAGGTGGATCTGCTCCATATGGTCATCCAGGAATTAATGTTCTTTCCATGTTATTGCAACACCATTCTCTGAGGCATTGTCTAGTCTGTATGGCCAATGCTAGGTCATAAACACATCCATGTTCTAGCTTGTTAGAAGAGAAGGTCTAAAGCAAGCAATTTTCTTTCAAAAAATAAGGTAGATGTTGTACTTATCACTTCTGTACACATTCTATTGCTGATAACTCAGTCACAGGGCCACATATGTGACTTTCCTTTTCCTTTTATTGGCAAGGAAAGCTGTATGAGATAGTCTCTATTTGAACAAGGAGATTAATTCTATTATTATGAAATAAGAGAAGAGATTTAGTTGGACAATTAACAGTATCCTCTACACCTAGAAGGGGAGGGAGGTATCTATGTCATTTTTGAGGTCAAGATGACAATTAACTAATATGATAAATTAATTCATACTGATTCATGCTAATACAAAAGTCTGTCTCCACCAACTTTTCACCCTAATATCAAAACCAGGACACTTGCCAAGTAACATGTTGTTTGAACAGTGACTTAATAGAGGAAATACTGCCATTCTGGGGCATTACTCAGAATAATGATGTGATGATAAAAATGTGGGGATTCCTATAGATTTAGAGAGGATTGGAATCCAAAGGGAAATCTGATGAAGGATAAAGAGGTTGGCGTTTCTGAGAAAATATGAACCATATGCAGAAGCAACAATTATTGTTAGTTTACGGGAGAGGTTTCCGTTTTATTTTGCTAGTTTATAGATTAATTGTCAAGAATACTCATATATGAACCACTGTAAGCTACAGGGAAGGAAGATGTTAAGGTACACTTCTATGATGTAAGAACTCTAAGGAAGGCAGCTGCCATCAAGGTAAGAAAAGACACTGTATGGAAAACCTATTCTCTTGTTCTGAAATTTTATAGAACATGTGCAGCAATTAACCTGGAAGCCTCAATGCCACTCACATACGCTAAGACAGAGTTGAAGCACTTTGGAAAAAAGTTTTGACCAATTTTGTATGTCTTATCTACTCTTAAAACTCCCATAATATATTGGGCATTTAAGATTCGTTACGAGGGTCAATCTCATGTTAAGTGTTCTTACTACAATAAATAAATAAATAATTAAATAAGTGTCATTTGAAAACATTTGGGGAAAAAAAGTGACCCTGAAACAATAAAAGATGGGCATGTAGTTGTAAGGAAAGAAATTCCTATAGTCATGTTATAGAGACCAAGGTACTCAGATTAATTTTAATAAACCACAAAGTTAGAGACTTATCTTAATAATCTTTAAGCAATAAATGGAACCATGTTTATTTATATTCAGTAAATCACATGTCTTGTATTAATCAAGTCTGAGAAACTTCCTTTAGAAAGTCTAAATCCATACATTCCCCCTCTTTCTAATTTTCTCTCTTTACGTGTCAATAAGATAGCTAGGAGTCAGTTTGCAAGAAAACCTTCCCCAACTTTATTCTGGTTAGTTGGGTTATCTCTGATGATTCCTAAATAAGTAAACTACTTTTCCTTTCCTGTAGTATAATTTACAGGTCCCAGAATTAGTGAAATGAAATAGCAGATCAGATCCATGTAACTTGTTTGGGGTAGAACACACACTGTATTACAATACAAAATGACTCCATGTCTGCCCTTAAATCAGTTCACGTGTTGAGTGGGGGTATTATGTAGCTGTCAGTGACACAGAGTTAGCAGACTTGGGGTTTACAGACTTTTGTCATATTTTTTGACGGTTAAAAACTACAACAGGGGGCCGGCCCCATGGCGTAGTGGTTAAGTGCACGCACTCCACTGCTGGCGGCCTGGGTTCGGATCCCTGGCGCACACCGATGCACTGCTTGTCAGGCCACACTGTGGCGGCGTCCCATATAAAGTGGAGGAAGATAGGCACAGATGTTATCCCAGGGCCAATCTTCCTCAGCAAAAAGAGGAGGATTGGCATGGATGTTAGCTCAGGGCTGATCTTCCTCACAAAAAAAAAAAAAAAAAACTACAACAAAGTTACAGAGCATTCTGGGTTTGTCTCTACCCTCAGCAGCATATGCACGGATCTAATCTTCATTAAGATCCCTTCTCTTTCCTTTCCTTTTTAGAGCCACCTAGGTTAATCAAGATACTAGCAATTTTTAGCCTTTAATTTTTAAAAGAAGTTAATTTTTAAATTTTAGGTTATATGATCTGAGCACTAAATATTCTCAGTTTTATTATGACAGAAACCAGATGAGTGATGTTAAAAGAAAACTGAGGCATATTAAAAATTTTAAGAGCTTGTTTGAGCAAAAATCAATTCCAATCAGGTAGCATCCAATTTAACAGATAAAAAAGAGCTCCAAATTGCTGTACAAAATGAAAGACTTTTATAGGCAGAAGGGAGTGGAACAAGGAAGTTATACTAGGCAAAAAAGCAGTTTGGTTATTGCAGCTACTTTCCTTTAGGGGATGGCAGGGGTCTCTCAGGCAGATTACCTAACTAGCGCTGATCAGGAGATTCCTGATTGAGTGGTTTAAGATTCTATTTCTGGGAGATCTTAAACTGTGATTGAGTTAAGCCTCGGTTTGGTGACATGGGGCTTAGCATAAGCAGATCCATTTTGGGCCTATTGTCTTGATTTTAACAGTGATTTATTTAAATATGTATTTTTATGAGTAACAACGTAAACAGAATCCATTCTTTGAAGCACAAGAAGGAAGTAATTTGTTTTCAGAGATTTCTGGAGCATTCTTTATAATGAGCACTAAGATTCAATAGGTTGGAAACAGTGTTCATGTTTTAAATCTTCAACACAAAGAAAGAAAATTATCTCCTTCCTGTTGCAACCCAAATGGAGCTGAATGTGATTAAAGATGGAACATGCCTTTGCATTACTGTCTGCTGAGTGCAACTGACAAATTTTCAAGCTGTTTATACAATGAATAAATGAGAATCATGAGAGACCACTGGTGAGACTGCATACAAAGGGATTCAGGTCCATCATCTGCAAAGTGCAAGAATCTGGACCTTCACTGCTTGGCACCATAGCATGAGTGTCTTTAAATACAGAATTCTACTAGGAATCTGAACTATTCCATAGCCATGTTTTAAATAGAACATTAATAATTTTATATGCCTAGTTATCTTCAAAAGTGATTCCATACAAAGCAAAATTTGAAAATGTAAAAACCACCAAAGAATTTTCATTAACATAATCAATATAAGTAATTTAGAACTTAAACTACTAATATCTATGAAGTAGTGTGTGTGTGTTTCACAAAACTATTTACTAACCAATTGTTTTTATTCAGTTGAGATTATCTTGTTCCCTCCAGCACATAGTACAATACCTGTCAAATAGTGAGTATTAAATAAATATGTTAAATTAATCCAATAAGCATTTATTAAGTGTATATTCACCAAAATACCAGATACAATTAAATTTATGCTTATGAAAATAACTGTTTGTTGGGTTTTTTTACTAAATTGTATTATTAGTTCCAATTAGAAAAATTCACTAAATAATCCCAATGCTTTGGACATTTTAAAATATTAAATATCTAAATTCCATATATTTTGCATTCTTTCATAAAAGTGGGCCTCAGAGACCATTGCTTTTCTACTGGGACCTCAGAAGAACTGTTTCTAAGTGTTCATGCTATATGAATGCCCTACAGAAAAATATTTTTGATATTTTTGTTTTGAATTCATTCTTCAGGTACAAGTCTGAAAGTGAAACTTCCCTGCCTTCTGGAAGTTAGCAAGTTTTTGTATGTTACAGGCACTCACATTGGTTAGCATAACAAACAAAAGAATAAAAACAAGAATATGACATACAGAGCAAGGCAAATATTCCCTTATCAGTTCCCAAACATTGATTATTTAAGGATAAACGTACATTTGCAATTCTAGGTTTGACAAGAAATCATAGGTTGTGACTGTGCAAATTCTGATGTAGAGATTGCAAAAAAAATAAAACTATAGGCAAAATGGTAAAATACTTTGAAATGGACTAAAACATTATTGGGTGTCTCCAATAGCTCAGACAACAAAAGCAAAAATAAGAAAGTTGTACTATATCCAATTCAAAAACGTTTGCACAGTAAAGAAAACATTAAACAAAGTGAAAAAGTTATCTACAGACTGGGAGAAAATATTTGGAAACCATCTATCTAACAAGGGGTTAATATCCAAAATATATAAGGAAGTCATACAACTCAATAGCAAAAAACAAACAAACCTGATTGAAAATGGGCAAAGAAGCCAAACAGATATTTTTCCAAAGAAGACAAACAGGTACTGTATATGAAAAGATGCTCAACATCACTAACATCAGGGAAATGCAAATCAAAACCACAATGAAATATCATCACATACCTGTTAAGATGGCTATTATCAAAAAGACAAAAGATAACAAGTGTTGGCAAGGATGTGGAGAAAAGCGAACCCTTGTAAACTGTTGGTGGGAATGTAAATTGGTACAGTCATTATGGAAAACATTATGGATGTTCCTCAAAAAATTAAAAATATAGCTACCATATGATCCAGCAATCCCTTTCCTGGATATATATCCAAAGGAAATTAAATCAGTACCTTGAAGAGATATCTGGGATTCCACCTTCATTGCAACATTATTCACAATAGTCAATATGGAAACAATCTAAGTGGCTGTCTACAGATGAATGACTAAAGAAATTGTGGTACATATATACAATAGAATGTTATTCAGTGGTAAAAACAAAAGAAGGAAATTCTGTCATTTGTGATAACGTGGATGAACCTGGAGGACATTATGCTAAGTGAAATAAACCAGACACAGAAAGAAAATCCTCATGATCTCACTTATGTGTCGAATATAAAAAAGTCAAATAATAGAAGCAGAGAGTAGAACAGTGGTTACCAAGGGCAGGGAAGTGGGAGAAATGGAGAAATCTTGGTCAAAAAAAACTAAGTTGCAGTTATGTAGGATGAATAAGTCCAGAGATCTAATGCACAGCATGGTGACTGTAGTTAATAATGTATTGAATTCTGGAAATTTGATAACGGAGTAGATTTCAAGTGATCTCATCACAATAAAAAAGTGATAACTGTGTGAGGAGATGATATGTTAATTTGACTATAGTAATCATTTCACTATGTATATGTATATAAAATCATCATGCTGTACATCTTAAGTATATACAATTTTTATTAAAAAATAAAATTTAAAAAAGATTATTGGATGTCTCCAATAAGCTCTTTTCTATCATACCCTTCTGGCTTGTTTGATTTTATGGGGATTCTGTGCTTTTTCTTTTGGAGCTATATTACAACTCTTAAGTTATAGAACAACCACAGTAATACAAGCATTTCTTTTCCTTGAAAATGAAAATTCTATCCTGTTTAATGCTGTTGTTTATTGTTCTGTGGGTATTTACCTGTGTGTGTGTGCGTGTGTATTCTCTACTGGTTTCATCATTAACTAGTGATTAAAATAAAACCTTCAACATGCATTCATTTTATATTTCTATGAGGGTCATGATCATGACCGTTAATAATTTATCCTTTTATAGTTTCAAAGATTCCATAGATTGGGCCGGCCCCGTGGCTTAGCGGTTAAGTGCGCCCGCTCCGCTGCTGGCGGCCCGGGTTAGGATCCCGGGTGCTCACCGACGCACCGCTTCTCCAGCCACGCTGAGGCCGTGTCCCACATACAGCAACTGGAAGGATGTGCAGCTATGACATACAACTATCTACTGGGGCTTTGGGGAAAAAAATAAATAAATAAAAATTATTAAAAAAAAAAAAAGGTTCCACAGATACCTAATGGAGTCACCTGACAGAGCCAGGTATATTGCATTGCTGCCAGATTGTACCTCATGGGAAGTTTAGCCCCTGCTGTTAAGATTTATTAGGCTGAACCACAACAATGTTAATCTAAGGCTAATTATTCCACACTACTAAGACAAGACACTTTTGATAACTATTTAATGCCCTGTGAGACTTTCCAGACTGGCTCATGGGAAAAGGCACTATTCCTTTCTTTGTTGGAGCACAGGGCACTTTTCCCTCTAAACCCATTTAATGTTTCTCTGCTAGCCTCAGGTAGTTTACTCTCACACATGTGCTGGTCAGTACTCTGCTGTGTTATCGTGGAGATGCCCTGCATGTTTGCAGAATTCTCACTCTGTGAGGTTCTCTCTCCCCTTCTACTCTGTCCTACATATCCCAGCTACCCTGGTCTCCCTGGACTCAGCTTCATCTCCTCAACTGAAGGCGACTGCTGGACTTCAACTGGGTTTCTCCTCTCTGTGCTGCAGCCTGGAAACATTCTCAAGGCAATAAGCTGGGGAAATTGTAAGGCTCACCTCATTTGTTTCTCGTGTCTCAGGGATCACTGTCTTGAAAAATGTTGCATTTATTTTGTCTGTTTTTTAGCCATTTAGATAAGAGAGTAAATCCCATCCCTCTTACTCCATCTTGGCTGGAAGAAGTCAGTGTGGTGAGAACACAGCATGGCAAAGTCCAAACTCTGCAAATATGCAGAAAACCCAAAGAGATTTTGTTTATTGTGGATTATGACTATTGATATTTCCTGTATTAAAAAATAAAAAAATTAAAAATAGTTTTTATTGTTTCATTTGAAGATAGTTGTGATGAACACATTGCATGTTAAGATAAATAATATCTTAGCATTAATATGAAAATTGTTTGGACCTCTTGGACATCTTGAAAGAAAAACTCCACAATAAATTGCCACTTTGTACTGGATATGAACGATCATAACGAAGAACAAAATTCATAAGTGAGTGTTATTTGCTTGATTTATGATAGCAGAGTCTAAAAAGAAACTGTGGGGTGCATTAAAATGTTAACAAATTTTGATGATTTTGTTTTCTTGATTACTCATTAATGACTTTGCCTACTACATGAAAGGTTATTCTTTACTATCTGTATAATCTGCATAGTTGGCAAAGATTCTGTGCCCTAACAGAATAATTTTCTGTACTTGATAAAAGAGCTAAGGTTCTTTTCAATTATGTTACCTTCTATGTTTACTTTTTTTATTAAACATTTTATCTTAAGACAATTGTAGATTCACATGCAGTTGTACAAAATAATACAGAGATGCCAATTTATGCAGTTCCCATCAATGGTAAAATCTTGCAAAACTATAGTCTGACATCACAACGAGGAAACTGATATTAATAAATCCTTTGACCTTATTCAGATTTCACCAGTTTTACTTGTTCATGTGTGTGTGTGAATGTGACTTCTGTACAATTTTATCATATATGTAGTTTCATGTGTTCACTACCAGGAGCAAGATACAGAAGAGTTCCCTAACTACAAGGATCCCTCCTGTTGTCCTATAACCACACTCACCTCTCGTCCACTCCTCAAGGCCCATTCGTAAGCCCTGGCAACCACTAGTCTGTTCTCCATTTCTATAACTTTGTCATTCACAGTATTTTATATAAATGGGATCATACAGTATGCAATCTTTTGAGATTGGCTTTTTGTACTCAGCATAATTCCCTGAAGATTCATCCAGGTTTTTGTGTGTAATAGTTTATTCCTTTTTATTGTTTAGTATTATTCCATGGTATTGATGTACCACAGTTTGTTTAACCATTCACGTTTGAAAGTGGGTTGTTTCTAGCATTTGGTATTGTCACTACTTTTATTTTAACCATTCTGATAGTGTTTAGAGATATTTCATGTGGTTTTAATTTGCGTTCCCATAATGGCTAATGCTGTTGAACATCTTTTCATGTGCTTATTTGCCATCTGTATATTGGCAATATGTCACCCATTTTCTAATTGGATTGTTTGTTTCTTTTACTGTTGAATTTTGAGAGTTCTTTATGTACCCTCCATACCAGTCCTTTGTCAGATATGTGCTTTGTAAATATTTCCTCCTAGTCTGTAGTTTCTCTTTCATCCTATTCACATGGTCTTTCACAAAAGTTTATTTTTGTTTTTTTAATTTTGGTAGTAATCAATTTATGAATTTTCCTTTTATGGATCGTGCTGTGTCAGGTCTAAGAACTCTTTGCCTAACCCTAGATCCTCAAGATTTTTTCTTATGTTTTTTACTAAAAGTTTTATAGGATTCTGCCCTGCAAGGATAAAGAGACTTTTGGAGTTAGTTTTCTTTTTGTGGCAGAATCCCCTTTGCTGGTGAAGATACAAAGAAACATTCCTGGTAGGAATGTAAAATAGTACAGTCACTCTGGAAAACAGTTTGGCAGTTTTTATAATTACATAGGAGTGATTGAGCTGATGAGAAAAATCTTATTATGGTTATTTATTTGGAATTATAGTTAATGTTATTTTATTGTTCTATATCAGAGGACACAAACTTTCTCTGTAAAGGACCGAGTATTAAATACTTTAAGCTTTTTAGGCTACATACACTCTCTGTCACATGGTTTTCTTTTCTTTCTTTTTTTATCAACCATTTAAATGTGTAAAAAACCATTCTTAGCTCAGGGGCTATACAAAAACCAGGCCACAGGCTGGATTTGGCCCATGGAACACAGTTGGCTAACCCCTGTTCTACACTCCAGATATATAAGAAATTCTCTCTCTTTCTTGTTAAACTATCTAGAATGCATAACGATTTAGTAGACTCTGCTTTTGCAAACTGAAATGAAACATTTTTCAATGATATCTAATTTTCACTGACTCCCCAGAATTCAGACACTCTTACTAAGTCTCCACACTTTTCATGGCAATATATTTATTTGTATAGATTCGGTAAAATACTATATTATTTTTTACTAGGATATATTTGGAGAAATAAAGTATGCAACTAAGGTCTTGCCTAGAATGTCATATTTGAAAATGGTGCTCATTTTATCACATATGACAATCCACTTTTAAGAAACTAAGGTTGACTTCAATCATGGAGTCAAAGCCTACACAGCTCTCTATGAAAACTGACTTGGTACCAGACTTACTGGTTCTTTCATTAATTGGTAATTTAAATAAAATCTTCAACACCTGCTCATTTTGTATTTATATAGGAGTCATGATTACGTCCTTTTAAATTTTGTCCTTTAATAGATCTTAATCCATTACACGCTTATAACAGTAAGTTCTGTGGTTTATTGACCCCTCCTAAATAGAAATAATCAGGCCAGATCACTGTCCTGAACTTCAGACACATATAGGCAGGAATTTATATCTGTCTTGTTCCCACTGTACCATTAGTACTCAGAACAGTGCCTGGCATATAATATGCACCCAAATTTTTTTACTGAATGAAGATATGAATAGCCAACTAGACAGTAGGTCATAGCACAGACTAGCTAGCTATTCAGGAATCTCATTTCCCATTCCTCCTAGGAGCATAGATAGACTACATTTTCCAGCCTTCCCTGAAATTAAATGGGGCAATGAGTTCAAGTTCTGGCCAAAAGAATATGGGTACGATTGATGGAGGCCAGTTCCTATAACCCCCAATCCTCCTCCCCACTCCCACTCCCCCAATTTCCCAACTCCAATCCTCAGTCAAGATAACTTAAGGCCCTCGCTTCTCTCTGATCCTGTAAAACTTTGTGTACGACTCTATTACTATACTGTTATACATTAAATGTCCTCACTCCTGTTCAAATCTGAACTTCATCAAGTAAGAAGATGAGTTTTATTATATTTCTATAGCCTTTAAAATCATCCCTGGCACCTAATTAGAAATTCAATAGATGCATGCTGCAGTGATTCTAGAATGAAATTGTATCCCAAAATATACAGATTCCTGGAGTCCACTTCAGATCTATCTCTATCAGCATCTGTAGGAGGTAGATACTGGGATTGTATAATATTTTTTAAACTCCCCAGATAGTTGTGGTCATCCATTAGGTTTGAGAACCACTGGCTTATAACCAACTGAGAGTATTAATTAGAGCGGTTGTTCTTAAATAGCCAAGTTGTATACTCTATTAAGAATCAGAAGACAGATAAGGAACCTCTCTAGAAAAACACACATGTGCACTTATATCTATTTTTTTGCATATGATTTCAGGAGGTTCACAAAACTCCTGAAGCTTCTCCATGGACTCTAGCTTAAGAACCTCTGAGCTAGTAGCTCAGAACGAAGTTCAATATTTATACCAATGTAAAAGAATGTGTAATGCACCAAGACTCTTTCTTGTTTATATAAAGTGACCAAGAATATCTGTTCTGTTTGATTTTGCAGGATTGTTCTGGGAGAAGAACTTACATACTGTGCTCTGCTCCTTTTCAAACTCCTCAAAGTTCTCCAAGAGGCATTTTGAATTTCTTTGCAGGAATCAAAGTTCGAAGTCAGTGATAACAAAACATGGATTTCCTGGTGCTATTCCGTTTTTTTTTTTTAATTTGGGGACAATTGACATTTTTTTATATTGATTCTTCATACCTATTAATATAATGTATTTATTATATATTTTCTAAATGTTTTTCTTTTTTTTTTTTAAGATTTTATTTATTTATTTATTTTCCCCCCAAAGCCCTAGTAGATAGTCGTATGTCATAGCTGCACATCCTTCTAGTTGCTGTATGTGGGACGTGGCCTCAGCATGGCCGGAGAAGCGGTGTGTCGGTGCGCGCCCGGGATCCAAACCTGGGCCGCCAGCAGCAGAGTGCGCGCACTTAACTGCTAAGCCACGGGGCCGGCCCCTCTAAATATTTTTCAATTCATTATATTATCTTCACATAAATCTTGTGCAGTTTTTTTTTTTTAGCTTTTTTCTTAGGTAACAGAATTTCTGTTGTAAATGATATATATTTTAATAGCTTTACTGACATATAATTCACACACTATTCAATTCAACCATTTAGTGTACAGTTAACTAGTTTTTAGTATATTCAGAATCGAGCTTCCATCACCACAGTATAATTCAAAACATTTTCATTATTCCAAAAAGAAACCCTGAACCCCTTAGTCATCACTCTCCAACCCCCTCACCCCTCCCAACCCTAAGAAACCACTAATCCACTTTCTGTCTCTATGAATTTGTCTATTCTGGACATCTATATAAATGGAAACATATGATATGTCATTCCTTTGTGACTGGCTTTTTTCATTTAGCATATTTTCAAGGTTCATCCATGTGGTACCATGTATCAGTACTTTATTTATTTTTATTTGCCAATTAATATTCCATTGTATGAATACACCACCTTTTATAATCTGTTCATCAGTTTATTTATCCATTCATTATTTGGCTTGTTTGTACTTTTTAGATATTATGAATAGTGCTGCTATGATCATTCATGTACAAGTTTTTATGTGGACATTTGTTTTCATTTTTCTTGAGTATATACCTAGGAGTAGAATTGCTGGATCATATGGTAACTCTATGTTTAACCATTTGAGAAACTGCCAGGCTGTTTTCCAAAGTGGCTGAACCATTTTACATTCCCACCAGCAATGTATGAGGGTTCCAATTTTTTCCACATCCTTGCCAACGTTTATTATTATCTGACTTTATGATGATAGCCATCCTAGTGTGTGTGAATTGGCATCTCACTGTGGTTTTGATTTGCATTTCCCTGTTGTCCAATGATGTTGAGCATCTTCTCACATGCTTATTAGCCATTTGTGTATCTTCTCTGGAGACCCGTCCAATCTGATCCTGTTCCCATTTTTAATTGTATTTATTGAATTGTAATAGTTCTTTACTCTAGAAACAAGGCCCTTATCAGATAAATAATTTGCAAAAATTTTCTTGCATTCTGCGGGTTATCTTTTTACTTTCTTGATCATGGATATAGTTTTTTATGGTTGTATTTTCTAACCATTGGCTGCTGAGGTATAGAAAAGCAATTTATTTTTTATATAGATCTTTAACTAGCCCCTAACTAGATTCTTTGGGGTTTTCTATGTAAATAACCATATCATCTATAAATAACGATGTTTTATGTCTTCCATTTCAAATCTTATACTTTTGTTTTCATTATATTGTCTTACTTCACTAGCTTAGACCTCCAAAACAATGTCAAATAAAACAGCAATAATGAACATCCTTGTCTTATTCCTAATTTTAAAGAGAATGCTTCTAACAATTCCCTGTGGAAAATCATATTTGCTATTGGTAGCTATTCTTTATAAGATTAAGGCAATTCTCTTATATTTCTATTTCTCTATGAGGTTTTATCTACAATGAGTGTTGAACTTTACCAAATGCTTTTTCTGTATCTGTTGAGATGATCACACATTTTTTTTCTTTTAATCTACTGAAGTGATAACCTTCGTATAACTTGGATTCCTGAAATAGACCCAATTTTGAAAATTCATTAGTTTTTTTTTCTTTTTTTTAAATAAGCTTCTAGATTCAGTTAATATTTGTTAAGAAGTGTGTGTGTGTGTGTGTGTGGCGAAAACTTTTAAGATCCGCTTGCTTTCTCTTAGCAACTTTCAAATATACAATATAGTATTGTTAACTATGGTCACACGTTGTACATAACATCCCCAGAACTACTTAGTCATCTTATAACAGGAAGTTTGTACCCTTTGATCACCTTCACTCATTTTCTCAACCACATCCCTGCCCCAGGCAGCCACCACAACCAACAGTTTAGTTTATTTAGGTTCCACGTAAAAGTGAGATGATACACAGGGCCGGCCCCGTGGCATAGTGGTTAAGTGCATGCACTCCAGCTTTGGTGGCCCAGGGGTTCGCAGGTTCGGATCCTGGGTGTGTGCCAACGCACTGCTTGTCAAGCTATGCTGTGGTGGCATCCCTATAAAGTAGAGGAAGATGGGCACAGATGTTAGCCCAGGGCCAATCTTCCTCGGCAAAAAGAGGAGGACTGGCATCGGATGTTAGCTCAGGGCTGATCTTCCTCACACACACAAAAAAAGTGAGATGATACAGTATTTGTTTTTTTCTGGCAGAATAGCATTCATATATATATATATATATATGTCAACATTACCCTGATAACAATGCCAGATAAGGACACTACAAGAAAAAAAAACTGTAGGCCAATATGCCTGATGAATATAGAGGCAAAAATGTTGAAAAACTACTAGCAAACAAAGTTCAACAGGACATTAAAAGGATCATACAATGAGATTGAGTGGGATTCATCCTAGCTATTATTTTATTGCTATTTATTTCTCCTTTTAGTTCTGTTAGATCTGCTTTATATATTTAGGTGCTTTGATGTTAGGTGCATAAATATTCACAATTGTTATATCTTTTTGATGCATTGACTTATTTATCATTATATAATGTTATTTGTCGCTTTTGACCATTTTTAGCTTAAAGTCTATTTTGTCTGCTATAACTATCCTTACTCTCTTTTGTTTACCATTTGTTCAAATATCTTTTTTCATCCCTTCACTCTAAGTCTATGTGTGTCCTTAAAGCTATAGTGATTCTCTTGTAAACAGCATAATATCAGAACTAGTTTTTTATCCATTCAACCATTCTATGTCTTTTGATTGGCACATCTAATCCATTTATGTTTAAAGTAATTATTGATAGGTAATGACTTACTATTGCCATTTTGATAATTGTCTTCTGACTGTTTTGTAGATCCTTTGTTCCTTGATTCCTCTCTTACTGTCTTCCTTTGTGATTTGATGACTTTCTGTAGTAGTATGCTTTGACTCATTTATCATAATCTTTAATGTATCTACTACAGCTTTTTCCTTTTTTGGCTACCATGAGGCTTGCATGAAATATATTTATAACATCCTATTTTAAGCTGATAGCATCTTAAGTTTGGTAGCATAAGAAATTATACTTTTACTTATCATCCCTCATGTTTTAGGTTATTGATATTATTATTTACATCCTTTCTGTATTGTGTATCCAATAGCAAATTGTTGTACTTATGGTGACTGTTAATACATTTGTTTTTTACTTTTACACTAGGGCTGTAAGTGAAGTATGCACTACTGTTACAATATTAGAGAATCTGATTTTGACTATTTATTTACCATTACTAATGCATTTTACACATCATATGCTTTTATGATGTTAATTACCATCCTTTTATTTCTGCTTGAAGAGCACCCTTTAACATTTCTTATAAGGCAGGTCTAGTGATGATGAACTCCCTCAGCTTTTGTTTGTTCAGGAAAGTCTTTATCTCTCCTTCATTTCTGAAAGACAGCTTTGCCAGATATACTATTTTTGGTTGACAGGTTTTTTCTTCTAATGTTTTGAATAGATCATCCCATTCTCTCCTGGCCTGCAATGTTTCTGTTGGGAAATCCTGCTTATGGTCTTATGGGGGTTGCCCTATATGTAACAAGTCACTTTTGTCTTGCTGCTTTCAAATTTTTCTCTTTGTCTTTGACTTTCAACAATTTAATTATAATGTATCTTAGTGTAGCCCTTTTTGAGTTTGATTTATCTGGGGTCCTTTGGGCCTCATGAATATGGGCATCCGTTTCCCTTACCATATTTGGGAAATTTTCAGCAATTATTTCTTTAAATAGACTTTCTGTCTGTTTCTTTCTTCTTTTTTTGTTTTCTTCTCCTTCTAGTATTCTCATATGTATATGTTTTTTCTCTTAATGGTGTCCCATAAGACCCATAGGCTTTCCTCAGTCTTTCTCATTCTTTTTTCGTTTTGCTCCTCTGACTGGATAATTTCAAATGTCCTATCTTTCAGTTCATCAATTTTTTCTTCTGTTTGGTTGAGTTTGCTATTCAAACTCTCTATTGAATTATTCAGTTCAATCATTGTATTCTTCAACTCCAGGATATCTGTTTGGTTTTTTTTTTTTTTTTTTTTATGGTTTCTATTTCTTTGTCGAACCCATTTGGTTCATGCGTTGTTTTCCTAACTTGTTTTAGTTGTCTGTCTGTGTGTTTTTGTAGTTCACTTACATTCTTAAGAGGATTATTCTGAGTTCTTTTTCAGATAGTTCATAGATCTACATTTTTTTAGGTTCAGTTATTGGAGCTTTACTAGTTTCTTTATTGGTATCATGTTTACCTGATTCTTTGTGATCTTTGATTCCTTGTGTTTATATCTGCATATTTGAGTAAATAATCTCCTCTTTCCGACTTTACCGGTTCACTTTGGTGGGGAAAGACCTTCTTTATTCATCCTAGCTTGGGATACTGGATGGGTCAGCTGGTAGCATCTATGGGCAGGCAGGGTTTGCTATCAAGGTCTCTAGTTGTGCAAGGCCACTGCCCATATTCTGAGGTCAAAGAGTGTGCTCCTGGCTGGTTGGGTGGGCCTGCTGTCTGGGCTCTGCATTCAAGTGGGGCTGCTTACTAAGCTACCTGATTGGGCAAGGCTGCTGGCTATGCTGCATGTCAGGTGGTGCCAATAATTGAGGTCTACAACCCCCTTTGGTCAGGCAAGCTTGCAGGCTATGTTCCCTGGCCAGGTGGTGTTGCAGGTTGGACTTCACAAATGAGCAGGTCTATAATCTGGGCTCTGCAATTACTCCTCATTGGGTGGAGTCTCAGGCTGTGCTCCCTGACATGATGGTGATGCTGCCTGCAATCCCTTTTGAGGCAGGGCTGCAGGCAGGACTTCACAGTTGGACAAGTCCTCAGGCTGTGCTCTGCAATCAGGTGAGCTGCAGGCTATACCACAATGTTGGGTAGGGCTGCAGGCTGGACTTTGTAATCAGGTAGACTTCCGGCTGTGCTCTGCTGTTAGTCAAGGTCACTAGCCAGGCTCTCTACTTGGGAGGAGCCTCCAGCTGTGTCCTGCACTTGGCTGGGACTAGAGACTGTGCTCTATGGTTGGGCAGGGTGGCTGCCCAGGCTTCTGCATCAGGTAGGGCTACAGGTAATGCTCTATCACTGGCTGGGCTTCCTTCCTGGGTGAGGTCACAGGCTGTTTTCAGCAATAGAACAAGGCCATGGGCTGAGTTCTGCTGTGGGGTGGTGCTATAGGCTGAGCTCTGCAGCTGGATTCTACTGATGGCTGGGTTCCAAGGCTGCCCAGGTTCATTTTTCAGGATCCCTGCTTTTGGGAGCCAGAGGCTATACTTAACAGTTGGACAGGGCTGCTGGCTTGGCTCCTTGCCCAAACATGGCTGTAGGATAGACTCCACAGCTACCCAAGATCTCTGGCCAGGCATCCTGGTCAGGCAGGACTGGCGGCTATATTCAGTAGTGGGGTGGGGCTTTGAATTTGCTTCCCTGCATGGGAGGAACTATAAAATGGGCTCCATAGGTGTTACAACTCATTGGCTGGGGACCCATGTCAGGCAGAACTGCCAACCGAGCTCTCTGGTGAGACAGGGTTATCAGCTCAGCAATGCTGATGGGCAGAACCACTGGATGGGATCTCTGCTCAGGCACCACTGCAAGCAGGAATGTGGTCTACCAAGTGCTTAGCACTGTTTGCTGCAAGCCAACCTCTTTCTCTGTCTTTACCTGATCCTCAGTGGTCAAGCCCTGCAAATTCCCCAAGTGATCCCCATGGAGCAAGATCTGAGCCAGGTTTCTGGGAAGCATTCCACAACACTGAGCTGGACATCCATCTTGGGATCTCTTTTTTCCCACTGGAGGAACTGTAGGACCAGGAGGGCCCTCCAGAGTGGCACTGTTCAGGCCTAAAGGAGGGGCAATATGGTCAGAGTGTAGCCTCTCCTCCTACCCTTCAAATGCAGTCTTTCTCAGTCTGTTATCCAGGGAATTGTTTCAGACTAACCCCCAGGTTCTGGGATTTTCACAATGGTGTCTTTTCTATGGGGAGACTGAAGTTGAGAACAACTTATGTCACTATCTTGATGATGCCACTCTAGTAGTGCTATCCTTTTTTGACAGTAGATCTACATTTATTTTCATTGCACTTAAGCAATTTGTTGACAAAAATTTTCCCAAGCTGTCACAATTATTTCCCAGGAACCTCAAATAAATGACTAGGCTAAAGGAATGATGCACACTGTTAAAGATATCCTGAAGTAGACTATTGAAGGAGATTGGCTAATAAGACTTGTCAAGCTTCTCATTGCCCAAGGTGTTATTTCAATATCAATTACAGAAGTGAATTCTGTTGACTTATGAATGGAAACACAATTCAAGATTTCGACTTCATAAAATTTTAGAGCTGAGTGAAACGTCATTCACCTTGTCTGTCTCCATAAATAACGTAAAAAGCTAACCTCGAAACTTTCTGATTGCAGCCATGTGTGTCTCTTCAATTTTTTTAAATGGGAAAGCTTTTGTAGGAACTATGAATATTGGATGCATAAGGTAAAGGACTGGAATTAAAGTCGTGGGTACTGTGTCATAGAATATGCAGGATATATAAATACCATGTTGGTCAGCTGAAAATGTTTCCTTTCCCAGGTAATTTGATGAGAGCAAAACCATTAAAACTTCTATTGCTATCTGACTGACTTTCCATGTTCATAGAATACACTAGGGCATTGTTAGTGTAAGTTATTTTGTTATAATTTATTGATTATCTACTATGTCACATTCATTGTGCAAAGAACTTCACATATGTTACATCATTTCTCACAAAAATTTTTCAAGGAAAGTTTTATTATTATTTGAAAAACTTATGAGAGTGAGGCTCAAATAGACTATGTTATTTGCCCAAGGTAAAACAGTTAATAAATGGTTGAGTTAGGATTTGAACCTAAGATTTTCTTATTTCCCCTAAGCCCATCCTTTTTCTACCTATTTCCATGTGGTGAAAATACTCAATATATTCTCAGGTCACAGCCACTAGCAGAGTATCCTATGTATATAAATTCACTAATATAACTCAAAGGAACTTTGTAAATCTGCCTTTCTTGTTTATAAGATTTTATTAGCTTTAGAGAAGGGATAGGTATTATATCTGATAAGGAGTGGTACTCATAAATGCTAATGTGTTGATCCTTTTAGAGTTATTTTTGTGGCATTGTACAGTGATATTTTTAGTGTAAGATTAATCCAGTATAGTTCTTACTGAATTGTGTAACATTGAGCAAATCATTTTATATCTCTGGGCCTTGGTTTTCTCAATCTAAAATGGGGATAATAACGGAACCTATTATTAAATGGGATAACACATGTAACTTGCTCAAGACAGTAATTGAAACATAGTCAACATGCAAAAAATATCAGTTACTAGTTATTATAGAAACTGCTCACTCTTTGCCTTAAAATTTTCTGATTAGTGTTTTTATTTAAGTTTTACTTACTTATAATTATACAAAACCAAAAACATAGCACTCCTTCTCCTCCCCTCAAAATAGAAGGCATTAACCTGGAAATGAGGGGGTGCAGAGGAGAAAAATTATACTAGTGAATAAGGTTGTATATGTAAGTTTGAAAAAAATTACTCATGAATATGTGTGCTAAATTTATGAGTTTAGAATTTGCCACACGTAATGAGCACCAGTAAAGGTTATTGACCAAAGGAGTGATAGATGATGAATATGCTGTTTAGGGAAGTTCAGTCTAGTGGTGGTATGCTGAGTGAATTAGTACCAGTAAAGATCAATATATAGATTTATTTATTAATTAATTAATTTTAATTTTAATTGATTAATATTAAAGAAATATTAATATAAAGATTAAAGCTTACACAGCTACACTATAGCCCTAGTATTTTTAGCATATATTCAAGAGGAGAAAAAAAATCAGAAGGCAAGGTAAAAACAAAACAAATATCATATGTTAAAAAAATTTTCCCACAATATTTCTTCAACTTTTAGCTAATATCCTTATAGATTTTAGCCACTATCAGAATTACTATAGGGATAGGAGGAATGTTTAATTTCATGTAGCCCAATAGGAGTTATATATGCTGAATTAACACAAGCTTCATTAAAGATGTAGAAATATGATTAAAATAATAGATACTCCAGAAGTTACCTCTAATATGCAGACTAATCATTGAAGATGTGTAACAAATGTCAGAAGAGTATTTTAAATATTCCATTTTCCTTTCTTGTGGGATTTTGAAATAAAAAGGCAAACTATAAAGAGCAAAGGTCTAGCTGTTTTTTATAACTTTAAAATGTTGCTGTCAGATACTCTTTCCTAAAAAGACTGTCTTCCCAAATAAAAAGGTGAAGAATTCAATTTATAAAACTTTATATGAAATCAAAGTTTTACCTTGGAGTTTTAAACACATATCTATTGAGGCAACAGCACATTTGTCATTTTATTTTAGGAAGACATTCAGAGAACATTCTTGGCTTTGAAATGATATGGAAATTGAAAATGACTGTAAAGCAGAACCCATTGTTTACTGAGAAAAGTACTCAGACGAGTAAGTCTAATTCAGACCCTAATATTTTCCTGGGAATAGTAAAAGACTCGTGCTTCTGAACAAGATTTTTCTTTAAATGTACTGCATAAAGGGTTTTGTTAAATCACTAGTGAAAGAATGTATTTGACCCAAGTTTTTCTTAGTGGATAGCAAAGGACCACCTCATGATTCTCAATTAATTAGTGCTTAATGCACCTGGCATATAAAAAGAGAAAGCAACATGTTTCTGGGATAGGTGATAGGTGAAAAAAAAAAAAGAATACCATTATTAAAAATAGCTGTAGGGCCGGCCTGGTGGCATAGTGGTTAAGTTCACGTGCTCCGCTTCTGCAGCCTGGAGTTCAGAGGTTTGGATCCCAGGCGCGGACTGATGCACCACCTATCAAGCCATGCTGTGGCAGGAGTCCCATATAAAGTAGAGGAAGATGGGCACGGATGTTGGCCCAGTGCCAATCCTCCGAGGATTGGCAACAGATGTTAGCTCAGGGCTAATCTTCCTCACCAAAAAAAAAAAAAAAAACATAGCAGTAACCTTTCAATTAAATAAAGCATAAAGTGTACAAATATGTACAAACAGTGAAATAGTTAATTATTTAAATAATGCTTTAATAGGAAATAGGTCTGGAATATGTTTCAGAGGTGCAATTAAATGATCCTAAAACAAAAGAAGTATTGTTTACATAAGCTTACAGATATACTTTACTAGCAAAATGCTATAAGTTATAAATCCTATAAGTAATTAACTCTTTGTACCACATGGTCACTTTTTTCAATCATTGGATTATGTGTCCAAATTGGACTTTTCATTTCATTTCAATCCTTATTTTAATTGATGTTGGCATTCTTCGAGTACAATTTGTTTGGTTTGTTGATAATGATAAAGTTATTCATTTGTATCCTACATAAATACATTCTCATTGTGCTCAATGGCAGGTTGCATTGTCTCTGGAGGGGTCTTTACCTCCCAGGTAGACAAGGCATCTTCCCACATCCCCCTCCACTGGCCAAATGGCCCCTTCTCTGTTAGAGGCTTTGAAGTGATGAGTGACTGAAGTGGAATTTACTTACTGAAATTTTAAAAAGACAAAACAGCTATTTGAGGGAAGATTTTTTTAATTTTGGAAAATAAGTAAAGACTACAAGGAATAAATGTTGTCACTTACCTGGAAAGCAATTCAAGAAAGTTCAAAAGAGCTAAATTTCCATTTTGTTCCACCTCTGTCATAACTTTCTCTAACATGATGACAGCTTTTCCAATGTTATTGATTAGAAAAAGCACATTTCAGAAGTGTCTCCCAGATTTCATGTGCTCTTTACGTTGTGCTTTACTCAGATACCAAACACCTGTTTGAGAAAGGGCTTAGAGCATGACAGCTCTGAAAGGCTATCTGGGTAGCCTTCATAGCATGCCAAAAGCATGCCTGTCAATAGAAATCCCTGACACTAAGTTGTGTAGCGGTGACAACTTGTATATTCAATCAAATCCCAGTTCATTATTTCTGGTACAAAGAAAATCTGCATTGTCAACATCCACAATGAACCTCCCACAGAGCTTCACTCAGAGAAGGCTTCAAGTACAGTATAATATTGGCAAAAGACTAAATGAACATATCAAACAGACACCAGTGAAAGACCCCCTGTGATTGATTAAGAGAAGGACTTCAAATGGTGCCTTATTTTTTTAATTGTGCTTAAATACTCATGAAATAGAATTTACCATCTTAACAATTTTTAAGTGTATAGATCAATGGTATTAAGTACATTTACATTATTGTGCAACCATCACCACCAGCCATCTCCAGTCTTTTCATCTTGCAAAACTGAAACTCTACCATTAAACAAAAACTCTCCATTTCCTCCTCCCCCCAGCCCCTGGCAACCAACATTCTACTTTCTGTCTCTATGAATTTGTCTATTCTAAGGTACCTCATACAAGTACCTTCCATGTAGGTGGAATCCCATATATTTGTCTTTTTGTGACTGGTTTATTTCACTTAGCATAATATTCTCGAGGTTAATACGTACTGTCACATATTGCAGGATTTCCTTCTTTTATCCATGCCTCTATTGATGGATACTTGGGTTGCTTCCACCTTTTGGCTATTGCGAAAAATGCTGCTATGAACATTGGGGTGCAAATATCTCTTTAAGACCTGGCTTTCAATTCTTTTTGATATGATCATATGGTAATTCTTTTCATTTTTTGAGGAATCTCCATACTGTTTTCCATAGCAACTGCACCATTTTGCATTTCCACCAACACTGCACAAGGGTCCCAATTTCTCCACATCTTGGTCAACACTTGTTATTTTCTGTTTTTTTGATAGTAGCCGTGTTAATGGATGTGAGATGGTATCTCATTGTGGTTTCGATTGTCACTTCCATAATGATTACTGATTTGAGCATATTTTCATGTGCTTATTGGCCATTTGTAAATCTTCTTTGAAGAAATGTCTATTCAAGATCTTTACCCATATTTTAATAGAGATGTTTGGTTTTTGTTGTTGAATTGTAGGAGTTCTGTATATATTCTGGATTTTAAGCCCTCATCAGATATTTGATCTGCAAATATTTTCTCCCATCCCATGAGTTGCCTTTTCACTCTGTTGACTGTGTCCTTTGATGCACGGAAGTTTTAGTTTTGATTAAGTCCAATTTATCTACATTTTCTTTTGTTCCCTGGGCTTTTGGTGTCATATCCAAAAAATCAACACCAAATCCAATACAATGAAGCTTTTCCCTTACATTTTGTTCTAAAAGTTCAATAGTTTTAGCTTTACTCTTAGGTCTTTGATCCACTTTGAGATAATTTTTGTATATACTGTAAAGTAAGGGTTCAACTTCAGTCTTTTTATAGGTGGATATCCAGTATTTCCGAAACTGTTGAAAAGACTGTCTTTTCCCCTTTGAATTGTCTTGGTACCCTTGTCAAAAATCATTTTACCAACCACATGGTCATCTCAATAGATGCAGAGAAGGCATTTGACAAGATACAACATCAAAAACTCTTAATAAAATGAGTATAGAAGGAAAGTACCTCAACATAATAAAGGCTATTTATGACAAACCCACAGCCAACATCATACTCAATGGGGAAAGGCTGAAAGCCATTCCTCTGAGAACAGGTATGAGACAAGTCTGCCCACTCTCACCACTCTTATTCAACATAGTACTGGAGGTTTTGGCCAAAGCAATTAGGCAAGAAAAAGGAATCCAAATAGGCAATGAAGAAGTGAAACTCTCACTATTTGCAGACAACATGATTTTATATATAGAAAACCCTAAAGAATCCATTGGAAAACTCTTAGAAATAATCAACTACAGCAAAGTTGCAGGGTACAAAATCAATCTACAAAAATCATTTGCATTTCTGTATGCTAATAACGAACTAACAGAGAGCTCAAAAAGATAATACCATTTAAAATAACATCAAAAAGAATAAAATATCTAGGAATACATCTTACCAAGGAGGTGAAAGACCTACACAATGAAAACTACAAGACATTATTGAAAGAAATCGATGATGACATAAAGAAATGGAAAGACATCCCATGCACATGGATTGGAAGAATAAACATAGTTAAAATGTTTATATTACCTAAAGCAATCTACAGATTCAATGCAATCCCAATCAGAATCCCAATGACATTCTTCATGGAAATAGAAAAACGAATGCTAAAAGTCATATGGGGCAACAAAAGACCCTGAATAGCTAAAGCAATCCTAAGAAAAAAGAACAAAGCTGGAGGCATCACAACCCCTCACTTCAAAACATACTACAAAGCAATAGTAATCAAAACAGCATGGTACTGGTACAAAAACAGACACACAGATCAATGGAACAGAATTGAAAGCCCAGAAATAAAACCACACTTATACAGACAGCTAATTTTCGACAAAGGAGCTAAGAACATACAATGGAGAAAGGAAGTCTCTTCAATAAATGGTGTTGGGAAAACTGGACAGCCACATGCAAAAGAATGAAAGTGGATCATCTGCTATTGCCATTCACAAAAATTAACTCAAAATGGATCAAAGACCTGAAGGTGAGACCTGAAACTATAAAACTCATAGAAGAAAATATAGGCAACATGCTATTTGACGTTGGTCATAAAGGAATATTTTCGGATTCCATGCCTACCCAGACTAGGGAAACTAAAGAAAAAATAAACATGTGGGACTTTATCAGATTAAAGAGCTTCTACAAGACAAATGAATCCAGAATCAAAATGAACAGACAACCCACCAGCTGGGAGAAAATATTTGCAAAACATATATCTGACAACGGGTTAATCTCTATAATATACAAAGAACTCACACAACTGAACAACAAAAAAAAAACAAAAAACCTGGTCAAAACATGGGCAGAGGAAATGAACAGACACGTCTCCAAAGAAGATATACAGATGGCAAATAGGCACATGAAAAGATGTTCAACATCACTAATCATCAGGGAAATGCAAATCAAAACAAGACTAAGATATCCTCACCCCTTTTAGAATGGCTATAATCACCAAGACAAAAAACAACAAATGTTGAAGAGGATGTGGAGAAACAGGAACCCTCATACACAGCTGGTGGGAATGCAAACTGGTGCAGCCTCTATGGAAAACAGTATGGAGATTCCTCAAAGAATTAAAAATAGAGACGTCCTATGATCCAGCTATCACACTACTGAGAATCTATCCAACGAACCTTAAATCAACAATCCAAAGAGGCTTATGCACCCCTATGTTCACTGCAGCATTATTCACCATAGCCAAGAAGTGGAAGCAACCTAAGTGTCCCCCAACTGATGACTGGATCAAGAAGATGTGGTATATATATACAATGGAATACTACTCAGCCATAAAAAAAGACAAAATCATCCCATTTGCAACAACATGGATAGGCCTGGAGGGTATTATGTTAAGTGAAGTAAGCCAGAAAGAGAAAGACAAACACTGTATGATCTCACTCATATGTGGAATATAAACCAACACATGGACAGAGAAAACTGTATTGTGGTTACTAGGGGCAATGGGGGTGGGGGTTGGGCACAAGGGGTGAAGGGAGACATATATATGGTGATGGACAAACAAAAATGTACAACCCAAAATTTCACAATGTTATAAACTATTAAAAGATCAATAAAAAAATCATTTTACCATATATGCAAGGGTCTACTTCTGAGCTTCCTACACTACTCTGTTGGTCTATATGTCTATCTTTGTGCCAGTACCACACTGTGTTGATGACTGTAGCTTTGTAGTAAGCTTGAAATTAAGAAGTGTGAGACCTCCAAGTTTGTTCTTCATTTTCAAGATTGTTTTGGCTATTTGGGGTCCCTGGAGATTCCATATGAAGTTTTGGACTGATTTTTCTATATCTGGAAAAAAACACTTTTGAGTTATTATGGGGATTACACTGAATCTGTAGATCACTTTGGGTAGTGATGATCTCTTAACAATATTTAGTCTTCTAATTCATAAACATGGGATGTCTTTCCTTTTATTTGTGTCTTAACTTCTTTCAGCAACATTTTGTAGTTTTTAGTCTACAAGTCTCTCCTCTCCTTAGTTTATTCCTAAGTATTTTATTCTTTTTGATGCCATGGTAAATAGAATTGTTTTTTTTATTTCCTTTTCAGATTATTCATTTTTAGTGTATTAAAAAGTAAATAACTTTTCTGTGTTGACTGTGTATCATGCAACTTTACTGAGTTTGTTTACTAGTCCTAACAGGTTTTCTTTGTGGAAACTTGAAGGTTTTTACATATAAGATTATGTGAACGGCAAACAGAGATAATTCCACTTTTTCCTTTCCAATTTAGATGTCTTTTTTTCTTTTTCTTGCCAAATTGCTCTGGCTAGGACTTCCAGTACTATGTTGAATAGAAGTGACATAAGCAGGCATCCTCATCTTGTTCCTGATTTTTGAGGAAAATATTTCATTGTTTCAATTAATTTATTTGCTTGAGGGTTCTGTTAATTCTTCAATTAATCAATGCCATTTGCTTGAGGGTTCCGTTAATTCCTCTTTAAATGTTTGGTAAAATTCACCAGTGAAACCATCTGGTTCTGGGCTTTTCTTTGTTGGCAAGGTTTTCACTACTGACGCAATCTCCTTGCTAGTTATAGGTCTGTTCAGGTGTTCTATTTCTTCGTGATTCAGTCTTCATAGGTTGTATATTTCTAGGAGTTTTTTCATTTTATATAGGTTATCTGTTGGCAGACATCTGGTATGCTCTTCTAACCCTTTTTATTTCTGTAAAACCCATTGTAATGTCCCCTCTTTTCTGCTTTTAGTTATTTGTCACTAAATAACTTTTCTTAGGCAATCTAGGTAAAGGTTTGTCTATTTTGTTGATCTTTCAAAGAACTAACTATTGGTTTTATTAATTTTCTCTATTGTTTTTCTATTTTCTATTTTGTTCATCTCTGCTCTAACCTTTAATATTTAGTTCTATTTGCTAGCTTTGGATTTAGTTTGTTCTTTTTCTAGTTCCTTAAGTATAAATTTATGTTGTTGAGGTCTTTCTTTTTTAATGTAAGCATTTACAGCTATACATTTCTTTCTTGGCACTGCTTTAAATGTGTCCTATAACTTTTGACATATTGTGTTTTAATTTTCTTTTGTCTGGAGATATTTTCTAATTTCCTTTGGGATTTTTTCTTTGAATCATTTGGTTTTTGAAGAGTGTTGTTTAATTTCAAATTTTTGTGGATTTTCTGTTTTCTTTCAACTATTGATTTCTAGTTTCATTTCACTGTGATCAGAAAAGGCACTTTGAATGATTTCTATTTTTTAATATTTGTTAAGACTTATTTTGTGGTTAACTCATGGTGTAGCCTAGAAAATGTTCCATGTGCACCTGAGAAAAATGTATATTCTACTCTTGTTGGGTGGAGTGTTCTGTTATGGATGTTAGATCAATTGTTCTACAGTGTGGTTCAAGTCCTCTATTTACTTACTGATCATCTGCCTGGTTGTTATATCCATTATTGAAAGTAGGATATTGTGATCTCCTAATATTATTTTACTGCTCTGTATTCCTCCCTTCAATTCTGTCAATGTTTGTTTCATATATTTCAGAGCTCTAATGTTTGGTGTGTATATATTTATAATTTTTATATCCTCTTGATGAGTTGACTCATTATTACATAATGTCTTTCTTTTTTCTTTAGTAACAGTTTTAAACTTAAATTCTATTTTGTCTGACATTTGTATAGCCAACCTGTTCTCTTTTTGCTACTATTTGTAAGGAATAGCTCTTTAAATTTTTTCGCTTTCAACCTATGCATGTCCTTAGATCTAAAGTGAGTCTCTTGGGGCCGGCCCAGTGGCTTAGCGGTTAAGTGCATGCGCTCCGCTGCTGGCGGCCCGGGTTCGGATCCCGGGTGCGCGCCGACGCACCGCTTCTCCAGCCATGCTGGGGCCGAGTCCCACATACAGCAACTAGAAGGATGTGCAGCTATGACATACAGCTATCTACTGGGGCTTTGGGGGGAAAATAAATAAATAAAATCTTTTAAATAAATAAATAAATAAATAAATAAATAAATAAATGAGTCTTTTGTAAACAGCAATATAGTTACACCTGTGTTTTGTATCCATTCTGCCAAAGTATGACTTTTGATCGGAGAGTTTATTCCATTTGCATTTAAAGTAATTACTGACAAAAAAGGATTAGTATTACCATTTGTAATTTGTTTTCTATATATCTTATAGATTTCTTGTCCCTTATTTCCTCACTTTCTGCTTTTGTTTTTGTTTAGTTGATTTTTCATTATAAAATGTTTTGATTCCCTTCTCATTTACTTTTGTGTATAATCTATGGATATTTTCTTTGTAGTTACCATAAGGATCACATATAACATCCTGAAGTTATAACGATCTACTTTAAATTGACAACAACTTAACATCAATTGCATACAAAATACTACTCTTATACAGCTCTGCCCCTCCTACTTTATGTTATTGATGTCATAAATTATATCTTTACATATTGTGTACCCATTAACATAGATTTATGGTTATTTTTATGATTTTGTCTTTTAAAATCTATAAAAGAATAAAAAGTGGAATTATGAACCAAAATTACAATAATATTAGTGTTTATATTTGTCCATGTATTTACCTTGACTGAAGAACTTCGTATTTTCTCATGGCTTTCAGTTGGTGTCCTTTTGTTGCAACTTGAAGGACTCTCTTTAGCATTTCTTATAGAGAAGGTCTAGTGATAATGACTCTCTCAGCTTTTGTTTATCTGGCAATGTCTTAATTTCTCCCTCATTTTTGAAGGACAATTTGCGTGATATAAAATTCTCAGTTAATAGGTTTTTTTTCTCTCAGCTCTTTAAATATGTCATCCCACTGCCTTCTGATCTGCAGGGTTACTGCTGAGTAAACCACTGATAATTTTGTTGAGTATCCGTTGTATGTGGCCAGTTGATTTTCCCTTGCTGCTTTCAAGATTCTCTCTTTGTCTTTGGCTTTCACCAATTTGATTATAATGTGTCTCCCTGAGGGTTTTTTTGGGTTTAACCTACTTGGAGTTTTTTGAGCTTCCTGTATTTGCATATCCATGTCTTTCCTCAATTTTGGAAATTCTTCTGCCATTATTTCTTCAAATAAGCTTTCTGCCCCCTTTCTTTCCCTCTTTTCCTTCTGGGATTTCCATAATGCATATATCGTCCCATATAGTTCCCATAACTTCCTTAAAGTCTGTTCACTTTTCTTCATTTTTTGTTTTTTCTCCTCTGACTTGATCATTTCAAATGACCTATATTCAAGTTCATTATTTCTTTCTTCTTCCTAAGTCTGCTGTTGAACTACTGTAATGAATTTTTCAATTTTATTATTGTAATTTTTAGCTCCAGAATGACTGTTTGTTTTTTTTTTTATATTTTCTATCTCTTTGTTCATATTCTCATTTTGTTCATATATCATTTTTCTGATTTCCTTTAGTTTTCTACCTATGTTGTCCTTTAGGCAATTAAGTATATTTAAGATAGTTGTTTTAAAATTTCTCCCAAGTAATTCAAAAGCCTGTGTTTCTTTATGTTCTGTTCTGAATATTTATTTTACCCTTTTAATGGGCCATGTTTCTCTGTTTCTTTGTATGTCTTGTGCTCTTATGTTGAAAATTGAATGTTTGAAAAACAGTCACCTCTCCCAGTCTTTATGGACTGGCACAGTATGGAGGAAGACCTTTACTAATCAGCCTATCTTGAGGGCTTAATGTCTTCTCATGCTTTTTCTGGGCATGTCCCTTCCTTGGGCATATGTTTGTGCTTTTTGCCCCAAATTTTCCCTTATACATGGATGCTTTTAAATGTGTTAATTTCCCTAAGAGCTTCACCCCCACTTATTCTCAGATCCTTAGATGTTCTATTGTATTCCTCTGTTTGTAATCTCTTGCTCCCAATCACCCAGGTCTGCATCCCTCTGCAGCTTTCATATGCTGTGGCACAGGCCTCTGCTTTTAGCAGCCTTCAATATGGTAACCAAACTGTGCCACCATTCCCAATAGCACTCTGAGTCAGGTGGGACAGAAAACAGCCCCTCAGGCAGCCCCCAGATAAACCAGAACATTGCAAATAAGTTCTACTTTTTTCTCTCCATCTGAGGGAGTAACTATGAATTGGGTGGCTTCCTTCAGATTGTGCCACACTGCGCTGGGGAGGGAGTGGGACAAGAGTGAGCAAAAACACCACAAAATTTACTACTGTTTTGAATGTGACTTTTTTCTTGGTTGGGAATTTGTTTGGTTGTTGCAGATCCTTAACTGGTTTTTAGAATTCCCACAAGACTGCTTTGTGTGTGTGTGTGTGTGTGTGAGGAAGATCAGCCCTGAGCTAACATCCATGCTAATCCTCTACTTTTTGCTGAGGAAGACCAGCTCTGAGCTAACATATATTGCCAATCCTCCTCCTTTTTTTCCCCAAAGCCCCAGTAGATAGTTATATGTCATAGTTGCACATAGTTGCTGTATGTAGGACGCGGCCTCAGCATGGCCAGAGAAGCGGTGCATCAGTGCGCGCCCGGGATCCAAACCCAGGCCGCCAGTAGCTGAGCATGTGCACTTAACCGCTAAGCCACTGGACCGGCCCATCCACAAGACTGTTTTGGTCAGTATGTTGTTGTTTACTTGTTGTTTCTGTTGGGGAAATGAGAGCTTGGAGCTTCCTAGTGTACCATCTTGTCAATATAACGCCAGTGTCCTTTTTTTCTATGTGTATATGCACATGCAAATTCAGACCATAATTAGCCACATTGCAATGATGCCTACTTCTTAGTGCTAGAAAGCTACAGGTTGGTCCATCTGGTTTTCCAAAGTTCTATAATAATATTTAAGAGAGTCAGTGTTACTTACCATATGACCTGCTTAGAATTACAATAAAAATTAAAAATAAAACCCAAACAAGGTAGTAAGAACCAGGCAGAAAAATTAACACCTTCATTATGTAAGTTTCTCATTTGTTTTTCTATTGATTTCCTTTAGACTGCATTTTTCTGGTTTCTCTCCAATCCTTCTTACCACTAATGGTCTTTCTACTGTGTTCTCCTATTCCTCTTATCATACAAGGGAGCACTCTCTAAGGTTTGGTATCATGTCCTTCTACACATATTATTTGCTAGGGTAGACTGATCGTCTGTCACCACTTCAACTAGCATTCCTAATAACACCTTTATCTCCAGCTGTTGCCTTTCATGTATGCACCTATATGAAATCTCAAATGGCCTCAGGAAACTGACATTTTGATGTCTGTGTAACACCTCATTCTCATGGGCCTATATATAAATTTACCACCCCTCCCAATCTCCATCATCAAAAAAGTTTATCCCCTCAATTTCTTTTTTTTCATTTTTACCACTCTTCTTCTAATCAGTTGTATCTCTCCCTGCTTTTATTCATTATATCCAGTTAGTAACTACGGCCTTTTAACTATAGTTTTGAATTATTCCAGGGCAATAGCTCTCTAAGTAATCTCCTGTCTGCAAAATTAAAGATAAACACTTCAGCCTGTCATTCCCATTTCTCCACAGTTTGGCCCCAAACTACATTTCCCTCTAAGCAGCCTTCCCCAGAGACCTTCTCTTATACTTCCTTTATATGTGAATGACACTAGTGCATATGCATTTGAATACAGACTGGTATATTTTATTTTTCCAAGTATCTGGCAAATACTTTATAGAAATTTTTTTTAAAGTAAAGAAATAAGAATGTCCAGTTGGGGTCATAATGAAGAATTTCAGAAATGGATAATAGGAACCATCCTATTATTGTTCATGAACCAGTTCCATACCTTTCTCCACTCAAGGGGTAGCTCCATGCAATTCCACACCCTTAATAGAACTCTATGAATCAGAAATTAATACCTGCATGAGTTTTGAATCCTAAAGTATCATGACTGAAAAGGATCTTAGAAACCATCAAGTTCTAATTCTTAATTCTGCTTCTCAAACTTTCAAAATTTTTTTGAGATTCAAACACAAGAAAATATATATTCTATTCAGCCTGTTGCAACAGGGTGAGCACCTTCAGGAATTCTCTCTCCAAACATGGAAAATTTAGAGAGATTTTATAGGAAACAGAAAATTGTCAGAGTACCAGCAGCATGTTTGGTTTGGTGGGCTTTGATAAGGTAGTTGCTGCAATCTTTCAGAAAGAAGCTGGTTTTCTTTAAAATTTGGTGTCTCCATCTGTTACTAGCTTGTTCTCAGAATGCTTAACTCAAATAATGAATTTAGATGGAGTGTGTTAATATCTCTGTACCAGGGAGCAAGGGGGTTAGCATCAATTCACAGAATATTTTGTAGTTCTCTACATGCTCATTAGGAAATTGATGTTCAAAGTTTATTGTTTAATAATATACTGCCTGCCTTGTATTGTCCTCATGCACAAAAGTCCATGATAATTCAAAAAAAAGACTACATGATTTTGTGCTTGATGAGTGATCTACAGTGATGCATTACTGACACAAAACTACTTTTAATTCAGATTCATCACTGAAGGTTATTTCATTTTGATGAATGACAACACAAATGTGCATGTATGCACCCATGAAAGAACTTATGGGGCTTTGAGTAATCAAAGACTTTTAAAATGTCAGAATCTGAAGGTCTAAATGATTTAATATATCATCTGCTGTGAGTACAAACCGGCAGACAAATATGAGCCATATATGTGTTGTTTGACTTGTATAGTGTTAATTTATTTGAATTCATAGCCTAACATTAACAATCAGGCAATTTTATTTTAAACTCAGGAATTTAAGCTTTTAAAAAAATTCAAGTATCTAGCATTAATGGGCCTGTATTTCCCAAGGCAGTAAGCTGAAATTCAAGAGCAACTGCCCATTTAGGTCAGGCTGGCACTCTCTGCCTTGCCACAGTCCTCACCTAGCCTACTTAAATTATGTAGGTTATCTGCCTGGCCCTGTAGCCATTTGAGTTTGCGTCCCTTATGGAGTCAATCTTCTTATTTTGCCCATGATGATACTGAGGGTCAAAGAGGCAAGATGACTTTCGATGACAACTCTAGAGGCAGAGATGGCACTAGGACCAAGTCACTGCTACTCAATGCTTTCTGTGAGGATAAGTTGCCTCTACTAGGGACTGCTACCATTCCCTTCCTGGAGGGATGCTGGAGCACACTGGCCTCAATAGCAAGAGTTATATGCCCATTGCTAAATTAATTTTGTGATCTTATCTACAAAAGTCATTTATCCATACTAAAGCTTCTGAACAGAAAGCAAAAGAAAATATGGAAGAATAAGTAACAAAGATAAATTATTCTATGCTTCTCTGATGTCTGATCTAGCCTTTGTGATTCAGTATTCTATTGCATGTAAGATCATGCACAGATATATAACTTGAGCACAGAGTCGTACTTTGGCAGGAAAAAAGTGCAAATTAGCTTTTGGATCCTGTGTAGATGTTCAGTCAGAATTGTTCTGTGATATGCAGGCTTTCTGTAATCTGTATGTAGTGGATTGTTGGATTTAGTATTTGTTTTGAAAACTCTGAGTCCTTGATAATTTAAAATTGGATATAAAAGACTGGACTATTAACTTTGGTCTTACAACTCTCATACTTAACTAGAGACAAATAACTTGAGTTGTCTATGTTACCTCACTCGTACTTCCTACGGATTTGAATATGTTTCTATTCCAATAGCACTTGCCAGAGAGAGTGTTACCAGGAGTTTGGACATCTGAAGGTAGTGTAGAAGAAGACAAAACTGGAAAAGGTATAAGAGAATTAATGTTTAGACCAAAAGCAGTGCAGTACAGCAAAAAGAGAGGTGCACTGATGGCCAGAAAAACTGGATTCCATTCCTCGCTCTGCCACTAACAAACTATGCACACTTGGGCAAGTAACTTAACATTTGTGAATTTTTGTTTCCTTTCTGTTCAGGTGCAAGTAGTGAGTAAGATGCTTTCCAAATCTAAAATTCTACCATTCTAGTTTAAGCACTGTTTGGGTAACTGTTAATTCTATCCAGTTATAAAATTGTTGAAGTAAAAGTCATTTGAATATCAGTGCTAATTGGCACCAGTAGGCTTCATGATTTCAGTTAGAGTGAGGTGCTAATTAGATAGAGGATAGAGATCCCAAGTCTCCAGGTATCTAGGTGTTGGCATTGTTGTGTGTTTGTTTTTATTTTGTCCAAAAAGAAACTACCTTTGCTCTTCAAACTTAAGATCTGGCTAAGCCCTGACAGCTTCTTGGCCCTTTTCATTCCTCTGGGTCCACATCCTGGTCCTTTCCTTCAGATTCTAACCACTCCAAATTATAATGAGAAGAAAGTGGCATATGCATCTCAAAAATAGGATGAGAGAAGGGATAGGGGTAGGAGAAAGAGAAGAAAGAAAACAGAGGAGAAAAGGTGAGAATAAGGTGGTAAAAGGTAAGGAAAGAGATAAGAGGTAAGAAAATACAGAGAAAGATGAGCGCAGAAACAGACACAGAGAAACATGTTGATTCTCTCTGAGGCCTGGAGCAGGCTAGAGCCTAGATGCTGTTTCTGGATTATGGAATACATGATGAGAACATTCAGTCCCAAGAGTGTCAGTGAATTGCATCATTATTTTGCTGGAACTTAATTCCTTGATCAGAAGCAAAGTTTCATGGAATCCTTTGATGGTAAATAAGGCCTTAAGTAATCAATTGATAGTGATGCTGGCAGAAGCCTGATGGTCAGCATAGACAAATTCTTATCTAACATAAATATCTACTCCACTGAGAAAAAAATTACTGCCCTCTCTATGATAGAAGAGGCCCAAAGTAGTAAACTCACCACAAAGTGGATGGATAATCACCTCAGGTCATAATAGGGGCTCAACATTGGCCTCTACCACTGACAAACTAAGTGAGCACACATCAGTGGCAGAATCTACATCAGCCTTAGTTAGGATAAGACCATGTTTTTTAGCACAAGTAAAGACTCAATCCCTGCTGCTATGACCACATTCTACATAAGTCCATTGACTAAGCACAAGGATAGATGGAGAAAGACAGTCAAAGACCTCCCAAGAGCAAAATAAATTGTTGACTTTATCAATGAGAGCCTCTTCTGCAGTGGCTTCCCTTTGGGGAGTACTCAAATGGAACACAAATATTCTCACCCTTTAGGCTCAATCCAAGCGGTCCATCTTCATACATCATACATCTTTCTCAAACCTCCTTCTTATCAATTCTCCAATCTTGTGTCTTCCAAGCCTCCCTGCCATCCAGCCAAACCATTGGACGATGCTGATGAAGTGGCATAGATTTCTCATTCTCTCCATGTCTCCTTCTCATAAAAGTAAACAATCTAATGTAACGCTCAAAGTTCTACTTACAATAAAAATTTCTCATCCTTTGGGCCTTCTGCGTCACCATCAGAAGGCCTGTGATACTATAGCAATCAACTTCAAGCTGGTGCTGATATATCTTGCAGAATCATCTTTAAATAAAATTCATATGTGTTCATCCTTTGTTGACTGTCCAGGAGGAACTCCTCATGAGGCTATAGGTGTGGAAAAAAATATGACAGTACAAGAGTAGGTACACTGGGAGTTTGGGCTACCTGCTCATCTAGCTTACTTGTATCTTCAGCAGCTTTATTTTGATAATAATGGAGTGTTGCTAAACACACCTAACTTTACAGTTTGGTGTATCAAAGGACATCCTATTTATTACAGACAGCTCAATTCTTGAGGTCAGATGACATCCATGGTCAGGCATTTAGTTTCTATAAGAGTCCAGTAGCAATAGACCAATGTATCCTCCACACATGTGAAATAATTGAGTAGAATGTGAATCACCATTCGTTGCATTTTGCAAGTCTCCCAGAGTGATACTAATCTCTACAACTCAGCAATGTGGTATTGTTTTGGTTCTATTTTTTTGGTAGGCAGCTATTTCCAAGAGCTTTCACTTGGCCTTTCCTACCTAGGTAGACTCATTCTATAGATCAGGTAGCAAATGTAAGGACTTTTATAACAAGAATTTTTATTCTAATCCTTTAACTGAGATATCATTCACATACTATAAAATTCACCATTTTAAAGTCTGCACTTCAGTAGTTTTAGTATAGTCACAGAGTTATGCAACCATTCCCACAATTTTAGAACATTTCAATCACACCAAATAAAAACCCCATCCTCATTAGCAGTCAGTCTCAATCTCTCCCCCACCCCCAATCTCAGCCATAGGCAACTACTAACCTTCTCTCTGCCTCTAAAGATTTTCTTATTTGGGAGCTTTCATATAAATGAAATCCTACCATATGTGGCCTTTTGTTTCTGTGTCCTTTAATTTAGCATAATGTTTTTAAGGTTCATCTATCTTATCACATGTAACAGGACTTCATTAATTTTTATGGCTGAATAATATTCCATTATATGACCATACCACAATTTATTTATCTAGCTGTCAGTTGATGGACATTTGTTTTTTCCACTTTTTGGCTATTATAAATAATTCTGCTGTGAATATTTATGCATAAGTTTTTTGTGGATGTATGTTTTTATTTTGGGAGGTATATACCTAGGAGTGGAATGGCTGAGTCAGATGGTAGCTCTATATTTTACTTTTTGAGGAACTGCCAAAGTGTTTTCCACAATAGCTGCATTATTTTATATTCCCAACAATGATATGAGGTTTCCAATTTTCCAATATTCTTGCTAGTACTTATTATTTTATATGTCTTTTATTTATTTTTTATTTTTTATTTTTATTGAGGTAACACTGGTTTATAACATTACATAAATTTCAGGTGTACATCATTATATTTCGATTTCTGTGTAGATTACTTCACATTCACCACCCAAAGACTAATTACAATCCATCACCACACACATGTGCAAATCACCCCTTTCACCCTCCTCCCTCCCCCTGCCCCTCTGGTAACCACCAACCCAATCTCTGTCTCTATGTGTTTGTTTGTTGTTGTTTTTATCTTCTATTTATGAGTGAAATCATACAGTATATGACTTTATCCCTCTGGCTTATTTCGCTTAGCATAATACCCTCAAGGTCCATCCATGTTGTTGCACATGTCACAATTTTGACAGTTTTATGGCTGAGTAGTATTCCATTGTGTACATATACCACATCTTCTTTATCCATTTGTCCCTTGATGGGCACCTAGGTTGCTTCCAAGTCTTGGCTATTGTGAATAATGCCAAAATGAACGTAGAGGTGCGTATATCTTTACACATTCATATTTTCATGTTCTTTGGGTAAATACCCAGCAGTGGAATAGTTGGAGCAAATGGTAATTCTATCCTTAATTTTTTGAGGAATCTCAATACTGTTTTTCCATAGTGGCTGCAACAGTTTGAACTCTCATCAGCAGTGTATGAGAGTTCCCTTTTCTCCACATGGTCTCCAACACTTGTTATTTCTTGTCTTGTTAATTAAAGCCATTCTGACAGGCATGAGGTGATATCTCCTTGTAGTTTTGATTTGCATTTCCCTAATAATTAGTGATGTTGAACATCTTTTCATGTGCCTGTTTGTCATCTGTATATCTTCTTTGGAAAAATGTCTCTTCAGATCTTTTAATTGGGTTGTTAGTTTTTGTTGTTGTTGAGATGTATGAATTCTTTATATATTTTGGATATTAACCCCTTCTCAGATATACGGTTTGCAAATATATTTTCCCAATTGTTAGGTTGTCTTTTTGTTTTGTTGATGGTTTCCTTTGCTGTGCAGAAGCTTTTTAGTTTGATGCAGTCCCATTGCTTTATTTTTTCTATTGTTTCCCTTGCCTGGTCAGACATGGTACCTGAAAACCTGCTGGTAAGACTGATGTCAAAGAGCATACTGCCTATGTTTTCTTCTAGAAGTTTTATGGTTTCAGGTCTTACATTCAAGTCTTTAATCCATTTTGAGTTAATTTTTGTGTATGGTGTAAGGTAAGGGTCTGCTTTCATTCTTTTGCCTGTGGCTGTCCAGTTTTCCCAACATCATTTATTGAAGATTCTTTCCTTTCTCCATTGTATGTTCTTGGCTCCCTTGTCAAAAATTAGCTATCCATAGATATGTGGGTTTATTTCCAGGCTCTTGATTCTGTTCCATTGATCTCTGCAGCTGTTTTTGTGCCAGTACCATGCTTTTTTGATTACTATAGCTTTATAGTATATTTTGAAATCAGGGAGTGTGATACCTCCAGCTTTGTTCTTTTTTCTCAGGATTCTTTTGGCTATTGGGGGTCTTTTTTGTTCCATATAAATTTTAGGATTCTTTGTTCTATGTTTTTTAAAAAGTTAAAGCTATACTAGTGGGTGTGAAGTGGCATCTCATTGTGGTTTTGATTTGTATTTCTTTAATGACTAATGATGTTGAGCATCTTTTCATGTGCTTATTGGCCATTTGCACACCTTCTTTAGAGAACTATCTATTCAGATTCTTTGCCCATTTTTTAATTGAGTTCTTCTTTTTCTTGTTGAATTGTAAGAGTACTCTATATATTCTGGATATTTAACCAGGATATTTACTAAGATATATTATTTGCTAATACTTTTCTCTCACTATGTAGATTGTCTTTTTACTTTTTGGGTAACGTTCTTTGATACACAAAAGTTTTTAATTTTGATAACGTCCAATTTATCTATTTTTTCTTTTGTTGCTCACTTTCAGTGTCTGTTATAGGATGAATTGTGTCCCTCTAAAATTCATATGTTGAAGTTCTAACCCCAGTAATTGTATTTGAAGATAGGGTCCTTAAAGTGGTAATTAAATTAAAATAAAGTCATTAGGATGGGCTCTAATACAATATGACTGGGGTCCTTATAAGAAGAGAAGATTAGGACACAGACACACAAAGGAAGACCATGTGAAGACACAAGGAGAAGACAGCTATCAACAAGTCAAGGAGAGAAGCCTCGAGAGAAACTAACCCTGCTGACACCTTGATCTTGGACTTGTAGTGTCCAGAATTGTAAGAAAGTCAGTTTATGTTGTTTAAGCCACCCAGTCTGTGCATTATTGCATTATCGTTGTCCTACAAATCTAATGCAGTGTCATATCTAGGATTCCATTGCCAAATCTAAGGGTCATAAAGATTTTATCCCTATGTTGTCTTATAAAAATTTTATGGTTTTACGAGGTATATTAGTCATCTTGAGCTGCCATAAGAAAATATCAGAGGCTAGGTGGCTTAAATAGAAATATATTTTCTCACAGTTCTGGAGAAAAAAAGTCCAACATCGAAGTGCCAGTAGGATTGGTATCTGGTGAGGCCTCTCTTCCATGCTTACAGATCGCTGCCTTCTTGATATATATGTTCACATGACCTTTTCTCTGTGAGCATGCAGAGAGAGAAAGCAATCTCTGCTGTCTCTTCCTCTTCTTATAAGGACAGTTGTCCTGTTAGATTAGGGCTTCACCCTTATGACCTCATTAAACTAATTACCTCCTTAAAGGCTCTATCTCCAAATACAGTCACACTGAGGTTAGGGCTTCAATATATGAATTTTAGAGGGATATAATTCAGTACATAACAACAGGGATCTATAGAATACTGTACTCAACAAGAGTATAATGCACCTTATTCTCAAGTACATAGCTAATTATTGGACAGAGACTTCTTTAAATGCCTAGAACCAATATGTCTCCCACCCTTTGCCAAAGGGCTCTGTGTCTGTTTGTTCACACGCATTCAACATTCTGGAAGCTTACAAGTCTGCCTTAGCCTTTACTTGCTGCTTGTGCAAAGTCTCAAAGTCAGCACAGATGATTGCTTATGAATTTCTGGAGCTTAGCATAGCCCGATGTATGTGTATGGCCTTCTGGACTTTCAGGAATTTGTTGGAGATTTCTGAAGCTTCCTATGGACATCTTATTTCCCATCTTTTCCTCTTAAGATTTTGGCCAGGATCTTGTTTGCCCCAACTGTTATTGCAGACTCAGACAGCTGCAATATTAAACGATTGCTGCTGAATGTTTTTGACAAATGTATGAGAGATAGGGCTTTTCCATTGAGTGAGCTCTGAGTCAAGTCAAATAACAAGCCCTGTGAATGGAGCTTCTCCCAGGAGCTGCAGCACAGGTCAGATAGTGATTGACGATCTGAGGATGGGACTTTCGATGAGCTCTGAAGGTGGGCTGATGATTTTCACAACTAATGTGGCTGTGAGCTTTCTCATTTTCAAAGCTACCTTGGAGCTGGGAAGAGGGCAATTGAAGTAGGCCAAATTAAAATGTCACAAACTCTACTATTTTTACCAATGTTCAACAGTATTTATTGGATAAACTCTCCTCAGATTTTTTGCAAGATTTTGGTTAATTTCTAGAGTTCTGAATATGTTGAATTTTACAAATTTTTCCAGTGTTTTCATAGCTTTTATAGAAGGGTAGATTTAGAGAGATTCTCATTCTGCAATTAAGAAAGTCCTGTTCCTCTCATCCTGGTTTTCACGTGGGTCCTAACTTGGGCCTACTAGGTTTGCCTGGAAGAGAGAGGAACCTAAGGCCAATTTCACCACATTATTTTTAGGATACAGAAGAGAGAAAGTTGTCAAAAATTAGTTATAGATGGAGCTTTAAAGTCTTTATTTCTCCTACCAAAAATTCTAACTCCACGAATTGTATGCTCTAGAGCCATACCCAAGCAGATAATTAAGATATAGAATGAAGTTGGATGAATCCTTCAACCCCTTCCTCACAGCCCAGGAAAGTAGTAATACCATGGCCAGAGACTCATCTGTGGTTTGAAATTCTAGCTCTGTTTCTGAATCATTGATGAAGTTTAAATATATATATACAGATGGCCAGGCCCTAGCTTAGACTTTGTGTGTGAATCAGAGTTGCTGATGTCAGGTGGGAGGAGGGCCTTGAAATGAGTATTATTGCAAATCTCCCCAGCTAATTCTGACGAAAAAGCAAGTTTGGAGACAGGGCTACTTCTTAACCCATGGCCACATATTTAAGAATGAGTTTATTGTTTGCAAAAGAGGTAAATATAACGTAAGGTTATATTTAACCTTGCATAACCTATGCTTATATGGGGAAAAAAAACAATTTGCATTGCATGTTCTTGGAAATGTCTTCAGTAGCACTCTTGTTATATTACTAGATGGCTTTGCCAGCAAATGCTATTGTCCCAGTGGAAAGCAACTTCCAGTCTTTTTTTATATGCTCAAGGAAAGCAAGAAAGAGCTCTCTAACCTAGTATTACTTGGAGCTCTGAGGCACCATACTCATTCTTTTTGCATCTCAGCATCCTCAGTCCTACTTACTTCTGTCAGTTGTTTAGGTGGTTGTCTGACTAATAGAATATTAGGTCCATTGTAAAAGGAAGTCCATAATGAACCCTGAGATCCAAATTGCAGCACAGACCTGAAATACCAGCTCAGACCCAGAAACACTTGGCCTTCTGAAGGTCCACCTGATTGGATCCATCCAAATTAAGTTCAAACTCTTCAGGATTAAATTAAAGTTCCTCTGTTGTGGCAACAAACTGAAGTGTTTAAATAGGGCCTACTCTTCAGTGTCGAACATCCTCCAGACCCCTTGTCTCCCATCTATGGAGTTCAAAGGGAATGATGACTGTCCTACAGCCAGCATTATCATATTATATTATGACATCCAATTAGTGAACATAAAGCTTAGAGCATAAAAACAAGAGACGGTCTGAAACTATGGTCAAAGACATTGACTACTAGTATTATATTTCCCAACATTGGGAACTTCACTTTGTTATCGATTATATGTTTGCCAGCATTATTCATAATATGTTGTTAGATTTTAGTGCTGAAAAGATTGCATTACTAGAAAAGAGCATATATATTTTTGACAGTAAATTGACATAACAAATTATAAGTCATCACACTACTGCCAAAAAAAGTAAAATGTTTGCTTCTGATTGTCAGAAGACAAGAAAACACAACTACCACTTTTTTAATATATAACCATTACTTTTTAGAATGAATCCAGCATATCTTGCTTTTAATTTGAATCTACATATTCATTCAACTCTCTAACAACCATGTTGCTTCACGTATAATTCATTAAAATTAAATAATCTATAATGCTTTAAATCTTTCTTTAAATCATATACGGTCAATTTTTGTCAAAATATTGAATAAATTGGTTTTTTAATTTAATCCTATTTAAAATTCAACATATTCAACAGGGTTAGAGCATGAGATAGACACTGAATTACTCACTAGTTCTAGTTTCAAATCCTCCAGAGTGCTTTTAGTTCTGTCTTTGTCTGTCCTTGGTATCTTCACATGTCTCTATTTTCTCATCACTGTGAAGGCCTCTGTCACAGAGAAGTGTAGTGAGGATTGATGGCTTTTATAGAAGAGACCCTCACCCATTCCCCTAAAATTTCTTTTGAAAGAGAATTTCAAATAATTTCTGATGTAATCAGAAAATAAATAGTATACTGCATGTATTTTAGAAAAGCCTTCTATTAGCAACAAAAAAGTTTTAATTCCACTCAGTTTTGCCATTTACTCTGTTCTTTCTAGTTTTGACCTTGTTTTGTGAAGTAGTAGCAGTAGTAGTAGTAATAGCATTTATTGAGTGCTTACCATGTCTCAGGCACAGTGATAAGCACTTTACATGCAATATTCCATTTGAATTTCCTAACAATCTTGGTAAGTAGATAATAAAAACAAAGACTAGCTAGTGTTTTTCTTCTGGATCTATTACTTGCTTGAATATTCTACACATGAGATATGATAACAATACCTGTCCTACCAGCATCACAAACTTGTTGTGAGGATGAAACATCATGCAAATTTAAGAATTTATTTTTATAAAGAATGATCTCCACAGACCATTAATAAATGTGGAACTATATTACCTAAAAGCATTTATAGCTACACATAATTTATATTGAGACAAAAATGGTGATGTTAGAATATTCCTCTATAATTATAGAATATATTAACATCATTTTAGCGTTGAAAGAATTGTAGACTTAGGTCACATCTCCAATCATATAAGACCTTGTATTGACATTTCTGACTATAATTAATCATCAATCAGGAAGCTGACTTGTTTTAATTAGATGAGTTGGTGATATATCAGCATTATATTTGACTAAACAGAAAAATTAGCTTAAGCACTTCAAAAATATTTTACTTTTACTTCTTATTTCCAAATGTCTCCTCGAACTATAAATCAGGAAAAATTAATTGTAAGTTTAAATTATATTTATGCAGCAGAATATTAAAGTCAGGTTTCAGATTCCTATAAAATTTTGTCAGGTACCAGTTTTCCAGATTAAAATATTTTTATAGATTTATCCTTGCCCTATCATTGCCAATTAAGTAGAACAGTTGGTTTTCTACTTTCACCTGACTCCAAAATTTCCTGCATAAGAAAAATTAGATCTCAATTAATAAATTATCACTTTATATTTCCTAACCACAGACCAAATCTTCTAGATCCTTTAAAGATGATATCAACTTTGCACTCTATCACTTTCTCACTCTCTCAAGCTCAATTGCTATTTTCATTTGAAGGGAGTGAGGGCAGGGAGTAAAGAAGTGACTATTCACTGAATATGCAAGTAAGGACGTATTAAACTTATCGTTAAGGAGTTAGTCTTAAAATAGTTTTACTATTGTCAACAACATACAGCAAAGCCTTCTCTAAAATACAATATTCTGGGTTCAATAATCAAAAATGCCCAACTACAGGCCAACCTAGAAATATTAAGCAAATATTTGATACAAACTTAAGAATCTCTAACTTCCCACTCAATTATTCCTTCTTCTTTGATAAAGAACTCTAAGGTCTCATTTGGCTCTTTTATTCTATGCCTTTGTTAGTCTTTTTATTCACAATTCACTTTTCCTATTTTATGATTCTTGTTTTCTATTATTTTATACCAAAGTACATCTTCTTTTTATGTCTAACGGATTTTTAATAATTTCCGGGAGAGGGGCCGGCCTGGTGGCGTGGTGGTTAAGTTCACATGCTCTGCTTCTGTGGCCCAGGGGTCACAGGTTTGGATCCCAGGCACAGACCTATGCACTGCTCATCAAGCTGTGCTGTGGCAGCATCCCACATAGAAAGTAGAGGAAGATGGGCACGGATGTTAGCCCAGGGCCAATCTTCCTCAGCGAAAAGAGGAGGATTGGCAACAGATGTTAACTCAGGGCTGATCTTCCTCACAAAAATAATAATAATAGTAATAATTTCCAACAGTATAAAGTAAACTCCTGTTTTCTCCAAGACTGCAGCATTGCCTTGAAGCACAGAGAGTTGAGACTCAGGATGAATACAATAATAACAGTAAAAAGAATAATAACTAATATATATATTCATTTAATGTTATAATCACCTTATGAAGAAATTACAACTACCATACCCACTTTATATATAGGGCAAATGAGACTCAGAGAGGTTAAAGAACTTGCACAAGGTCATACAGCTTATAGGTGGCATACCCAGAATTTGAAAACATGGATTATTGACGAATGTTCAAGCTAGAAGAAAACTTATACCAGTGTTTCTCAAGCTTCATGTGCAGCAGAATTATCTTGTTAAAATATAAATTGCTGAGAATGGTGACATCAGCAAGATGGGGGAATAGGAAGCCCCAGAGCCTCCTTCTTCTGACAAAGACACTGACTCAACAACAATACATGGACCAATTCCTTTTGTTAGAAATCTGGAAACCAGTTTAGACACTCCTGCTTCCCAGGCGAGTGTGAAATTAGACACACTGAAGCCAATACGAAACTTCATTCCATTCACTCACCATAGTCCCTCTCCTTAGCACAGCATGGTGCAATTGAGAGAAAACGCCCAGCTCCTGCCTTCTCCCAGGGAAGGGAGAGAAAAGACTGGACCATATGTCCAACATTCTGATTTTGGCAGGAGGCTGCCTGACAGACTGGTTTCTGTCTTGCCTGTATCTAAGTCCTGACAGGAAAGGGCAACCGGTTGGGAGCTACTAAGAACAAAAGCGATGGTTTGGCTTAGCACACACTCACTCTCAAAGTCCCTCCTCCTGGCTGCCTAAGGGACTATTTTCTGTCTAACCTGTCTTAGAGCACTGACAGGGCCAGCATACTATAGATTCCTGGGGGCCACTGAAAATAAAAGAGAGCCAGGTAGCTTGCTGCTGTTTCAGAAGACCCACAGTACAGTAGACAAAGGACAATGCTGCTTGATGGCCTCTCCCTGGGGATGAAAAAAAGAAGAATGGAGCATGCTCCAAAGCTCCACTTTTTTCAGGGGGGTGCCTGAGGGACTGGGTTCTGTCTCAACTGACTTGGAGTACTAACAGAACCAGGCACATTGTAGAAGCCGGTGGGCTGCTGAGAAAAAGGGGAGCTGGGCGGCTTCTGAAATCTCCAGAGAGCTTGCAGTACCACAGATGGGCAACAGAGGGAGCACAAGATTACAATCTCTTGAATAAAGAAACCAGCAAATCCCTCAAACTAGAAATTGACACGTACGAGTCCAGAGAAGATGCATAGACAAAAAAGATTTGAGAAGCCCCCAGAATCTTTATTTGGGCTTATTGGTGAAGATTTTTACCTGTACAAAGTAAGTTCATAAAGACTGGGAGAGGTAGCTGTCTTTTCAAATGCGTGGATCTCAACACACTTATAAAGCACACAAGGAAAGAGGGAAACAGCCCAATCAAAGGAACAAAATAAGTCTTCAGAACCGACCCTAAAGAAATGGAAGTATATGACTTACCTGACAAAGAATCCAAAATAAATGACAAAATATACAAGAAATCCACGGCTAACATTATAACTCAAGAGAGAAAAATTGAAAGTTTTTCCTCTAGGATCAGGAACAAGACAAGGGTGCCCACTCTCACCACTTGTATTCAAGTACTGGAAGTCTTAGCCAGAGCAATCAAGCAAGACAAAGAAATAAAAGGCATCCAAATCAGAAAGGAAGAAGTAAAATTGTCACTATTTGCAGATAATGTGATTTTATATATTAAAAATTTCAGACTTAACTAAAAAGCTGTTGGATATAATCAATGAATTCAGTAAAGTTGCAGGATATAAAATCAATACAAAAATCTGCTGCACTTCCATACACCAACAATGAAACACCTGAAAAAGAAATAAAGAAAACTATCCCATTCACAATAGCATCAAAAACAATAAAATAATTAGGAATAAATTTAACAAAGTGAATGATCAGTGCAGTGAAAACTACAACATTTTGCTGAACAAAATTGAAGAAGACACGAACAAATGGAAGGACATCCCAAGTTCATGGACTGGAATTGTTAATATCGTTAAGATGTCCATGCTACCTAAAGCCATCTGTAGCTTCAACACAATCCCAATGGCATTTTTCATAGAAATAGAAAAAAAATCCTAAGATTTTTATGAAACCACAAATGACCCTAAATAGCCAAAGAAATCAGAAGAAAGAAGAAGAAAACCAGAGACATCCCACTTCCTGATTTCAAACTATACTACAAAGCTATAATAATTAAAACAGCATGGTATTGGAATACAAATAGATATATAGACCAATGGAACAGAATAGAGAGCCCAGAATTAAACCCCCACATATAAAGTCAACTAATATTTGATAAGGGAGCAAGAACATCCAGTGAGGAAAGGATAGTCTCTTCAACAAATGGTGTTGGAAAAACTAGATAACCACAAGCAGAAAAAACAAAATTGGAACGCTATCTCAAACCACTCACAAAAATTAACTTCAGGGGCTGGCCCAGTGGTGCAAGTGGTTAAGTGCACACGCTCTGCTGTGGTGGCCCGGGGTTCACCAGTTCAGATCCTGGGTGCACACTGATGCACCGCTTGGCAAGCCATGCTGTGGCAGCATCCCATATAAAGTGGAGGAAGATGGACATGGATGTTAACCCATGGCCAGTCTTCCTCAGCAAAAAGAGGAGGATTGGCAGATGTTAGCTCAGGGCCAATCTTCCTCACAAAAAAAAAAAAAATTAACTTGAAATAGGTCAAAGACTTACACATGAGACCTGAAACCATAAATCTCCTAAAAGAAAACAGGGAAGAAGTTCCTCAACATTGGTCTTGGCAATGATGTTTGGATATGATGCCAAAAGCACAAACAACAAAAGAAAAAATTAACAAGTGGGACTACATCAAACTTAAAAGCTTCTGCACAGCAAAGGAAACAATCAGCAACATGAAAAGGCAACCTACAGAATGGGAGAAAATATTTGCAAACTATACATTGGATAAGAGGTTAATATCCAAAATTTATAAGGAACTCATTCAACTCAATAACAAACAAACAATTTGATTTTAAAATGGGCAGAGGAGCTAAGTAAACATTTTTCCAAAGAAGAAATCCAAATGGCCAACTGGTACATGAAAAGGTGCTCAACATCACTAATCATCAGGGCAGTGCAAATCAAAACCACAATGAGATATCATCTCACACTTGTAAGAATATCTGTCATCAAGAAGACAAGAGGGGGGCCAGCCCCATGGCTTAGCAGTTAAGTGCGTGTGCTCCGCTACTGGTGGCCTGGGTTCAGATCCTGGGCGCGCACCAATACACCACTTGTCTGGCCATGCTGAGGCGGCATCCCACATACAGCAACAAGAAGGATGTGCAACTATGACATACAACTATCTACTGGGGCTTTGGGGAGAAAAAGGGGGAAAAAAAAAAGGAGGAGGATTGGCAATAGATGTTAGCTCAGGGCCGGTCTTCCTCAGCAAAAAGAGGAGGATTGGCACGGATGTTAGCTCAGGGCTGATATTCCTCACAAAAAAAAAAAAAGAAGAAGAAGGCAAGAGAAAACAAGTGTTGACAAGGGTGTGGAGAAAAGAGAACCCTTGTGCTCTGTTGGTGGGATTGTAAATTGGTTCGGCCGTATGGAGAGCTGTATGGAGGCTCCTCAAAAAAATTAAAAATAAACCTACCATATGGGGCCGGCCCCGTGGCTTAGCAGTTAAGTGCGCACGCTCCGCTACTGGCGGCCCAGGTTCAGATCCCAGGCGTGCACTGACGCACCGCTTCTCCAGCCATGCTGAGTCCGCGTCCCACATACAGCAACTAGAAGGATGTGCAACTATGACATACAACTATCTACTGGGGCTTTGGGGAAAAAAAAAAAAAAGGAGGAGGGTTGGCAATAGATGTTAGCTCAGAGCCGGTCTTCCTCAGCAAAAAGAGGAGGATTAGCATGGATGTTAGCTCAGGGCTGATCTTCCTCACAAAAAAAAAATAAAATAAAATAAACCTATCATATGATGCAGCAATCTCACTTCTGGTTATATATCCAAGGAAATGAAAATCAAAAGGTTATCATGAATAAATGAAATTTGAAAGGTTATCAAAGAGATATATGCACTCCTGTTTTTATTGTAGCATTCTTCACAGTAGCCAAGATATGGAAATAACCTAAGTGTCCACCAACAGATGAATGGATAAAGAAGATGTGGTATATATATACAATGGAATACTACTCAACCATTAGAAAAAAAGAAATCCTGCCATTTGTGACAACATGGATGGACCTTGAGGACATTATGCTAAGTGAGATAAGTCAGACAGAGAAAGATAAATACTGTATGATATCTCTTATATGTGAAATCTGAAAAAAACTGAGCTAGAAAAAACATAGAGTGGAATGGTGATTACCAGAGTCTAGGGGGTGGGGAAATAGAGGATATGTTGTTTAAGGTTACATACTTGCAACTAGTAAATAAGTAAGTCCTGGAGATCTAATATACAATTCAATGATTATAGACAACAAAACTGTACTATAAACATTAAGCTTGCTAAGAGATTAGATCTTAATTGTTCCTACCACTGGGAGAAATAATAATTAAGTGACCCAATTGAGGTGTTAGCTAACGCTACGATTGCAATCATATTGCAATATGAATGTATCAAATCAATATGTCTTACATCTTAAACTTACATAATGTTATATGTCAATTATATCTCAATAAAAAATAGGAATAGCTAACACTTATGTAGCACTTATGATGTGCTGAATACTATTCTAACTAGTTTGCCTGTATTAACCAATTTAATCCTCCAAACAGTAAGGTAGATACTATTTATCGTTATTTTACAGGTGAAGGAGTTGAAGCACAGGTAGTTTAAAGAACTTGCTCATGGTCTACAGGTAGTCAGTGGTAGAGCTGGGTTTGGAACCCAAGCAGTCTGGCTCCAAAGCCAAGTTTCATTAAACACCAAAACAGATGGCTAAAGCAAACCACAGAGAGATCAGATTATCTCTCAACACTCACACAGCTAGTTAGTTACAGAGCCCAGACTATCACCCTGACTGAATTGAGTCTCTTTTTCCACTCTACCTAATAATCCTAACCTCCCCATCCTGTGTAAATAGTAGTGTCATCCCAACAAAGAAGACCAAGTTATCAGATCATTACAACAGTGGCTAAAAGATGAGTTATTTAGAATAATAAGATGATGGAGTTTACTTGTTTATAAAAAGAAAGACTGATAGGGTTAGTACCTTCTTACCTTCTTTCAAAGCAAATATGCCTAGCTCCTCACTCAAAACACTGAATGGATATACTGGAGATTTATTCGTTGTTTCTCTTTGAAGGGCATAGAAAGCACGTTTCTAACCCCAATCAGGGAGAAGAGGAGACAACTCTTTGATTCCGTCTGATCCTTAAATTATGGTCATTCATTTCATTTACACAATAATCCTCTTATTTGGTCCTAAATTCATTGCACATATCAGTATATTAAGAAAAAAATATTTATACCCCTTAGGAGTGAAAAATGACTTTTATTCTGGGTTGCTTAGCAGCAGAGGTATATTGCAGAAAGGAACAGAACGATTTGTGAATCAATAGATGTTGCGTGAATCAATAGCTTGTGAAGGGCGTTATTATAAGCAAAGAAAACAACCTTGAGATGGACGGTTATAGGCACACAGAAAACAATAGTTATATCTAGAGCTTTAAAAGTCCATTTCTATTCTAAGTTATTTGAGGGCATTTTCACCCCAAAATATATGCAGCATGATTATAGGTAATAGAAATGTCAGTCTTTCTATGATCAATTTGCTTTCTGATTTTTCACACTATTTGCCAAAAATTCTGAAACAAAGTTTTTACTTTCTATCATTAACAACTCGAGTCCTTTTTAAATTGGAATTTGGGAAACACATAGTGAACTTTTCCTTCTAGATTGATAAGAGTAAATAGACAGAAACTGTACACAATTGATTTTCTTGTACAGATAATTTAGTGTTTCTATCAGGCGAAACTGAAATATCCAGACAGATATAAATATAGAAATTTCTCCTTTGGCCAGTAAGTTATTACTGAAGCCTGGGGCGCCTGGGAGTCAGCTCCCACATGAAATTAAAACAAAACAACAATAAAAGATTTATTTTAGTACATCTCTAGCCATTTTGCAATCCATTTATAAATAATGTGGTTAAATATGACTGGCATAAATATTTGTGAGGTGCTTGTCTCCACACAAGGAGAAAAAAAGAAAGAAAAAAAAGCTCTATAATTAGTCTTTAAAAATAAGTAATAATGAAGCCTATAAAAGTTTAACACTACCAAATACTGTTTAAAGTAGCTCACTATTTGGAAATTCTCATTTTAACCACTCTTATGAGAAAACAAAATTCTCTTTGTATTTTGAGTATTTGACCTATTCAATAATTAATTTTGAATCATTCTTTTTTTATACGAAGTTAAGTTGTCCATTGTCCTGGCACTGGCACCTATAGTATTTGGGTGGGGGTCTGTGAGAGGGATAAATTAAACCTACCCTATGATAATGAATTAATTATCGTAGGTTATAGTATTTAACGCCCCCCATGGCACATGCATTTTTCATTAGAATATACAAGGTGACAAGACTGATAATCAGATTACACATATCGGGGCTGGACCCGTGGCATAGCGGTTAAGTTTGCGCATTCCACTTTGGCAGCCTGGGGTTCACTGATTCGCATCCTGGGCACGGACCTACTCACAGCTCATCAAGCCACGCTGAGGCAGCATCCCACATAGAAGAGCTACAACTCTACAACTATGATATACAACTATGTACTGGGTCTTTGGGGAGAAAAAAGAAAAAAGAGGAAGACTGGAAACAGAGTTAGCAAAGGGCCAATCTTCCTCAAAAAAGAATGCTGAAAGATTAAAAAAAAATTACACATATCACAAAGGTGTCAGGTAAGTGATGGAAATAGCACTGCAATATAAGCCCAGCACAGTATTTCCCAGATATTTGTCCTCAGTCCTATGCGTGGCTGAACACATAAGAATCACCCAGGAGGTGGTTAAAATTAAAATTCCAGAGCCTGATTTACTAGGCTTGTAACATGGTCCAGGAATCTCAATTCGTAAAAATATATATTGACCCTCCCAGAGTTAGCTTATTCCTAGAGATAGAAAACAACTTGTCTGAGAGCATGCCTTTGATATACAAACCAACCACTTCAGAGCCAAAACCACCAATCACCTCCTTTATCAAGTATATTCCCCGTGCCCTAAATCACCCAAGGGTCAGGTCCTGGACAACTAGGGATCACCTCTACAGTCCAGAGCCTGCTGAAATTATTCAAACTATCCAATCCTAAACTTATTCAGTGTACCTACCTTGCCTCACCCATTTCTTTCCACAATAAACCCAATAAAGGCTACAGCCCATTCCTTTTCCTCTTCCACTTCTGCTTCCTGACCAACCCTGCTGCTTCCCTGCATGCTGTGGCATGCTCCTCCTCCTTTTGGGAACCGTGAGTAACAAACTATCTTTTCAATAGCAGTCATCTCCTGATCTGCTGTCCTCACCATGCCTGATTAGAACAAATCTCAGGGTACATTTTTAATCCCAAGTACTCTGTCATTAATCTCTACACTCCAGTCACAAATCTTTTAGTTCTTAATTCAACAGTTTTTTTTTCTAATTTTATTTATTTATTTTTCCCCCAAAGCCCCAGTAGATAGTTGTATGTCATAGTTGCACATCCTTCTAGTTGCTGTATGTGGGACACAGCCTCAGCATGGCGGGAGAAGCGGTGTGTCGGTGTGCGCCCGGGATCCGAACCCGGGCCGCCAGCAGCAGAGCGCGTGCACTTAACCGCTAAGCAACGGGGCCGGCCCCAAACAGTTTTTAATATCTCTGTGTCCTGCATACACTCTGCCCTCTGCCTAGAATGCTCTTCCCTCTCACTGTCCAAATCCAGCTCCTTCTCTTTAGTTTTCAACTTAAATGTCACCTCCTCAGAGAGGTCTGTCCTGATTATCCTATCTAAAATAGGTCCCATTCTATTTTTCTCCATCTCAGGTTCTTGTTTGTTTCCATCATAACACTTATTATAACTTGCAATAATTAGGTTGTTTGGATACTTACTTGATTTGGTGTCTGTCTCTCCACAATAATAGAAGCTCAATGAAGACAGTGACTGCATCTATCTTGTTTATTGTAGTGTCCTTAATGCCTGAAACAGTGCCTGACACATACTAAGCCTTCAATGAATGTTTGTTGAATGAGCACCTACTATGTATCAAATGTTTTTAACATACTATCTCATTTAAACCTCATTACAGTCCTATGGGATTATTTCTTTTATCCCTAATTTACAGATACAGGAACTGTGCCTCAGGAATAACACAGATGACCCAGCCTACTGTGTTACATCTGATTCCAAAATCTATATTTTCTTTGTTTTACTAAGGGGTAAGTGTAGAAAGAAGTAGCTGGGATGTGAAAGACTGTCCATTAGCTCTCAGTCATTGTTGCATGACTAGAAGCATTGACTAGTAATTAGTTTTAAACAAATCTGATACAGGGCAAACATTCAATGTCCTTTAGTTAAAATTTATGCTGAGAGACTGAACTCAACAACCCCAATAGGAGAAGCTGGGCCTTTGAATAATTAATTCCCTTCTCTATCATGAGGCTATTTGAACATATACTGCATTTACCTGAATGATTGCTGTAACTATATTCTATACTTTCAAAGTTCTGACTAATCTACTAATATTTCTTCTGTGCTGGCCATGTAAACGCTGGTAGTTCCAACTTTTCACTAAAAATACATAAACTAGTGTCATCTTCTTTATTTGAAATTCTTTTATTGAGGTCATATTGGTTTATTAAATTGTATAAATTTCAGGTATACATTGTTATATTTCAGCTTCTGTATAGACTGCATCATGTTTACCAACAGTAGTCTAGTTTTTATCCGTCCCTATACATATGTGCCCCCTTACCCCCTATGACCTCGCCACACCCCCTCCCCATCAGATAACTACTAATCTGTTCTCCTTATCTATGTGTTTGTTTCTTTGTTTATCTTCCACACATGAGTGAAATCATATGGTATTTGTCTTTCTGTGACTTATTTCACTTAGCATAATACCCTCAAGGTCCATCCATGTTGTCGCAAATGTCACGATTTCAAATTTTTTCATGACTGAGTAGTATTCCATTGTATATATATACCACATCTTCTTTATCCATTCATCCATTGATGGGCACTTGGGTTGCTTCCAAGTCTTTACTATTGTGAATAATACTGCAATGGACATAGGGGTGCAAATATTTTTTTGAATTAGTGATTTCTTGTTCTTTGGATAAATACTAAGTAGTGGAATAGCTGGATCAAATGGTAGTTATATTCTTAAATATCGAGGAATCTCCATAGTGTTTTCCATAATGACTACACCAGTTTGCATTCCCACCAGCAGTGTATGAGTGTTCCCTTTTCTCCACATCCTCTCCAACACTTGTTATTTCTTGTCTTATTAATTATAGCCATTCTGATGGTGTGAGGTAATATCTCATTGTAGTTCTGATTTACATTTCCCTGATAACTAGTGACGTTGAACATGTTTTCATGTGGCTTTTGGTCATCTGTATGCCTTTTTGGAAAAATGTTCATATCCTCTGCCTACTTTTTGATTGGGTTATTCATTTTTCTGTTGAGTTGTATAAGTTCTTTATATATTTTGGAACTTAACCCTTTGTCAGATATATGATTTGCAAACATTTTCTCCCAGTTGGAGGGTTATCTTTTCCTTTTGTTGATGGTTTTCTTTGTCATGCAGAAGCTTTTTAGTCTGATGTAGTCCCATTTGTTTATTTTTTTCTTTTGTTTCCCTTGCCTGAGAAGACATGGCATTCAAAAAGATACTGCTAAGACTGATGTCAGCATACTGCCTATGTTTTCTTCCAGGAGTTTTACAGTTTCAGGTCTTTAATCCATTTTGAGTTAATTTTTAAGTATAGTGTAAGATAATGGTTTACTTTTATTCTTTGGCATGTGGCTGGTCAATTTTCCCAATACCATTTATTGAAGAGACTTTCCTTTCTCCATTGTATGTTCTTGGATCCTTTGTCAAAGATTAGCTGTCCATAGATGTGTGGTTTTATTTCTGGGCTTTCAATTCTGTTCCATTGATCTGTTTGTCCGTTTTTGTGCCAGTACCATGCTGTCTTGATTACTATAGCTTTGTAACATATTTTGAAGTCAGAGATTGTGATACCTCCAGCTTTTTTCTTTTTTCTTAGGATTGCTTTATTCAGCGTCTTTTGTTATTCCATATAAATTTTAGGATTCTTTGTCTAGTTCTGTGAGAAATGTCATTGGAACTTTGATAGGGGTTGCATTGAATCTGCAGATTGCTTTAGGTAATATGGACATTTTAATTATGTTTATTCTTCCAATCCGTGAGAATGGGATATCTTTCCATTTCTTTATGTCTTCTTCGATTTCTTTCGATAGTGTCTTATAGTTTTCATTGCATAAGTCTTTCACCTCCTTGATTAAAATTATTCCTAGATATTTTATTCTTTTTGCTGCAATTGTAAATGGGATTGTATTCTTGACATCTTTTTCTACTAGTTCATTATTAGTGTATAGAAATGCAACAAATTTTAGTATGTTGATTTTGTACCCTGCAACTTTGCTGTAGTTGTTGATTATTTCTAATAGCTTTCTGGTGGATTCTTTAGGGTTTCCTATACATATAATCATGTCATCCTCAAACAGTGAGAGTTTTACTTCTTCCTTTCCAATTTGGATGCCTTTTATTTCTTTCTTTTGCCTAATTGGTCTGGCCAAAATTTCCAGTACTATGTCCAACAAGAGTGGCAAGAATGGGCACCTTTGTCTTTTTCCTGTTCTCAGAGGAATAGCTTTCAGTTTTTCAGTGTTGAGTATGATGTTGGCTGTGGCTGTGTCATATATGGCCTTTATTATGTTGAGGTACTTTCCTTCTATACCCATTTTATTCAGTGTTTTTATTATAAATGGGTGTTGGATCTTGTCAAATGCTTTCTATGCATCTATTGAGATGATCATATGATTTTTATTCTTCATTTTGTTAATGTGGTGTATCACATTGATTTGTGGATGCTGAACCATCTCTGCATCCCTGGAGTAAATCTCACTTGATCATGATGTATGATCTTTTTAATATATTGTTGTATTTGATTTGCTAGTATTATGTTGAGAATTTTTACGTCTATGTTCATCAGTGATATTGGCCTTTAATTTTCCTTTTTTGTGTTGTCCTTGTCTGAGTAATCGGAGTAATGTTGGCCTCATAGAATGATTTAGGGAGTATCCCATCCTCTTCAATATTTCAGAATAGTTTGAGAAGAATAGGTATGAAATCTTTTGAATGTTTGGTAGAAGTCACCAAGAAGCCATCTGGTCCTGAACTTTTGGTTTTTCAGAGTTTTTTGATTACTCTTTCAATCTCTTGTGATTATTCTATGCAGATTCTCTATTTCCTCTTGATTCAGTTTTGGGAGGTTGTATGATTTTAAGAATTTATCCATTTCTTTTGGGTTATCCAATTTGTTGGCATATAGCTTTTCACTGTCCTCTTACAATCCTTTGTATTTCTGTTGTATCCATTGTAATTTCTCCTCTTTCACTCTCATTTTATTTATTTGAGCATTCTCCTTTTTTTTGTTAGTGAGTCTTGGCTAAGGGTTTGTCAATTTTGTTTATCTTCTCAAAGAACCAGCTCTTAGTTTCATTGATCCTTTCTATTGTTTTTTTAGTCTCTATTTCATTTATATCTGCTCTGATTTTTATTATTTCCCTCCTTCTACTGACTTTGAGCTTTTGTTTGTTCTTTTTTTTTTTATAATTTTATTTATTTATTTTTCCCCCAAAGCCCCACTAGATAGTTGTATGTCATAGCTGCACATCCTTCTAATTGCTGTATGTGGGACAAGGCCTCAGCATGGTCAGAGAACTGGTGCATCGATGCATGCCCAGGATCTGAACCTGGGCCGCCAGCAGCGGAGCGTGTGCACTTAACCACTAAGCCACGGGGCTGGCCCTGTTTGTTCTTTTTCTAGGTCTTTTAGGTGTATTTTAAGATTCCTTATTTGAGATTTTTCCTGTTTGTTGAGGTAGGCCTGTATTGTTATGAATTTCCCTCTTAGAACCACTTTTGCTGCATCCCATAAGAGTTAGTATGGTGTATTTTCATCTTCATTTGTCTCCATGTATTTTTTATTTCTCCTTTGATTTCTTCATTGATCTGATGGTTGTTCAGTAACATGTCATTTAGTCTCTACCTATTTATGACTTTCCCAGCTTTTTTCTTGTAGTTGATTTCTAGTTTCACAGCGTTGTGGCCAGAAAAGATGCTTGATATGATTTCAATCTTCTTAAATTTGTTGAGGCTTGCTTTGTTCCCAGCATATGGACTATCTTTGAGAATGTTGCACATGCACTTGAGAAGAATGTTTATTCTGCTGTTTTAGGATGGAACGTTCTATATATATATATATTAAGTCCATCTAGTGTTTCATTTAAGTCCACTGTTTCCTTGTTGACTTTCTGTCTGGATGATCTATCTGTTGACGTAAGTAGTGTGTTAAGGTCTCCTACTATTATTGTGTTGCTGTCAATTTCTCCCATTAGGTCTGTTAGTAGTTACTTTATATACTTTGGTGCTCCTATGTTAGGTATATATATATATAAACAAGTGCTATGGCTTCTTGGTGGAATATCCCATTTATCATTATATAATATCAATCTTTGTCTCTCATTATCTTTTTTGTCTTGAAGTCTGCTTTGTCTAAGTTTGGCTATACCCACTTTCTTTTGCTTGCCATTTGCTTGCAGTATCATCTTCCATCCCTTCAGTCTAAGCCTCTGTTTGTCTTTAGAGCTGAGATGTGTTTCCTGGAGGCAGTATATTGTTAGGTCTTGTTTTTTAATCCATCCTGCCACTCTGTGTCTTTGATTGGTGAATTCAATCCACTTACATTTAGAGTGATTATTGATATCTGAGGGCTTAATTCTGCCATTTTCTCTCTTGTTTTCCAGTAGTTCTATATTTCCATTGTTTGGTTTCCCCTGTATTTCTGACTGTCATTTCAGTTTGGTAGTTTTCTGTGATGGTTTTCTCAGTTTTCTCATTTTTGATTTGTGACTCTGCTCCGATTTTTTGTTTTGTGGTTATCATGAGGTTTGTGTAAAAGATGTCATAGAGGAAATAGTCCACTGTTTGATAGCCTCTTATTTCCATTAGCCTAAGCAGGCTCCATCACTTTCTTCTTCCCCTTCTAAGTTTTTGTTACAAATTATTCTTTTTTGTGTTGTGAGTTTGTGACTAATTTGAAGTATTTATAGTTATTTTTAATGCTTTCTTTCCCTTTATCGTTTATGTTATAATTAAATTTTTGCTAACCTATTCTGATAGAGAGCTGCAATTTTCTGATTTTTTCTGTCTATGTATCTCCTTGCTCAAAGCTTTGTAAACCTTTGCCTTTTTATTTCATATATGATAGCTGCCTTCATTATTTCTTGTAAGGCAAGTCTAGTGTCAATGAACTCCGTCAGCTTTTGATTATCTTGGAAAGCTTTTATTTCTGCATCATATTCGAAGGATAATTTTGCTGAATCTAGTATTCTTGGCTGATAGTTTTTGGCTTTCACTATTTTGAATATCTCATTCCACTCTCTCCTAGCCTGCAGGGTGCTGAGAAATCCACTGAAAGCCTGATGGGGGTTTCATTGTAGGCTATTTTCTTCTCTCTGGCTGCCCTTAATTTTCTTTCTTTGTCATTGAGTTTGGACAGTTTTAATAAGATATGTTTTAGAGAATGTCTTTTTGCACCGATGTTATCAGGAGTTCTTGGCCTCATGTATTTGCATGTCCAGTTCCTTCCCCAGGTTTGGGAAGTTCTCAGCTATTATTTCTTTGAACAAGCTCTCTACTCCTTTCTCCCCCTCTTCTCCCTCTGGAATACCTATAATCCTTATGTTACTTTTCCTAATTGAGTTGGATATTTCTCAAAGAATTTCTCCATTTTTTTAAATCTTAATTCTCTCTCCTCCTCCACCTGAAGTATTTCTACGTTTCTGTCTTCAAAGCCATTAATTCTCTCCTCCATAACATCTGCTCTATTTTTTATGCTTTCTACATTATTTTTTATCTCATTAACTATGTTCTTCATATCCAGAATTTGTGTTTGGTTTTTTTTTTTTTTTTGCGCTTCAATCTCTTTGGTGAAATAGTCCTTCTGTTCATTAATTTATTCCTGAGCTCATTGAACTGTCTTTCTGAGTTTTCTTGTAATGTCTTGAGTTTCTTTATGACAGCTATTTTGAATTCTCTGTCAGTTAGATTGTAAACTTCTGTGACTTCAGATTTGTTTTCTGGAGAGCTGCCACTTTCCTTTTCTGCCGTGTTACTGTAGTTCTTCACGGTGTTTGATGAATTGATCCTCTGCCAGCACATTTGTAGTACTAATCACCTTTTCTTACTTTGGTACAGCTCTGGTTTCTTTGGTTCTGATAACCTGGATCTTGTGTTCCTCCACTGGCTCTCCATGTGCTCAGATGCTGCTCTCCTATGCACCACCTACATTGCTGTTCCTGGGTTGACTTGGTGTGCTGGTTGCACAACTACCAGGAGTCCCAGGTTCACAGATGTCACTGTCACTTATGGGGGCCTGGGAACCCAGGGACTTGTATACAGCCTCCACTACTGGTGAACCTGGTGTTGGGGTTGCTGCCACTGGGGGCTGGGTCACTGGTTCTGCTGTGGTTCTTGTTGCTTCTTGCTGCAGAATCTATCTGCCACTGCTACGAGGGGCAGAGAATGTTTTTTCTGTCTGCTCCTAATTGTGCCAGTTGGGCCACAGTCACTTGGCTGGGCCTCTTCACACAGACAGGACTGCTGCTTCTCAGTGGATCCAGCTTGCACTGGTGGGGCTGCCACCCAGCAGGGCACCTTCATGCAGCCCTGGCCACCACACATGGTGGGCAGGTCATGCTCACATGGGCAGTGCCACCTCTCTGGTGGGGCACCTTTGTGTGGGCTGAGTCTCAGCCACTCAATGGGGAGCATTCACCTGGGTGAGGCTGCTGTGGCATGGTGGGCACTCCCAAGGTCCGGGCTACTGCCACTCTGCAAGCATTCATGCACAGGCTGGGCTGCCCCCGCCTCCACTCACAGTTGCTCTGGCTGCTGTGTGAGGATCCGTGACCTGGATCACTGCCACCAGGGAAGAGGAAGGGGCTGCTCCCCTAGTTCCACTGTTTCCCAGGAGCCCAGCTCACCCACCTTCAGATGGATAGCTGCCTGGGTCTCTCAGGAATCCTGTTGTGCTGTGTAGGGAAGCCTCTGTTGCTTAATGGATGTCTATTTAGTTGTAACTCACAGGGGAGAGACAAAGGGAACAACTCACTCTTCCACGAGGCTGATGTCACTCTCTTTCTTCCAAATTCTTGACCATCTAGCCAAACCATGGGCCATAGCCCATTTTTCAGCATATGATTGAACATCTAGCCATTTCTCCTTCAAGGAAAGTGAAGCATCTGGTACATTGCTCAAATTTCTGGTCAGTTGGAGGATTTCTCTTCACCACTGTCCTTCAGGGATGTCCCAGAGAGGAGCTGTATTGCTGCAGCTGTCCACTTTTGGTTGGTGCCTGCATATCATGCAGAACCATCTGTAAACTGGGCTTGAGTCTTCTCTTCCTCTGTCAACTGATGGTAGGGAACTCTCCATGAAGCCATAGGTGCAGACTGAGACAGAGAAGGCAATGTAGCAGGAATGGGGACGGTGTGCATTTGGTCCACTTTCCTATGTAACTTAATTGTGCCTTTAGGGCATCATCACATATATACCTCTTCCATTTGATGGTGCAGTGCTGCTGTGCATGCCTAACTTTATGGCTTGATGGATCAGACACCAGCTAGTTCATGACAGGCAGCTCAGGTAACATGGTGACTTAGTGGCCCACGGTCAAGGATTTAGTCTCTACTAAGACCCATTAGCAAGCCAAGAACTGTTTCTCAAAAGGACAGTAGTTATTTGCAAAGGATGGCAGGGCTTTACATCAAAATCCTAAGGGCCTGTGTTGTGATTCACCTATAGGAGCCTGCCAAAGTTTCCAAACAGCATCTTTATCTGCCACAGACACTTCAAGAACCATTTGATCTGCTGGTTAATATGCATCAAGTGGCAGAGCAGGTTTTATAGCAGGCTGGACCTGTTGCAGAGCCATCTCTTATTCTGGCCCACACTCAAAACTAGTAGCTCCTTGGGTCACTTGGTAAATGGGCTGGACTGACGCACTCAAATGCGAAATATGTTGCCTCAAATCTCCGAAAAGGCCCACTAGACATTTTGCCTCTTTTTAGGTTGTAGCAGGGGTCAGATACAACAACTTATCCTTCATATTAGAAAAGATATCTCAATATGCCCCACACCACTGGATCCTTAGAAATTTCGTTAAGATTGGAGGCCCCTGAATTTTAGTTGGATTTATTTCCCTCCCTCTGACATGAAAATGTCTTAGCAATAAATCTAGAGTAGTTACTCTTTCTGACTTGCTAGGTTCAATGAGCATAATGTCATCAATATGATGGACCAGCATGATATCTTGAGGAAGGGAACAACAACCAAGATCCTTGCAAAATAAATTATAAGATAGGGCTAGAAAGTTGATACACTCTTGAGGTAGGATGGTAAAGGTGTATTGCTGACCTTGCCATCTGAAAGAAAACTGCTTTGAGAGATCCTTATTGATAGCTTTGGAGAAAAAAACATTTTCCAGGTCAATAAGCTGCATATCAGGTACCAGTGAATGTGTTAATTTGCTCAAGCAATGAAACCACAACTGGTACAGCAGATGAAATTGGACTCACCACCTGATTGTCTTTATGATAATCCACTGTCATTCTCCAAGATCCATCTGTTTTCTGCAAAGGCCAAATATGAGAGTTGAATGAATATGTGGTGGGAATTACCACACCTCTCTCCCTCTTACATCTTTCAAGTCCTTAATGGTGGCAATAATCTCTGCAATCCCTCAAAGAATGTGGTATTTCTTTTGATTTACTATTTTCTTAGGTAGGTCAGTTTTAATGGCTTCCATTTGGCCTTTCCCACCATAATAGCCCTCACTCCACAGGTCAGGACACCAATGTGGGGATTCTGCCAGCTGCTGAGTATATCAATTCTAATAATGTATTTTGGAACAGGGGAAATAACCACAGGATGGGTTCCTCGACCCACTGGGCCCAGTGTGAGGCATACCTGAGCTAAAACTCCATTGAGCACCTGACCTCCATAAGCCCCTACTCTGACTGGTGAACCACAGTGATGTTTTAATTCTCCTGGAATGAGTGTCAGTGCAGAGCCAGTATCCTGGAATCCCGGAAAGCTCTGATTATTTCCTTTTCTCCAATGCACAGTTACCCAGGTAAAAGGTTGCAGGTCCCTTTGGGGAAGACTGGGGGAAAAGTTACCAGTATAAATTTTAGGCAGTGATCATTTCTCACAGAGAACTGTCCCTCCCTTCATTCAAGGGGTTCTGGGTCTCTAAACTGGCTTGAATCTGGGAAGTGATTGAGACTCCGTAATTCTGTTTTTATTATTCAGGTTAGACTTTTGTTCACTTGACCTAGAACTTTTCTGCTTATACAGATCAAGTAAGAATTTAGTAGGCTTCCTATCTATTTCACTTCTAGGGACACCATGATTAGCCAATGCCATAGATTTCTCTGAGTCAGACTATACTGATTGTTGTTTTGACTCTACTGTCTATTATGGTAACCATGCCCACCTTGCCTTTGGTAGTTGAGTGCCACCACTTGGCCCCTGCAACACTGGGATTCAACTACTCCCATTGCCTCTAGGTTTTCCAATTCAGTGACCACAGTTCCCACTATAAGGTCTGGCCTACATAGAAGAGTAATCACAGAGCTCTTCAAGGATGCCAGGGCTCCTCTCATAAATTTATTTCTCATAGTCTTGATGACAGGTATGTCTTCGGGACCCTCCGTGGTTGAATAAGTCTTAAATGACAAGTATACTCTAACATTCCAATCTCCCTAAGCCTTTTAATCCTTTCCTCTACATTAAACCAAGGCAAGTGCAGCATTAGTAATTCACCCACTGTGGGCAACCTTTAGGTCCATGTTTCAGCCAATCAACCATGCAAACTATTAGAGCCCTTTCTGACTTCCTGAGCTGCAACACTAACTGCAGAATCTCTGATTAGTGACCTCATATCAATAAATTTGGCCTGATCCAATTTTATCTTTCCTCTACCTTTATCCCACACCCTTAGTATCCATTCCCACACATGTTTCCTGGATTTCTGTCTGTATAAATTAGAACATTTAAGTAGTTCTTTTGGAGCATAGCACACCACCTCACGGATCACACTCTGTACCTCACTTTTAGGGGCCTGCTGGGACTTGAGTCTAGTTATAGATCTAGAAGCAAAGAGGGATGGTGGAGGTGGGTCCTGAGGATAATTATGAGTGTCTTACTGGGCAATGACCTCAAGGGAGGCCATTACCCTTTCCTCAAGGCAAAGCAGCATTAATTTCCTCAAATAGGGGGTTGAGAGGCCACTTTCACTGGGGTGGAGAGGTGACTTACACTGGGGGTGGAGAGCTCTCTTCCACTGACAAAGACGACTCATTAGAATGTAGGGGCTCGAGACTCCTTTTGAGAGGAAGTCAAGATGGCGGCGTAGGCAGACTCTGAACTCACCTCCTCCCGTGGACACAGCCAATTTACAACTACTCATGGAAAAATTACCCCTGAGACAGAACTGAAAACTGGATAAGAGGAACACCTGCAACAATGGACAATCCTAAGTGAGGTAGAAGAGGCAGAAACTCCCTTCTGGAGAGGAAAAATGCCGCCTTCACAAGCCACCAGCTTCACAGCCGCTTGGGAGCAGTCCAAAGGTACGCAGCCCTCCCTGGAGGCAGGGGGGCCCTGACCCGGGGAGCGCCCCCACTGTGGGCATTTTGTGGACGCAGCACAATCGAGACAAGTGGCATAATATCTGACTTTGCCTGCTACTAAAACATTGGGGAATACCCCCAGAAAAGCTGGTTCACAAAGAAATAAAAACTGGTTCTTAAAGGGCCCACATGCAAACTCACCCGTTTCAGAAAGCAACCTAAAATCACCAGAAAGAAAGGTGCACACTGCTTTGGTGAAAAGAGACTAACTTAATAGGCCCTGTGTGCATCTCGGTGAGAGGTGAGACCTCTCCGGGGACTGGGACATTGGCAGCGGCCATTGTTGTGGCCCAGTGTGGGCGAGCTGCCACAGACGCCATTGGAGTTCTCCCTGGGGCCTGCTAACCCAGGGTCTGCCCCACCCGCTAGAGCACTGATTTAATCCAGCTCAGCCAGGGCAGGCAGCCCACCCTAGAGACTGGCCCCACCCAACAACAAGCCCTCAGGCAACTTGTGGGCCTGCATAGATTGGTGACCGGATTCTCTGCAGCCTGGCAACTGAGCTGACTTCAGTGGGGCAGGGCGTGCACAAGGAGCGGGTGGAGAGTGTGGGGCAGTGGCGGAGTGTGTGGGGCTCCCGCCATGGAGAGACTGGGTCCTCTTCTGGAGGTCGGGGCGCGCACACGGGGCAGGAATGTGTTGACTGTGTGTGTGGACCTGTGGGTGGCAGGGCTTGTCAGCTGCAGAAGACTTGTGCTTCTCAAAGACCCACATAGGGGGTTTGCCCCACCTTCCAAAGTCTGAAACAATTGGGTGCTCCTGTGCCTGAGGCCAGTCACACCCAGCTGCAATCCTCAGAGTGCTGACAAGAGACCTAAAGGCTGGAGGCTTACAGCAATTGTAAGGCCCTGAGCCTAACAACCAGCCACGGTGGGGGCCTACTCACTTAAAAGAAATACTGCAACACAAATGTGGTATTAGAACTTGCAACCAACTGTGCTGGGGCTCCCCACACCTGATAAAGAGACTGAAGGGCCCACAACAACTACAAGCAGCTGAGCATTACAACAGCTGGCCAGGAGCATAACTCAGCCTGCCTGGGCGCCTACAGGGAGAGCAAACAGGCCACAACAGAAGGACACACGTAGCCCACATAGGGGTCACCCCTGGAACATTGAGAACTGAGGGAAGCACACTGCAGGCTTCCTAAGCCATCACTTACATAAGGTCACCTATCCAAGAGCAGGAGACGTAGCTGACCTACCTAATACGTAGTCAAAAGCACAGGGAAAGAGGCATAATGAGGAGGCAAAGGAATACATTCCAAGTAAGGGAACAGGACAAAACCCCAGAAAAGGAACTAAGTGAAACAGAAATGAGCAACCTACCCAACAGAGAGTTCAAACAAAGAGTGTTAAGGATGCTCACTGATCTGGGGAGAAGAATAGATGAACTCAGTGAGAATGTCAACAAAGAAATGGAAGATATAAAAAAGAACCAATCAGAAATGAAGAATACAATACTGGAAATGAAAAATTCATTAGAGGGACTCAAAAGCAGAGTAGAGGATACAGAAGAACGGATCTGTGAGTTGGACAAAAGAATAAGAAATTACCCAAGCTGAACAGGTAAAAGAGAAAAGAATTAAAAAGAGTGAGGACAGTCTAAGGGACCTCTGGGACAAGATCAAGCACACTAACATCCGTGTTATAGGTGTCCCGGAAGGAGAAGAGCAAGACAAAGGGGCAGAGAATCTATTTCAAGAAATAATAGATGAAAACTTCCCTAACCTAAGGAAGGAAACAGACATCCAGGTACAGGAAGCACAGAGAGCCCCAAACAAGATAAACCCAAAGAGGCCCACACCAAGACACATCATAATCAAAATGTCCAGAATTAAAGACAAAGAGAGAATCCTAAAAGCTGCAAGAGAATGTCAAGGTACATACAAAGGAAACCCCATAAGGCTATCAGCTGACTTCTCAGCAGAAACCTTACAGGCTAGAAGAGAATGGCATGATATATTTAAAGTGCTAAAAGGAAAAAACTTACAGCCAAGAATACTTTACCCAGCAAGGTTATCATTCAAAATGGAAGGAGAGATCAAAAATTTCCCAGACAAGCAAAAATTAAAGGAGTTTGTCACCAAGACCCAGTGCTACAAGAAATGTTAAAGGGACTGATTTAAGGGGAAAAGAGAAGACCACAAATAGGAAAAATTATCTATTTCCATGATAAGAGGGTAATGGATACAAATGCACAAAAAAGAGGTTAGATATGATATCAAAAACATAAAAGGAGGGAGGAGGGGAGTTAAAGAGTAGAGCTTTTAGACAGAGGTCAAACTAAAGAGACCATCAATTGTGTATAGAAGAAGAAAGGAACAGAGAAGGACTACTAAAACACTGAGAAAAACAAAAGTTAAAAAATGGCAGTAAGTACATACTTGTCAATAGCTACTTTAAATGTCAATGGACTAAATGCTCCAATTAAAAGGCATAGGATGGCTGATTGGATAAAAAAACAAGACCCATATATATGCTGCATACAAGAGACACACTTCAGACCTAAAGACACTCACAAACTGAAAGTGAAGGGATGGAAAAAGATACTCCATGCTAATGGCAATGAAAAGAAGGCTGGGGTAGCAGTACTCATATCAGACGAAATAGACTTTAAAACAAAAACTGTAAAAAGAGACAAAGAAGGGCATTACATGATGATCAAGGGAACAATCCAACAAGAGGATATAACACTTGTAAATATATACGCACCCAATGTAGGTGCACCTAAATATATAAAGCAATTATTAACAGACATAAAAACAGAAATAGACAGTAACACAATAATAGTAGGGGACTTTAACACTCCACTTACACCAACAGATAGATCATCCAAACAGAAGATTAAAAAGGAAAGATTGGCCTTAAATGATACACTAGAACAGATGGACCTAGTAGATATGTACAGAGCATTCCATCCAAAAACCGAAGAATACACGTTCTTTTCAAATACACATGGAACATTCTCCAGGATTGATCACATATTAGGCCACAAAACAAGTCTCCATAAATTTAAGATGATTGACATAATACCAAGTTGGGCCGGCTCCGTGGCTTAGCAGTTAAGTGCGCACGCTCTGATGCTGGCGGCCCGGGTTCGGATCCCGGGCGCGCCCCAAGGCACCGCTTCTCCGTCCAGCGCGAGGCCGAGTCCCACGTACAGCAACTAGAAGGATGTGAACCTATGACATGCAACTATCTGCTGGGGCTTTGGGGGGAAAAAAATGAATAAATAAAATCTTTAAAAAATAATAATAATAAATAAAAAAAGAAATAAAAAAAAAAAGAAATAATACCAAGCATCTTTTCTGACCACAACAGTATGAAACTAGAAATCAACTATAGGAAGAAAATCAGAAAAGCCACAAATACATGGAGATTAAACAAAATGCTACTGAACAACGACTGGGTCAACGAAGAAATCAAAGGAGAAATAAAAAAAATACCTGGAGACAAATGAAAATGAAAATACGACATGCCAGAATTTATGGGATACAGCAAAAGCGGTTCTAAGAGGGAAGTTTATAGCGATACAGGCCTATCTCAACAAACAAGAAAAATCTCAAATAAACAATGTAACAGTGCACCTAAAGGAACTGGGAAAAGAAGAACAAATAAAGCCCAAAATCAGTAGAAGAAGGGAAATAATAAAAATCAGAGCAGAAATAAATGAAATAGAGACCAAAATCAATAGAAAAAATTAATAAAACCAAGAGCTGGTTCTTTGAAAAGGTAAACAAAATTGACAAACCTTTAGATAGACTCACCAAGAAAAAAGAGAGAAGGCACAAATAAGTAAAATCAGAAATGAAAGAGGAGAGGTTACAACAGACACCTCAGAAACACAAAAGATTATAAGAGAATACTAGGAAAAGCTATACGCCAACCAATTCGACAATCTGGAAGAAATGGATAAATTCTTAGAATCATACAACCTTCCAAAACGGGATCAAGAAGAAGTAGAGAATTTGAATAGACCAATCACCAGTAAGGAGATCGAAACAGTAATCAAAAAGCTCCCCAAAAATAAAAGTCCAGGACCAGACGGCTTCCCTGGTGAATTCTACCAAACATTCAAAGAAGACTTAATACCTATCCTTCTCAAACTCTTCCAAAAAATTGAGGAGGGGGGGAAGCTCCCTAACTCATTCTATGAAGCCGACATTACCCTGATACCAAAACCAGACAAGGACAACACAAAAAAAGAAAACTACAGGCCAATATCACTGATGAACATCAATGCAAAAATCCTCAACAAAATACTAGCAAATTGCATACAACAATACATTAAAAAGATTATACACCATGATCAAGTGGGATTTATTCCGGGTAAGTAGGGATGGTTTAACATTCGCAAATCAATCAATGTGATACACCACATTAATAAAATGAAGAAGAAAAATCACATGATCATCTCAATAGATGCAGAGAAAGCATTTGAAAAGATACAGCATCCATTTATGATAAAAACTCTGAATAAAATGGGTATAGAAGGAAAGTACCTCAACATAATAAAGACCATATATTACAAACCCACAGCTAATATCATCCTCAATGGTGAAAAACTGAAACCTATCCCTCTAAGAACAGGAACCAGACAAGGATGCCCACTGTCACCACTCCTATTTAACATAGTACTGGGAGTCCTAGCCAGAGCAATGAGGCAAGAGAGAGAAATAAAAGGGATCCAAATTGGAAAGGAAGAAGTGAAACTGTCACTATTTGCAGATGACATGATTTTATATATAGAAAACCCTAAAGAATCCACCAGAAAACTTTTAGAAGTAATAAATGAATATGGTAAAGTTGCAGGATACAAAATCAACATACAAAAATCAGTTGCATTTCTATACACTAACAACGAAGTAGCAGAAAGAGAAATTAAGAATACCATCCCATTTACAATTGCAACAAAAAGAATAAAATACCTAGGAATAAACTTAACCAAAGAGGTGAAAGATCTGTACACCGAAAACTATAAAACATTTCTGAAAGAAATTGAAGAAGGCACAAAGACATGGAAAGATATTCCATGCTCTTGGATTGGAAGAATTAACATAGTTAAGATGTCCATACTTCCTAAAGCCATCTATAGATTCAATGCAATCCCTATCAAAGTTCCAACAACATTTTTCACAGAAATAGAACAAAGAATCCTAAAATTTATTTGGAACAACAAAAGACCCCGAATAAGTAAAGGAATCCTGAGAAAAAAGAACAAAGCTGGAGGTATCACACTCCCTGATTTCAAAATATACTACAAAGCTATAGTAACCAAAACAGCATGGTACTGGCACAAAAACAGACACAAAGATCAATGGAATAGAATCGAAAGCCCAGAAATAAACCCACACATCTGTGGACAGCTAATCTTTGACAAAGGAGCCAAGAACATACAATGGAGAAAAGAAAGTCTCTTCAACAAATGGTGTTGGGTAAAGTGGAGAGCCACATGCAAAAAAAATGAAAGTAGACCCTTACCTTACATCATACACAAAAATTAACTCCAAATGGATTAAAGACTTGAATGTAAGACCTGAAACTATGAAACTTCTAGAAGAAAACATAGGCAGTACACTCTTTGACATGGGTCTTAGCAACATATTTTCAAGCACCATGTCTGACCAGGCAAGAGAAACAATAGAAAAAATAAACAAATGGGACTACATCAAACTAAAAAGCTTCTGCACAGCAAAGGAAACCATCAACAAAACGAAAAGACAACCTAACAATTGGGAGAAGATATTTGCAAACCATACATCTGATAAGGGCTTAATCTCCAAAATATACAAAGAACTGATGCATCTCAACAACAAAAAAACTAACAACCCAATCAAAAAATGGGCAAAAGACCTGAACAGACATTTCTCCAAAGAAGATGTACAGATGGCCAATAGACACATGAAAAGATGTTCAAAATCATTAACTATCAGGGAAATGCAAATCAAAACTACAATGAGATATCACCTCACGCCCGTCAGAATGGCTATAATTAACAAGACAGGAAACAACATGTGTTGGAGAGGATGTGGAGAGAAGGGAACTCGCATACACTGCTGGTGGGAGTGCAAACTGGTGCAGCCACTATGGAAAACAGTATGGAGATTCTTCAAAAAATCAAGGATAGAACTACCATATGATCCAGCTATTCCACTGTTGGGTATTTATCCAAAGAACTTGAAAACACCAATGCATAAAGATTCATGCACCCTTGTGTTCATTGCAGCGTTATTCACAATAGCCAAGACTTGGAAGCCACCTAAGTGCCCATCAAGGGAAGAATGGATAAAGAAGATGTGGTATATATACACAATGGAATACTACTCAGCCATAAGAAATGATGAAATCCAGCCATTTGTGACAACATGGATGGACATTGAGAGTATTATGCAAAGTGAAATAAGTCAGAGGGAGAAGGTCAAATACTGTATGATTTCCTTCATTAAGTAGTAGATAATAACAACAATAAACAAACACATAGAGACAGAGATTGGATTGGTGGTTACCAGAGGGGAAGGGGGGAGGGAGGAGGGCGAAAGGGATAATTCAGCACATGTGTGTGGTGATGGGTTGTAATTAGTATTTGGGTGGTGAACATGATGTAATCTATGCAGAAATATAAGTATAATGATGTACACCTGAAATTTATACAATGTTATAAACCAATGTTACTGTAATAAACATTAAAAAAAAAAAAAAAAAAGAATGTAGGGGCTCAATGTCTCCAGCCTCCTTAAGGTCTTCCCACAAGTCCTGATTCCAATTTCCGGGATCTCATTCTTTTCCAATCAATGTTTTCATATTGACAGTAGACATCCTACAAGGCTGAGAGTTCAATTTGCATTATAGTTCAGCCAGTAGGAAGATGAGATTCTCAGTTTGATTTTCAGCAATCTTATTTCTGTGGCTACAGGATATAAGGGTCTACTTCAGTGTACACATAGAAGCTTTCAGGTCATTTATGAAGTGCTTGAGCTGGGAATTCAAATCCCTGAGCTCATCTTTTTCTTTCCCTACTTTGTCCAGCAACATTAGGAGCAATTAGCCAATTTCATTTTATTAGTTAGTTTGTTAAAAATATTCCAAAGTATCATATACATAGTCACTCAGATCCTTGCTTCTTGTAAGTGGTTGATTAGGAGTATCTACTGGTGGTATTTTTTGTATCTGTATTATCTAGAAATAGGGTCATTAGCACCTTTAAATCTAACCAGATTAGAGAGGCAGTTCCAGAAACCCCAGAACCAATTCAAAAAAATTCATCCTTAAAATTCTGTTCCTCTAGAACCACTCTGGGTATGAATATCCGTATTAGTCATGGTTCTCCAGAGAAACCCAACTGCAGTCATGCACTGCATGACAACACTTTGGTCAACGATGGACTGCATATACAACAGTGGTCCCATAAAATTATAACAGAGCTGATAGATTCCTATCACCTAGTGATGTCATAGACATCATGTTATAGCACAATGGATTACTCACATGTTTGTGGTGATGCTGGTGACAACTCCACACATGTCATCACCCCTGAAGACCTTCCAATGGAACAAAATGTGGAGGTGAAAGACAGTGATATTGATGGTCCTGACCCTGTGTAGGCCTAAGCTAATGTGTATGTTTGCGTCTTAGATTTAAAAAAAAAGTTTAGAAAGTAAAAAAAAAAAGCAAATTTTTTTAATAGAAAAAAGCTTATAGAATAAGGATATAAAGAAAAAATATTTTGGTACAGCTGTATGATGTGTTTGTGTTTTAAGCTAAGTGTTATTAGAAAAGAATGAAAAAGTTTTTAAAAAATTAAAAAGTTTATAAAGCAAAAATGTTACAGTAAGCTAAGGTTAATTTATTATTGAAGAAAGAAAAATATTTTTAAATAAATTTAGTGTAGCCTAAGTGTACAGTGCTTATAAAGTCTACAGGGGTGTACAATAATATCCCAGGCCTTCACATTCACTCACCACTCACTCACTGACTCACCCAGAGCAACTTCCAGTCCTGCAAGCTCCATTCATGGTAAGTGCCCTATACAGGTATACTATTTTTTATCTTTTATACCATATTTTTACTGTACCTTTTCTATGTTTAAGTATGTTTAGGTACACAAATATTACCATTGTGTTACAATTGCCTACAGTATTCAGTACAGTAACATGCTATACTGACTTCTAGCCTAGGAGCAATAGGCTACACTATATGACCTAGGTGTATAGCAGCCTATACCATCTAGGTTTGTTTAAGTACACTATGTGATGTTCACATCATGATGAAATCACATAGGGATGCATTTCTCAGAATGTATCTCTGTTGTTAAGTGATGCATGCCTGTAATACTATATATATATGGAGAGAGAGAGACATCATAAGGAACTGGCTCATGCAATTATGGAGGCTGACAAGTCCCAACATCTGCAGTCAGCAATCTAGAGTCCCAGGAGAGCTGATGATACAGTTCCAATCTGAGTATGAAGGCCTGAGAACCTAGAGAGCTGATGATGTAGTTCCAGTCTTAATGCCAGCGGGCTCAAAAACCAGGAAAAGCCAATGTTTCAGTTTGAGTCCAAAGGCAAGAAGAAAAACAATGTCCCAGTTCAAAGGCAAACAAGCAAGAGTTGCTCCCTCCTCCTCATAAAAGGGCCAGCCTTTTTGTTCTATTCAGGCCTTCAACTGATTGGATGAGGCCCACCCATGTTAGGGAGAGCAACCTACTATACTCAGTTTACTGACTGAAATGTTAATCTCATCCAGAAACACCCTTGCAAACACACTCAGAATAAATAATGTTTGTCCAAATGTCTGGGCACTTCATGGCCCAGTCATGTGGACACATAAAATTAACCATCACACATATATATGATATAGATATAGACATATAGATATATCTCCTATTCGTTTTTCTTTCTCTGGAGAACCCTTACTGATATAGCTTTTGGCACTGGGAAGTGGGGTGCTACTACTGTAACAACTACCTAAAATTGTGCGAGTAACTTTGGAATTGGGTAATGAGTAGAGGCTGGAAGAATTTTGAAGCACATGACAGAAAAAGCCTAGATTGTGTTGAAGAGATCGTTGGTAGAAATATGCATGCTAAACGAGATTCTCATAAGAACTCAGAAGGACATAAAGAGTATGGTAAAGAAAGCTTTTACCATCTTAGAGAATACATATATCACCATGAACAGAATGTTGATTGAAATATGTTAAAAGAGTTTCTGGTGAAGTTTCAGAAGTAAATGAGGAGCCTGTTATTGGACACTAGAGGAAAGGCAACCCTCATTGTAAAGTGGCAGAAAACTTGGCTTAATTGTGCTCTGCTGTTGGTTGGAAGGTAGAACTTGTAAACGATGAACTCGGACATTTAGCTGAGATTTCCAAACAAAGCACGGAACATGCAGCCTGGCTTCTCCTTGCTACTTACAATAAAATGTGAGAAGAATGAGATAAATTGAGGACAGAACCGTTAAGCAAAAAGGAACCCAAACTTGATGATTTGGAAAATTCTTAGCATGTCCAGATAGCATGCTCTGGGCCAAGTGTGTAGCTGCACAAACTTTTGCTGAAGAGATTAGGCGTGTGACTCATGGATCCAATCAACCACCTCAGTAGAAACCAGGAATAGAGATGGGGTTATCCAGGAAGAATCTGTGCAGAATTCTGTTGTGTAATGACATGGATCCCCTTGACATACAAGGAAGACTGACAAGGTTTTTGAGAATGTTAGATCAAGAGAAACACTGCAAGCCTGGACTGAGGGGGACAGAGACAGGATGAAATATAGAATGGCTGTCAGACTTCAGAGATTCTACAGGCAGGAAACAGACTAATAGAACTACTCAGATACAAATATGAGCTGCCCTTCAAAAAAAAAAAAAAAGAATAACTACAAGGGCAGAGCCATGAATGTAGAGGCAGAGAACCTAAAGAGACAGGAACAGAGGCAGAAGCTAACAGAGCCTCCTTGTGCCCAGAGGGTGGATTGAGCCAAAGAGGATTATTTTCAGGCCATGAAAACTAAAGGACTTTTCCCTTCTGGGTTTCAAATTTGCTTGAGACCAATGACTCCTTTATTCCTTCCAATTTCTCTCTTTCATAATGGAATGTCTATCCTGTGCCTGTCCCATCATTGTATTTTGAAAGCTGATAACTTATTTCCTGCTTCACAGGTGATGAGGGAATTTTTTCCAGCCCAAGGTGAATTACACCCAGAATCTCACTCATACCTGATTTAGAGTATTTAAATCATGATATTTGGAAATTTTTGAGTTAATGATATTTACATGAGATTTTGGACTTAGAGTTAATGCCAGAATGGATTAAGACTGTTGGGGATGTTGGGATGGGGTGAATGTATTTTGCACATGGGACAGATGTGAATTTTGGGAGGCAGAGGGCAAACTGTACTAGATTGAACAGTATCCTCCCAGAATTCATGTCTACCTGGAACCTCAGAATGTGACCTTGCTTGGAAATAGTCTTTGTAGATGTAATCACGTTAACACGAGATCATACTGGATTTGGGTGGGCATTAAATTCAAAGACTGGTGTCTTCATAAGGAGAGGGAGATCTGAACAAACAGAAACACACAGGGAAGAAGTCCCTGTCAAGACTGAGGCAGAGATTGGAGTGATGCAGCCACAAACCAAGGGACAATAAGGATTGCCAGGAACTACCGAAGCTAGAAAGAGCCTTGAAGAGAGAGCAGGGCCCTACTGACACCTTGATTTCAGACTTTTTGCCTCCAGAACTGTGAGAAAATAAATTCCTGTTGTTTTAAGCCACTCAATTTGTGGTACCTTGCTATAGTAGCCATAGAAAACTGAAAAGGTGTAAGTGTGTAAAGTACTTCACATTAACAATTTTACTCAGGGCCGGCCCCGTGGCTTAGCGGTTAAGTGTGCGTGCTCCGCTACTGGTGGCCCGGGTTCAGATCCCAGTGCGCACCAATGCACCGCTTCTCCAGCCATGCTGAGGCCACGTCCCACATACAGCAACTAGAAGGATGTGCAACTACCACGTACAACTATCTACTGGAGCTTTGGGGAAACAAAGGAGGAGGATTGGCAATAGATGTTAGCTCAGAGCCGGTCTTCCTCAGCAAAAAGAGGAGGATTAGCATGGATGTTAGCTCAGGGCTGATCTTCCTCACAAAAAAAATTTAAAAAAAGACAATTTTACTCAAATAACATTTCTTTCAGTGGTGAGAATACATACACACATACATATATGTGTCCATACAACATGATCTTCCATTTCTTACTGAGCTTCTTGGGAAATGTAATTATTGCCACAAAAAATTTGTCAGCTTCTCACCTTTTCAGAGAGGATTGGAGAATACAAACTTCCTGTGGGTGAAATAAGTTCATTCATTTTACAAAAAGCAATAGCGAACATGTCCTAATATAATATATCATAAAATATTTTTGACTTTACTACAGCATTCAAAATACAAATACGGGCAGTCTTTCTTTTCCCTTTTTTTCCTTCCTCTCTCCTGTATTGTCTGAGTTTATTACTGAAGTTACAGTTTTAAAGACTGGGAAGTGTGAATGGGGGTTGGGGGTACTGAGTGTTCTCCATTCTTTAAATGTGGCAGTGTCCAAAAAGACACAGAAAGGCTGTAGCAATGTTCCAGACTCAAGAAGACCAAACAGGCACAACAACTAAAGGCAATATATTATATCCTAGACTGGATTCTGTAGTGGAGGGGTTTAAAAATAAGTTTTAAGGTCACTATTTGCCAATTGACAAAACTAGAGTACAGATATTTAAGTATCATATCAATGTTAAATTTACTACTTATATACACCAGATAGACTATTGTTTTCCTTCCTTACTTCCTCCTTCCTTTCTCGTCAGTTCATTAAAAATTAAAGTGGTTTTAGCTCCAAATTGACTTATGAAGGCTTTAATTCTTCATAAAAAATAAACTTACCAAAACGCTATGAAAAGTTACTTTGAAAAGTTATACAAGTATTATAGCGATGCTAAATTTACTAAAGTTGATTATATAAGAGAATGTCTCTCTTAAGAAATACACATGGAATTATCTAGGAGTAGAGGCCCATGATGTATGTAGCTTACTCCCAAGTGTGGAGAGAGAAATGAGGATAAAGTCAATTGGTTAAAATGTTAACAGAAGGCGAATCTGGCTGAGTGAAGGGTGAAGGGGAATTCATTGAACTGCTCTTATTTACTCCAGTAATTCTCGGCGGTGGGTGGTGCATGTGACCCTACTTGCCAGCCCAGAGCCCGGGCGAGGCTGGGGGAACCCGGCAGTCCCCGCCCCCTCCCTCCCTACCCCGCCTCCTCCCTCCCTACCCCGCCTCCTCCCTCCCTACCCCGCCTCCTCCACAGCCCCCACTGCCTGCCGGCCCCTCACTCCCTACCCCGCCCCCTTCACCCCCCACAGCCTCCCGCCCTCTACCCCGCCCCACCCCTCACTTCCTACCCCGCCCCTCCCCACTGCCTCCCGCCCCCTCCACCCCTCTACCCCGCCCCCTCACTGCCTACCCCGCCCCTCCCCCACACTGCTTCCCGCCCCCTCCACCCCTCCACCCCGCCCCCTCCACGCCCCCACGCCCCCTCCGCCCTCACGGGACGCGCCCTGGATGACGCTGCGGCGCGTCTTGGGGCCCCTGTGACCCCACAGAGAAGCTCTCCGCCTATCTGCAGGGCCCAGTGTGGGCGGCAGGGGCAGGCGGCCCGGGCGGGAGCGGCAGTGTGTCTGGCCGGCGCGGCCTCCGGGCGGCAGAGTCGCCGTCTCAGGACAACGCGGAGGTAGCGGCGGCGGCCGCGAGCCACGGGTGTCCAGTAGCCCGGCAGGTCCTGTCGACGGCCCGAATCCCTCCCTCCTCAGTCCCCCTTCCCGGACGCCCCCTCGACCCTCCTCAGCCCTCAGCCCACCCATCTGCCGACGCGGTGGGTGGCCGCTCCTGCCACCCCGGGATCCCTGCCGCCGCCTTCTACCTGTCTCCAGGACTGGCGCCGAGGATTGGCCACGTGTCGCAGATGATGGCCCTAAAGCGCATCCGCAAGGAGCTCCACAATTTGTCCCACGACCCCCCGGCCCAGTGCTCGGCAGGGCCTGTGGCCGACGATTTGTTCCATTGGCAGGCGACTATAATGGGGCCCAACGACAGCCCCTACCAGGGAGGGGTCTTCTTCCTAACGATCCAGTTTCCGTCTGACTACCCCTACAGACCACCGAAGATCGCATTCACCACCCGAATTTACCATCCGAACATTAGCAAAAACGGAAGCATCTGTCTGGACATCCTTAGATCCGAGTGGTCGCCAGCGCTGACCATTTCCAAAGTGTTGTTATCCATCTGTTCCATGTTGTGCGACCCCAACCCAGATGATCCTTTGGTTCCGGAAATCGCCAAGGTCTACTTAAAGGATAGGGAGAAGTATGACAGAATAGCTCGACAATGGACTCAGAAATACGCCATGTGATTTCAAAATACATGATAATCCCATCGTCTAATAAAGTTGTCATTTCAGTAGGTTCTCTTTTGACTACTTTCTATGAAGCGACGTCTCCCCATCCTTCCGGGCACTTACTGCACACCTACCACGTCAGAGTGTGTGTGGAGGGGGTGGAGGAAGTGGGGGGGGGTAAGGTTGAGGGTAGGGGTGTGAGTCAGACCAGTTTTACTCTAGTTTTGACTAAAAGCTTTCTTGATTGATTTAGGATCGGGAAAGCAAGAACAAGGGGATGGTGGCTTTAGGATGAGAAGGCTTTAGGATGATCCATCAACCAGTGGGATAATTTTTAATGTGGAGTTTTTTAGAACTGACTATGGTAAGAAAAAACTAGGTGAAGATTACAAAGCTAGTTAGGTATCTATTTTATTCTGAAGAACCTGTGTCTTCAAGGGTTTCATTGTCTTGCTTTGTTTTTGACCAAGATTAATATTAACTTAGATCCTGTATTTTGAGGTCCAGGTTTAACTGGCCAAAAATTATATGGATTGGGAGTTGTTACAAAATAAAATGTGTTTTGTTCCCAGCCTTCTCTGGCTTCCATGCCTTCAATCCCCACCCTTTTGGCTACTCTGCCTTTCTCCCACACTCTGGGTGGTACTCTGCTTCTCAGGACATACCTACTAGCTCTAGTTAGTTGTGTGATTTCTCAAGAACTGTATGAGGTCTGAGATTGATATCGAACCTTTTAATCACAAGTTCATGTGCCTGATGTGCAATAAGCCAGTCATTGAGACACTGGTGCTTGGAGATGGAGAAAGGTTATTCAAATTGGCCAAAATGAGAAGGTGAGAGGATAGATTCTCTCAAATCCATCTTGGGGGGAGAGGGGGCGTGTTATAGAGGCAAGAGACTTGGGAGGAGGAGTTTTGGGGACACAAAAGGGAAATCAGTGTTTCTTTCACTCTAGACAATCCCTTGGGCAATCAGACTTCTGAGCAGCAATGGCACCTGGGGGCTGGTTATCTGGTAATTGTAACTTCCTTGAAGGCACTCTTTTTCTTCTGCAAAACAAGCTCATAAATCCTTCTGACCCTTGAGCCACCCCTCAGGTTAAAAGAGAAAACAGCAAATTAACAAGACTAACTCCTTTTCATCTGTGTCTGTGTTGGCAACAAGGTCGAAGGGTAATCCCGTTCTTATTGGATATTTACAGTAACCCTCAGGTATCCAGCTTCAAGATTTTACCCAGCTTGCAAACCTACATGTGAGCCCATCATAGTTCCCTGGAGGCTGGCAGAATGACACAGAAGACTGGGTTAGAGACAGGACTTCAATAGTCATAGCCCAGCAGGTAGCATGAGCTTCACTGACATCAGTTCCCCTGGTCCCCCGAGACCCAAGGGGAAGATGTGAAGCAGACCAGGTGGGTGCTGCACACACGATGGCTTTGTGTCACAGCTCAGCAACCCCAAGCTTAGGAACCCCCCCGCAATTTTTGAAAGGGGAACTCCAGCAAACCTGACTAACTTTTGCCCCAGAGAGAGATGTTATCTTTATTAACCTGCTCTGGAAACAAATCTACCTTTTGCCCTGGAGGAGTCTCTGTTTGCTATACAAACGTCCTTGAAACTGTAGGCCAGGACAAATGCTACCACAGGATGTGTAGAAACACCGTGGAGAAATGCACCCTCAACAGTCTTAACTGCTTGGATCTACCTGGTTGTAAATGTAAAAAATAATTTTATGAAAATACTTGTGAGTGTTGAAAATGATCCAATTTTCCCTTTAGAATTTGTACATTCAGGAATGTCTAATCAGTGTAGTAAGTAGATTACTACCGTCAGTACCTTTAAAAATACTTCATAATTTACTCTTTTTAAGGATGGAGAGGGATTATAATTTTAAGTAAAACTGTAAAAACATTAATGGTCTAAGATTTTTTTAAATATTTATCAGAATAAATCTGTAAGTATAGAGAAAATTTTTGTTTCTGCAACCAAAGGTACTAACCCCTCAAATATAGAATTTTCTTTTACCTGTACATTGAGACGGTGTTGCCAAATAGGAATGTTCTATATCTGTACTATCCAATGCAGTAGCCACTAGCCAATGTAGCTATTGACGACTTGAAATTTGGTGAGTGTTACTAGACAACTGAATTTTTTATTTTGTTCAATTGTAATTAATTTTAAATTAAAATATTAATTTAATTAAATTGATTACATTGAAATAGCCACGTATGGCCAGTGTGTCATAAAATCAGAGCTTAAGATAGGAAATAAGGGGCCGGCCCTGTGGCTTGGTGGTTAAGTGCGCGCGCTGCAATGCTGGTGGCCCGGGTTCGGATCCCGGGTGCGCATCGAGGCACCACTTCTCCCTCCATCCTGAGGCCGAGTCCCACATACAGCAACTAGAAGGATGTGCAGCTATGACATACAACTATCTACTGGGGCTTTGGGGGGAAAAAAAATAAAATAAATAAAATCTTTAAAAAAAAAAAAAAGATAGGAAATAAGTATAAGTGCTTGATTTTAGTGTAATTCAGGGAGTCAATGACATAACTTGTGATGTACCAGAGGTGGAAGAATTACCATGGAACTTATCAAGACTGAGCTGAAACCTTGGAAAAGCAGACAGAGCCTGGAGTGAAGACCATAGGGGAGTCCTAAAAAATTAAGTGACACTTTAGCTATCATGAAAGAAATTGAGGATTTTGGTGACATGGGGGTATTTTTTTCTTTTATCTTTTTTTTCCTAATTATTGATTTAATTTTTTATGATCAGAGGCAGTGTGGAAAAAGCACAAGAGTTGGAAGCAAAAACCTGTGTTCTGATCCTCGCTTCACCAATAACTAGTTGTGTGACCCTAAACAAGTTACTTAACCCCTATGAACCTTAGTTTCTTCAAGTACTAAAAGAGAATATCTATAATACTTCCTAGAGTTTTTAAAATAAAATTATATATGAAAAACATCTACCCTGTACCATTGAACACACATTCAATAATGGGAGTTGTATGTATTATTTCTCTTCATTATACTTACTCTTTTCAGATAACTTTGTGCTGGGCTGCCAGCAAGATGATTTGACTAGCCAAATCTATATTTCTGGTATTCCTAGGATGGCTGGGGGAGAAGGCAGGGACTAGGAGAATCTGTGAATTAAATTAATTTTGGAATTCATGAAAGGATGCATTGACAAGGATTCACACAAATTATCTCCCACGACTTTTTTTTTAGAAATACGTACAAACTTTGAGTACACAAAAATCAATTTGAAGACTTGTTAAAAATGTGCAGTCTTGAGTCCCACCTCTAGAAGGGTTCAGCAATTTGCATTTACAAAAATCAAAAATGATTTTTAAGCAGGTGGAAAATGAGCATCCTTTGATAGACAGTGGATTTCATTGCACTTCTTATTGAATTATTATTCGTTAACAAAAGAGAGTGAGAATCTGTGTTAATGCAGATTGCCAAGATTTAATGCATTTTGACTTGGTTACCAGCATACCTCTTCCCCAAGTGAATTTTTTTTTCATAAAAATGTTTTGATTAACTTTACTGGCAATATTCAGATCCATTTATGGTTATAGACATAGGTTAAATAGTATAGCTTTGCAAATAAGAGAATTTGAGCTATTCAGCCTTGTTGCAGATTGCATGAAAGGCAGGAACTAAGTGTACCCTTGGATTCATCAAATGATGAGTGCAATTAATGTTTAAATTATTTTGAAAATTTCTGAGTGAGCTCTTGAATATTGTTTTCCACTTAAAATATTGATTTGACTTCTCTTTATCTATCACCACTTGCTATAGGAAGTAGCATATTTTTACTAAATCTGTGAACATGTGACTCAATTCTGTTTGGAAGTCCTTCAACAAGATTATTCTAGGAATTGAGATTATAGATTACATTACTGTTTTATAAAATGAAAGGCAGAACTCTTTGTTACTCGTAGTTACAAACTAGACAAGGCTGCCACATGAGGAGTTGCACCCAGGGACAAGATAATAAGGGGCAGATTATATATGGCAGTTGGGGGTGGGGTTATCCAGGTTTTCCACCCTCCCTGTGGATTGGCTAAACTGAATAATTTCCCAGGTTCCTAAGCATGGAGACTGTCCCTAGTTGTCTGGTACCTAGCTCTGGATTGTGGGAGCCTAATGAAGGTGGTTGGGGTGGGGGATTAGCAAACTGCCCGCAAAGGGGAAATGAGAGTTTTTAGGCATGACTTCAAAACTGGATCAAGACACCATATATGAAATATTGTATTACACTAACCTTTCCCTTCCTCTCCCTAAAATTTACCTTTGATAACTGTGTGAATGAAGCTTCACAAGCATTTAATGTTTATAGTAAGGGACCAAAAAGAAGCAGGAATTTCCACACTATAGTAAGAAATTAAGGATTCATTGAGCATGTCTTACTTGATAAGCATTTTGTGAAGTGTTAATACATGTCTTCTCTATTTCTATTCAGCTAGAGATACCAAAAGCCACCCAATTCTGGAATGGAGATGGGAAGAGGGGGTGGTGTTAGGTAATTATACCTGAGTTGAACGTTGAGGGATAAGTAGGATTTCATTAAGTAGATAAGGGACAGAAAAGGCATTATGGACACAAGGAACATAATACAAAGGTACAAAAGCATGAACAAGAAATGGCTTTTAGTTCACATTCAGTATGACTACACCACAAATTATTGGAGAGGCAGGCAGAGGCCTGAACGTGGATGGTCTTACATGCCATGCTAAAGGCAAGTTTAGACCTGATACCAAAAGTGATAAATAACGATTAAATAATTTGAACTGCGGAGTGATATGGTCAGATCTGCATGTTAGCAAAATCATTCTGAGGACAGAATGGAAACTGGATTACAAGAGTCAGGTTAAATACAGAGACCAGATAGGAAGATATTTTGAGAATCCAGATGAGCGATGATTAGGGTCTGAATGCATCCTAATAAGGATCCAGAACACAAGACAGACAAGAAAGATTTTTTAAATATAGAATTGACAAGATTAGGATATTGGTTTCATGGCAGGGTGGAGGGTGGCATAAGAGAGTTATCTAAAACAACACTTCTCAAATTGAGGTCCCAGGACCATGATCCTTTCAGACAGTCCACATCATCCTCCCTTTTCTAACTACGTGTCTGTGTGAGGCCAGATTGTCTGCACATACTTCAACCTAGACAAATTTTATAACAGCTTGCATGCAGAAGCAGATATGAGAATCCCACTGTCGTCATTAAGCCAGAAAATAGTTTTGCAAAAATGTAAAAACTGCCACGTCTCAAATTTATCTTAAGATTTAAGAAAATCTTAAATTTTCCTTAAAAAATAGGTTATGTTAATGTGTAATGTGTTTATTGTTATTTTTAGAACAATAGTTTTGAAATTTATGTTTTAATTTTTAATATGTAAATAGCAATACATATGACCCACTTAAATAAAATCTGTTTGGAGTTGAAGGCTAGCAAAATGTGCCACCCCAAAATATACCACTTTGGCATGTGGAGCTGAAGGCAATCAAGACCCAGCAGACTCGGGGAAAGCTTTTTACCTCCCCCTTAACTGCCTAAAACAAGTTAGAAAAGGGGCCTCTCCCAGGAAGAAAGCTATTACAAGAGATAACTTTTATATCTGAGAGACATATCCATATGGCAGGGCAAACATTTGTTTACCAAATATTTCCCCCCTCACCTTCCTGTGAATTGTCTTCCTCCCCTTTGGAGCCCCAGACCCCTCTCCCTTCCTTAGCTCAAGATGGTATATAGGCCTCAATTTCCTGGCTGCCTTTGGGTCTCATATCTTTGTGGGGCCCCTGTAAGTACAAAATTAAATTTATATTTAATTTTCTCCTGTTAATCTGTCTTTTTATTACAGGGGTGTCTCAACCAGGAACCTTGAAGGGTAGAGGGAAAATTATTCCTCCGCTGCCCACAAGGTCATCAGTAATCTTTAAGAGTATAAAAGGGTGTGAGGTCCAAAAGCTCGATAAGCACTGATGCTGAATGAATTCCACATTTCTGAACTAGACAAAGAGAATGTTGCCCTTTCCTAAAAAAAGCAACATGAAAGGGTAACAGGTTTGTGGAGAGTAGATAAGGAGTGCAGTTAAGTTGGATATGTTGAGTGAGTTGATACTTTTGTGAGACATTTAGATGACTCCTCTATTGACCAGATTATTGTGTATGGGGCCTAGGAAATAAGCTTAAGCTGGGCATATAGTTTTGAGAGTCATTAGCATACAGGTTAAAAGTGGAGCTATGAGCATTCATGCAATGGTCCTGATGACACTAGGGAACCTATGGCTTTTTCATCTCTTAGAGAGTTCTCTAACAGGAAAAACTAAGGGGGAAATATGCTGCCTTTTAAGAAAGGATTAGTATTAGTCTCCTTTTAATCCTAGAATACTAATAAGAGACTGCCGGAAGTCATATCACTATCTCTGGTTTTCTTTGTTGTCTCAATTAGCAATTGAGGAAAGCAATGATCTGCTAAGGTATATTGTTTGGATAGAAGAATAACAGCTAACATCACTAAGAAATGAAAGACTTCTTTTAATAATGCAAAATGGAATTATTTGCCAGGAGAACAAAACAAACAAAAATACCATAGCTATATCTCTCTAACTGTGCTCTTTGAGCATTCATTTTTTATTTTTTTTTGTGAGGAAGATCAGCCCTGAGCTAACATCCATGCTAATCCTCCTCTTTTTGCTGAGGAAGACCGGCTCTGAGCTAACATCTATTGCCAATCCTCCTCCTTTTTTTTTTCTCCTCCTCCAAAGCCCCAGTAGATAGTTGTATGTCATAGTTGCACATCCTCCTAGTTGCTGTATGTGGGACGCAGCCTCAGCATGGCCGGAGAAGCGGTGCCTTGGTGCGCGCCCAGGATCTGAACCTGGGCCGCCAGTAGCAGAGCGTGTGCACTTAACAGCTAAGCCACGGAGCTAGCCCTCTTTGAGCATTCTTAAGGATTTCTAAGTTCAATTATTTGAGCTATCAGTTTTGCCCTCAAGATAAACAAAATAAGGGCCATGAACATCAGTGCTATTTTAAGTTGGATTAAGTAATATTTGAAGCTTTTAATAGCTGAATTGCTTTTGTCTAGATGGTAAATGAAGTTTCCTTTCTAAAAGTAGATATTGAAAACGAACAATTCCAACAGACCCACTATAAATACTATGAGCAAGCAAATAAAATAAATTATTTTTTGGCTAATGCATTCATGATACTACAGGACAGCCATAAAGATTTTCCAACATGGAAAATCTCACTAAAATGGCAAGGTAAAAGACACACTTCAGATCCCCAGTTCTTTCATGAATTCTTAGTTCACTAAAACTTTCTTCAATTTAAACTGTTCTAGGGCAGTGGCTTTCAGATTTCTGTGACCATAACCCACAGTAAGAAAAACATTGTACATCATGCCCAATTACATATATATATATGTATATAAGTACTAATGAGAGGAAGGAGCATCATTAAACAATATGTAAAGATACTACCTGTTATGCACTCATGTATTCCATTCTGCTGTTTTAATGTGCTAGTTGTGACCCACTAAAGAGACTTCATGACCCACCAATGGATCATTGAGAAACAATTCTCCATATATCTCTCATGTTTCCATGAACATAGGCATTATCTTAGTCTATTTAGGCTGCTATAACAAAATCCCATAGACTATGTGGCTTATAAACAACAGAAATTTATTTCTCAAGGTTCTGGAGGCTGGGAAGTTCAAAATCAAGGTGCCAGCAGATTCGGTGTCTGGTAAGAGCCCGTTTCCTTCTGGATGGTCTTCTTACTGTAACCTCACATGGTGGAAGGGGCAAGGGAGCTTTCTCAGGCCTCTTTTATAAGGCCACTAATCCCATTCATGAGGATTCTGCCTTCATGATACAATCACTTCCCAAAGGCCCTACCTCCTAATACCATCACCATGGGGGTTAGTATTCCGACATATGAATTTTGAGGGGGCACAAACATTCAGACCATAGCAGGTGCTAATAGCCTTTATTCTAAACTATCTTTTCAAGTATGATTGTATAGCAAGAAATCTTGTAAGATGTAGAATCCCCCTCCAGGGCAGAAGGCAGGTTTGTTTCTTGAGCAGTGTAATAACGATAATGTCTTCCTCTGGGGCAAATACTAAACAAGTTTTCTAGCAGCCCCCTTACAAGGTCAGGGAGTCTCCTAAATTCCTAGTTTCTCAGCTGTGACACAAACCGACTGTGTGTGCAGCATTCACCTTCACTGCTCTACATCTCCCCTGTGGGACTTGGTGACAAGGGGAACTGATAAAAACATGAAGATCATGCTGCCTGTAATTCCATGAGTAATAAAATTCTTTGTCTCTGACCCAGAAACCTCATGCCATTCTGCCAATATCTACGGAACTGTGGCAGGCTAAATTGTTAGCTTACAAATAGGGTAAAATCTCTGATCCTTCACAAACATGGGTCAGAATCTACATTTTAAAAAAACATTGCTCTAGGATTTCCCTAACTGTTGATGATTTATAATTCTTTCATATACAAATAAATATATAGATATTGCTATTAGTTTCTACCAACTAGGCTAATAATAATGGTGGTTGTAATGGCAAAGGAAGAGTTTGGAAAGAAAAGAACAATAGCAACAAAAACCTTTGATCTTTATAATCAATTTCTCTTGTCCATTTTAAATTGTGTCTCTATAGAGGTCCTTTTCAAAGTTTGGAAAAACTCCTGGATTTGTACCCAAAGAAATTCTCAAACACGTCTACAAGTTCAAAAATACAAGGATATTGATTGTAGTCTTTTTCATGGTGGTTAAGCCAAATGCAGTGGGTGAACATCATGGAGTCTTATGCAGCAGGTAGAAGCAATAGGCAAGAAGTATACATAGACACATAGATGGTTTTTTTTTATACATAGTTCTGACATCTGGATTCTACTCCAGTATATAGAGAGTTAGAAGAAACATTGCTCCCAACCTGACCTGTATTAACTTCAAATTCATGACTTTTTTTAAACCCATCAGGAAGTCGAAGTTGCAGAGGAGCCAAGTGGAGCAAAATCAAAGGAGAGACAATGCCTAGAGAGAGGGGAGAGGTTATCATGTGCTCACCTGAGGGAAATAAAAGCAGATACTGGTAAGAAGAGTTCAGCTAGAATGTTTGACAAATTTCCTAACGCAAAATATGGGCTGGTGAGATACTATGTGTGATGGTTAATTTTATGTGTCCACTGCAGTAGGCCACTGTACTCAGATATTTGCTCCATCACCAGTCTAGATGTCTCTGTGAATGTATTTTTTAAAATGAGGTTAATATTTAAATCAGTATACTTTGAGTAAAGCAGTTTGCCCTACAGAATGTGGGTAGGCCTCATCCAATCAGTTGAAGGACTAAAGAGAAAAAGACTGAGGTCCCATGAATTACAACACAAATTGAATTTCCAACCTCACAAGGTGTCTACTGTCAAAGTAAGGGCATTGAATGGGAAGAGATGGGATACAGAAAATTGGAATGAGGACATAAGGGAAAATCCTGATGAAGCTGGGCACAATGGACCCCTAAATTCTGATGAGTCTTCTTTGCCTGTAGAAGCAGCTGCTCCACCCCTATCTGACAAGATTTAACCTACTTTGCCTGAGGAAACTGTAACAGCAACCACAGAGTTAGTTACCTTGTAAGGGACAGCTGATTCTCCTCAGGACCCACTCCCATCACCCGCCTTTGCTTCTAGACCTATAACTAGACTCAAGTCACAGCACGTCCTTAAATATGAGGTACAAAGTGTGACTCATGAAGAGGTACACAGCACTCCAAAAGAACTACATAATTTTTCCAATTTTGATGAAAAAATAGAGAATCTGTGTGGGAATGGGTATTAAGGGTATGGGATAACAGCGGAAGGAACATAAAGTTGAATAAGGTCAAATTTATTAATATGTGCCCACTAAGCAGAGATTCTGGATTTAATATTGCAGCCCTGGTGTTAGAAATGGTGCTAACAGTTTGCTTCATTGATTGAAGCATGGACAAAAAGGTAGCCTACACTAAATGCAGTTGAAATGCAGACCTGCTTTGGTATACTATAGAAGAAGAGATTCAAAAGCTTTGGGAGACAGGAATGTTAGAGTGGATTATCATTTAAGATCTGCTCACCCACTCTAGGAGGGTCCAGAGGACATAACTTTCACCACAACTGGGAAAAATGCTCTCATTACAAAGGCTTTATCTGGCAAGCCTCATGAGGGAAATTGCCAGACTTGATGCACAACCAGTGCATCACAGTCTCTTATGGGAGCTGCAGTCAAAGATATAGGCCCCCCTGGCTTGTTATATTCTTCACATATTTACATTTCTAGCCACAGAACCTTCACTCTCATGTGTCTTTATCTGTGGCCTTGGGCAGAGTCCTCTTTAGGTACCTCTCTGGAGACCTCCTTATGAGGGGAGGAAAGGGAAACCTTGATGATATTTTCCTCCACTCTGACCCAATACCCAGTACTTTTGCACTCTGATCCTTCCCTCAAGCCCTTCCCCCCAATTCTAGAGTCCATAAAACTGCCAGAGCCTTTGTTCAGGGCTCCCTCAACAGCAAGAAGACTCCCATATTTGCCCTGGCCACCTGATCCTCCACCAGTGCTCTGTTCCATGGTAGAAAATAGGACTTGCGGAGATGCCATTTACCCTAGTTTTAGAATCTCGCTTATGCTATCACAGTAACTGATTCAAGTCTTAAATCTTTCATTTTGGGCATGTTGCTTTAATGGGCTACTCAGACATTTGACAGCTCACCTCTCTCTCTCTCTACTTGCTCAGCTGTGTTCCTGGCAAAGTGGCATCTTGAACAAGATAGTCAATTAAGCACAGTGTCATTCTAAAAGAACAAAAGGTATAAAGATTTCATGGGGTACTTTTGGAAGGTGCTAGGAGGTCTGCGGGACATTGTAAAGGGGTGCTAGCAGATTGTTTGCAAGATCTGAGGGTCTCATAGGGTCTTTGAAAGTGCTAGCAGATCCCTCGGGTCACTTCTTCAGCCAAGCTAATGGGTCTAGGGGAATGTTGGAGGAAGCCACGGGTCATTCTTAAAGGATCCTAGTCGGGGGTTGGCCCAGCCCGGTGGCGTAATGATTAAGTTCGCGTGCTCCACTTCTGAGGCCCAGGTTCTCAGGTTCGGATCCTGGGCACGGACCTAGGCACTGCTCATCAAGCCATGCTGTGGCGGCGTCCCATATAAAGTAGAGGAAGATGGGCACAGATGTGAGCTCAGGGCCAATCTTCCTCAGCAAAAAGAGGAAGATTGGCAACAGATGCTAGCTCAGGGCTAATCTTCCTCACAAGGAAAAAAAAAAGGATCCTGGTGGGTTGTTTACATAAGCTTTTTTGTTCTGATGGAAACTTTGGTCCTTCTCTTTTGCCCTTGACTCCCCAGCTGAGCTTGCCCAGTTGGTTAGATTAGAGATCCAACAGAAGAGTTCAGAGAAAGCTAGAGAAGCAGTTCCCTAGCCAATGTTTGTGGTCCTCCAACAAGGGGACCAGAGACGATATTCATGCTCCCACGAGGTGAGTAACTCTAAACAGGTCCTGGGCACTGATAAACACCTTTGGTGCAGCAAGTTGTTGGAACCTAAAAAAAAAACATGTAGAGCATTTTGGGTTTGCTTTTCCCAGAAAGGGGCAAAGGTTTGCTTTGCTCTGATAGCAGCCCTGGATTTGTAGCCCAAGCTACACATCAGTGGACCTGTTCATGGGGCAGACAATGGACTTTCCATGCTCCATATCACCCCCAAGCTTCAGGTGTGGTTGAGTATTTTAATGGACAATTAAAAGACAGGCTTAAGTGGCTGATGGGAGAGGATAAGACAACCCCAGTCTGGATTATACATCTCAGGCGAGTACTCTGGGTTTTCAATGCAGAAAGGGCACTTCCTATTTGCTCCTTATGTTTGACAAGACTGTCTGCTTCCTTCCTACAATTGTACACATTTTCTTTTACGGTTATTGACACCTTGGTCTCGCTTTGAAATCTTTTGAAAATTCAGGATTTTGTTCAAACCAATTCTTAAACATGATGTGTTTTTATGGTTAAGTTAAAAAAGATGTTTTTTCATAAAACTACTTTTGTTCCTCTTGCATGCAATCCTTCTGAACAAAATGTTTAGATAAAACTAAAGAATGGTTAAAACTATAAAATTTTAATTACTATATGGGACACACTGATAACAAAAACAAGCAGCTATAACTCTAACACCTGGGAAAACACAGGGATGGTGGGAGGACATTAGTAATCTTTACATTTCAGAACTGCTTCTGAAAGATTTCTTCTCCTTCTAAAAAATAACTCTCTGTGCTATCTCTCCAAGCTGCAGTGAGTACTGTGGATTCAGACCGACTGCTGAGCCTATGATCACACTTGACAGTGCTAGCTGAGACAGCAGAGGATGACCTCAGCTCCTGCACTTCCCACGAAAAACACTTCCACATATCGTCTACACTCATGAACCAGATAGACTGATGTCACAGAAAATTAAACCACTTAAAACTGACTGTCTCAGGCAGTCCCTCTCAAACCAAGGACTAAACTAAATTATACGAACTGAAGGGGGAATCCCAGAGCAGGAGACCCCACAACGGGAAGCCACATTGGAAGCCTTGTTAACCTGACTGATGAAAGTATGTCAAGTTTGGAATTACCTAACATTGTAAACTCTTTATTTCCAGGGATACCACATATGTCCTCTGGGATTATACTTCTTATGTATGTACCCTGACTATCATGAGATGGCCTCAGCCCTGGAAGTCATTTAGGTCAGCTACTACGCAAAGCTGTGCTGTGCCTAAATTGATGCCCTGAGCCAGATATAAATAAAAAGATTCATACAAAAACTCAAAGAAAAATCTTCCTGTGTCTCGAAAGTAGACTCCAATGATGAGCTATGAGACATCTTTTTCTGGTTTAGCAATTATTGGGACTCATGGTTATGTTCAATCCTCCAGGCAGGCCTGCTCATACTGCTTGAAGCAGTCTTGATCATGACCTTAGTCTGCTGTTTCCTCAGACTAATCACATGGTTATTGTCACAGCACTTCAAAGTCTGATCTATTCGGGTTCATGATGGAATAGCCTACATTTCTTGCTCAGGTCATGAAAAATCAAGGGGTGAAGTTAAGGAGTTCAGCTCCTGGTTAAAAACCTATGTGTGATTTTTTAGGCCTGACCATAGGCAGTTATAAAGGCTTTACCTTGCAGACCTAATGGGGGAAGCTGCCCCCCTACACCAGACATGGGACACAGCCAGTACATAGCAGCCTCTGAAGGGAGTTGCAGTCAAGAACTCAGGCTTCTCTGGTCAGTCATGCTCTTGACATATTTACATACCTAGTCCCAGCACCTTTATTCCTAGGTCTCTTTATCTGAGGCCTTGGGCAGAGCTTATCTTCAGGTGTCTCTGCAGAGACCTTCTTACAAAGGGAGGAGGGAGAAACCTTGAAGACATTTTTCCCACTCTGACACAATACCCAGTACTTTTGTACTCTGAGCCCTCCTCCTTCACCCTCCCCCCAACCCCAGAATCCATAAAACTGCCAGAGCCTTTTGTTCAGGACTCCCTCAAGAGTGAGATGACCCCCATGTCTACGCTGATCTACCTGGCCCTTGACTGCTATAACATTCCATGGTGGCAATTGGAACAGGGAGGGTTGTCATTTCCTCCAGTTTTAGACTTTTGCTTATATCATCATAGTAAATGATTAAAAGCCTAAATCTTTCATTAATCAGCTACTCATAAACCTGGCAGCTCAGCTCTCTTTCTCTATAAGCTCAGCTCAGCTCCTGACAGGCCCATATCAATAAATTTATCCTGATCTAACTTTATATTCCTTCCATCATTATCCCACACCCTTATCATCCATTCCCACACATAGTTCCTAGATTTCTGCCTGCATAGATTGGAAAAATCATGTAGTTCTTTTGGAGTGTAGAATATCTTCTCACATTTAGGGAGCTGCTGGGACTTGAGTCTAGTCATAGTCTGGAAGCAAAGAGGGGTGGTTGGCATGGTCCCTGAGAAGAATCAACAGCTTTTTGGGTCATCTACTCTACCTGTTGCTGTGAAGGAATTTTTTACTTGAGATTAACATTTAAATCAGTAGACTTTGAGTAAAGCAGATTACCCTCCATAATCGGTTGAAGGCCTTAGGAGAGAAACCACTGACATCCTCCAAGGAAGTGGGAATTCAACCTCCTTACTTCCTTTGGACATGAGCTACATCAACTCTTCCTTGAGTCTCCAGCATGCCAACCTCCCCTGAATATTTCAGACTTGCCAGCCCCCACAATCACAAAAGCCAATTCTTTAAAATAACTCTCTCTTTCTCATATGTACCTTTTTGCAGATCTTTCTCCATGAAACCCTTTGGACTCTTACATAAGTTTGGATACAACCCTAAAAAGTGTTTGTTGTGGTGCAGATGTAAAGGAGGAAATTAGTAACCTTAAAAAAAGACAAGAAGGGGCCAGCCCGGTGGCGCAAGCAGTTAAGTGCGCACGTTCTGCTGCGGTGGCCCAGGGTTCGCCGGTTCAGATCCCGGGTGCACACCGACGCACTGATTGTTAAGCCATGCTGTGGCGGCGTCCCATATAAAGTAGAGGAAGATGGGCATGGATGTTAGCCCGGGGCCGGTCTTCCTCAGCAAAAAAGAGGAGGATTGGCATTGGATGTTAGCTCAGGGCTGGTCCTCCTCACAAAAAAAAAAAAAAAAGACAAGAAAATACTACCAGAATCTTCTTGGGGCCGGCCAGGTGGCGTAGCGGTTAGGTTCAAGAGTTCTGCTTCAGCGGCCCAAGGTTCACCAATTTGGATCCCGGGCATGGACCTACCCACTGCTCATCAAGCCAAGCTGAGGCGGCATCCAATATAGAAAAGCTACAACTCTACAACTACGATACACAACTATGTACTGGGGCTTTGGGGAGAAAAAAGAAAAAAAAGAGGAAAATTGGCAACAGATATTAGCACAGTGCCAATCTTCCTCAAAAAAAGTAAAAAGAACCTTCTCCCCTATCTGTACTATAGATAAAAGCCTTAATGTGTGGAAAGGCAAAAAGCACTACTACCCTTAAATAATTGGCAAAAATGCCTTACATCAAGGGGAAGGAAAAAGAGGGAAAAATTTCTCACAGGGAGAAGAGTTATGCCCTGAGCCCATAATAACAGATGGGGGAGAAATAGGAAAAGCAAGAAGACCATGCCCCAAGATCCATGGTGCTCACCTAAGAGTGAGTATTATTACAAACAATAGGTCACCCTCCACCATTCCCCACTTCCAATCTAACAAGGTTGTAATAGCAAGTAACAGCAGAATAATGCTTTCAAAGGGACAGGAAAAGAATGTGAGCATTCAAAGAGACCCTCTCTTAGTCATAGTGCAAAGGGAAAACCTAAAACTCAGAATCAAGCAGATATTTCTTTGGAACACAAACTCTATACTATGCACAACTATCCCTATAGAATTTGAAGTCTATAGCATACTGAGGGCAACTATGGTGACAATAAATCTCAAACTTAACCCCACTCGCAGCCAGATTAACTAAAATTCCACACTGAAGGCATAAGAGAGAAAGGTGGGCCCATTTCCAAGCATAAAAACTATTTATCTCTGTCTTTCTCTACTGTACTACACAAGATGTTCATGTCTCAACAAAATAATTCTAAGACATAAAAATAGGCAACAAAAAACACATTCAGAAGATACAAAGAAATAATCAGAACCATACTCAGAAACAAAAATGTTAGAACACTGATAGGGAATTTTAAATAACTATGATTAATATGTTAAATGTTCTAATAGAATAGGTGAACAACATGCAAGATCAAATGAGTAATTGCAGCAGAGAGAAGAGAAGCTATAGAAAGGATAATGGAAATACTAGAAATGAAATACATAGTAACAGAGAGAAAGTATGCCTTTGACAGGTTCTTCCATAAATATGACACGGTCAAGAAAATAATCAGTAAATTTCAGAATAGATCAATAAAAACTACCACAACTGATTCACAGAAAGAAAAAAGAGTGAACAAACTGAACAGAACTATGAAGAGCTGTGAGAAAACATCAAAAATTCTAAAATACATGTAATTCCAGAAGAAGAGAAAGACAATAAGGTAGAAGAAATAATTGAAAAAATAATAGCCAAGAATTGTCCAAAATTTATGCAGATACTGAACAACAGATCAAAAAATCTCAGAGAACACAAGAAAAATACATACAAACAGTCTTCCTCTCTGTATCACACACTCTCTCACACACACACACACATATTATATTGAAACTTCTGAAAATAAAACACAAAGAAAAAATCTTGAAGGCAGCTAAAGAAAAAAAAACACTACATACAGAGGAACAATTCTAAGAATTACAGCAGATCTCTGTCAGAAATTAACCAAGTTAGATGACAGTGCAGCATATACTGGACAATATTTAAAATGCTAAAAGGGGGAAAAACCTGTAAACTAAGGATTCTATACTCAGTGAAATTATCTTTCAAAAATGAAAGAGAAATAAAAACTTTTGCAAACAAAAACAAAACAAACAAAAATCTGAGGACACTCAATGTAGCAAACTTACTCTACAAGAAATGTTAGAAAAAAAGTTCTTCAGGCAGAAAAAATAAGATTGAAAATTGAAAATTTCTATGCAAAGAAATAAAACACTATTCCACTTCAGGAATAACTGAAGGTAAAATTAAATTCTTTTGACACCAAAATCTCAGACAACAAAAGCAAAACTAAAAAAGTGGGACTACATCAAAATAAAAAGCTTCTGCATAGCAAAGAAAACCATCAACAAAATGAAAAGGCAACCTATGGAATAGGAGAAAATATTTGCAAACCATACATCTTATAACAGGTTAATATCCAAAATATATAAGAAACTCATACAACTCAGTAGCAAAAAAAACAAACAATCTGATTAAAAGTTGAGCAAAGGACCTGACAAAGGCAAAAGAATGAAAATAGACCGTTATCTTACACCATATACAAAAATTAACTCAAAATGGATTAAAGACTTGAATGTAAGACCTGAAACCATAAAACCCCTAGAAGAAAATATAGGCAGTACACTCTTTGACATCGGTCTTAGCAGCATATTTTCAAATACCATGTCTACTCAGGCAAGGGAAACAAGAGAAACAAATATACAAAAGGGAATACATCAGACTAAAAAGCTTCTGTAAGGCAAAGGAAATGAGGAATAAAACAAAAAGGCAACCCACCAACTGGGAGAAAATATTTGCAAGTCATATATCTGACAAGGGGTCATATATAAAGAGCTCATACAACTCAACAACAAAACAAACAACCTGATCAAAAAATGGGCAGAGGTTATGAACAGACATTTTTCCAAAGAAGATATACAGATGGCCAACAGGCACATGGAAAGATGTTTAATATCACTAATCATTAGGGAAATGCAGATCAAAACTACAATGAGATAACACCTTATACCTGCCAGAATGGCTATAATTACCAAGAAAACAAATAAGAAATGTTGGAGAGGATGTGGAGAAAAGGGAACCCTCATACACTGCTGGTGGGAATGCAAACTGGTGCAGCCACTATGAAAAATAGTATGGAGATTTCTCAAAAAATTAAAAATAGAAATACCATATGACATAGCTATCCCACTATTGGGTGTTTATCCAAAGAACATGAAATCCACAATTCAAAGATATTTATACACCCCTATGTTCATTGCAGCATTATTCACAATAGACAAGATGTAGAAGCAACACAAGTGCCCATCAACTGATGAATGGATAAGAAGATGTGGTATATACATGCAATGGCATACTACTCAGCCATAAAAAAGACAAAATCACCCCATTTGCAACAACATGGATGGAACTTGAGAGTATTATGCTAAGGGAAATAAGCCAGACAGAGAAAAGACAAACACTGCGTGATTTCACTCATATGTGGAAGATAAACAAACACATAGATAAGGAGAACAGATTAGTGGTTACCAGAAGGGAAGGGAGTTGGGGGGTGGGCCAAAGGGGTAAAGGGGCACATATATAGGGTGACTGATAAACAATAATGTACACCTGAAATTTCACAACGTTATAAACTATTATGACCTCAATAAAATAATTTTAAAAAATGGAAGGAAAAAAAATGGGCAAAGGACCTGGATAGACATTGTTTCAAACAAGATATCCAAATGGCCAGCAGATACATAAAAAGGTGGTCAACATCACTAATAATTAGAGAAATGCAATTCAAAACCACGATGAGATATCGTCTCACTTCTGTTAGAATTACAATCACTAAAAAGACAAGAGATAACAAGTGTTGATGATGATGTAGAGAAAATGGCACCTTGAAACACTGTTGATGATAATATAAATTGGTATATCCATTATGGAAAACAGCATGGAAGTCCTCAAATAATTAAAATAGAACTACCACATGATCCAGCAATCCCATCTTTGGGTATATATCCAAGGGAAGTGAAATCAGTATCTCAAAGTGATATCTGCCCTCCATTGTTCATTGCAGGATTATTCACAATTGTCAAGATATAGAACAACCTATGTGTCTGTCAATAGATGAATGGATAAAGAAATTGTGGTATATGCACAATGGAACATTATTCAGCCATAAAAAATGAAGGAAGTCTTATCATTTGTGATAACATGCATGAACCTGGAGGACATTATGCTAAGTTAAATAAGCCACACACAGAAAGACACATACTTACATGTGGAATCTAAAAAAGTCTAACCTATATAACCAGAAACTCAAATGGTGGTTGCCAGGGGCTGGGAAGTGAGGGAAATGGGGAGATACTGGTCAAAGAGTACAAGCTTTTGGTTATAAAATGAATAAGTTCTGGGGATCTAATGTACAGGATGGTGATCATAGTTAATACTATCCTATGGTATACTTGAAATTTGCTAAGAGAGTAGATCTTAAATATTTCTCACCACAAACAAAAAATGGTAACTCTTTGTGGTGAGGGATTTATTTAGTAACTTGATTGTGATAATCATTTCAGTGTATACACATATTAAATCATCACATTGTACACCTTAAAAATCACTTTGTACCACCTAAATATACACAGTTTTTATTTGTCATTCATACCTTAATAAGGTTGAAAAAATAAAGGTTGGGTTCCCATGCATGGACCTACGCCACTCATTGGTGGCCACACTGTGGCCATGACCCACATACAAAATAGAGGAAGATTGGCACAGATGTTAGCTCAGGGCAAATCTTCTTCAAGCAAAAAGAGGAAGATTGGCAACAGATGTTAGCTCAGGACAAATCTTCCTCAGAAAAAAAAAAAAAAAGGAAATTGAATCCTAAATGTTTAGGCACCTGACTAACATCACAACATCAAAATATATGAGACAAAATGGATGGAACTGAAAGGAGAAATAGACAAATCCACAATTATATTTGGAGACCCCAACAACCTTTTCTCAGTAATTGATAGAACATGTAGAAAGAAATCAAGTACGTAGAAAACCTGAACAACATTATCAAAAAATTAGACCTAATTGGCCTTCATAGAACACTACCCAATAAGAAATGAATATAATTTATTTTCATGTGAACCTGGAGCATTTACCAAAATAGATTATATTTTGGCTAATAAAAGAAATCTCCACAAATTTAGAAGAATAAAAATCATAAAAGTGGATTCTTAGATCATCGTGAAATTTAACTAGAATTCAATAATAGAAAGATATTTGTAAAACTCCCAAGTTTTTGGAAGTTTAAAAAGTACACTTTTATGTAAACCATAGGTCAAAGAGAAAGCCAAATGAGAAAATTAAAAAAAAAAAAATTGTACTAAATGGAACAAAATACAACCTATCAAAATTTTTGGGAAGTTTTGAGGAGAATTTATAGCGTTAAATGGCTATATTAGTAAAGAAGGAAGTCTCAAATCAGTAATAATCAAACTTCAACAAGAAGAGTAGATTAAACCCAAAGCACAGAGAAAGAAGGAAATAATTAAGATAAGAGCAGGAATCAATAAAACAGAAAACATAAAAACAGTGGAGAAAACCAATGAAACCCAAAGCTGTTTTTTCTGAAACTTACACATACCCAATTTCAAGATTTATTATAAAACTTCCATAATTAACAGTGTGGTTTTGGTGAAAGTGTAGACACATAGATTAATAGAATAGAATTACAGAGCACAGAAATAGACTCAAAGACATAGTCAGTTAATTTTCGACAAAGTAACAAGGCAATTCGATGTACAAAGAATATTCTTTTCAACAAAAGGTGCTGAAACAATTGAAGACTCTATGCAAATAAAGAACCTTGACCTATATCTCCCAAGTTATAAAAAATTAACTTAAAATGGATCATAGACCAAAATGCAAAATATAAAGCTATAAACTTTCTAGATGCAATCATAGGAGAAAATCTATGAGACTTTGTTAGGAAAAGAGTTTTTGGATAAACATCAAAAGCATAATCCATAAAGTAAAAAGTTGATAAATTGAGCTTCATTGAAAGTTTGAAAATACTATTGTTCTTTGGACTACAATATCAAGAAAATGAAATGCAAACCACAAACTAGGAGAAAATATTTGTAAATCACATTTATGACAAAGGGCTTGCATTCAGAATATCTAAATACTGTTGACCTTAAACAAATAGTTATTTCTCCAGCAAAATGAATTTATTCAGGATCAACAAATAATTGCAATTTGGGGTCTGAAACCATGGCCATGTACAAGTCCCTAGCAGCAAGGGAAAGAGAAACTCTTTTGTGGAGGAGAAGAGGAAGTTGGGAGGGCTATTGGAAACAAAGAGTTCATTGGAGGAATTGAGAGTTTGAGGTGTAGTAACTTTTCATTGGCTAAGTTGTGACAGTCTCTCATTGGCTGAGATGTTGCTAGGCAAGAAGAAGAAATCTCTTCTTCATGTTGGGCTCTGCAATCCATGTAGGACATGAGAGCTCCCCTTCTGGCCTCCTGACTCCATTTTAATGAGGTTTCTGTTTATTAATTTCTGCATTTTCCCCTTTTGATTGAGATCTTTCTATGAAAGCATCACTGATCAAGAGTCAGTTTTTTCTCATTTCAGCAGCCTTTTGTCCCTTGATACCAGGAAGGACCTTTCTTGGGTTTCATGTCCCACATCAAAGGAAAAGTGCACAGATTGGAAACCTATTGTGGCCACATTTGAGTAACAAGGAGGAGTATAAGGGAGAACTCCCAAGCACTTTTCTAAAGCCCATATGTTATCAAGATCATAAGCATTGGAGATCATCTGAAGTGTTATGTCATTATCAAATGTTTGGCAGAAACAATTCCAATAGGCCTGGTTCAGACATCTTGGGAAAGCTGTCTCATCAGATGTTGTCTGCTTCAATTCTGGGAAATCTTTAGTTTTAGGTCACCAGATGATGTGCAAGTCTAGTCAAGGTTTGGTGCTTTCTTTAGGTGTGTCACTTTAATCCAAGAGTCTATTCCCTGGAGTTTGGTGGCACAATAGTTAGTTAAGAGTACCTGATAGGGGCCTTTCCAGTAAGGTTGAAGAGAGTCCTTCTGGAGGTGTCTTTTCTAATAGACGAAATCTGCAGGTTGCAAAGTGTGATTCTTAAGGTCTCTGTCTCCTGAGAGTGCAATGTGAAAAGACTGCTCTACCAAAACATAGTCTTTTTTGATAGAAGGAATTAGGTCTTTGCAATATATATCCTTTTATCAGCTGTGGGCCAAAAGAGTCATGAGCCAAATGCATTGGGTGTCCAGTGACTATCTCAAAGGGTGAAAGTTTATGAGTTCTGAAAGGGGTGGATCTGAGATTTAATAGGAGAAATGACAATGCTTTTGTTCAAGGTACCTGGAGGGTCTCTACAAATTTTGCTAATTGAGTCTTAATAATGCCTTTATTGTGTTCAGTTAAACCAGAGGATTGAGGGTGGTAAGCATAGTAAAAACGTTGTAAAACCAGCCAAACAGCACAGATTTGTTGAAGTGCCTGACCAGCAAAATGAGTTCCTTTATCACTGTGAAGCTCGAGAGGAGTTCCCCAGGTAGGGAATTCTTTCCAAAAGAACTTTAGCCACAGAAGTGGCAGTAGCCTGTCTGCAAGGGAAGGCTTCAGTCCAGTGAGAAAACATACAATTGATGACTAAAACATATTTATATGTGTGAGATGAGGGAAGTTGCATGAAATTCATTTGCCAAACCTTGAATGGTCCAGTAGAAAGTTTAAAATGTCTGGGAGAGATACAAACAGGCTTCCCTGAGTTGTATTTTGAACAAGTGGGACAAGTTAAGAAGGCACTTTTTGCAGCCTTGGTAATATTTCCCCACCAATACTGATTCATGAATGCTATCATTTTGTCAGTAGACTGATGGTTTAGTATATATATTGTGGGTAACAGTGAGAAGTTGTTTGTGTGTGTGTGTGTGTGTGTGTGTTTTGTGAGGAAGATCAGCCCTGAGCTAACATCCATGCTAATCCTCCTCTTTTTGCTGAGGAAGACTGGCTCTGAGCTAACAGCTATTGCCAATCCTCCTCCTTTTTTTTTTCCCCCCCAAAGCCCCAGTAGATAGTTGTGTGTCAGAGTTGCACATCCTTCTAGTTGCTGTATGTGGGACGTAGCCTCAGCATGGGCAGAGAAGCGGTGCGTTGGTGTGCGCCCGGGATCCGAACCCGGGCTGCCAGTAGCAGAGCGTGCGCACTTAACTGCTAAGCCATGGGGCCGGCCCAAGAGTGAGAAGTTTAAAGTCTCCAGTAGGACTTCAGTATGACTTGCAGAGTCTCTGGTAAAGCTTTCTCTTTTTATCAAACCAACAATTGTTGAATTTCCAATTTTGTTTTTCCTTTTTCTGAGGCTAATTATTGGGCTTCTCTAGTCAGTTTTCCTAAGTTATCATTTGGGGAAACATTCCTTTGGATCATGACAGAGGTTTGGCTGTTGTTGGTTCATTTAAGGGCTGCATTCCTTGTGGAAATATCAGCAAGATGATTTCCTTTAGCTTCCAGAGAGTCAAACTTAGAATGCCCTGGGATGTTAATAATAGCTAAGTGGCAAGTAAAAGTATAGCATCAAATAATTCCTGAAAATGGGGCCATTTTTAATTTTATTTCCACTGGAAGTAAGGAAGCCATGTTACTTTCACAACATTCCAAAATCATGAGCTACTCCAAAAGCATACCTACTATCAGTATAAATGTTGGTAGTTTTGTCCTTGGCTAAAGTACAAGCCTGTGTAAGAGCGTGTAATTCAGACTGTTGGGCCAAAATAGTCATAAGTAAAGGTGCTGCCTCAATGATATCAAAAGGAGTTGCAATAGCATACCCAGTGCAATATTTGCCGTTGTCGCCTTTTAAATAAGAACCATAAGCAAACCATGAGAATTTGGCATTACTCAAAGGAGTTTCCTGCAGGCCATCACAAGGAGTTAGGAGGTGAACCATCAGCATTAAGCAGTCATGAAGGACTTTCTCAGTAATGGAGGGGAGAAGAGTAGCAGGGTTAAGGTTATTACAGCATAAAAGAGTTATGTGAAGAGCAGTTAGCAAAAGGATTTCATAAGAGGTGAGGTGGCTGGGTGAGATATGTTGAGTGTGATGAGAATTCAGGAAGGCTTCCACAGAATGAGGTACAAACGTGATTAAGGGGGATGCCACAATAATTGTCTCAGTGACCTTAACTAAAAGGGCAGTGGCAGTAATGGCTCTAAGGCAAGGAGAGTATCTCTGTGCAACAGGGTCTAGTTGCTGGCTGTAATGGCCTATGGGTCAATAGTGGTCCCTGTGTTTTGGGGTGAGTACCCCAAGGGCATTCCCTTCCTTTTTATATACAGAAATGAAAAAGAGAATTTGATAATTGGGGTGACCAAAGGCAGGTGGGTTCATCAAATTCTCCTTTAAGGCCATAAAGCCTATGTTGATTGGTTCTTCCCATAAAATTGGGTTGGGGTTGTTGTTCTTTAGTAAAACATACAGAGGTTTGACATAAGAGAGAAACTTGGAATGTAATTTTGGCAACAACACCTAGCCAGAGAAAACCTTGCAGTTGGGTTTTGGGAAACTTAGGACACCATGAAGCCTATCTGGATCTAGGTGTAGTCTCTGTTCTGATATCAGAAGCCATAAATATTGAACCTGGGTTTGGGCAAACTGCATTTTTTCCTTGCTGAATTTGTCACTTTAAAGCTAAAAGATTTAGCAAATGGATGCTGTCTTCCTGCGAGGAGACTTGGGAGGGAGAGCAAAGAAGGAAATTATTCACATATTGCAACAAAGTAGAACCCCTAGGGAACCTTATATCATCTAGATCAGCCTTCAGGATTTGTAAAAAATAAGAAGGGCTCTCAGCAAAACCCTGAGGAATTACTGTCCAGGTGAATTGTTTTCCTTCCCAAGTGAAGGCAAAAGTATTGGCTAGCTTCATCAACTGGAATGCTAAAGAATGTACTGCATAAATCAATTACTATAAGAATTTGCTTCCAGTGGGAATGAATGTTAGTAGAGTATGAGGGTTAGGAACAACAGAGTGTCCAGGGATAACAATGTTGTTTATTGCTCGGAGGTCCTGGACAAACTTCCACCCACAGTCCTTGGGTTTTCTCCTATAAAATATGAGTATTATAGGAACTAGTACAAGGGATAATGATAATGAGGGCTTGAGTCTTGAAATCTTCTATTATGTGCTTTATACGTTGAAGGGCTTCTTTCCTTATAGGATATTGATTAATTCTGGGGAGAAGTTTTGAGGGATCTATTTGAATCTTGATGGGAGGTGCACTGTGAATTTTACCAAAATCAGTTGGAGATTTTGCTCATAAGGAGGGTGGTAGCTGATTCAATAGCAACAAATGATCGGTGTTTCCAGAATCAGCTCTAGTACTGTCAGAGATGGAGCAAATAAAAGATATCAGAGGTCATTTAATTCACTTGGTTGTCAGTTTTGATGACTACTGTCAAATTCTAGAATTATTTCCCCCTTTCAGGAGAAAGAAATTCCAGGATGATACTTTTCTAAGAAGTCGCAGACTAATAAATGAATAGGGGTGGAGGACCTAAGGATAAAAAGGTGTATGTCTCTCAAAGGGCCTAAACCAAAGGGAATACGTTCAAACATAGGCATCTTTTAAAGTTTGTTAGAAGTCCCCACTATTTGAACTGTTTTAGTACTCTGAGGCAGGGGCTGCTTTATGGTAGTGGGGTTGAGCACTGAGAGTGTGGCTCTGGTGTCACTTAGGACAGAAAGAGATTCCTCTCTGATTTGGAAAAATGTTTCTGAGTTAATTATTATGAAAATAGTAAGAAGTTTTCACATATGGAGGTATATGGGGAAGCCATTCTGGTTTAACCCTGATTTGGCCTAAAAGTTGTTTTTCCCAGAGCAGCCTGACTTATGGCCCACCAAACATGCACCGTACATCTGCTTCAAACATTTTCCCAAAGCAAAGAATGTACTGTTTAAAGATAGAGATGAATGCCTCCCTTTCTCTGAAACCAATACCAGTACTTCTTTGAAGGTAAGCTTTTCTTTCCAGAGAACCAAGCTCAAGTTGACATGTTGTATGTGTGCTAAACTGCAGCAAAACATATCCTTGTGACTTTGGGGAACAAATTGTATTCCTGTCATGCTTGATGTATGTTCTTTGTTCTGAAGTGGTATGTAACCATGCTGTAAACTACACGTCTGGAGTGCTTTATTCCCTGGTGGAGATAACACTTCTGGGCTAGTCCTCAGCATTGGCTCAATAAATACCACTCTATTTTTCTTATCTACAGCTTATTGACTATTTGCATTGATAATTAAGAGGGAGGATTGGAAAGAGCCCCCTGTAGTTCCTCAGAGCCACATCATGGAGAACTTGGAGGACGTTGGAAAGGCTTGTTAGAGGATTGAAGCTGCTTGAAGTGCTTAAATTTGTAACAATCTTTTTCCCAATGTCCTGGATCTTTGCAATAATAGCAGAAACTAGGAGGTTTTTGGTTTTGTTTATGGGCCTTCATTTGCTGGAGTTGAAGATTAAGAATTTTAGTGGTCTTTCTTTTAAGTGATTTGTCTAGAATGTGAGAGAGTTGGTTTGCCAGATTAACTAAAGCTGGAGTGGACATAGATTCTCATTCCATCCTGGCCCTTTTTACTAGAAAGGAAAGGTCTCAGTTCAGCTCATTAATAAACACAGAGTTAAACATCTGAAGGAAGACTAGAATTTTCTTTTAAAATAATCTAAAGTCAATTTTAATAATCATGAACAAGTTATCAGATTTTTGTGCGCAAGGCTGAATTTTGTTCCAATCAACAGGCTTTGTGAAAGCCCTAGGAATTGCCTAATGAAGTCATCTAACAATTGTGCCAGCCTGATTATACAGCAGGTTAGTTTCCTAGTTATAATTCTAGAGACTTTTCAGGATTTTCCCAATTAGTAGTTTTCATCCTATATTGGTATGGTCTTCACTGGCAAGCATATATACTAGCTGATATGTCAGAAAAGCCAGGTTAAGTTTGAATGACTACATTACATTCCTCAGCAAATCTGTGAGAATCTTTGGTTACTTTGGGAAAATCTTTGACTATGGCTCACAGTTCAGCTTTAGGCCAGGTAATGTAAGAAATTAAGAATTTAGCCTTTGGATCCTCAGAAGGCTTAATTTTAATGGGACAGTTTCTGATAGGTCCGAGGAAGAGGGTGTGGGGAGACCTTCAGTGAAAAGGGGAAGTTTCGTGAGAGTGTTAGTATGGGGGAGCTGAGAGTATAGAGGAGGTGTAGATGGTATAGAAGGGAAGGAGGAAGATGGTGCTGGAGGCGAGGCCCCAGCACAAGGAGCTTGGTGAGAGAAACACTATGGTATTGGAGGCAGAATCTGAGGCAAGGAAACCGGGGAAGAGGAACATGAGGCTTTGGAAGTCATTTTATCTTTCTTTAATCATTTTGTTTTCCTCAGTTAATCTTAAAATTTTACTTTGCAAAGGGGCAATTTTAGACTTCTGATAACGTTTGGAAGCCTCTAAATACCAATCAAAATAGGCATTCCATTCAGTTTTGGAAATTACAGAGATATGGTTGTCCAATTCAATTTTAAGAAAAATAAGATTGGGGAGTTCAAAAGTTCCCCATAATGGACATTAGTATTCTAAATTAATTTTGATTAAGTCAGTCCATTTAGTAACAAATGTGCATGAGGAATGACTGTAGTTTTTAAGCATAAAATCAGCCGGAGTCCCTGTAGGGGTAGTGTCCTCAAAATATGTAGATAACTGAGGTCTCATTTCTTAGAGGTTTTTCTCTAGACCAAAGGAATAATTCTCAAACAGCCTGCAGGCCAAATACCAGCCAGTTCTAAAAGGAACAGTCTGATTTCAGCAAGGTGGACCAAAGTTTGAATCAATGCAGTTCCAATGGAATAGTCTGGTTCCAAAGGGAATTAGACCAAAGGTTGATCAATGCGGTTGCAATAGAACAGCTTGCTACCAAGGGAGTCAGGCGAAAGTGCCAGCTCAGTTCCAAGTAGGAACAGTGTAGTTCCAAAGAAATTGGACCAAAGACTTAGCACAGTTCCGGTAGAAACAGCCTGATTTCAAAAGAATCAGGCCAAAATGCCAACTGGGTATTCACAAAAAAGGCCCAAAGTGAGAAAGAATGAAGGCTTAAAATATATCTTGAATAAAGTCTGGAGAGCCTCAAATGCAAACAGGATGGAAGCTCAGATCCAGGAGAAAAGACTTACCCTCAAACTCCAGGGTCAGTGAGAAAAGTAGTGAGCTCAGTGGGCTCTGTTGTGGGTACCACACCTGTTTGCTCACCAGCCTCAGAGTCATTGAGGTCTCCTCTGTGTCCCCATACAGCCCACCAAAATGCTGACTTTAAACAAATAGCCAGTTATTTCTTTTTTTTTTTTTTTTTTTTTTTGTGAGGAGATCAGCCCTGTGCTAACACCTGCCAATCCTCCTCTTTTTTCACTGAGGAAGACTGGCCCTGAGCTAACATCCATGCCCATCCTCCTCCACTTTATATGGGACGCCACCACAGCATGGCCTAACAAGCAGTGCCTCGGTGTCCGCCCGGGATCCCAACCGGCGAACCCCGGGCCACTGCAGCAGAGCACGTGCACTCAACCGCTTGCACCACCAGGCCGGCCCATAGCCAGTTATTTCTTTAATAAAAAATGGGTTTATTCAAGATCAGCATAGGATTACAATTTGGGGTCTGCAACCATGGCTAGCCATGAGCAAGTCCCAAGCAGCAAGAGGAGGAGAAACTCTTTCATAGAGAGGAAGAGGAAGTTGTGAGGGCTATTGTAAACAAAGAGTCCATTGGAGGAATTGAGAGTTCAAAGTATAGTGGCTTTTTATTGGCTGAGTTGTGACAGTGTCTCATTGGCAGAGCTGTTGTTGGGCAAGAAGAGGAAGTCTTTCTCCTTCTTGTTGGGCTCTGCTATCAACATAGGGCATGAGCACTCCCCCATCTGACCTCCGTAATCCATCTTAATGAGGTTTGTGTTTATTAATTTCCACAATACATAAAAATCAAAATAAGAAAACTAACAGCCCCTATTTCTTTAATGGGCAAAAGATCTGAAGAGACAATTCACCAAAGATACATAGAATAAGCACAGGAAAAACTGTTAATCATTAGGAAAATTCAATTAAAACCACAATATCACCACACATTTATAAAAATATCTTAAAACAAAACAAAACAAGAAAGAAAACCAAACCAAAATAAAGCAAACAAAAAATCTGTCCCTGTCAATGCTAAGTGCTTTTGAAGATGCAGAATGACTGCAATTCTCATATATTGCTGGTAAGAATACAAAATGATAGAGCCACTTTGGAAAATAGTTTGTGAGTTCCTTGTAAAGTTAAACATACACTTTACTCTATGACCCAGAAGTCCCACTCAAGTGAATTGAAAACTTACATTTACACAAAAACCTTCATGAAAATATTTATAGCAGCTTTATTCATAATTGCCCAAAACTGGAAACAACCCAGATGTCCTTTAATCACTGAATGAATAAAAAACAATAGTACATCCATAAAACAGAATACTACATAGCAATAAAAAGTAATGAGCTATTGATTAATGGACCAATATGGATGAACCTTAAATATATTTTGCTAAGTTGAAGAAGCCAAACTCAAAATCTTCATATTGTATGATTCCATTCGTATGACAGTCTGCCAGAACTATGGAGAGGAAAGCAGATCAATGGTTGCCAATGTCTGGGCTTATGGGGAGGGATATCAATAAGGGGCTAGCACAGGGGAACTTTTGGAGTGATGGAACTGTTCTGTATGGAACTTTGTTGGTGGACATATGACTCAATGCATTTCAAAACCCACAGAACTACACACAACAAAAAGTGAACTTTATTGTACATAAACTTAAAAAATCAACCAGAATGTGTTGGAGAAAGATGAAGAGTACACTGTAAAAAATGAATCCAATTGTATTACAAATGAATCACATAATCACACTGAAAGGCATGTAGAAGAATAAAGCTGATCTAATGAACTTTGGGAAACAGTGTTTTTACTAGATACTCCAAGTCTAATACAAAAAAAAAAACCTGCACACAAACACTACATTCCAGTGGACAAAGTTGCTTCTTTGGGTTATGGGTTAGAGATTCTGGAACTACTTTATTTGTATATTAAAGTTGAACAAATAAGTAAATATACGGTAGATAACAAAAGTCTGGTTTCTCACTGAGAAAGAAGTAACAAATAAAGAAATGAGGAAAGTTAGAATGAAGCTTGTGGTGTGCTATTGAAATGATATTGGAAGAATCAGTATGAACTTATGGATTTTAATTAGATAGATAGATAGATAGATAGATAGATAGATAGATAGATAGATAGATAGATAGACAAAGTCTTTGGGGTTCCTGGACCCAATTCCACCACGTGGGATGTGTGTGTGTGTGTGTGTCTGTGTAGGGGAGCCTTCCCACACAACACCAAGCAATTCTCCAACACCAGCTGGATGTTCTATAATCAAATTCAGTTCTGACATTATCTACCTGGACATAGCATCAGAACTCACAGGTTAAGGGCTCAGTCATACAAGACCGCCCCTCCCACTTCAGACGCCAGTTGCAAGTCTAGGTTTGTTACCTGTGCTTCTGACCAGCTGGCTACAGATTGGAGGTTCCCATGACTCCCTCCTTTGATTCCATTAATTTGCTAGAGTGACTCACAGAATTCAAGAAAACATTTTACTCACTAGATTACCAGTTTATTATAAAAGGATGTAACTCAGGAACAGCCAGATGAAAGAGATGCATAGGGCAAGGTATGTGGGGAGGGATACAGAGAGCTTCCATGCTCTCTCCAGGTATGCTGCTCTCCCCTCATCTCCACGTGTTCACTAACCCAGAAGCTCTCAGAAACCCATCCTTTTGGGTTTTTATGGAGACTTTGTTACATAAGCATGATTGATTAAATCATTGGCAATTGGTGATCTAAGTCAATCTCCAGCCCCTCTTCCCCTCCTGGGAGGTCAGGGGTGTGGGACTGAAAGTTGGTTCCCCTGGCAACTAGCCCCCATCCTTAGGTGGGATCCAAAAGTCGCCTCATTAACATAACAAATGATATATCTTAGTCACCTTTTTCACTTAGGAAATTCCAAGCATTTTGGAAGCTCTGTGCCAGAAATGGGGACGAAGACCAAATATATATTTCTTATTATAAATCACAATATCACAGATAGATAGGTAGACAGATAGGTAATAGAAGATATAGATTGATGGATATATAGGCAGATAGATAGATAGATGGATGGATAGACAGACTGACAGACAGATAGATAGATAGATAGATAGATAGATAGATAGATAGATAGATAGATAGATAGATACATACATACATACATAGATACATAGATACATAGATAGATAGAGAAATAAAGATGTGTGTGTTTCGGTTAGTATAGATGTGTGTATTTCCTAGCTGTTTTCACTGAGAGGGTATAGCAGCAGTAACACCCCACCAGCAATGAGCACACCACCACCCATATCTATTTTGTGTGTGTGTGAGGAAGATCAGCCCTGCGCTAACATCCATGCTAATCCTCCTCTTTTTGCTGAGGAAGACCGGCTCTGAGCTAACATCTATTGCCAATCCTCCTCCTTTTTTTCCCTTTTTCTCCCCAAGGCCCCAGTAGATAGTTATATGTCATACTTGCACATCCTTCTAGTTGCTGTATGTGGGACACCGCCTCAGCATGGCAGAACAAGCAGTGCATCGGTGCGCGTCTGGGATCTGAACCCGGGCTGCCAGTAACAGAGTGCGTGCACTTAACCGCTAAGCCACGGGGTCGGCCCCCCATATCTTTTTATTTAATTTGTCATTTCCCAGTAAAAAGAATGATGGCTCTTTGGAGAAATGGCTGATTCTAGGGCTGGAACAGGAAAAGTACAAGATGAGTCTGGAATATCTTGTGGTTTCAGAAAGTAAGAAGTGCTCAAAAAATGGAAAATATAAAAAAGGCACAGAAGCAATTCCCAGACCCTGGCAATCCTACTCTGCTTTTTTGAGTTTGACTATTTTAGATATCTCATAGAAGTGGTTTTATGCAGTATTTGTCCTTCTATGTATTGCTTATTTCACTCAGTATAATGTCCTCGATTTTCATCCATGCTGTCACATATGGCAGGATTTTCTTTTTTCTAAGGCTGAATAATATTTCTTTTTCTGAAATTATTTTATTGAGGTCATAATGGTTTACAAGGTTGTGTAATTTCAGGTGTACATTATTATTTATCACTTTCTATATAGACTGCATCATGCTCACAACCAATTGTCTAATTTTTATCTGTTACCATATATATGTGTCCCTTTACTCCTTTTGCCCACCCCCCAACCCATTCCTCTCTGGTAACCACTAATCTATTCTCTTTGTCCCTGTGTTTATCTTCCACATATGAGTGAAATCATGCAGTGTTTGTCTTTCTCTGTCTGGCTTATTTCACTTAACATAATACCCTCAAGGTCCATACATGTTGTTGCAAATGGGACAATTTTGTCTTTTCTGTGGTTGAGTAGTATTCCATTGTGTATATATACACCACATCTTCTTTATCCATTCATCAGTTGTTGAGCACTTGAGTTGCTTCCATGTCTTGGCTGTTGTGAATAATGCTGCAATGAACATAGAAGTGCACAAATCTCTTTGAACTGTTGATTTCAAGTTCTTTGGATAAATATCCAGTAGTGGAATAGCTGGGTCATAAGGTATTTCTATTTTTAATCCATAGTGGCTGCACCAGTTTGCATTCCCAGCAGCAGTGCATGAGGGTTCCCTTTTCTCTACATCCTCTCCAACATTTGCTATTTTTTGTCTTGATAATCATAGCCATTCTGGCAGGTATAAGGTGATATCTCCTTGTAGTTTGATTTGTATTTCCCTAATAATTAATGATGTCAAACATCTTTTCATGTGCCTGTTAGCCATCTGTATATCTTCTTTGGAAAAATATCTGTTTGTATCCTCTGCCCATTTTTTGATCAGGTTGTTTGTTTTTTTCTTGTTGAGTTGTCCGAGTTCTTTATATATTTTGGAAATTAACCTCTTGTCTGATATATGATTTGCAAATATTTTCTCCCAGTTGGGGGTTGTCTTTTTGTTTTATTTTGTTTTGTTCCTCATTTCCTTTGCCTTGTAGAAGCTCTTTAGTCTGACGTAGTCCCATTTATTTATTTTTTCTTTTGTTTCCCATGCCTGAGTAGACATGGTATTCAAAAAGATGCTGCTAAGACCAATGTCAAAGAGTGTACTGCCTATATTTTCCTCCGGAGTTTTATGGTTTCAGGTCTTACAGCCAAGTCTTTGATCTATTTTGAGTTAATTTTTGTGTATGGTGTAGGATAATGGTCTGCTTTCATTCCTTTGCATGTGGTGGTCCAGTCTTCCCAACACCATTTATTGAAGAGACTTTCCTTTCTCCATTGTATGTTGTAGGCTCATTTGTCAAAGATTAGCTGTCCATAGATGTGTGGTTTTATTTCTGGGCTTTCAATTCTGTTCCATTGATCTGTGTGTCTGTTTTTGTACCAGTACCATGCTGTTTTGATTACTATATCTTTGTAGTATATTTTGAAGTAAGGAAGTGTGATGCCTCCAGCTTTGTTCTTTTTTCTCAGGATTGCTTTAGCTATTCAGGTCTTTTGGGGTTCCATATAAATTTTAGGATTCTTTGTTCTATTTCTGTGAAGAATGTCATTGGGATTGTGATTGGGATTGCATTGAATCTGTAGATTGCTTTAGGTAATATGGACTTTTTAACTATGTTTATTCTTCCAATGCATCTGCATGGAATATCATTCCATTTCTTTATGTCATCACCGATTTCTTTCAATAAGGTCTTATAGCTTTCATTGTATAGGTCTTTCACCTCCTTGGTTAAATTTATATCTAGATATTTTGTTCTTTTTGTTGTTATTGTAAATGATATTTTATTCTTGAGTTCTCTTTCTGTTTCTTCGTTATTAGAATATAGAAATGCAACTGATTTTTGTAAGTTGATTTTGTACTCTGCAACTTTGCTGTAGGTGTTGATTTTTCTAATAGTTTTCCAATGGATTCTTTAGGGTTTTCTATATATAAAATCATGTTGCCTGCCAACAATGAGAGTTTCCTTCTTTGCCCATTTGGATCACTTCTATTTCTTTTTCTTGCCTAATTACTCTGGTCAAAACCTCCAGTACTATGTTGAATAAGAGTGGTGAGAGTGGGCACCCTTGTCTTGTTCCTGTTCTCAGAGGGATGGCTTTCAGTTTTTCCCCATTAAGTATGATGTTGGCTGTGGGTTTGTCATATTTGGCCTTCATTATGTTGAGGTACTTTCCTTCTATACCTATTTTATCCAGAGTTTTTAATGTAAATGAATGTTGGATCTTGTCAAATGCTTTCTCTGCATCTATTGAGATGATCATGTGAATTTTATTGCTCATATTGTTAATGTGGTATATCACATTGGTTGATTTGTGGATGTTGAAGCATCCCTGTGTCCCTGGTGTAAATCCCACTTGATCATGGTGTATGATCCTTTTAATGTATTGCTGTATTTGGTTTGCCAATATTTTGCTGAGGATTTTTGTATCTATGTTCATCAGCAATATTTGCCATAATTTCCCTTCTCTGTCTGATATAAGTATGGCCAACACCTTGTCTGGTGTTGGCCTCATAGAATGAGTTAGGAAGTGTTCTGTCCTCTTAAATTTTTTGGAATAGTTTGAGAAAGATAGGTATTAAGTCTTCTTTGAATGTTTGGTACAATTCTCCAGAGAAGCCATCTGGTCCTGAACTTTTGATTTTGGGGAGGTTTTTGATTACCGTTCCAATCTCTTTACTTGTGATTCATTTCTTTGGATTCTCTATTTCTTCTTGATTCAGTTTTGGGAGGTTATATGAGTCTAAGAATTTATCAATTTCTTCTAGGTTATCCAATTTGTTGGCATATAGCTTTTCATAGTATTCTCTTATAATCCTTTGTATTTCTGTGGTATCTGTTATAGTTTCTCCTCTTCCATTTCTCTTTCAATTTTATCTATTTGAGCCTTCTCTCTTTTTTTCTTGATGAGTCTGGCTAAGGGTTTGTCAATTTTGTTTATCTTCTGAAAGAACCAGGTTTTGTTTCATTGATCCTTTCTACTGTTTGTTTTATGTTTTTCTTTTCTTTCTTTCTTTTTCTTTTTTTTTTTTTTTTTTTTTTGGTCTCTGTTTCATTTATTTCTGCTCTAATTTTTATTATTTCTCTCCTTCTGCTGACTTTGGGCTTTGTTTGTTCTTCATTTTCTGGTTCTGTTAGGTGTAGTTTAAGATAACATATTTGAGACTTTTCTTGTTTGCTGAAGTGGGCCCATATTGCTACGAATTTTCCTCTTAGAACCACTTTTCCTGCATCCCATAAGAGTTAGTAAGATGTATTTTCATTTTCACTTGTCTCCAAGTATTTTTTATTTCTCCTTTGATTTCTTCATTGATCCAATGGTTTTTCAGTAGCATGTTGTTTAGTCTCCACGTATTTGTGACCTCCACAGATTTTTTCTTGTAGTTGATTTTTAGTTTCATAGCATTGTGGTTGGAAAAGATGCTTGATATGATTTCAATCTTCTTAAATTTATTGAAGCTTGCCTTGTTTCCCAACATATGGTTTATCTTTGAGAACGTTCCATGTGCACTTATGAAAAATGTGTATTCTTCTGTTTTTGGATAGAGTGTTCTATATATCTATTAAGTCCATCAGCTTAACTCTTGCATATAAATCCACTATTTCCTTGTTGACTTTCTGTCTGGATGATCTAACCATTGACATAAGTGGGGTGTTGAGGTACCCTGCTATTATTGTATTGCTGTTAATTTCTCCCTTTTGGTCTTTTAATCATTGTTTTATGTACATTGGTGCTCCTGTGTTAGATGCATATACGTTCATAAGTGTTATGTCCTCTTGGTGGAATGTCCATTTTATCATTATATGTTGCCCCTCTTTGTCTCTCATTGCCTTTTTTTCTTGAAGTCTGCTTTGTCTGATATAAGTATGGCCACACCTGCTTTCTTTTGCTTGCCATTTGCTTGCAGTATTGTCTTCCATCCCTTTACTCTGAGCCTGTGTTTGTCTTTACAGCTGAGATGTGTTTCCTTAGGGCAGCATATTGTTGGCTCTTGTTTGTTAATCCATCCAGCCACTCTGTGTATTTTGATTGGTGAATTCAATCCATTTACATTTAGAGTGATTATTGATATATGAGGGCTTAATACTGCCATTTTATCTCTTGTTTTCCAGTTGTTCTATATTTCCATTGTTTCTCTTCCCTTGTATTTCTGACTGCCGTTTCAGTTTGGTGGTTTTCTGTGATGGTTTTCTCATTATTTATGATTTGTGTCTCTGCTCTGATTTTTTGTTTAGTGGTTCCCATGAGGTTTGCATAAAAGATCTCATAGAGAGATAGTACATTTTCTGATAGCTTCTTAGCTCCATTAGCGTATTCAGGTTCCATCCCTTCCCTCTTCCCTTTCTAAGTTATTGCTGTCACAAATTATTCTGTTTTGTGTTGTGAGTTTGTGACTAAAATAAAGTGTTTATAGTTATTGTTGATGCTTTCTTTCCCTTTATCTTTTATGTTATAGTTGTTTGCTAACCTATTCTGATAGAGAGCTGCAATTTTCTGATTTTGTCTGTCTATTTATCTCATTGCTCAAGGCTTTGTAAAACTTTGCTTTTTTTTGTTTCAGGTATGAAGGCATCCTTGATCAATTCTTGTAAGGGGGGTCTAATGGTGATGAACTCCCTCAGCTTTTGTTTATCTGGGAAAACTTTTATTTCCCCATTGTATCTGAAGGCCAGAGTATTCTTGGCTGAAAGTTTTTGTCTTTCAGTATTTTGAATATATCATTCCAAACTCTCCTAGCCTGTAAGGTTTCTGCTGAGAAATCTGCTGAAAGCCTGGTAGGGGTTCCCTTGTAGATTATTCTCTTCTGTTTTGCTGCCCTTAATATTTTTTCTTTGTCATTGTCTTTTGCCAGTTTTACTATTTTTTTAAAGTTGAAAGTGTTATTTTTTTTCCTTCCCCAAAGCCCCAGTACATGGTTTTATATCCTAGTTGTAAGTCCTTCTAGTTCTTCTGTGTGAGTCACCACCACAGCATGGCCACTGACAGATGGGTGGTGTGGTTCCATGACCAGGAAACAAACTTGGGCCACCAAAGTGGTGAGAGTGCCAAACTTTAACCACTAGGCCATCAGGGCTGGCTCTTGCCAGTTTTACTATTATATGCCTTGGAGAAGGTCTTTTTGCATTGATGTAATTAGTTCTATTGGCTTCATATACTTGTAAGTTCAGTTCCTTCCCAAAGTTTGGGAAGTTCTCAACTATTATTTCTTTAAGAAGCTCTCTGCTCCTTTCTCCCCCTCTTCTCCCTCTGGAATACCTATAATCTTTATGTTGCATATCCTAATTGAGTCAGATATTTCTCAAGTAGTTTCTTCATTTTTTTAAGTCTTAGTTCTCTCTCCTCTACCTGAAGCATTTCTATATTTGTGTCCTCTAAATTACTAATTTCTGTCCTACTAAATTACTAATTCTGTCCTCCATAACATCAGCTCTGTTTTTTAAGGTTTCTAGATTGTTTTTTTATCTCCTTCATTGTGTTCTTCATCTCCAGAATTTCTGTTTTTGTTTTTTTTTTTTAGAGTTTCAATCTCTTTGGTGAAGAATTCCTTCTGCTCATTAATTTTATTTCTGAGTTCACTGAACTGTCTTTCTGAGTTTTCTTTTAACTAGTTGAGTTTCTTTATGACAACTATTTTGAATTCTCCGTCATTTAGATTGTAAATTTCTGTGAGTTCAGAATTGGTTTCTGGAGGCTTGTCATTTTCTTTCTGCTCTGGAGTGTTAATGTAGTTCTCCATGCTGTTTGATGAAGTGATCTTTTGGTAGTATCAGGTCACAGATTCCACCTGCCACTTCTGGGGGGTGGCAGGAGATGTGTTTTCTGAACCCACTGCATCTGCTGGAAGTTGTGCTGATAGTGCTTGTCTGTGTTTGCCTGCTGACCATAGCAACTTGGCAGGTCACACAGGCACATGCAGGCACTCTGGTGTGGAACTATTACCTTGGCCCGGGACCAGCCAAGCTGTTGCACTAAGTTGCGGGGAGGGATTCTTTCTTTTGCACACACAGGCCTGCTCTACACTCATGGGCAGTTCGCCTGGGCTGCTGCACTTGGTGGGGGCACCCACACAGTGGCTGAGCTACTCCACTCAGTGTGGAGCCTTCCTGCAGACCAGGATGCAATCTGAAAGCAAAAGCATTCATTCAAAGGCCTGCCTGCTCCCCCACCTCCTCTTACAGTCATGCACTGGCTGCTGCATGAGGACCTATAACCTAAATCACTGACCACAGGTAAGGGGGAGGGGATCTGCTCACCTCCTTCCACCTCTTCCTGGGGATCCAGTACCCCCACTTTCAGATGTATGGTTGCATGGATCTCTCAGACATCCTATTGTACTGTGTAGGGAATCCTCTGTTGGTTAATGAATGTCTGTTTGGTTGTAACTTAGGGGGAAGAGACTAAGGGAATAGCTCACTCTGCCATGATGTTGACATCACTCTCCTGAATAATATTTTATTTTATGTATATGCTGCATTTGCTTTATCCACTCATTTGTCAATGTGCATTTTGGTTGTTTCCACATTTTGCTATTATAAATAACACTGCAATGAACATTGGAGTGTAAATATTTATTCCAGATCCTGATTTCAATTCTCAGTTACACAAGATGAACAAGTTGTAGAGATCTGCTGCACAACATTGTGTCTATAATTAATAATACTCTATTGTACACTTAAAAATTTGTTAAGAGGGTTTATCTCATGTTAGATGATCTTAGTACAATATAAATATATATCAACAACAATCCAAATGTTCAACAGTAAGAGATTTGTTAAAGAAATTATGGTTCATCCATTTACTAGGATACTATTTTGTCATTAAAGATTACTTTGCAGAAATGTATTAACTGACATGGAAGAATATTCATAAATTATTGACAAATGAAACAAATTAGAAAAGGAAAAAAAAGGGCACAGAAGCCATTCTGAAAGAACTCCCAATGGCCAATGTTGGAACAAATTGAACAACAAAATAAATAATAATAGTATTTATCATAACCAAAAGAATAACTATCCATGAGTCTACACTGATACTGATACAAATAAATAATTGAATAAATAAATAAATGGAGGAAAAGCAACAAGTCTTCCTTAAAGAAGAATTCCAATTAATAAACGAAGAAAGAATGAGAAAAATAGAAAATCACAATCAGAACCCCACAGCAGTAACTGCCTCAGATAACACCCACTGTGAAAATGAATAAACAAAAACCTCATTCAAAGTGGAATCCAGAGGCCCAAAGAGAGAACTCTCACCCACATTCCACTCAATACATACTACAGACCCCAACAGGAAGAGATATACCCTGCATCTCTGACAGGACATGATGCTACTTTACTACCCCAGCAGAAGGAAGAAATTCCTTCTTGCTCAGCCAGTGAGAGACTATCATAACTCAGCCAATGAAAAGCCACTATTCTTCGAACTAAATGCAATGTGGGCTCCTGAAACATTAGTAAAAATGACTGATGACATCTTAATAAAGTCTGTAGTTTAGTTAATATTGTTGTACTAATGCTAATTTCTTAGTTTTGATAAATAGTTTTATGGTTATGTAAAATATTAAATAAAGGGAAGTTGAAGGAAGGGTATATGTAGCTTTCTGTACTATGTTTTCAACGCTTAGTAAATCTAAAATCATTCCAAATAAAGTTTATCAAAACTCACATCTAAAATATTAGTAGATTTTAAGACAGTATATAAATATATTCAAATTAAATTAAAAAATTTAAAAATACAAAAAAAGCCTAGTGCTGAGTGAAAGAGTAAGACGTCTCATGAGATATAAACAATAAAACACTATTTATGTAAATTAAAATATATCTGCATAATGTTGTGAAGATTAAATAATATTTGTAAAGCATTTGCAGCAATTCTTGGTAAATAATGAGCATTAAATAAATATTACATACAATGTTAATGCAGTATATTATGAGAGGGTGTGTAGGATAGTGATGGCTGACTCTGGACCCAGATTACTTGTGTCCATAATCCTAACTCTGCCACTAAGTAGCTGTATGACTTGGAAAATGATTTGACTTCTCAGTGCTTTGAGTTTCACATCTGTAAAAGTGGGATAATAGCAATATATATCTCATAAGGTTTTTGTGGAGATTAAATGAGTTAATACATACCAAGTGCTTAGAACAGTATCTGGACCTTGATAAGCACTATGTAAATCCTAGCTATTTTTTCTTCTTTTTTCTGAGGAAGATTTGCCCTGAGCTGACATCTGTTACCAATCTTCCTCTTTTTGCTGAGGCAGATTCACCCTGAGCTAACATCTGTTGCCATTCTTCCTCTATTTTGTATGTGGACCACCACCATAGCATGGCCACTGATAGACGAGTGTTGTAAGACTGCGCCTGGAAACTGAACCTGGGCTGCCAAAGTGGAGCATGCTGAACTTAACCACTAGGCCACTGGGGCTGGCCCCCTTATTTTTATGAAGTATTTCTTACACTTTACAAAAGCGCCGTAATGTACATTATTATTTCACCTGATACATAGCAATCTCCTAAGATGAGGTAGCTGAGGCGCACAAGAGTGTGATTTGCCTGAAGCTATACAGCTAGTAAGTGGCAAAGCTGTAGGGAGAATTTTGGCCTTCTAACTCCAAATCTAGAACGCTTTCTAGTATCTTACTCTGTCTCTCACATGGTACCCATCATTTAAGAGATGTTCAGAAGAAGAATGAGTCAATAAAACCAATACAGTTGTTGAGGAAGAGCAGAAGGAATCAAACGAAGCAGGATATCTGGAGCAGCACAAAAGCAGGGAGTGACTGCCTTGTACCAGAGTGAAGAAGGTACTATATTACCTCAAAGTGATGTTACATAGCCATAACGCTAAGGAAAATCAACAACATGGTAGCATCACTAAGGAATCAGAGTGGTAAACAAGAGAGAATCAGCTGGAGTAAGTACTCATCAAGTATCTGTTAGGTGATGAATTGATTTGAAGCAACCCTGGTTGGAGAAGAGATAACAGGGAGTAGTGAGTCCCCAATGAAGTTGAGTGGATTTTTTATTCTCATTCAATCAACCAATTGTGCATATGTGGACATAGAATAGGATGTAAAATAATGGTGTTACTTCACCATATATTTCAATTACATCTCTACAAAATGCTAAACATTCAGATGATAAGTGAGAAACTGTGTACTATCCTTTTGTTTTGCAAGTATAAGTCTATATATCTAGATAGGTATGTAGGTAGGTAAATAGTGTTTTGGGTTCCTGGACCGAATTCCAATGTGTGTGTGTGTGTGTGTGTGTGTGTAAGGGAGGCTTCCCACACAATGCCAAACAATTCTCAGACACCAGCTGGATGTCCTACAATTCAACTCATTTCTGACACTACCTGGAGATAGCATCAGACTCCACAGGTTAAGGGCTCAGTCCTACATGACTGCCTTCTCCCAACTTTAGCCACCAGTTGCAAGCCCAGGTTTGTTACTTGTGCTTCTGACCAGCTACTGTTGGGAGGTTCCTACGACCTCCTCAATTAATTTGCTAGAGCAGCTTTCGGGAAAACATTTTACTTATTAGATTACCAGTTTATTTTAAAAGGGTTAACCTATTGTCTGACTGAAGTCACTACCTCTGTTTTCCTCTCATCTTGCTGGGATACCTGGTCAAGTGGAGAATTAGATGGTTGTCCTAAGGTAGGAAAAGGCCCTTCTCCATTCTTCTGTCTGTATTCTTTTATCATGGGCTAAGTAGTGTGACTTTAGGGAAGACAATCTTGAACTTAGTGGCCCCTTTCATAGTGCCTTAAAACAAAAAGGAAATAAGATAGCTAATTGACAATGGGTAGAGTTCTTTAATTGATACAAAGAAGCTGAGAAAGGAAACAATTCAAGAGAGTCCAATCTATTGAGGCCTCTCTTAAAACAACTTCAGCCTTCTCCCTCCCCAAAGACTTGCTTCTTTCTAACTCTGTTTCTGCCCCTTATAGTGCCATTTCCTTCTAGCCTCCCTTCTAGTTTCCTGCCTAGCCTCCATTCTGACTTTTTCTCCTCCTCCCTTTTCCCAGCTCCTTTTCACCTTTAGAATAAGGCTTTACCCCCTCCCCACCAAAACATTGGGGATAGGAGAAAGTCTTTTTTTTTTTTTTTTGTGAGGAAGATTAGCCCTGAGCTAACATCTGTGCTAATCCTCCTCCTTTTGCTGAGGAAGACGGGCTCTGAGCTAACATCTACTGCCAATCCTCCTCCTTTTTTTTTCTCCCCAAAGCCCCAGTAGATAGTTGTATGTCATAGCTGCACATCCTTCTAGTTGCTGTCTGTGGGATGCTGCCACAGCATGGCCTGACAAGCAGTGCGTCGGTGCGCGCCCGGGATCTGAACGCCCAGAGAAAGTCTTTAATTTTAAAGGCAATTCCTAGGGCCGGCCCCATGGCTTAGCGGTTAAGTGCGCGCGCTCCGCTACTGGGGGCCGGTTCGGATCCCGGTCGCGCACCGATGCACCGCTTCTCCAGCCATGCTGAGGCCATGTCCCACATACAGCAACTAGAAGGATGTGCGGCTATGACATACAACTATCTACTGGGGCTTTGGGGGGGGGGAAGAATAAAGGCAATTCCTGAAGGATTCCCCCTAAAATTGACTGGAGAATAATCTACCTCTGTCGACAAATTAATCAGTTTCTTAATTTTACACATCAATTAGAAACCACTTTAGGAAATATTCAGGGTTTGGCATTCACATTAACACTACCACAGGCAATCTTCACCTTTTTGTTAAGGGCCTTTAACCTGAAATAGATGCTATTCTGAAACATAATATAGGCTGGCAGACCATGTAGCCCAGCATTTTGAGCAAAGCATAATAAACAAAGAGAAAACCACATACGGCACAATTATGGCACTGCAATTTAAAACAGCTTGATAGACACAACACAGGTAAGCAAGGATACTTGAAGATATTGTGGGGAAAAAGGCTACTGGCTCCACAATTGTCTTCCTTTGGACAGGAAACAAGCCACTCAACAGTCTGCTCAATCAGAAAAAAAATAACTCCTCTCTGAGGAAGGCCTCCTCCAGTGTCCCAATTGTCTTTGGATCAACAAGAAGAAATACCGATATTAGTAAAAGGAGAAATAACTATATTAGTAAGTGGCCATCCAATCTTGTTTTTAGTAAACCTTGAAGCCACACTCTCCACTAGTAATCGCTCTTAATTTCCTACCATCCTTCCTCAGAGCAATAAAAAGGTCTTGGTCGTGGGACTTACCGAATACATTTTCTCTTTCTCCTCTCTCTCTTCTCCTTCCACTTTGCCTATCTCTGTGAGCATCTTAACTTCTCAGCATGCCTTTCTTCTCAATATTTCCATCTCCACCAATTTATTAGGATGTGGTCTTTTGGCTCAATGGGGAGCTACTATTAGGTGCATATCCAAAGGACCTTTTCTTGATGTCCCAGATTCTGACAGTCAAATATACCATATTATGTGGCTCCACTTGACGACTCTAGACTCTTGTGTCTCTAACTCTATTCCACCTTAGAATTACCTAAATTTTCTGATTTGCTTTCCTTAATACCTAACGTCCTGTGGGTTATCTCATCTATAGGTGTGGGAAAAATACTTTAATGAGTCAATATAGACCCTATGCTGCTTCTCCTTATATTACCCTAGGAACCCTAAAACCCAAAACATTAAGGGGACTATCCCTTTGCTGCCTCACCCCCACAGGGGTGGTGATCTGAAATTATTCCACCCCTAACATTATTCAACAAAATCCCACGCAAAGATGCCAGTCCTATAAATGTCCCCAGAACCAGGATCTTTCCTTCTCTCCTTCTGGACATTAGGGGGTCCTCTGGCCAGTGGGCCCTCTCACTGGTTGGCCCTCTTGCCCAGGGACTCCCCTTCCTTGGCCAATTTCTGAAAGAGTAATAAACCTTTGAATTACTTGCAATCAGTGGCTCCTGTGTGGAGTGTTTTGACATCTGATACCATTTAATAGAAGGAAACAGCAGATCCAGCAAGGGGCCAAGGCAAACCATGACACATCTATAGATGTCATAACCTTAATCCAGCTACCTACCTTATTCCCTTTTCCAGAGGATGGAATTCTTTAACATTAACCCAAGCAAATTCCCTGCATCACTCTGATCTCCTCTGTAAGACTCAGATTTAGATTTCTTTGTATATGGGTCACATCTTAAATAATGAACAAGGATATTTTCAAGCTGGATATGCTATTACCACTTTACAAGATTTTATTGAATATAATCCCTTTCCTGAAGTAAAATCAATACAACTAGCTAAACTAGCTCGACTAGAGCCTGTCAGCTAAAAAAAGACAAGAAGGCTAACATACATAGACAGCAGATATGCTTTTGGTGTATTTCATGATGTTATGGAAGCAACATGGTTCTTTAACTGCTCCTGGTGCTCTCATTAAGCACAGTGAGCATGTTTTTTACTAACTGCTTTGCTTCTCCCTAAAAAATTGTCTGTAATTAACATTGAAGCTCATACTTAGAGAACAAACCTATGAGGGAAAAGGAAATGTCTCAGCTGACCAGTGTATTAACCAAGTTATTCTTATCCAAGTTCAACTAGGTCGACAAATTAAAGATGATCTGGTTAATTCAGGTCATTTTATAAAGTTTCAAGCAAACTGAAATCACAACTATCAGATTCTGAAAAGGATATTTGGAGAAATCTGGGTGTGCCTTCCAATCTGATGAGTTATAGAGATAGCAAGATGACCATTTGGTCTCTCCAGACCCTCTGAAATGGAGCTTGGTGAAAAACGTGCACATTATGATCCATCCCTGTCAAGAAAACTTAAAAACTATTCTGGAACAACATTAACAGGGAAATTTTAATTAGATATTAGAGGAGGACATCCAGTGTATTTCCCACCTATCAGACTCGTAACTCAGGAAAAATTGTAAAGGTGGTACATAGATAGGAACCACAAGGGAGCCCTTTGAACATTTACAAATGGACTTTGTACAACACCCTACATCGGAAGGCTTTGAAAATGTATTTATTATTCTATGTCTCTTCTCTAGATGGTGAAATGCTTTCCAAACTTGCTTAAAGGAAACTGCTCTTATTGTGGCTAAAAAGTGATTAGATTTTATTTTTCCTACTTAATTTCTAGTGAAGAACTACTCATTTTACTGGGACTCTAATTAAGAAATTTTGTAAGGTGTTGCCTGTTGGCCAAAAATTATGCTGTCCTTACTATCTTCAATCCTCAGGAAAAATAGAAAGAGCTAATGATACTTTAAAATTAAAACTTGCTAAACTCTCTGAAGACCTAAAACTACCTCTGCCTAAGCTACTCTCATTGACCCTAACAGCAAACATACATCGCGACCTAATGAACTTGTCACAGTCAAACCAAAGAGATAGGGCACTACACCCCTATTGTAAACTCCACTTTGTTGCAAGCAAATATGACCCAATAATGTAAATGACTAATGCAATATACTCAGACTTATCATCAAGAGGGTCAAGTTGTCTTTCTAAAGAAGCCATCTTCTGGACTTACAATGAGGAGACTTAGTCTACTGGAATAGATACCAACAAATACTGCTCTGGACCCCCACTGGAAGGGACCCTATCAGGTTCTCCTTATCACTAACAGGGCAGCCAAGCTACAAGGAATAGACCTTTGGTTCCTTGTGTCCCAGCTAAAGAGACATCCACCTCTGATCAACTAGACTTCTTTAATCAGAGTCCCTAAACTGAGGTTTCTCAAAACTTTTCTGAAGCACATGATGGCACAAACGAGACAGCTTTTCTATAAAAGTTGGAACAAACAAATGACATCAGATAGCAAGTAGCTTCTGCTCAAAACAATGGAATAAAAACTCTGCCTCAAATTTAGTATCTCCCTTTTCATCCTAACCTTGAATTTGTGCATCTCTAGAATTATCTCCAAGTACTAATCATAGAAATGCTTCCTATTCTTACTCTGCTGTTTCTACTCTGCCCTGCCCCTTCTCCTCTCTCTCTTCCTCAATTCCAAGATCTTTGGCATTTTTTGGCTGACATGCTTATGAAACTATCACCCATGATTGTTGCTTCTGCTTACTTTTCCCATCAGCTCCATCACTCCTTTACAAATACCAGTTCCTTATCCAAGAAGATCTCTCTGCCATACCACTGCCATTTGGCATATGGTCGCATCCAAATTGGGTCTCTGATAAATCTCTGAAGTTAACATATCCTACCCAGTAAACACTCAAAGAGGGAAAGCATGTTTTTCCTGAAAAAACAAAAAAAAAATTTGTTTTTAATCTTCAATCCATGGGCCTAAACTGCTGTAAAACATGCCACGTTATTGGCCCAGCTGAAAGGAGTGGATATCATTGGGCTAACTGTAATACTAGCTTCACTCAGGCAAGCTACAACAATAAAACTATGAGTATTTTCCCCCACCCCCATAGCAATTCATATTTTATTTGTGGGTCCAATGATTATGTTTTTTGCCAGTTGGATAGGTTGTCATCTCATTCATCAATTTCCCCTGTTCTAACTGTACAGTTGCACTGAGTTTGAACAATTATTGCCCCTTTAGGTCAGAGGTCAAATCCTCGGTTCTCAACCAGAGGGGCAATCTGTATTTAGGAGTGAACACATAAAAACATTCATTCTTACCAGGTGGTAGAAAGACCTGCATGAAGAAACTAAAAGACTTGGAATCAATCCAGATAGAATTGCCACTGCTTGGGATGGGTTTTATGCTGGAGTTATTCCTGGAGGAGCAACCCTATGGACTGCTGAAGCAGTTTGACATAATACTCAATTAAGAAATGTGAATTAAGGGCTGGCCCGGTGGCGTACCGGTTAAGCGTGCATGCTCTGCTGTAGCAACCTGGGGTTCCCAGGTTCGGATCCTGGGCGTGGACCTACGCACCGCTTGTCAAGCCATGCTGTGGCAGCGTCCCATATAAAGTGGAGGAAGATGGGCACAGATGTTAGCCCAGGGCCAATCTTCCTCAGCAAAAAAAGGAGGATAGGCATCAGATGTTAGCTCAGGGCTAATCTTCCTCACAGAAAAAAAAAAAAGAGAGAGAAAAGAAATGTGAATTATATACTTATATCCAGAGAAAAGCTGAAACACTGGAATAATCCAAGCTTAAAACATAAAACTATACATGTTTTTAAATTGAATTTACTGTTTTCTCCTTTCCTTTGTGAGGTAAATATTTTCTTCTTCCCATTTAGATAAGAAACTACCTGTCAGTTTTTTTTGGTCTAAGCTGTATTATTTAAGTTACCATGTAGGAAATCATAGTAACAGAGATTTTGAATGGAGCATACCAACGAAATACAGTTCAAAACACAACTTTCCGGGGCCGGCCCTGTGGCTTAGCGGTTAAGTGCACACGCTCCGCTACTGGTGGCCCGGGTTTGGATCCCGGGCATGCACTGACGCACCGCTTGTCAGGCCATGCTGTGGCGGCGCCCCACAGACAGCAACTAGAAGGATGTGCAACTATGACATACAACTATCTACTGGGGCTTTGGGGAGAAAAAGGGGGGAAAAAAAAGGAGGAGGATCGGCAATAGATGTTAGCTCAGAGCTGGTCTTCCTCAGCAAAAAGAGGAGGATTAGCACAGATGTTAGCTCAGGGCTGATCTTCCTCACAAAAAAAAAAAAACAAAAAGCAAAAAACAAAAAAAACCCCACAACTTTCCTAGTTTTTTAATCATTAGTTCCATTTGCTAAGAGTGGCACTTGTTTTTTGTTTTTTTTTTTTAATTTTATTTATTTTTTTCCCCCAAAGCCCCAGTAGATAGTTGCATGTCATAGCTGCACATCCTTCTAGTTGCTGCATGTGGGATGTGGCCTCAGCATGGCCGGAGAAGCCACGTGTAGGTGCACACCAGGGATCCGAACCCAGGGCCGCCAGCAGCGGAGCGCACGCACTTAACCGCTAAGCCACGGGGCCGGCCCAGAGTGGCACTTTTTGAATGCCATTCATTAGCCTTGTCTATCTAAGTCTGAATTATCAAATATTTCATACCTTTAAAAATTTTTTTAGCTAAACAACTTCCTTATGAAAAATCCTAAAACTTTCTTTTATACAGAACAGCAATTTTTACTACAAATTGTTAGTATGAAATCTGAAACTGTTCTCTGTTAGCAAAATGATGCGTTTACCACTTCAAAAAGAAAAAAAAACATAAACCTTTGCAGATGGCATTATTTTTTTCTGATTTACTTTTCTTGTCTTTGGTCAACAGCTTGGATTTAGTATAACATAGTAACAACAAAAGAGGAGGAAATTTTGCTCTTTTTAAAAACGTTTACATATTATAGTCTCTGTTTTTATTCCCTTTCTCTCTAACCCCTTTCCTAAAATATCTGCGTCATTTTAGGTCAATGCAAAGTATTTGTATTTTCTGTATTTCCCTTTGGTATTTTCCATTTTATACTGTAATATTTTATGAAGCTATTCATGAAATAATCTGTTATTTGTAGCTATTGGGTCTTTCATATTTTTAACCTCTGTTCATTTTTTACTAAATAAGAATTTTAAATCCAAATTAAATTCCCCAATGGAATTATTGAGTAATTGCTGAGTAAAATCCAAATACCACACTTCTGGAATGTAAAATACTGGTGTCATTTTGCATTATTTACAGTAAAGAAAAAATACTAAAAGTAAAAACTGATTTATTGTTCTCTGTGTAATTTTGCCTTACTCCTACTACCTCCTTTGAAAATACATTTTAATTATGTTTCTTTCCCCTCTTTTTTTTTGTTTATTTTACTGTTCTTATATTCATATTTATTTTTAAGCAGTAAATAATAAAATACCAATAATGAAACTTGTCATTTGTTTGGCAAAGTTTAAATTTATTTTTCTTTAAAAATTTTTTTATTCTCATTATTTTCTCCAATGTTTTTTCATTGTTTGGAGCTTCCCTTTCTACAAGCAGGAATTTCATCTTACACACGTCGAATACTGGGAGAGCTGTTGGTAGCTTTCAGGGCAGTATCTTGAGCTTGGTTGGATTGCAGAATAAGAATGGCTTCATCAACCTTGGCACGGAGAAACTCAGGATATTTGAGCATAGAAAGAATTTCAGCATCATCCATCTCCAACAGTATGCCAGAGACTTCTCCAGCTAGAGTTGGCTGAGTAGATCGAACCAGAGGAACCAGCTTTTCATGCAAGATTTTCTTCTGAGTAGCAGCTGATACCAACACAGATATATTCAACATACCATGACGTTGCATACAAACAGGGACAGGCTTCTGGATGGATGCTGGTTTTCCTACTTTAAATTTTAAAGGCCTGCAAACACCTGCAACTCTTTTGAATCTTTGATTTGCACGCGGTCCTGAGGCAGAAGTTTGAGGGTGAACAGTCATGGCCTGGGTTGTTGTACTGGTGACCTGATAGGGTAACTTGACTGCTGGCATTTGTGGTGGTCTAAAAGTGCTGGATGACGGTTTAGGTGCTGCTGCTGCTGAATGGATAACATCACATATATTCTGAGATGGATGACGTCTGGCCCTGACCACAGGCCTGCAAAGATGTGCACTTCTATGTTGAGGCTGAGGAAGAATTGGCTTGAAGTTACTCGATGATGTTTCTGCCGCCTTGGGAGAATTGAGTACACGATTACCTCCATCTCCCACAGGTGCCCTTCTCTCCATATAGTTCTTGGTGAGGAGAGCCTGGCGCTCCACCTTACTTTGTGCAGTAGCCACATACAGGGGTTTGGTGATCACAACTTTTCCATTCATCGCCATGATGGCTTTTTTGGCTTCCTCAGGAGTTGTATAGCAAACGAAGCCAAAGCCCTTGCTGCAGCCTGCCTCCATCATGACCCTGGCACTTGTGATTGTGCCAAAGAGGGAAAATTCTCTTCTCAGTCGTTTATCATCAATACCGTCTTCAAGATTTTTCACATAAAGATTAGCGCCCCTGCACCTGGTGAGTTTACCCTGTTTTCTTTGCTCAAATTTGTGTTTTAATTCAGATTGTCTCTCTAGTTTGTTCTGTGCTCTACCAACATAAACTCGATTTCCATTAAGGACTCTTCCATTCATTCCTTTGACGGCTTTCCGGGCATCTTCAAAATTCTCAAAACTCACAAATCCAAAGCCTTTGGATTTTCCGCTTTCGTCAGTCATAACTCTCACACTTAATACAGAACCAAACTCACCAAAAACCTCTTTAAGACATTCATCATCTACATCATCTCCAAAATTCTTGATGTAAACATCGGTAAACGTGTTGGCTCTAGCTCGAAGTTCTGTTTCCCTTTCCTTGCAAGGTTTAAACTGCGCAACAGAAACTCGGCTACCTTTCAGCGGAATCCCATTCATTATTGCAATGGCTCTTCTAGAGGCTTCTGATTTCTCAAAATGCACAAATCCGAAACCCCTTGATCCATTTTCATTGCTTACTACTTTACAAGAAATAATGTTTCCAAAGACAGAAAATGTGTCATAAAGGAACTTACTATCAATAGACTTGGCAAGATTTTTGATGAATATATTGCCCACTCCACTCTTACGAAGTGATGGGTCACGCTGGGACCACATAATTCGCAGTGGCTTGCCACTGATATTATCAAAGATCATAGTGTTCAGAGCGCGCTCGCTATCGGCCTGGAGCAAGAAGTTCACATACGCGTAGCCCAGAGAGCGGCGCGTGACCCGGTCGCGGCAAACTCGAATGGACAGGACTGGCCCGGCAGTGCTGAATTTTTTATACAGCATTGCCTCGTCCACTTCGGGGTGCAGGTCTCCGACATAGAGTGAGGACTTTTCGAAGCGGGGAACGTAAGCACTCATCTTGATGTTAGATCTTGAGCGAGACCCGGACCAGGCGCCAGGACTGAACCTCTCTCAGTGGGAGACAGAGTCAATCAAAGGAAGAATGGAGGCCAGGGGTGCTCTGCCTAGGCCGCCACCGCTGTCGCAGAAGGAGCGCAGGCAGCCCGCAGCCAGACGAAACTGAGATCGTGGGCAGTCGGTTATGGCGAGTGGCGAACATTGCGTATAGATACCCCGCGTGCCGGATTGTGACGCAGTTTGTGCTTGTTCGACGTCAGGTGCGTAGGCGCCACGCGCCGACGGGAGGGGGTCCTGCGGCTGTTCTTTGATGGCGTGGCTGCTCCGGGCGCTACAGGGAGAAGTTCCTTGGCTAGGCCGCCTTAGGCGCCCAGGGTAGCGGCCCGGACTGCTCCACCGGCTGCTTGGAGGCAAGAAAGTAAGTCTCCAGGTGGGGGAAAGCAGGCGCTTCAATGGTCTTTTCTTTTCCTGACTTGCCTTACTTTTTCTTATCCCTAACTCCCCCCTCCCCGCTTCTCTCCTCCTCTCCTCCCCTTCTCCTTCTCCCGGCGCGTGTGGGGGGCGGGGAGAGGGAGAGAGGGGGAGGGGGAGGGGGAGGGGAGGGGAGGGGAGGGGGAGGGGAGAGAGACGGAGGGGAGGAGAGAGAGAGAGCGTTTTCTGTTTGGGAGGCCCCGCTGTTCGCAGGTTGGGATCCCAGGCGAGGACCTAGGCACCCTACGCACTGCTTGTCAAGCCGTGCTGTGGCAGCGTCCCATATAAAGTAGAGGAAGATCAGAACGGATGTTAGCCCAGGGCCAATCTTCCTCAGCAAAAAAAAAAAAAAAAAAAGGAGGAGGATTGGCAACAGATGTTAGCTCAGGGCTAATCTTCCTCACCAAAAGAAAATTCTTAGTGTGAACTCACTGGTCTAACAGCTTGGAGGTGCTTAGGTTTTAAGGTTTTCTCAAAATTATTTTAAAATCTATGTGTTTAACTGTAATCAAATGAAATGTAGAGTTCACTATTTCCTGTGATAGTGTCAGATTTCTTTAGGCAAGTTACTGCTATCTTTGGTATTAAAAGTTTACTTTAGAATAAATGCCAGCAGCTTAAACCTTAGGTTTTCTTGCATGTCTGAGGTAGCATAATTTTCAGGGCTAATAAAATTTTCAAGAATTGAAATAGCAGTAGGAAAATTCATGTTTAGAACAAAATGAAAGAACGCTCTATTATTGGTCTGTCTTGAATGATGGAAATTTGCAGATTACTATTACTTTTTTACATATAAAAATTAGTAAGAGAGGGCCGGCCTCATGGCTTAGTGGTTAAGTGCGCGCGCTCCAGTACTGGCGGCCCAGGTTCGGATCCCGGGCGCACACCGACGCACTGCTTCTCTTGCCATGCTGAGGCCGAGTCCCACATATAGCAACTAGAAGGATGTGCAACCATGACACACAACTATCTACTGGGGCTTTGGGGAATAAAAAAAAAAAGGAGGAGGATTGGCAATAGCTGTTAGCTCAGAGCCGGTCTTCCTCAACAAAAAGAGGAGGATTAGCATGGATGTTAGCTCAGGGCTGATCTTCCTCACGAAAAAAAAAAAAAGTGAGAAAGAATTAGGGTGCACTAAGGAGAATTGAGATGAATTCCAAACTACTCACATGAATTCTGAAATCCAAATCACTCACTGACCATCCTGTTTGGGGAATTCCTGTACCATATGCATCAAAGGGGTATGGACCTTGGACCCAAGTTTAAGAAATCAGCAATAATTCCCTAATTCCCTAATAATTCCCTGAACTCTAAAGAGGAATTATCTTCTCTTCTGGTTGCTTCTGAATATAACCTCCATGTGACAAAATAGAGATTTTTGTCCTCACTGTACAGCTCAATATTTGCAAATTGTCTGTAGGGCAGAGTAGTAAAATAAAACTAACATTTATTGAGTGACTTGATTGTATTAATTCATTTAATCTATACAACAACCTTATGAAGTTGGTATTTTCACTGCCATTTTACATGTAAAGAAACTGAGATACGAGAATGTTAAGTAACTTGACCAGATTGTACCAGCTAGTAAGTGTCAACAGTAGGATTTGAACCCTGGCAGTCTGACGCTCATAGACTTTGTTTCTGCCCCACATTGCCTTCCTGTAATAGGGGAAAAGTTTTGCTTTTCTTTTTATATGATCCGCTGCTATAGATTTCAAATTATTTAAACCTCTGTGGGGCTTGAAACAATAGTACCACGGATACTGGAAGATATCTAAGGTTCTAAGGTAGTCTAGTGTTCATTAACACTACTAATATACTCGGCACTGTGTAAAACTTTGGAACTCTTTCCAAATATATCTGTTACATACAGTTGAGCAGATTATTCACACTTAAATTCTAGGACATTTGTTAAGATTGGATGCTTTCTGATCAATTGTTCAGCTGCTGAGCTTTGAAAGAGGTTTTAGAACCCCCAAACCCAGTAAATACATGTGGTGAGATACTGTTTAAGCCAAATATGTACTTTGTATATTTTAGTATTAGATTTAGCTCTATTGTCTTCTTAAAATTAATATTGTCTCTAAATAAACTTAAAATTTTTAAAAAATGTACTTCATAATATTTCTCAATAAACTCTCATTCTTTTTCTATGCCAAGATAATAACCTAGTTTATAGTTTATGCTGTAATTATCCATGAAGCTATATTATCAATAAGGTTTAGTAATGTAATGAAAAATGAACTCTGACCTAGCAGCATTGTTTTAATTAAGAGTTGGATAAACACATGCACGAATAATAGTAGTGGCATTACTACTGTGGGAGATCAAGATTTGGCCACCCTGAAATCTATCTCTTTACCTTGGTTGTTTTCTCTGAGGACATTTGACCTCCCCCACTAACTGCCTAAAGAATTTGACATAGTAACTGCTTCCTGGAACAGATCTTCTATCTGATGGCTGTAATATAATGTAAAATAGATGTTACAATAGGAAAGGCACCAACAAGCCCATCTTATCAGAAGTTCTGTCTCTGGCCACATTCTTTGGATGGCCCTGCAAGGAGTTGCCAGACAAACATTTACATTTATAAGGGAAATCTCCATTTGTAAAGGTATCTCCCTCTCTGTTTTGGGAAGAGGGGGGATGACCTCATTTCTAGAAACTTATCAGTGTGGAAGGTGAGGACTTAAATCTGCATAATAACCTTACCCTTGTTTACAGTGCTTTAGTGGTAATCTCCTGTAACTGACTCCCCCCACCCCCAACATCCTCCTTTGTCATTGGCTGAACATGCTATTTAAGACGAGTGCCCATCAAGGGACGAATGGATAAAGAAGATGTGGTATATATACACAATGGAATACTACTCAGCCATAAGAAACTATGAAATCCAGGCATTTGTGACAACATGGATGGACATTGAGGGTATTATGCAAAGTGAAATAAGTCAGAGGGAGAAGGTCAAATACCGTATGATTTCCTTCATTAAGTAGTAGATAATAACAACAATAAACAAACACATAGAGACAGAGATTGGATTGGTGGTTACCAGAGGGGAAGGGGGGAGGGAGGAGGGTGAAAGGGATAATAATCGGTACATATGTGTGGTGATGGGTTGTAATTAGTATTTGGGTGGTGAACATGATGTAATCTATGGAGAAATAGAAGTATAATGATGTACACCTGAAATTTTTACAATGTTATAAACCAATGTTACTGCAATAAACAAACAAACAAAAAAAGACGAGAATTTCTGCTATTGTGTTGAGAAACGCAGTGTCCCTGCTTTCTCCCATGTATACATGTTATTAAACTTGGTATTATTTTCTCCTGCTAACCTGTCTTGTTAATTATTTGGCCAGCCATAAGAACCTTAAGGAAAAGGGCAGAGGGAGATTCTCCCTCTCTCCCGACACTATCACTCAGCAGAGAAATTTAAGCTAGTGTTCTCCCTATGATGTCATCCACATCGCTAAACATTGACTAAGGTTTAGAAATGCAGTAAGCAAAAAAAACATTGCAAATTTTAATACTTGAGGATCATTAACTTCATTGTGTCAATTTGTTAAAGTGCCAAGTAATGATTTTACAAATGATTAGACTTTAACAGGCACAAACGAATTTATGTCTTTCTTGCTTTTATGATGCATGTAATGATAGATGTACTATCATGCAAGCTGTTGTTTTTAGGTACACAACATCTCTTAATGTCCTAAAGAAAATGAAATATTACATGTCAGTAACTGATCAGTGCCTGTATAAAATACATTAGTGGCTTTTCTTCTTTTATCTACTTTTAATAGAAGCTCATTCATCATGGCTTACAAAGGTGGAATGTTTTCAGGCCATTGCTATTGGAAAATGGCAGTGAACCTTTAAAGTCAAAAGTATAAGACAATAGTTTCAGATTACTAGAATTGTTTTTATAATAGTTGAAATTTACATACAAGTGAGTTGGTTCCTCTGTAAGCGTTTCTTAAAGGTAAATTTGGAAAAGGTTTTTTTAATGATATCAGGTTTTGTTACCTATATGTTTTTTAACGCCACACTTGAAATATCATGGCATAATGAGAAATAACCTCTTCTTCGAATTTTTGTTTTGTTTTGTTTTTTATCATTTCCTCCTGGACTGCTCTGTGCTATGGCCATCAATTTTTACGTATTGCCAATAAATCCCTATAAACAAATGATTGAAGTTAATGGCGTTCTAAGCCTGATGTGGGATAAATTCAAAGTGAGGAAAATAATTGAGTAACAAGCTCTCAGATCTTTATACTGTGAAGGACTAGATAACAGTTTTAATTAGAAAAAACTAATTGCTAAAATACATTACACATTTTTAGTTCACATTTTTAGCTGAAACTATAAAATCTAATGTACTTTTTTTAGGGATATAAAGATTCTTTTAAGTTCAGAATGTGAAGGAGCACCACTGAATTAGGTAAGATTTTTCTGGAGGAGTAGTCAAGTGTACTGGGCTGGAAGACAGAAATATAATTTCCTGGTTCTCCTCTAACTTATACAGGCAAAGCTTTATCCTCTTTGTGCCTACTGTAAGGAAGTTATTAGAATGAATGAGAATACTGAGGTATTGTCAAGTTTCCTATGGCTAAATGGAGACAAATGGTGACACAATTTTATGTTACCTTATAGGTGGTACGGCAGCTCTCTTTTTTCCCAAACAAAAGCTGTTTGACAAAGCAAAATAGGTTATTAAAATTAATATCCTCATATGACATGAAATCCTCACTTGAAATTTTTATGTTCATATGACTGAATTGCAAGTTTCTCAAATATTTTTTTCAAAATTGTCAGCAAGTTGATATTTTTGATTCAACAAACACTTATTAAAATAGTAACTTTTGATTCTAACTTTTAGGACAAAATTGGGAGACTCCTCTCTTCCAGGAGTGAGTGAAATGTTCACAATCAGTCAGAAAAATTTTCCAGTAGATTCTCTCCATTTTCTACCAAAGGTAAGATGAGGAAGTGATCATCATATATTACCTGGATGAGTTACTTGGCCCTTCTATAGTAGTTTCTCTGTTTAACTGTTGAACTTTGTATTAGTCAGGGTTTTCCAGAGAAACAGAATCAATAGGATGTGTATGTTATAGAGAGAGAAAGGGGAGGGGAGAGACAGAGAGAGATTTATTTTAAGGAATTGGCTCATGTGATTATGAGGGCTGGCAAGTCCAAATTCTGCAGGGCAGGTCTGCAGGCTGGTGACACAGAAAGTGTTGATGTTGCAAGAGCTGAAGGCAGTCTGGAGGCAGAATTCCTTGTTTCTTGAGGGACTTCAGTCTTTTTCTCTTAAGGCCTTGAACTGATGGGATGAAGCCCATCCACATTATGCAGGATAATCTGCTTTGAGTAGACTCAAAGTCTACCGATTTAAAGGTTAATCTCATCTAAAAAATACCTTCACCCTAATATCTAGACTGGTGTTTGAGCAAATATCGGGGTACCCTAGCCTAGCCAAATTAACTCATAAAAATAGCCATCACAAACTATTTCAAAGTTTGAAGCAGAGATTCAAGACCACACTGCCACCTTTGGGAGGAGTAGAGAATAAGAGGGTTGCCCACAGTGAAGCACAACGGACAAGACCTCTCTATTGAGGTGAGCGATTTTATACCAAAATGATTGGCAGTGATAACATCTAGCTAAAGTTTTCTCTTTCTTAATTGTGTCACTGAAAAGGAGCTTCTATTCTCTCCAGAAGTGGTATGAAGTAACAAACAGAAATTCTTAATATAAAGATAATATTATTAAGATAATATTAGACAATATAAGATAATATAAGAGAAGGAAACAGAGCATAATATCATCTATTGACTTGTTAAAACCTACATAAAATATCTCATAGGAGATGCTGGCCCAGTGGCATCGTGGTTAAGTTTGCATGCTCCGCTTTGGCAGCCCAGGGTTTGCAGGTTCAAATCCCGGGCGTGTACTGACACGGTGTTCATTAATCTATGCTGTGGTGGTGTCCCACGTACAAGATGGAGGAAGGTGGGCACAAATGTTAGCTCAGAGCCAATCTTCCTCAGCAAAAAGAGGAGGATTGGCAATAGATGTTAGCTCAGGGCCAATTTTCCTCACCAAAAACAACAACAACAACAATAAAAATATCTCATAGGAATGGAATGGCTTAAGCCTTGCTGTACCATTTCCACCTAGTGATAATTTAGTAATTCCCTATGTTCAGAGATGAAGTATAATTATACCAGATGTGTGGTATAATAATAACACAATAATACACAAGTGGTATAGTAATAACAGGAAAGCTTGCAGCCTACCTCTGATGAATTGTCTAAAGATCTCTGGCACACCAGACCAAGCCATGGAAAATCTTGGGGGTTATACTAAGAGCTTTGAATTTTCTCATCATGGTAGTGGAGAATCATTAAAAGATTTTAAACAGGTTAGTGATAAAGATCACTGGGGCACCTTCAGTGTATTTACTGGGTAAGAGGATGGGGAAGTGTATTGTGTTGTTAGACTAGATACTGAGAAACTGGTTACTGAGAAACTGGTCAGGAGGCACTTCATATGAGAGATAATAAGAGCATGAGGTCCTAGACAAGAGCCTTAAAAATACCTCTGGTTGGGCCGGCCCCGTGGCTTAGCGGTTAAGTGCGCACGCTCTGCTACTGGCGGCCCGGGTTCAGATCCTGGGCGTGCACTGACGCACTGCTTGTCCGGCCATGCTGAGGCCACGTCCCACATACAGCAACTAGAAGGATGTGCAACTATGACATACGACTATCTACTGGGGCTTTGGGGAAAAAAAGGAGGAGGATTAGCAATAGATGTTAGCTCAGAGCCGGTCTTCCTCAGCAATAAAAAGAGGAGGATTAGCATGGATGTTAGCTCAGGGCTGATCTTCCTCACAAAGAAAAAAAAAATACAAGATCTGAAGAAGGTGAGGCGAACTGAGTCATGTGCTTATCAGGGGGAGGAGCATTCCAGCAGAGGGAAGAGCAGTTGCAGTGACCCCGAGACAGGAACCTGTCAGACTTAGTCAAGGAATAGCAAGGAGGCCAGTGTAGCTGCAGCAGAGGATCAAGGAGGAGTTTATTAGGAGATGATAGCAAAGAGGTAAAAGTGGCAGTGGGAGAGGTTGAGGAGACTGAGGGGAGAGGTTGAGGGGCCTTGTAGGCCTTTTAAGGACTTCGGCTTTTACTCTGAGTGGGATAAGAAGCCACTGGAAAATTTAAAGCAAAAGATTAACATGGTATAATTCATGATTTTTGAATAGAATTGTCTGTGTTGTGATTATCTTATGCACATGGCTACTTCTGAAGTGATGGAAAACACTTTTCTCAAGGAAATAAACATTACCATTGAAATGAAGCTAACACTAGACATTTTTTACATCTCACATAGGTATGTACTAAGGTAAATTTCAGCCTGTCATAAAAATTTTCCAGAATGAGGTTTTCCATACTGAGATTTTACTGAAGCACAAAAATGTGTATTACTTAAATTGTTGGTCCAAAGTTACAGTGTTTATGGGGCCGGTCCCATGGCTTGGCAGTTGGATGTGCACGCTACGCTGCTGGTGGCCCGGGCTCGGATCCCGGGCACGCACTGATGCATCGCTTCTCCGGCCATGCTGGGGTGGAGTCCCACATGCAGTGGCTGGAAGGATGTGCAACTATGACAAACAACTATCTACTAGGGCTTTGGGGAGAAAAAGGGAGAAGAGGGAGGAGGACTGGTGATAGATGTTGGCTCAGGGCCGGTCTTCCTCAGCAGGGAGAGAAGGATTAGCATGGATGTTAGCTCAGGGCTGATTTTCCTCACAAAAAAAAAAACAAAGTTACACTATTTTGACCCCCTTTTCTTATTGCCAGTCAGTGCCAGAGTAGCCAAGAATATAATTAGTCAAACTTAAATGGACTTCAAAATAACAACTGACAACAGAAATATATAGGTACAAGCAAGAATATTTAGAGACACCTGAATCTATGCGGGCAAGATTTTCTTCTCCAGTATACCTATGGCCCCTGGTTGATGATAGACAAAGTTAAAAAGAATAGTTTTTAATTTAAAATTGTGGATAAATCACAAACATGGAGGAATATATGATGTTATCAATGGCATAGGTCCTAGGAATTCTTAAGAAAATCTAGTGTTTTGTGCAAGGAAAATAATGGATGGCCAAGGCAGTTGGTGCGCTCATCAAAGCATTTTATCTTCAGTGTATTGTACTCCCACTTAGAGTCACTCTTGTGCCCATTTCCTCTACCCATTCTTTGCCAAGGCTGCTATGGAGTTCAATCCATTCAGATTGGAGTGTAGGCCATTCTGGAAGCACTATGAACCCTACCAGTGCTTCTCAGATCTGGGAATGCCTGGGGCTCTGATCCCTAGGCATTGGCATATCCAATTTGAATCAGGGATCTTTAAGGTTGGACCACAAATATCTCATAGCTCAGTTGACATTGGATTGACCTTGTAGCAAGCTATAAAGTACATAAAATTATCTAGCAGAACAGAACGACAGAATCAACATTGGCTCACTGCTGTATGCCTGTTACCATGTTTTACCCATATTCTCACAGGATCTCTATGAGGTGGATAATATCCCGATTTTACAAATGAGAAACCTGAGATGTAGAAGTTGATAAACTTATCCATTTTCACACAGCCCTTGAATAGAAGAGCCTCAACTTGAACCCAGGTTTTTCTGACTCAGGAATATAGTGATGAGCAAGACAGGCATGGGCCTACTCTTCTCGAGAAATACTTGTTTTATTTGATTACTGTTCTAATATATAGCTATGAGCAATGCCAGAAAGATAAAAATAGATTTGTGAAAGAACTCTGTACATTAATTTCTCTTTCTCAGCAAATCAAAACAAAGCTAACTGAGGAATCAAACAAGTCTTTTTCCGCTCTGTTCTTTTAATCATCCAGACAGCAGATACAAGGGATGAAACAGATAGCGCGTGTCTCATTTCCTAAGAAAAGTCCCTTGTCGTATTTGGCCTCCTGAACTAAGAAGCTTATTGTCATTTAGCTTTGTTGTCAGCAGAACTGATTGCCAATAAAGTACCTAAGCAGTAATCTGATTCATGCAACTTGTTGCTTGACACTTCATAAATTAAGTGTTTACTTTAATACATCCTTACCTGTAATTATAGTGTCAGCACTCATGGTTCCATAGTTAAATATCTGTCAGAATTTCCATTACAGAGCTTATTTTCTCTGACTTTTAAGTACACAAAAAGTGTTGTAGTGGAACTTGGTGTACCTAAGCTAATTCAGGGAGCAGTAAAATTCGGGAGATTAGTTACCCTTCCTCAGCATCAAAGAAGTCTTCTGACGTAAAGCAGAGGGAGATTCATGAAAAAATATAGGTGAAATAAAAAGTGGATAACTCGGTCTCCACTACTGAATAGGTGAAACCAATGGGATTTAACGAGAAAATGGTGATGTAGCCACACAGATTGTAATTTCAGGCAGAGAAAAACTCAGGTTGAGGATGGTAGCTCCACAATTACCATTTGAGTTCCAATCTATATTAGCTTGAGTTGCCTTGACAAAATACCATTGACTGTGTGGCTTAAGCAACAGAAATTTCTTTTCTCACAGTTCTGGAAGCTAACAGTCTGAGATCAAGGTGCCAGCATGGTTGGGTTCTGGTGAGAGCTCTTTTCCTGGCTTGCAGAAGGCCATCTTCTCACTGTGTTTTTACATGGTGGAGAGGGAAAGAGAGAGGGAGGGAGGGAGAGGAGGAGAAAGACATCTCTTTCTTCTTATAAGGCCACCAGTCCTATCAGATTAGGACCCTACCCTTATGACCTAATTTAACCTTAATTATCTCCTAAAAGCTCTATCTCCAAATACAGTCACATTGGGGGTTAGAGCTTCAATATATGAATTTGGCCGAGGGAAAGAGTTCAGTCTACAGCATGATCTTAGACAACAAATTCCTTTATACCTCTATGCCCACCACCACCATCATGTCCTACCTAGGGCACCTAAACTCCCTACTTCCCCTTCCCCAAGTGGCCCTATATTTCTATGAGCAAATGCATTAGGATGGATAATATGATAGTTGGATAGTTGGATGGACAAACAGATAAAACAGAGGACAAAAGAATGTATAAACACATAAATAGTGAATGCCTACATGTATACACACATATATAAATATTTGTGTTTGTGTTCTTTAAAAGGAAAAGGGGTGTGCTACACTGAAGAGCTGCTGAAGAACGCTGAACACTGCTACACTGAAGAACACTCTTCGTATCATATTCATAAATACAATTAGAGTTTAAGCGTTTGATCATTTGAGGAAGTGTGAAACATTCTGACTTGGTTATTGAGCTGACTTGAGAAAATCAGAGTATGGTTCATCTGTAGTTTTTAGCACAACCCTTTGCGTATACCCTGAACTCCTTTCAGACCTTCCTATTTTAGGTGCTTATTGGCCCCCTCCCTGTCTCTAGTTGTTCTCTCCACTTAATGAGAATTTACCAGATCAGTACTTCATTCACTCTCTCAGGATCCTCTCTCCCTTAACTGTCAATGGAATGTCATAAATTAATCAAATTTTGGTCTATTATTCAGATTAACTAGAAGTTCAGCTGATAGCAAAGAGATCACCAAGAATTGAATGGAATACTGGAAGGTCAGTAATATTCAACTTTTAGATAATAAAAATAACAAAGTGGTATTGGTCAATTAGATTCTTACTCTTATTTTAACAGCTAGATGGAAGAGACCAGCTGGAAATTTATTCCCTGCAAGGTCTTTTAACATTATGATAATGAAAATAAATAATAAATAGATAACAACTTAATGGCGCTGTATTACTAACAAATATTATTTTTATTGTTTCAAATTAAATTTAGTACTTCTCTCCTCAATATGTTAAGACCAGTGATTCTGAACAATCTCAAAATTATGTTTCTGTATTTTTTATCAAAGAATATTGCTTTCTCTCAAATATGGAGTTCCTTTATACACCAACTGGGAGTACACTAAATTAGGAATGTTATGCTTACTGCTTAGATTGCTTATGAAAAGTCGTTATGCCTTTCACTTTATTGGGTGTTTTTTTTTGAAATTTTTTTTTTTTTTTAAAGATTTTATTTATTTATTTTTTCCCCAAAGCCCCAGTAGATAGTTGTTTGTTATAGCTGCACATCCTTCTAGTTGCTGCATGTGGGACGCAGCCCCAGCATGGCCGGAGGAGCGGTGCGTCGGTGTGCACCCGGGATCCGAACCCGGGCCGCCGGCAGCGGAGCGCGCACACCCAACCACCAAGCCACGGGGCCGGCCCAATTGGGTGTTTTAAGGAAAGTTTTTCTTTGGCTTAAGTACCGTAGAAAACCTGACTCATATAAATGGTCTTCTTAAATATGTATAACTGTGAAATTTAAGGAGTACAAACTAATATAATGACCTCTTTGTTATTTATCAGTACAAGGTTGGTCTGGGAATAATAAAATGTACTCTTATGCAACATTATAAACACAATTTGGCATTTTTACGAAATTATGTTATGGGAAGAAATTACTAAATTTTAATTTCAATTTTTGCATGTAGAATAATTATTAACCTTGTGGAGGGTAAAACATTTTAAAATGATTCTGCATTGATATGTGGAATCTTGTTTATCTTAGGAAGTGATTCCTATTTGAATCAATCCGCCAGGAATGAGGGTGCTACAGAAATTCTACTGCTAGTCTATTAGTGCATATATTCCCCAAATTCTTTCTTTTCTTTTTTTTTTTTCTTTTTTGCTGAGGAAGATTCACCCTGAGCTAACATCTGTTGCCAATCTTCCTCTATTTTGTATGTGAGCCGCCACCACAGCATGGCCACTCATAGATGAGTGGTGTAGGTTGACACCCAGGAACCGAACCTGGGCCACTTAAGTGGAGCACATTGAACTTAACCACTAGGCCACCAAGGCTGCCCCTATTCCCCAAATTCTTGTATCTTGTTTTTATGTTTTATGTTTTTATGTCTTGTTTTGAACAAAGGTAGAATAATAGTACCAGGTAGTCAGTCCAGTTTATAATCTCCCTCAACATTTCATCTTCCAGAAAACAAATTTTATTCTATACAACAGCTAAAAGGAGAAAAGAAAGAACAGTGAAATAAAAAAAAAATGAACGAGGGCTTGAATAAATATACAGATTGTAACTGTACAGATAGAGCATATTTGAATATAAAATATGAAATTGTTTAATAGAATTTGAGAAAATTAGCTTAGCCATGGTTCTCAGTGGGAATGATTTTCTGCTCAGGGGACATTTGGCAATGTTTGGAGATGCCTTTGGTTGTCAGAACTGGAATGGAGGGGTGCTATTGGCATCTAGTGAGTAGAGGCTGGGATGCTGCTAAACATCCTATAATGCATAGGACAGCCCCCCTCCTTCAGCAAAGAACTATCTTGCCTTAAATGTCAATAGTGTTGCTGTTGAGAAACTGTGGTTTAGGGTGTTGGTTTTTAATTTTATGGAAGTCATTTCAAATTCTCTGATGTTTTAAAAGTTAATTCTTTAACTGTGATCTGTTTGCCCATGAGAAAACATTTTCACTAAAGAATTACTTACAGTTGAACTCTTGAAAAAATCAAAACAAATTGAGCAACTGAACTTTGGAAGTATGTATTTATAGTAATGCTACATTGATTGTTCTTCCTGTCTTCCTGTGTTCTTCCTCTTCTAAAGTGGAGTAGAGCTCTTTGAGCACTACATTTTATTTTGAGCACTGCATTTTAAATCCCTATTCTAATCCTTGAATGATAGGGATGAGTTACAGCTTTCCAGTAATTCCTCTTTGTACAGGAAAATTTTCTCCTTTACAAACCCACAGAGGATATTTCTGCTGTGGGTTATGTGAGTATGATTTTTGATTCTAGATTGTAGAAGTTTGCCTATTGTTTATAAAACTCAGATATCATGCAAAAACTTCATGGTTCTGAGTTTTAGAAAAAGGGCTTACGCGTAGCAAAAAAAAAAATGGAGGTGATATTTTCATATGGAATTATTTTCATGTTAAGCTATTTCTTTATGATAGGCAGAGTTCCTAGATCCGTTTCTTAGCTATCTTTTGGGGGTGGGGGGAATAAAACTCCTAACTCCAAGGAATGTCTTTGATTTCTAATAAATTCTTTGTAACATTTTTATTAGAAGAATTTTATTCAATAACCACCAAACCAATAAATATTCACTGATGTTGAGCTATGGTATGCCGACTACTGTGGTGAGCACAAAGAGGGATACAGAATTATATAAACTATAGGTCTTGACTCTGTTGCTCTCTAATATTTAATCTTGTACCTCCCTATAAGATGTTCAAAGAAAATATTTTCTTTTCTTTTCTTTTCTTTTCTTTTCTTTTGTTTTCTTTTCTTTTCTTTTCTTTTCGTGAGGAAGATCAGCCCTGAGCTAACATCTGTGCCAAGCCTCCTCTTTTTGCTGAGGAAGACTGGCCCTGAGCTAACATCCGTGCCCATCTTCCTCCACTTTATGTGGGACACTGCCACAGCATGGCCTGACAAGCGGTGCATTGGTGTGCGCCCAGGATCCGAACCTGGGGGCCGCCAGCAGCGGAGCGCGCCCACTTAACCGCTACACCACGGGGCCGGCCCCAGGAAGTATTTTCTATTGTCATGTTCTTCTGATTTGAAGAAACAAAGTTTAAAAGTTTTATTTTAGATTCACAGGGAAGTTATTAATATGCAAAGAACTAAATGTGTACCAAGGAATATAAAAAATTCTAAAATTCTGGAGAAGATTATTTGTTCTCTTTCAGAAAATTTTTTGGGTCAGTGTGAGAACATGGAAGGCCAGTCAGCATTTCTCCTGCTTACCTACAATTAGCACTTAATTATATTCTTTTTATTGATCCAGATCTTGGCTGTATTTCAAGATATTGGGTTATTCTTGCTTTTAAACTTAATTAAACTTAAAGAAACACCCGTGCAATGCTGTTTTCAATAGGTTTACATATTCCTAGACTGTTCTGTGTGACTTCCAAGTGGGTATATAAATGTCTTTTCATTAGTACCCCCTGCATAATCAATATAATAACCTGACTTCATAAATCTTATTTTAAGTACTTATCAGATGTTTTGGTATTTTTTAAAAATAAGATTGGAAAAATTATTATTTTTCTTTAATTATTTTATTAATTCATAGAAAGAAACCTAGTAAGAACTCTGACATTTTCAGTCTTAAGCTGAATAATCATGTACATTTTCTGGTGAGCAATGTACTAAGGAAATTGATGCAACAAGACAATAGATATATTTTTAATACCACTGCTATCAGTACCTGACATTCTATAGAAAAATCTAAGTAGCTACTGATTTGAAATAGTACTTTCTCACTATATTAAAACAAAAGCTTCATCAGAAAATAATTGGATAGGGGGCCAGCACGGTGGTGTAGTGGTTACGTTCGCGTGCTCTGCTTCGACAGCCTAGGGTTTGCAGGATCAGATACTGGGCGCAGACCTACACACTGCTCATCAAGCCATGCTGTGGTGGCGTCCCACATATAAAATAGAGGAAGATTGGGAAGATTGGCACAGATGTTAGCTCAGGGACAATCTTCCTCACCAAAAAAAAAAGGAAAATAATTGGGTTTTAGATTATTATTGTTGACAGTACCTTATCACTCAAATGAGCTCCTTTCTGTACATTCTTGGTCAGATATCAGCAAAATTTCTAAAAAGGACCAGATAGTAAATATTTTAGGCTTTGTGGGCCATAGAGTTTTTGTTGCAAGTCTCAAACTCTGCCTTGGTAGCACTAAAACAGCCTTTTACAAAAGTGGGAGGTGGGTCAGATTTGGTCCATGGCTATAGTTTGATGATTCCTGTTCTAGGTAATAGAGTATAAAATTGGTCTTTCTGTCTTAGTCTTTAGTTTGTATAATGCTGTGGCTGTGACATAAATTGGCCTAGAGAAAGTTAAGGGAGCATGGACATTATAAACACAGTTTGGCATTTTTAGAACCGTATACGCAAAAAGTTTGAGAAAAATAAATGAAGTAAGTTGGTGTTGTAATTGTAATTGGGAGGAGGTGTTATGAAAGGCTTATCTCAATTGAAGAGATATAACAAATGCAGAAAGAGGTAGCTATTAAAGAGAATGATGAGAGGAAGAGAAGAGATCTTAACATATATTGAGTGTCAACTATATGCCAAATGTGGTACAGAGAGATTTCAAGAAACTACATTTAATCTTCATGACAGCTCTGTGGATTAGGGTTTATTAGTTTCATTTTTAAAAATTATGATACTGTGCCCTGGAAATGTTAATTCCAAATGGATAACCAAAGCTAATAGATAGTCTAGCTGAGAACTAAATCCACATCTGACTCAAAAGCCCTATTATTCCCACTATTGACAGACAAAGTATGAGCGTCTGTGAAATTTGAAAGGATTCATCCAATCGTGGCACAGAAAGAAAAAAAGTGGAGGCCAAACGTCCAATAGGTAGAATGACATTTAAAGAGGAGATGTTTCACCCATGTTGAGATCATATTTTCTTAATGTTTACATTTTTGTAAAATTGGGCTTTTATGTTTTGATACCGTCTATCATCTATTACTAGCTTTGTGAAAACTCACTTCTATTTCCTAGCATAAACTTTTACTTTAGTCAAGCTCTCAATAATCTTTCAACATACCATGTTTATTCACACCCTTCCTTGTGTCAGTTTTCCTATGTAAAATGACCTCCCCTCTGCTCACCAGTTTAAAATCTTAATCATCCCTAAAAGCCCAGCTCAAGCCCCACCTCCTCCTTAAAGTCTTCACTACTTATTTCAAGTCACATAGATCTTTACTCATTCTGATCTGTTATATATGTCTCTATAATTTTACGCTTAACCATATGACAATATGTACTTTTTCAGTCTCATGTCTTGTCTTGCCACATAAACTGTCGTCTTTGCAGGAGACCTTTGTTTTCTATTGATTGTATCAGTTTAAGTACATTATAGTTACTTAATAGTTCCTCGTTGAAAGTGCATTCAACAAAATAATGTAATGAATTATAGGGAACTAATCATCTCCCTCCATCAAATAATCTGACAAGAAAAATGGAAACAATGTGTTGGAATGTCTTGTAGTGAAAGAAATGTCCCTTTCTCAGGGATATTTTGTGTTATCTATAACACAGAAATATTTAAATTATATAATATGTTACTTCACTTGTCAGTGAGCAGATTTTATGTTCCCATAATTCTTCAGTATTACTAACAATTAAAGTTTATAAAGGAGTTTGAAATATTTGAGAGAAAATTATAAGCTATTAATATCATAAGGAATAGATTTAAATCGTCAATGATATGGGTAAAATTTTGAAAAAATGTTATAGTGTAAATAAATCTATTAGGATTGTCTGCTTTTTCCAATGTAATATAAGCTTGGATAGTCAGTTCAGTTGTGGCCAAGAACTAACACTCCTCTAGAATGTAAACTCCCTTTATCCTTATGAGCACTTGTTTGTGAGTTCCTTGAAGAAAGGAAAAGTATACAACCTTTGTATACTTAGAATATAGAGGAGTACCTTAAAAATAGACGCTTGAAAAGTGTTCTTGGGCCTGCCCAGTGGCACAAGCGGTTAAGTGCGCGCTCCACTTCGGCGGCCCGGGGTTCGCTGGTTCAGATCCCGGGTGTGCACCGACTCACTGCTTGTCAGGCCATGCTGTGGCGGCGTCCCATATAAGGTGGAGGAAGATGAGCATAGATGTTAGCCCAGGGCCAATCTTCCTCAGCAAAAAGAGGAGGATTTGCAGATGTTAGCTCAGGGCTGATCTTCCTCACGAAAAAAAAAAAAAAGAAAAGTGTTCTCAATGATTTGATTTGATAATCGAGATGTATCACAGAACATGTCCCTGCATGACTACAAGGCTAGAGATCTCTGTCCAAGGATAAAACTTTTCACTATATAAGTACCTATCCTGAGTACCTTCTTTTCTCTAGCCTGCAATCTTTCTGAGGGATGGACTCCTGTCCCACAAGGAAGGACCAGAGAGGTGGCATCCAGTATGATAGCTAGAATTGACAGCAAAAAGTTTATAAGTCAGAGAACCATTTGGTGAGGACCGGGTGAGAATTTGCTTTCTACTTTACCCTGAAATCAGCTTCCTAGGATTTGAATATTCTACCTTCCTCCAAACAGAACAAATATGACACAATTCTCTTCTTTTTGCTCTTTGTTTAGTTAATTCCACCTCTCAGCTATTCCTGACCTACATGATTAAGTCAGTTTCTTCCCATTTTATGCTGTCACTATACTATCTATCTGTTTTTAATAATAGCAACGATCTTAGTTCTAAGGTTATGTGTGTGAATTTTTGATCAATGCCTGTTCTCCCTTTACACTGCAAGACATATGAGAGAAGTGACCATGCCATTTTCTTTTGCTCACCATTGATCTCCTAGTGCCTTCCAGAGTGCCTAGCATAGAGTAAGTGCACAATACATGTTTATTTGTGGAATTAATTAATAGATGGATAGATAGATGAACAAAGCAGCTTCATGTCTGCAGTTTAATCAGCACCAAAACTCTTGAAGACCATTAGATGAGCCTTTTGAAGGCAGAACTATTGTGATAGTCATCCTTGTATGCTAAAAGCCTAGCATAATGCTTGGCACATTTAGGAGCCCAATAAAGATTCCTTGAATTGAAGTGAAATGGGAGATGAATAACAACAAATCGGCAACTTCATTTACTAACAAAGTTCCCTTCTTTTCCTTTCATTCGTTATTTTAACACATATTTATTGAGTACCTACTAGGAGGCAGTAATTATGCTAAGTGGTGGAGATTAACTGAGTTAATATCTGTAAAGTGCTTAGAATAGTGCCTTTATAGAAGAAAGCACTTTATAAATGTCTGTTAAATGAAATACAGTGGCCAATAAAAGAAATGATGTGGGTCCTGCACTGTTGTACTTTATAATTTAGTTGGGGGAGACACATCAAGCAATGATGAAATAAACTTGGCCCCTGTCTTAACAAAGTTCGGTCCACACAAGGTTCTAGTTTACATTCTAATGGGAAAAACTAGACAAGTAAATTAAAAAAAAATGTAGTTTAGTGTGATTAATGTTATGAAAGAAGTAAGTGCAAGGAATAATGGTGGCACAAGGGACAGTGATCAGTTAAGCCTGAACTAAAGAAACTTTCCAGGGAAAGAACCACTTAATTTGGATCTTGAAGGATGGGAATTCTCTAGGCAGACAAATTGAGGAAGTGCAATAAGAAAGAATGGACTCCATCTGCTTGAATTAAATAGATGTTTTCCTTTGCTAAATAATTAAATCTGGCCTAGTACAGGCAATTACTTCATAGCGGCCATTTTATAATCCTCTGTGTAGTGCTGCTGAGGCTGGATCATAAGGAGACTGTAAGTCTTAAACTTCACGTATTCCTTATCACACCCGACCCCTAGTGTCTTGAATGCTAAATATATGACAGAGTGGGAATATGACTAATTAACAGCAGTTCAGAAGAGTTTTATCTGAGACGCTCCTCTAAAGCATTTTTAAAAAGAAGAAAACTTATTAATACTCATCATTTCAGGCCATTTTCACTGTGAGTTCAGTTGGTCATTGCAAACACTGTCCCTCGTTATTGCTATTTGGTATCGTGAACTATTCATGTGAATTTTGTTTGCTCTATGCCAAAATAATATGTTGAAGAGATTAAAAAATATTCTGTCGGGCCTGCCCCGTGGCTTAGCGGTTAAGTGCGCATGCTCTGCTACTGGCAGCCCGGGTTCAGATCCTGGGCACACACCCACGCACCGCTTCTCTGTCCATGCTGAGGCTACGTCCCACATACAGCAACTAGAAGGATGTGCAACTATGACATACAACTATCTACTGGGGCTTTGGGGGGAAAAAAAAAGGAGGAGGATTGGCAGTAGATGTTAGGTCAGAGCCGGTCTTCATCAGCAAAAAGAGGAGGATTAGCATGGATGTTAGCTCAGGGCTGATCTTCCTCACAAAAAAAAAAATTAAAACAAGACAAAACAAAAATATTCTGTCAACAACAGTTTTGTTATGTGAATGTAGAACTGGATGACTATAAAGGCAGATAATTAGCAAGTTTCAGCAAAAGTAACTTATTACAAATAAGAACTATATAATTAACCATTTTCTACCTTCATATAGCCATGAAAATACCTGTATTGCAAACTGATAACTTAGATAAGAAATAGCACAACTCCATAGCTCAAAAGCATTGCCTTCCAACATGTACCTCAATAACAACAAGCAATTGAATTTACTCTTCCTCTCCCTTCAACCCCAAATTGACCGATTTGATTACTGTTGGAATGGGAGAGTCAGAAGTAGACTTCAAACTAGAGGTTTTTGAGATAGTGAGTGCACTCTAGGACACATGGCTGATTTTTTTTTTTGTGAGGAAGATCAGCCCTGAGCTAACATTCATGCTAATCCTCCTCTTTTTGCTGAGGAAGACCAGCTCTGACCTAACATCTATTGCCAATCCTCCTCCTTTTTTGTCCCCAAAGCCCCAGTAGATAGTTGTATGTCATAGTTGCATGTCCTTCTAGTTGCTGTATGTGGGACGCGGCCTCAGCATGGCTGGAGAAGTGGTGCGTCGGTGTGCACCCGGGATCCGAACCCGGGCTGCCAGAAGTGGAGCGTGGGCACTTAACCGCTAAGCCACAGGGCCAGCCCTCGGCTGATGTTTTTAAAGGTTAGTTTGTACATGTGGTTTTCACCAGTAGGATTGAAGTCTTACCAGATCTTCCCTGATTTCAACAGCTTCCCTAAACAAATGTGGGTATGTCTTATAATTATATCTGATGTTTTACCATGTATGTTTTTTTCCTCAAGTTCCATAGGCAGAAACCAGCTGTTTAAATTCTCCATCCCCTGAAATTTACTTTATGATTTTGTAAGGTGAGTGGTTGTTGGACTTTCAAGCCAGATGACTCAATTTAAATCCTAAGCATTTGTTGAGTACCTTATATGTGCGAGGCGGTTTGCTTCATATTGGATATACAGAGATGAATAAGACAGTTTCTGACCTGAAGGAGCCCACAGACTAGTTGGGGGCATTAAAATAACATATATAATGATAATATGGGGCAATACAAGTTGTAACTGCCTTAAGAGGGGTAATAAGTAGTATGAGGACAATCCTCTTGTTCAATTGGATTCTACAAGAGAAGCTATAACTTATTTACCATGCATCTAGAATGGTACTGGTTCTGTTCTATCCTTGAAAGAATTGAGAAGATAGTCACTCAAATTATTTTCTTTGTTCTCAATTCAGATGAAGAGTCCTGGTTGAGAAAGTCAGATACAGAGAAAAGCTATTTTATTGCTTTGCCGTTTTTTGGGTAATTGTCAGTATATGATGATTTCTATTAAACTAATTTACTGCTCTAACCCAAGACTATTGCTACTGGTAATATATGTTACCACACAAGTTTTTATATATTATAGCAGCATGTCGCAAAGAATGTTCCATAGAACCTTAGTGCCCTTAAGATACTCCAAGATAAGAGAGTTCATTCCATGGACAATTAAATTTGGAAAAAAAAAGGCATATATATTCCCTTTTTAGAGATTCACAGTGGACATTAGCATATTAAAACTTTTAGAAGTCATGCAATAAAATAATCTATTTCTTTGTTTAACACATCATTTCCCAAACTTACTTGATATTTGATCACAAAGCCCCTTTGCTTCGTGGCATACCTATTCACATCCCATGGAAATAGTGCTCCTCAGAACATACTTTGAGAAATGCTGTGTTTTAACATATGTTCTGAAGGTGCTAATTTTTATTATAATGACACATATCTTAGTTAAAATAATTAAATGTGTCTACTGACAACCATCTGTGAATTGAGTCATTTTTCAGAATCATAGAATGTTTTCCACAATATTTTGTTCCAGAGATATCTGTAAAAGACTCCTTATATGATGATTTTACACAATTGTTCATAATACCTTTTAATATCTATTAACAGATTCTCACTTTTTTTTATAGATTCTATTATTTAGAGAATGTCACAATGAGAAAATATAATAGTTTGGTGATTTGAAACATAGTTTCACTATATATGTTTATATTTATATAGATACACTAATACATATATAAGCCAATGTTTTGTATTTCCATTCTTATTTACTATACCACAAATGTTTTCATTCAAAGATAGTTTTATCTAATACACTTGTGGGAATTGGTGTCAGATTATTAGAAGTACAACACTTTAAGCATTGTTACTCTGGGGGCATATAACTGATTTTTTTTTTTTTTTTTTTTTTTAAAGATTTTATTTATTTTATTTTATTTTTTTCCCCCCAAAGCCCCAGTAGGTAGTTGTATGTCATAGCTGCACATCCTTCTAGTTGCTGTATGTGGGACTCGGCCTCAGGATGGACGGAGAAGTGGTGCCTCGATGCACACCCGGGATCCGAACCCGGGCCACCAGCATCGCAGCGCGTGCACTTAACCACCAAGCCACAGGGCCAGCCCGGCATATAACTGATTAAAATCACTATGCCTAGAAAGAAAATGGAGCTGGATAACTGATTGCACATGAAGCTTCAGAATTCTCCAGAGCAGGCTATACAAAACAAATGTGTATATTTAAACATTTAAAAAGTTATTATTTGAGGGCCGGCCCTGTGGCTTAGCAGTTAAGTGCACGTGCTCCGCTGCTGGCAGCCTGGGTTCGGATCCCGGGCGCGCACCGACGCACCGCTTGTCCGGCCATGCTGAGGCCGCATCCCACATACAGCAACTAGAAGGATGTGCAGCTATGACATACAACTTATCTACTGGGGCTTTGGGAGAAAAAATAAATAAAATTATAAAAAAAGAAAGGTATTTAAAAAATTATAAAGATTTCATTACAATATTACATCAATATTTATTCATTAAAAATTCTCAATTTATCAGCCAGTAGATACTGAAATGGATTGTTAATATGTTCAAATGATGAATTTTAAATGTGTTTCATTAATAAGGAAAATAGACCTACGTTGTAATTTGGCTTAAATTGAAAACAAAACAAAACAAAAGTAGCTCAGACGATTTTAACATAGAGAAATTAGGCAGATAGCACTACTAATTCGAGATTAGTTCTGCTATGTAATTTTAGAACAATTTTAACTACTATGTTAAAAATACTAGTGTAGTGGAAGAATGTTTTCAATAGACACTTTCAAGGTTTAGAGAGTGCTGAGATACTTTGTTTTCTGTTGTTCTTGACACTTTAAAATCTATAACCCATACACATGTCGATGCAAAATAACCAATGACCATTCTATAGATAAGAGAGATAAGGTGAGGGGCCACCCTATGGCTTAGCGGTTAAGTGCGCACGCTCCGCTACTAGCGGCCTGGGTTTGGATCCCGGGCATGCACCGTTGCACCGCTTCTCCGGCCATGCTGAGGCCGCGTCCCACATACAGCAACTAGAAGGATGTGCAACTATGACATACAACTATCTACTGGGGCTTTGGGGAAAAAAAAAAGGAGGAGGATTGGCGATAGATGTTAGCTCAGAGCCCGTCTTCCTCAGCAAAAATAAGAGGAGCATTAGCATTGATGTTAGCTCGGGGCTGATCTTCCTCACAAAAAAAAAGAAAGAAAAAGAAAATGCTAAAGTCACTAGCCAATATAGGGGAGGAAACATAATCTTCCCTCTACCTTTCTAGGTTCTTGGCTGAGAGCCCCCTCTAATAAAGGACGGATTAACAGGAGAAAAACAAGCACAAATTTATTTATTTATTTATTTTTGTGAGGAAGATCAGCCCTGAGCTAACATCCGATGCCAATCCTCCTCTTTTTGCTGAGGAAGATCGGCCCTGGGCTAACATCCGTGCCCGTCTTCCTGTTTTGTATTGGGGACGCTGCCGCAGAATGGCTTGACAAGCGGTGCATCGGTGCGTGCTTAGGATCTGCACCTGTGAACCCTCAGGCCGCCGCAGCGGAGCGTGCGCCCTTAACCGCTGCACTACTGGGCTGGCCCCAAGCATAAGTTTAATAACGTGTATACCTCCTGTATACATGGGAGATACCCAGGAAAACTGAGTAACTGCCTGCAATGGCCCAAGCCATCATCTTAAATACCATCTTCAGCTAAAGACAAAAGAAGGATGTTGGGGATGGGGGGCAGTTAAGGGAGGTTACCAGGCAAAGCACAGTGAACAAAGATAAGGTTGTTATGCAAATAACATTGATAAGAGTTTCTGGAAATTTAACGTCTTGTCTTTCGGGTACAAAGAGGGAGACACCTTTACAAATGGAGATTTCCCTTATAAATGTGAATGTCTCTTATAAAAGGGCAATTTCTCCAGGTTTTCAGAGCTTCTCAGGTGTCTGTGATTTCTTAAAAATAGCCAGCTCAAGATAATCCTTAATGCTAAAGAAGCATATTTTGGGGTGGCATATGCTGCTCCCCTTCATCAAATATACTGAGTTCTCATGAGTCTGCCTTTATGAGAAGCTGCCTCTTAGGTCTTGCCTTCACGGAGGCAGTAAGAATGAAAAGTTGTGTTTTCAACTTTTTGATCAAGTGTTATTGGTCCTGATCTTGGCTTACCACTGACAACTGAATTCTTGATATTACTTCCTCTTTGTTTTGAATGTGAATCACTAAGATTATGATCTCTATGCCACTACTAACTTGATCCTGATGTAACAAGAGTAGATAGCCTTGGACCATAGTCTGGTAGGCCTTATTCCTACCCTAACTTCTTAGGAGAAGAGCTCCGCAGCTATGCATTTGATGCTAATGACAAAAATATTAGAGTCAATGAACAGCAATGCTTGAAACTATTCTCTCTTTATATTTTGGTAGCTTATGAATATGTGGCAGGAGAAATGTGAGGTTACAACATTGTGAGACAAGTAAGAAATCAGCCATTTCTTTCTGTTATGCTAATATTCATGTAATTCTGGTGGTTGGAGATCTGTATCCAGATTCTGAAGAGTATCATTACTTAATATAGTAGCATAGTGATGGTGACTACAAACAAAATGAAGATGCATTCTTTGAATATGTGTCCTTATGTGTGTGTTGATAGTTTTTCTTCTTGTGCCTCATGTTAGGAGATCAAAAGGTTTACAGCCCCTGTAGTCTCTCAGACTTAAAGTATAAATAATGAAAGTTACTGCAAACAGGTGGAGCTTTACTTTTTTTTTTTTTTTTTTGTGAGGAAGATCAACCCTGAGCTAACATCCATGCCAATCCTCCTCTTTTTGCTGAGGAATACCGGCCCTGAGCTAACGTCTATTGCCAATCTTCCCCCTGTTTTTTCCCCTTTTTCTCCCCAAAGCTCCAGTAGATAGCTGTTTGTCATAGTTGCACATCCTTCTAGATGCTGTATGTGGGACGCCGCAGCATGGCCGGAGAAGTGGTGCATTGGTGGACGCCTGGATCCGAACCCGGGCCGCCAGTAGCAGAGAGCGCGCACTTAACCGCTACGCCATGGGGCTGGCCCCTGGAGTTTAACTTTGAAACCACTTTTCCTAAAGGAAGCCACCTACTTGAACCACTACCTTCATACCCTTGTGAGACTTGAGAAATGTGTGATTAGGGTTGCTCTTTCTCCCAGCATATGACACAGACACAACCCCAAAATGAACAGAAAACTGGTCGTTGAATCCACAGTAAAAAAATTCTTTTACTTATTTTTTGAAGCATGACTCCCGCTGTAAGGATAAATAAAATAATGGACTCTGTTATAGAAAATAGTACCTTTTTCCGGTCTTGTCACATTTTCTGCTGAGACATTAATGTTTTTCCTGCAGTTTTCTTTAATTGAATCTAGTAGAGATTGCTTGGTTGAAGCCATAGTCTATAATTACTATTGAAGGGGAACAAAATTTGCCACCCCAAAATGTTGTCTGTTTAACATGATGCTTGTTTTAGGCTGATTATTTTTAAGAAACAAAAGGCTCTGAAAGTTTTTCTTATTACCTCGCCCTTAACTACCTAAAGGAATTCAGGTAAAAACCTGTCTCAGGAAGTAAGCTATCACTTTAGCGTAGCATGAACTATGTGGTAGACAGGGAGGAACCTAGAAAAGCCTGTTTGTTGGGCTCCCCTCTGTGTCCTCCTGCTTCTGTGTGGCCAAACATTTGTTTTCTAAACATTTGTTCCTTTTCACCTCTCTGTGAATTGCCTTCCTTCCCTTTGAAGTCCCTGACTGCCCCCACCCCCAATATCTTCTTTTGTTTTTAGCTGGAGATGGTATTTATTTATTTATTTTTGTGAGGAAGGTTAGCCCTGAGCTAACATCCATGCCAACCCTCCACTTTTTGCTGAGGAAGATTGGCCCTGAACTAACATCCGTGCCCATCTTCCTCCACTTTATGTGGGACACCGCCACAGCGTGGCCTGACAAGCAGTACATCACTGCGTACCGGGATCCGAACCCGGGCCGCTAGCAACGGAGCACGCGCCCTTAACCACTATGCCACGGGGCCGGCCCCTGGAGACGGTATTTAAACTGGTGGCTTTAGCCATTTTGGCAGGTTACTCAATTTTCCTGGGTCTCTCCTATGTATGCAGGAGGTTTATTAAACTTTGATTTTTCTCTTGTTAATTGGTCTTATGTCAATTTAATTCTTAGACTAGCCAGAAGAACTTAGAAAGGTAGAAGAAAATTTCTTCCTCCCCTATGCTATGTAGGCCATAAGGATTAGAATGAACTTTCCATTATCAGCTAATAATCTCTTTTCAATGTCTTGAACAAATATTTTGTATAACTTTTCCAAATATATTTAAAATTTTTGGAAGTAATTCACTTTTCTCCTGAATACTTTATAATGATGCACTTCACATAGCAGAGTGACTACTATTACATATTAATATTCTCATTGTGCTTTAATTATGAGTAGATCACTTAAATTATGCCATACCTCTATATAGAAACTGAAGTGGCAATTACTTTCTTTTTAGGACTGAAAAATATGAAAACTTTGATGTCTTAGAATATTAATTGCAAAATTCTAATACTGAAGAAACTTTTTATAAATTTCTATTTGGAAACAAAGCCTATGGTTTTTAATAGTATAAGACTTTTCATATAAAGGAAATATCCTATAGGCAGCTATTTACAAGTTGGATAAAATAAAGAAAGAGGGAGGGCCGGCCCTGTGGCTTAGCGGTTAAGTGCGCGAGCTCTGCTACTGGCGGCCCGGGTTCGGATCCCGGGCGCGCACCGAGGCACTGCTTCTCCAGCCATGCTGAGGCCGCGCCCCCATACAGCAACTAGAAGGATGTGCAACTATGACATACAACTATCTACTGGGGCTTTGGGGGGAAAAAAAAAGTAGGAGTACTGGCAATAGATGTTAGCTCAGAGCCGGTCTTCCTCAGCAAAAAGAGGAGGATTAGCATGGATGTTAGCTCAGGGCTGATCTTCCTCACAAATAAATAAATAAATCAATAAACCTGTTTAAAAAAAAAAAGAAAGAGGGAAAAATATCAGCCACTTGTCATAAAAAGCCATATATTATATCTATATTACCAACCACTAAATACCCTGAAACCTAAGAAATGGAGGCAGCAACCAACTCTAGTAATATTTATCAATATAAATGATGCACCAAAATACAGAGCAATGTACAGCTCATTAGAGCATAGTTTTTTTTTTTTTTTTTTGGTGAGGAAGATTGGCCCAGAGCTAACATCCATTGCCAATCTTCCTCTTTTTGCTTGAGCAAGATTTGCCCTGAGCTAACATCTGTACCAGTCCTCCTCTATTTTGTATATGGGACGCTGCCACAGCATGGCTTGATGAGTGGTGTAGGTCTGCACCCCGGGCCTCCGAAGCGGAGTGCACTGAACTTAACCACTACGCCACTGTGCTGGCCCCTAGAGCATGTCTTTTGATGGGTTTTGGTTCTCAGACCTCTGAGAAACTGATGAAAGTTACAAGATAAATTCTCATTTGCACATGCACATAGTTCCATGAAAATTTCAAGAGGTTAATGGAGTAGGTTGAGAATCTGCTTTAAAATAAGTTTACTTATTTCTTGGAAATGTTTAGGCACATTCTTAGTCTCTTATTCTAACACCCACATTTAACCATGCACTGTGATGTAAATACAAATTGACATGCGTCCTGTATGTGTTATGTAGAGACATTGTAAGGCACTAATAGGAGTTCATAGCCCAACTACGAGAGTTCGAGCTACAAAGTTAGAAGGCACAGTCTCCATGCAGGACCACCTTTCACTTTTGGTGCCAATTACAAATTCAAATTTGGAGAGTTCTCAGACCACCCTCAGTTTTCATAATTCACTAGAAGGACTCACAACTCACTGAAAGCTGTTAATAAATGGTTACAGTTCATTACAGGAAAAGGATACAGAATAAAATCAGCCAAGGGTGGAGACAAATCGGGCAGAGTCCACGAGGGATTCAAACGTGGAGCTTCTACTTGTCATCTCCCTGTAGGGTCATAGACAGCATTACCTCCTCCTGGACAGAATGTATGGCAGTACACATAGAGTATTGCCAACCAGAAAAGCTCACCTGAGACTTTGGTGTTCCAGTTTTTATTGGGGTTCTATCAGATCTAGTCTGCGTGGTTGAACTTTTGTCCCCAGGCCCTCCTGGAGGTCTGGCTAATCAGTTCCTCCAGAGGTTGGAACTGATACCACGTGACCCAAAGCCCCCATCATAAATCACAGTGTTAGACCTTCAGATGACCAAAGACCCTAGGCAGGACATGGGCGGGGGATGGGGTGAGGGCGCAGGGGGTGCTGTGCGCGTGTAGACATCACCTCCTAGAAGCCAAGGGCAAAGGTCAGACTTCTCTTAATTCTTCACTGTGCAAGCACCTTCACGACTTTCGAGTGAAATCAACATATAAAGGATAATATTAAATTTGTGTAGATATTGACTTAAAAAAGAGAATTTTCACTTAGGCCAAAAGTCAAAGAGGAGTTTTACTGGGGCTTCATTGTGCTAGCTTTTGACAGCAAATATGGATAAGATAAAGGATTATATATCAACAGAATAGGGACTATAAATTTTGTGAGGACAGGGCTCTTTCTCTTTTGTTCATTACTATATCAACAGTGTTAAGCATAGAGCCTGGAAAAATGGTGGGCATTTAAGTAAATACTTGTTGACAGAAAGAATGAATAAGTGAATTAATGAATGACCAGCATAGGAATTTAGTACAGTTAAACCACAGAAGCAGAACTGAGCAGTGTTTATCTAGTATTGTCCTAGGGAGAGAATGTCCTGACCAGCCCATGCTATTTCTTTTTTTTTTTTTTTTTTTTTTTAGATTTTATTTATTTTTTGCCCCCAAAGCCCCAGTAGATAGCTGCATGTCACAGCTGCACACCCCTCCAGTTGCTGCATGTGGGACCCGGCCCCAGGATGGACAGAGAAGTGGTGCCTCAATGCGCACCCGGGATCCGAACCCGGGCCGCCAGCATCGCAGCGCGCGCACTTAACCACCAAGCCACAGGGCCGGCCCCATGCTATTTCTGTAGTAGAGACAGATGCAGCAGGTTAGCATAGCTTTGCAAGTCTGGCTGTTAGGGTCTGAGTGAGCGATGTGATGTTTATAATTTTGTTTCCTATTTGTTCTGACCCCAGGAGAAAATGCACTGACCTCCTCATGTGAATTATGGCCTGCTTAATAGTTATATTTCTCACTGTCAATGAAGAAATTGACATTGTGGTTTATTCCTGTTCGCTGATTCATTCACAAAAGATTCATTGAGCATCTGGACACTGTGCTGGGTCCTGGCTATACAAGGCTGTCTTCTTTTTAACTCCATCTATTATTCTCATTAATTAAATCTTCACCACTTTTCTCAAGATGCTTGAACATAATCTTTCCTTCACTTTCTTTGGAGATGACTTTATTACTGTCTTTAATTTATAAAAGAGGTTATTAACTGTTAAATCTTCAGTTTTCTGCCTTACTATCTACAAACATATGCATGCTAGTGTAGGGGGAAGAGGGAGAATCTCCTTCTGCCCTTTCCCTTAAGGTTCTTCTGGCTGGCCAAATAATCAACAAGACAGGTTAGCAGGAGAAAATAATACCAAGTTTAATAACATGTATACATGGGAGAAAGCAGGGACACTGCGTTTCTCAACACAATAGCAGAAATTCTCGTCTTAAATATCATTTTCAGCCAATGACAAAGGAGGATGTTGGGGTTGGGGGCAGTCAGTTACAGGAGATTACCACTAAAGCACAGTAAACAAGAGTAAGGTTATTATGCAGATTTAAGGCTTCACCTTTCACATTGATAAGCTTCTAGAAATGGGGCCATCCCCCCCTCTTCCCAAAACAGAAAGGGAGATACCTTTACAAATGGAGATTTCCCTTATAATTGTAAATGTTTGTCTGGCAACTCCTTGCAGGGCCATCCAGAGAATGTGGCCAGAGAGACAGAACTTCTGATAAGAGGGGCTTGTTGGTGCCTTTCCTATTGTAACATTTACCCTACGTTATCTTTACAGCCATCATGATAGATCTGTTCCAGGAAGGAGCCACTATGTCAAATTCTTTAGGCAGTTAGTGGGGGAGGTCAAATGTCCTTCAGAGAAAACAATCAAGGTAAAGAGATATATTTCAGGGTGGCCAAATTTTGATCTCCCACACTAGCCATGCTTTCTCTTTACTTTGTAACTATTTAAGCTTTTGCTTATTGACTATTCATATTCCAGGTACTGTCCTAAGTGCTTTTTCCTCACAACAACTCTGCGAGGTATAGGGAAGGAAAAATAATTTTCCCTCTACCCTTCTGAGTTCTTGGGTTAGACCCTTTGTAATAAAAGACTCATAAGAGAAAAACTAACAGAAGCTTATTAACATGTATACCTCACATATACATGGGAGATACCCAGGAAAACTGAGTAAAACAACCCAAGATGGCCCAAGCCATCACCTTAAATACCATCCTTAGCTAAAGGAAAAAGAAAGATGTTGGGGGTGGCAGTGGGGAGGAAGGCCAGTTATGGGAGGTGACCAGGATAAGCACTGTAAACAAGGGTAGGATTTGTTGTGCAGATTTAAGTCAGTGCCTTCTCATTGATAAGATTGTCTTGTGATTTAGAGCCATTCTACTCTTCCTGGTACAGAGAGGGAGACACTTATAAATGGAGCTTTCCTTTATAAATGTAAATTTCTCTTACAAAAAGTTTTCAGAGCTTCTCCAGTGTCTGCTATTTTGTAAAATAATCAGCTCAAAATAATCCTTATGCCAAAAAGGCATATTTTACCATGGCATATTCTGCTACCCTTCAGAGGCATTACCATCATTCCCATTTAACAGACAGAAACTTAAGCAAAAAGAGGTTAAGTATTTTGCCCAAGTTCATACAACTAGTTAAAGTCAGAGTGAAGATTTAAACTCAGGCAGTCTGGCTCTAAAGACCAAATGCTTAGCCGCTACATTATAGGTGCTTTCTTGCTTTCCTGATCTGTAGATAAAAGGACTTACTCCTTAGTATGGACTCCACACTGAGAGTCCTTCCTCCTTTTCACTTCCCATCACTCCCGCACATGTACCCTAAGATCCACCATTACCGAACTACTTACAGTTCCTGAATTCTGTTTTATGCCACAGTATCTAGGATGATGCGGTGATATTGTGATTTATAATAAGAAATATATATTTGGTCTACATCCCCATTTCTGTCACAGAGCTCCTAAAACACTTGGAATTAACTGCGATCAGAGCAATAAAGGTGTCTTTTGTTATGCTAATGAAGCAACATTTGGAAAGCAGTAAAGGATGGGGGCTGGGTGCCAGGGGAACCAACCTTGTGATTAAAGGGCTGGAACTTTCAGCCCCACCCAGGACTTCTGGGGAGGGGAAAGAGACTGGTGATTGAGTTCATTCACCAATGGCCAATGATTTAGTCAGTTATACGTATGTAATGAAGCCTTCATAAAAATCGAAAAGGACAGGGTTTGGAGAGCTTCTGGATTGGTAAAGAGCTCCCAGATTGGAGATTTGGGGAGAGTTACGCGCCTGGAGAGGGCACAGAAGCTCCGTGCCCTTTCCCCATACCTTGCTCTATGCATCTCTTCCACCTGGCTGTTCCTGAGTTATATCCTTTTATAATAAGCCGGTAATCTAGTAAGTAAAATGTTTTTCTGAGTTCTGTGAGTTGCTCTAGCGAATTAATCGAACTCTAGGAGGGGATCGTTGGAACCTCTAATCTATAGTAGATCAGAAGCCCAGGTAACAACCTGGACTTGAGCGATTGGTATCTGAAGTGGTGGTGGTCTCGGGGTGCGGTGAGGGGGGCAGTTTTGTAGGACTGGGCCCTTAACCCGTGGGATCTGATGATCTCCAGGTAGATAGTGTCAGGATTGAGTTGAATTGTAGGATACCTGGCTGGTGTCCAAGAATTGCTTGTTGTGAGGAAAAACCCCTACGCATTGAAATTGGGTGCAGAATTGTGTAATTGGTGTCAGAGAAGTGGGATTTGCTAGAACGGCCTTGGCTCACAGAAACGTGATTTGGGAAGAAAAAGGATGAAAGGGCGAGGATGAGGAACCTTTGATTCCTGGGTGGCCACGTGGCCACCCTTGGTAAGGAGCAGCAGCTGTGCTGCTATCAGTTGCTAAAGGTAAAAATTACTAATGGAATTTAGAGATGGATCCAACTCCAAGGGAGTTAGTTCACTGGATGCGTAAGGAAATGCAAACTAATAAGAAAAAGGTGAAATATACAGTCCCTTAGTTATTGTTCTGTAATAACTAAAATGAAATTAATAGTGAGTGCTGGGTTGGACCTTGATTCTAGACCAAACTCAGATTTTGGTGAGTCTGAGCTTAGGCCACTAACATCAAAGCTACTCCCCTAGGCAAAAATTGTGCAGGGACAACAGAAAGAACCTCTAAGACCTCTGGTCACCGGGAAGGTCAGTCAGTGTGGGGGAAGAGCAAAACCAAGAAACTATTGATCAGGGTAAAGCGTGAAGGAATTGTTTCATTTTGTGGATCAGTATCATCAGCTTTCTGAGGAACCTTACTCAAATGGATTATGAGAGTCACTAAGTTAGGAGCTGTGCATTTGGTTTTGAATGCTACAGAGTGGAAGAGCATGTTTGGGTTGTTACCGGAGCCACAGCTCACTATGGAACAGTCACAGAGAGCTGCGTGTGATCCAGACACAAAGCAGGTTCTTCCTAAGGGAACAGCCAGCCTGGTGGACTGGATAAAAGCCACTGTAAGCTCTGTTTACCCTGAGAAGGGGGACTGCCCAACTCCCTATAAATTCCAAGTGGAACACCCGAGATGAACCAGCTGATATGCTTTGTATGCAAGACATGTGGCTTTTTGATGACCGGGATATTCATCCACTGAATATGCCCGTTACCCAGGTCATGGTAAATGTTGTGGTTAGGGGGCCCCTTTCACATGGCACCCCATATAATCTTACTGCTGCAAAACCAAAAAGTAGTTCGGGAAGTCTTTTTGAATTTGCTTTCTGGGTTTCCACTCATGGGTCTTACAGGTGCTAATAAAAACATGAGGTTAACAAGAGGCTGAGAGAAGAGTCAAGGGACTCTTCCCGACAAGGTGGAAATTTTTATACGGTTATTAAGAAATAAGGTGAATAAAGTAAGTCTTATAGGAGCAAAACAAAGAGGAAACAGAAAGGGAAGAGTCACTGGACTCGTCCTAGCAGGGTGGAAATCTTTAGCTGGTTATTAAGAAATGGGGTGAATAAAATGGACTTTGATGGAGTTAAAACAAAGGTTTCAATACAGCACTACCAAAGGTTGGATGGGCCAAAGAGACGCCCTGTTGGTCCCCCAACATTAAAGGGCCCTAAAGAAGTTTGCTCTATTTATCCAGTTTGGAGAAATTCGAAAAACTGGAAGGTAGAGATTACTATGAGAAACCTGATCAGCAATCGCTTGGGGCAATGGTCACAAGATAAAAGATTGACTAAAGGGCCGGGGTGGCGGCCGGCCCAGTGGTGCAGGCGGTTAAGTGCGCGCGCTCCGCTGTGGCGGCCCGGGGTTTGCCGGCTCGGATCCCGGGGAAGAGGGGGTAGGGAAGGATGCTGGTATGACTATGTAATTCTTGCCAAGGGAGGATACTGGTATAATGACTATACCTTTTTATTCTTTCTTTCCCACATCACCTCAACTTTTTTTTTTTCCCCTACTTGGTGCAGTGATCACAGGACCAAGGGTGCAACTGCAAGGGCTGGAAACAAGGATGATTCCTAAGCAAGAAACTGTAACTTTGTTTTTAACTTTTGGGTCACAATTCCTGAGGGCCTGATGGGGCAGGATATGCCTTTACCCCATCTGGCAAAATTTTGGGGGGCTAACAAGAATGCAGCTATATTGCCTGGTGGTAAAGATAGCCCACTAGTTCTGCACCTTGTAACCTTACCCTATATGAATGAGAGTGGATTGAGGGAGAGGCACTTGCTTGACTATTATTGCTGCCTGCAATTGAGACCAACACAGTGGCCCAACCTAATGTCCCTTCCAAAAGTGGAAAAGTGGATATAAATGGAGAGAATGAAAAATAGTAGATGTAGGTAGAGGAATGAATGAATGGTTTATGTAATGAGGAAAATCCAGTATTACATTAACACCATGAAAGAGGTTCAGAGCAAGAGATGATGTTGTCTCTTAGGTCACTTATACAGGATGCTTGCAAGGGTGAAGCCATATATTGCTGACACCACTCCTGCTTTTGGAACATGATTGAATGGAAGGCTACAAACTTGAATGGCTTCCCCTGGGAGACATTTTCATATGATATGATGATGGACTGGATAGTTATTAATGACTGAATGAGAGTCTAGTAATGTGCCAGTATCTTTTATGATTGCTTTGCTATGAGGGATCCCTGACTGTGATATTGTGTTTCATAATAAGTAATGCATATTTGATCTTAGTCCTCTTTTCAAATAATCCCCTAAAACTCTGGGAATTAACTGTGCAATAAAGGTGTCTCTTATGTTAATGTAGTGACTTGGAAAGCATCTGAAGATGGGGGCTAGGTGCTAGGGAGGGGATCAACCATGTGATTAGAAGGCTGGAACTTTCAGCCCCACCCAGGACCTCTGGGGAGGGCAGAGGGGCTGGAGATTGAGTTCAATCACCAATAGCCAATGATTTAATCAGTTGTGACAATGTAATGAAACCTCCATAAAAACCCAAAAGGATAGGATTCTGAGAGCTTCCAGGTTGGTGAACACATGGAGGTTTAGGGAGAGTGGTGTGCTTGGAGAGGGCTTGAAAGCTCTGGCCCTTTCCTTATACCTTGCCCTATGCATCTTTTCCATCTGGCTGTTCTGAGTTATATCCTTTTATAATAAACCAGTAATCCGGTAAGTAAGGTGTTTCTCTGAGTTCTGTGAGCTGCTCTAGCAAATTAATCAAACTCGAGGGGGTCATGTGGGAACCTCTGATCTATAACTGGTCAGTCAGAAGCCCTGGTGGCAACTTGGACTTGTGATTGGCTTCTGGAGTGTCAGGGGTTTAGGAGGCAGTCTTGTAGGACTGAACCCTTAACCTGTGGGATCTGATGCTTTCTTCAGGTAGATGGTGTCAGAATTGAGTTGAATTGTTGGACACTCAGCTGATCTCCAAGAATTGCTTGGTGTGGGAAAAACCCTCCACACGTTGGAATTGGGTATAGAATTGTAAGCCCTAACTCCAGGGCTTGCTGATTTCAGGTTCCTTGGGTAGATACCCAGTAGTGGGATAGCTGGATCATGAGGTATTTATTTCTATTTTTAATTTTTTGAGGAATCTCTGTACTGTTTTCCAGAGGCTTCGCCAGTTTGCGTTCCCACCAGCAGTGAATTACGGTTCCCATTTCTCCACAGCCTCTCCAGCATTTGTTGTTTTTTGTCTTGGTGATTATAGCCATTCTGATGGATGTGAGATGAAATCTTAGTGTGGTTTTGATTTGCATTTCCCTGATGATTAGTGATGTTGAGCATCTTTTCATGTGCCTATTGGCCATCTGTATATCTTTTGGAGAAGTCTCTGTTCATTTCCTATGCCCATTTTTTGATCGGGTTGTTTGTTTTTTTGTTCAGTTGTGTGAGTCCTTTATATATTATGGAGATTAATCTCTTGTCAGATATATGGTTTGCAAATGTTTTTTCCCAGCTGGTGGGTTGCCTATTCATTTTGATCCTGGTTTCATTTGCCTTGTAGAAGCTCTTTAATCTGATGAAGTCCCACTTGTTTATTTTTTCTTTTGTTTCCCTTGTCCAAGTAGACATGGAATTCGAAAAGATCCTTTTATGACCGATGACAAATAGTGTACTGCCTATATTTTCTTCCAGGAGTTTTATAGTTTCAGTTCTCACCATCAGGTCTTTGATCCGTTTTGAGTTAATTTTTGTGTACGGCGAAAGAAGATGGTCTACTTTTATTCTTTTGCAAGTGGCTGTCCAGTTTTCCCAGCACCATTTATTGAAGAGAGTTTCCTTTCTCCATCATATGTTTTTAGCTCCTTTGGCGAGGATTAGCTGCCTGTAGATGTGAGGTAAAATTTTTTAAGCTTGATATAGTCCCATTTGTCTATTTTTAATTTTGTTGCCTGTGCTATTAGAATCGTATTCAAGAAATTATTGCCAAATCCAATATCATGACACTTCTACCCTATGTTTTCCTCTAGGAGTTTTATAGTTTCAGGTCTAATGTTTAGATGTTCAATCCATTTTGAGTTCATTTTGTATATGATGTGAAGTGAGGGTCTAACTTCATTCTTTTGCATGAAGATACCCAGTTTTCCCAACACAATTTGTTGAACACATTGAAAAAAATACATTTTCTCCATTGTGCTGTCATGGCATCCTTCTCAAAGATCATTTGGTCATATACACGAGGGTTTTTTTTTTTTTTTTTGAGGAAGATTGGCCCTGTGCTAACATCTGTTGCCAATCTTCCTTTTTTTTCCTCCCCAAAGCCCCAATATATAGTTGTGTATCATAGTTGTAGAGTTGTGGCTCTTTTATATGGGAAGCCGCCTCAGCACCGCTTGATGAGCGGTGAGTAGGTCCACGCCCATGATCCGAACTGGCGAACCCCGGGCTGCGGAAGCAGAACGTGCAAACTTAACCACTGCGCCACCAGACTGGCCCCTACACAAGGGTTCCTTATTTCTGGGTTCCTTATTCTGTTCCATTGGTCTATATGGTTGTCCTTATGCCAGTAACATACTGTTTTGCTTACTGTAGTTTTATAACATGTTTTGAAATCAGAAAGTGTGAGGCCGCCAGCTTTGTTTTTCTTTCTTAAGATTGTTTTGGCTATTCAGGGTACTTTGAGATTTCATATGAATTTTAGTATGATTCTTTCTGTTTCTGCCAAAAACGCCATTTAGATTTTGATAGAGATTGCATTGATTCTGTAGATCCCTTTGGGTAATATGGACATTACAACAATACAGTCAAGTGTTGCTTAACAATGGGGATACATTCTGAGAAATGCATTCTTAGGCGATTTGGTCGATGTGCGAACATCATGGAGTGTACTTATACAAACCTAGATGGTTTAGCCTACTACACACCTAGGTTATGTGGTATAGCCTATTGCTCCTAGGCTACAAACTTCTACAGCATGTTACTATACTGAATACTGTAGGGAACTGTAGCACAATGGTAAGTATTTGTATATATAAACATACTTAAACATAGAAAAGGTACAGTAAAAATATGGCATAAAAGATAAAAAAATGGAACACCTGTATAGGGCACTTATCCTGAATGGAGCTTGCAGGACTGGCAGTTGCTCTGGGTGAGTCAGTGAGTGAGTGGTGAGTGAATGTGAAGACCTAGGACATTCTGTACACTACTCAAGACTTTATAAACACTGTACACTTAGGCTACACTAGATTATTAAAAATATTTTTCTTTCTTCAATAATTAACCTTAGCTTACTGTAACTTTTTTACTTTATAAACTTTTTGGCTCTTTTGTAATAACACTTAGTTTAAAACACATGCATTGTACAGCATGTGTTTCTTTATATCCTTATTTTCTTCTTTCTTTATATCCTTATTCTATAAGTTTTTATCTATTTTTTCTATTTTTATTTTTTTACTTTTTAAACTTTGTTAAAAACTAAGACACAAACACACTTTAGCCTAGGCCTACAGAGGGACAGGATCATCAATATCACTGCCTTCCACCTCCACATCTTGTCCCACTGGAGGGTATTCAGGGGCAATAACATGCATGGAGCTCTCATCTCCTGTGATAACAATGCCTTCTTCTGGAATATGCTAAAGACCTGCCTGAGCCTCTTCTTGAGGAGGTGTCACTCTTCAGAAATATGTCCATGGTGGTTTGCTTGGTTTCTTTTTTTCATCATAATTTGCTTGCAAGCAGATAATGCACCATGAACATTGCTGTGTATTAATGAAAACCTTTTGTTATTGGGGACCATGTTTTCAAACTTTTTAAGGAGCTTGTTGAGGTCTGCAAAAGCCTCTGTTAAACCCTTCACTGTGAATTTTCTTGAGGTTCTTCTTTTTCTTCTGCAGTTTCCTTTTCTCTTGCCTCTTCAGCTATGCATTCCTATTCTAGTTCCAACAACTCCTCGTTATTCAATTCCACAGGAACCACTTCTAGGAGCTCCTCAATGTCATCCTCATCCACATTCAGGTTAAAGTAGTTTGCCAGCTCAACCACCGCCTTGTTGATTTTTGCCACCTCCTCATCCTTGGCAAATCATTTTAATTCATGGAGGAACCTCTTGAATGTCTTCTTCCAGATGCCATTCATACATTCTTTGGTGACATCACCTTAAGTGTGAGCAAGGTTCTTGATACAGTCATAAATGTTGTAATTCTTCCAGAATGGCATCAGTTTCTTCTCAGTGTCTTCCTTAGTTGCAGCAATAGCCTGGGCAAAGGTCTTCTTCAGGTAGTAGGCCTGAATAGCTGCTATAACTCTGTGATTTTTTTGGTTGGATCAAAGAAGTGGTGTTTGGAGGGAGAAACACCACTTTGATTTTGGGATGAAGATCACCAATAAAAGGAGGATGTCTGGGAGTATTATCAAAAATAAGCAAAATCTTGAAAGGTATGTTATTCTCCAAACAGTACTTATCCATTTTGCTGGCACAGGAATCCAGGAGGGCATCTTGGAAGAGGAGCTGGGTCATCCATGACTTCTTATTGCTCCTGTAGTACACTGGCAGTGTGTGCTTATCGATACGCTTGAAGGCCCTGGGATTGTCACTGTGCTAGACCACAAATGATTTCAATTTGTAGCCTGCAACATTGCCCCCAAGTAAGACTGTTATCCTGTTCTTAAAATCCTTAAAATCCTTGAAACCTGGCATTGACTTGGCCTCCTTATGGATGAAAGTCCTTTCAGACATCCATTTCCAGAATAAGAGCATTTCATCCATATTGAATATTTGCTCTGGCAAATAATTTTTCTCCACAATCAGCTTGTCTAGAGTTTGCAAAGATTCTTCAGCTGCCTTCACATCACAGGCACAGACTCACCACTCGCATTCACATTATGTAATGAGTAATTCTTGAATCATTTAAACCATCCAGAGCTAGCAGTAAATTCAACATTGTAGTTGGGTGCTGTGTTTTTTTCCAACATCACAAACTTTTGACTTTGGCTGTGATTGTCATGGTGCTGAGAGGGATATGCTTCTGTGTCTGGTGTTCATTCCAGGTCATTAGAAGTTTCTCCATGTCTCATATAGGCTCTTCTGGAATTTTTGTTAGTCTTGTTACTTTGAATGAAGCAGACCTATTAAAAGCTTTCCTCCTTTTGTTGTTCTTCAAGATTGTAGCTATGGTGGAATGGGACATGCCTGACCGGCGAGCAATAACCATCACTTATTTTCTAACTTCATAGTCCTTAATCACTTTAAATTTTGGTTCCAGGTCAATCACTCAATGTTGCCTCTTACTGGCAAGGGTAGCAATGGATTTTGTACCCTTAGGGGCCATAATGAACAAAACAATACAAGATTAAATCAAGCACAAGAGAAAATGATGCAATCAAGAGACACAATAAATACAAGATGTATGAGGCTGCTGCCGGTGTAACACAGCATACTGTTTTATAGTAAACTTTTATAAGTAGAAAGAGTACACTCTAAAATAATGATATGGGCCGGCCCTGTGGCTTGGTGGTTAAGTGCGCGCGCTGCGATGCTGGTGGCCCGGATTCGGATCCCGGGTGCGCATCGAGGCACCACTTCTCCGTTCATCCTGAGGCCGAGTCCCACATACAGCAACTAGAAGGATGTGCAGCTACGACACACAACTATCCACTGGGGCTTTGGGGGGAAAAAATAAAATAAATAAAATCTTTAAAATAATGATAAATAGTATAGTATAATAAATACATGTACTAGTAATGTCGTTTATTATCATTATCAAGAATTATGTACTGTACATAATTATATGTGGTATACTTTTATACAATTGGCAGCACAATAGGTTTGTTTACATCAGGATCACCACAAACACGTGAGTAACGTTGCACTCCAAAGTTATGCCCACTAAGAAGTCACTAGGCGATGTGAATTTTTCAACTCGATTATAATCTTATGGGACCACCTTCCTGTATGCAGTCCGTCATTGACCAAAATGTCATTATGCAGCACATGACTGTTAAGTATTCCAATCCATAGACATAGATGGTCTTTCTATTTACTTGTGTCTTTAATTTCTTTCAGCAATTTTTTGTAGTTTTCAGTGTAAAGACTTCCCCATTCTTTTTTTTTTTTTTTTTGAGAGGAAGATTAGCCCTGAGCTAACATTCACTGCCAATCCTCTTTTTGCGGAGGAAGACCGGCCCTGGGCTAACATCCGTGCCCATCTTCCTCTAATTTATATGGGACGCTGCCACAGCATGGCTTGACAAGTGGTGTGTTGGTCCACGCCTGGGATCCGAACCTGTGAGCCCTGGGCCGCTGCAGCAGAGCACGCGCACTTAACCACGATGCCACTGGGCCGGCCTCCTTCCCCATTCTTGGTAAGGTTTATGCCAAAGTATTTTAATATTATTGATGCTATTCTAAATGAGATTATTTTCCAAATTTCCTTTTCAGATAGTTGATGATTAGAGTATAGAAACACAACTTGTCCCTTCCTGTTGTTAGAGAGCTTTCAGTTTTTCACTTGAGTATCCTGTTAGGTGTGGGATTGTCATATATGACCTTTATTATGTCGACATACTTTCCTTCTATAACTATTTTATTGAGAGTTGTCATAAATGGACAGTGAATCTTGTCAAATGCTTTCTCTGCACCTACTGAGATGATGTGATTTTTATTCTTCATTTTGTTAATGTGGTGTTTCATGTTGATTTTGTGGATGTTGAACCATCTTTTCCTCCCTAGAATAAATCCCACTTGATCGTGATGTATCATCCTTTTAATGTATAGTTGTATTAAATTTGCTAATATTTTGTTGAGGGTTTTTACATCTATGTTCATCAGCGATACTCTCCTGTAATTTTTCTTTTTTTGTTGTCCTTGTCTAGTGTTGGTATCAGGGTAATTTTGGCTTTGTAAAATGAGTTGGGAAGTGTCCCCTCCTAAGTTTGAGAAGGATCAATGTTAATTCTTCTTTGAATGTTTGCTAGAATTGCAAAGAGAAGCTGTCTTGTTTTGGACTTTTGTGGTTTGGGAGGTTTTTGATTACTGTTTCAATCTCTTTACTAGTGATTCTTCTATTCAGATTCTCTATTTCTTCTTGATTCAGTTTGGGGAGGTTGTATGATTCTAAGAATTTATCCATTTTTCTAGGTTATCCCATTTGCTGGCATATGGCTTCTCACAGTATTCTCTTATAATCTGTATTTCTATTGTATCCGTTGTAACTTCTCATTAATTTCTGATTTTATTTATTTGAACCTTCTGTTTTTTTTCTTATTGAATCTAGCTAAGGGCTTGTCAGTTTTTATCATTTCAAAGAACCAGCTTAGACTAAGTCCGTGTAGGATGATTATTGATAAATGAGGACTTACTACTGCTATTTTATCTTATCTTTTCTGGTTGCTCTATATTTCCATTTTCTTTTTCCTTGTGTTTCTGTCTGCCATTTAAGTTTGATGGTTTGTGATGTGTTTCTCAGTTTCCTCTTTTTTTAAGTTGCATGACTCTGCTCTGAATTTTTGTTTTGTGGTTACCATGAGGTTTGTATAAAAGATGGCATAGATGAGATAGTAATTTTTTCTCCTGATAGCTTCTTATCTCCATTTGCCTATGCAGGTTTTGTCCTTTTCTGTTTCCCTTTTGTTTTTGTTGTCACAAATGATCCCTTTTAGTATTGTGATTTCCTTACCAAGTTATAGCAGCTTTAGTTAATTTTAATGCTTTCTTTCCCTTTGACCTTTATGTCATAATTGTTTAGTAACCTATTCTCATATAAAGTTGCAATTTTCTGATTCTATTTATCACCTTGCTGAAGGCTTTATATACATTTGCCTTTTCGTTTCAAGCAGGAGAGCTCTTTTCAAGATTTCTTGTAAGGTAGATCGTGTGGTGATGAACTTCCTTAGTTTTTTTTTCTTTTTTTTTTGTGAGGAAGATCTGCCCTGAGCTAACATCTGCCAATCCTCCTCTTTTTTTGCTGAGAAAGACTGGCTCTGGGCTAACATCCACGCCCATCTTCCACCACTTTATATGGGACGCCACCACAGCATGGCTTGACAAGCAGTGCGTCAGTGCACGCCCGGGATCCGAACCAGCGAACCCTGGGCCGCTGCAGCGGAGTGTGTGCACTTAAATGCTTGTGCCACCTGGCCGGCCCCTAACTTCCTTAGTTTTTGTTTGTCTGGGAAAGGCTTTATTTCTCCTTCATATTTGAAATATAACTTTGCTGGATAGAGTATTTATTCTTGGCTGATAATTTTGATCTTTAAATATTTTGAATATATCATTCCACTCTTTCCTGGCCTGTAGAGTTTCTGCTGAGAAATCTGCTTATAGTCTAATGGGGATTCCTTTGTAGGTTGTTTTTTTTCTCTCTGATTGCCATTAATATTCTTTCTTTCTCCTCGACTTTGGACAGTTTTGATATTATGTGTCTTTGAGAAGGTCTTTTTGTATTGAGATTAATTAGGCATGCTATGAGCTTCATGTACTTGTATATCCAGTTCCTTCCCCAAGGTTGGGAAGTTCTCAGCTATTATTTCTTTAAATAATCTCTTTGCTGTCTTCTCCCTCTCTTTTTCTTTCATACACATTATCCTTATGTTGCTTTTCCTAATTTAGTCAGATATTTCTCATAGAAGAATTTCTCTTTTTTAAGTTAATTCTCTCTCCTGTTCCACCTGAATCATTTATGGATTTCTATCTTCAAGCTTGCTAATTCTCTCTTCCATATGATCTGCTCTATTTCCAATATGTTCTACTTTATTCCCTCATTTATTGAATTCTTCAGCTCCAGAATTTGTTTTGTTCTTTTTTATTTTTTATTTTTATTTTTTTTTTTGTTTTGTGAGGAAGATCAGCCCTGAGCTAATATCCATGCCAATCCTCTTTTTGCTGAGGAAGACCGGCTCTGAGCTAATATCTATTGCCAATCCTCCTCTTTTTTTCCCCAGAGCCCCAGTAGATAGTTGTATGTCATAGTTGCACATCCCTCTAGTTACTGTATGTGGGACCCGGCCGCAGCATGGCCAGAGAAGCGGTGCGCACCCGGGATCCGAACCCAGGCTGCCAGTAGCGGAGCGCGCGCACTTAACTGCTAAGCCACAGGGCCTGCCCCGGAAAGTTGTGTTTTGAACTGTATTTGTTTTGTTCTTTTTTAGAGTTGTGACCTCTTTGGTGAAGTATTCCTTCTCTTCATTAATTTTATTCCTGAGCTCATTGAATGGTCTTTCTGGGTTGTCTTGCAGCTCATTGAGTTTCTTCATGACAGCTATTTTGAATTCTCTATCAGAGTGTAACCTGTGACTTCAAGTTTGGTGTTTGGAAAATTATCATTATCTTCTTGATACCTTGTTACCATAATTTTTCATGGTGCTTTATGAATTGTTCCCCTACCTGAGCATTTATATTTGCAAACAACTTTGTTATTTAGATAAGGCTTTGTTTGCTTTGATTCTGAGCTGCTTCTGGTTGTATTTGAGAGCCTGTGCTTTCCACCCCCTACTGCCTCTGTCAGAGGTATTTTTGGTGCCTTTGTGGTGCTGCTTGTGCCTCCGAGGTTACTGATGCCTTGCTGCTTATGGTGTCACTGCAGTCACAGGTGTCGCCGCTGGAGTCCCTGGGATAGAGCACTTCTGCTTCTGGGGTCACCTGATTCACAGGTTCCCCCACCACATTGGGGGGAGGGGGAGGATGAGGTGGTTGCCAAAGTCAAGGGCATCTTTGCTACCTCCGTGTTGGGTCTGCAGGTGCCTGCTGCTGCAGTTGGCTGGGCCGGAGTTGTGGGTGCTTGTACAGCTTGGGGGACTATGGTTGTGGGCTCTACTGTCACTGTTACCAAGGTCTATGTGGCCTTAGGTGCTACTGTTTCTGGATTTTCTGTGGGTGCTGGCACTGCTGCTGCCAGGGGTACTGGATTCACAATTGTCACCCCTGCTACGGGGTGGGCTAGGGTTGCAAGTGCCACCACCACTGCCTCAGGCGTGAGGTACTTGATTTGTGGGTGCTGCTACGATTCCTGCAGCTTATGGTTGCAGGCACCGCCATAGTTCCTGGAGCCTCTGGTCTCCAGCACTGCTGCAGTTCTGGAGCCCCAAGTTGCGGGTGCTGCTGCTGCTACTGGGGGAGGGGTGAGGGCTGGGTTTTAAAACCCTCCGTGGTTCCCGGAGTTTCTTGTTGCAGTTACTACTATAGTTTCTGGAGTCTCTCACCTTGGGTGCTGGTGCAGTTCCTGGAACCTCAGGAAATCAGCACCACTACCACTGCCAGGGACATTGGGGTCTGGGATGCAGCTCCTACTGCTGTGAGGGCCTGGGTCAGAGGCACTGCTTCTGAGGGAGGGGGAGTTGGAGGGGGTTGGGTCCAGGGTATCACTCTGGTTCCTAGAGCCTATGGTCTTGGGTGCTGGCTGTTTCTGGAACCTCAGGTAACAGGCACTGCCACTGCTTTTGGGTCTCCAGGGTCTTGGATGCAGCCTCTGCTGTTGGGAGTGTGGAGTCATAGGCACTGGGTAAAGGCCTGGGTTGTGGGCACCGCTGCAGTTCCTGGGTCCTCTGGGATTGTGGGCTGCCTTGGTTCCTGGGGCCTCTGTTTGCCGACATTACTACATTTTCTGTAGCCTCTGGTCACAGGCACCTTGGCAGTTCCTGGAGTCTCTAGTCTTGGGAGCCACTGCTGTTGCTCCCCTGGTTCCATCACCTCCTCGAGGTCCAGTCCGCCTACCTTTAGATGTATAGATGTGTGGCTCTTTCAGGTTTTCTGGTGTGCTGTGTAGAGGATCCTTTGTTGGTCTATGGATGTCCTACTGCTTGTTTCTTTCTTTTTTTTTTTTTTTTGGTGAGGAAGATCAGCCCTGAGCTAACATCCGATGCCAGTCCTCCTCTTTTTGCTAAGGAAGATTGCCCATGGCTAACATCCATGCTCATCTTCCTCTACTTTATATGTGGGACGCCTGCCACAGCATGGCTTGATAAGCGCTGTGTAGGATCCGAACCTGTGAACCCCGGGCCGCCAGAAGCAGAATGTGCGAACTTAACCACTATGCCGCCAGGGCAGCCCATGATTTCTTCTTTGACTCTTTGACTTTGGTTGTTCAAGAGTGTGTTATTTAACTTATATTTGTAAATTTTCCAATTTTAAAATTTATATTTTTATTGTATTGTGGTAAGAATAGTTAACATGAGATATACTCTTAACAAGATTTTTAAGTGTTCAATACAATATGCTAACTGTAGACACTATGTTGTACAGGAGATCTCTAAAACATATTTGTGTTGTATTACTGAAACGGTATATGCATTGAGTAGCAACTCCCCACTTCCCCTTACCTCCAGCCTATGGCAACCCTCTCTCTTCTTCTATGAGTTTGACTATTTTAGATTGCTATTGATATTTAGTTTCATTCCAGTGTGGTTGTAAAAGACACTTGGTATGATGTCTTCTTAAATTTGTTAAGACTTGTTTTGTGACCTAACATGAAATCTGTCCTGGAGAATGTTCCATGTGTGCTTGAGGAGAATGTATTCTGCTGTTGTTGGAGATTTCTGTATATGTCTGTGGGTCTATAAAATTTGTTTATGGTAAAATACAAGTCCTCTGTTTCCTTACTGCTTTTCTGTCTAGTTGTTCTATGTATTTTTGAAAGTGGGAATGTTCTCATCTCCTATAATAACTTACTATCAATTTTTTAAATGTTTGTTTCATATATTTGTGTGCTCTGATCTTTGTTTAATATATATTAATAATTATGTTTTCCTGGTGAATTGTTTTTTTATCCTTATATCTTGTTCTCTGTCTCTTGACAGTTTTTGACTTAAAATCTCTTTCATCTGACATAAGTATGGCCACACCTGCTCTCTTTTAGTTACTATTTGCATGGAATATCTTTTTCCATCCTTTCACTTTCAGCTTGTGTGTGTCCTTATATCTAAAGTGAGTCTCTTATAGATAGCATATAATTTGATTTTGTTTTTTAATCTATTCAGCCACTCTCTGTGTTTTGATGAGTTTAACCTATTTATATTTGAAGTAGTTATTGATAGGGAAGAACTTACTTTTGCCATTTTCTCAATTGTTCGTTGTCTGTCTTGTAGTTGTTTTGTCTCTCTTTTCTACTCCTGCTGTTGATTTTCTCATTTTGTTCACGTATCATTTTCCCGATTTTATTTGTCTGTGTTCTCTTTTGGCTCATTGAGCATATTCAAGATGGTTACTTTCAATTCTGTTTCAAGTAATTTCGAGATCTCTGTTTCTTTAGGGTTGGTTTCTAGAGATTTTCTTTCCTTTAATTGTGCCATGTTTTCCTGCTTTTTTGGTGTATTTTTGTTTTTGTATGCCTTGTGATCTTTTGCTGAATTTGTGCATTTGAAAAAAACAGTCAACTCTCCCAGTATTTACTGATTGGCTGTGTATAGGAGAAGATCATCACCAGTCAGCCTGGCTAGAGATTCTGCAGGCGTCTCAAAAATTTTCTAGGGATGCGTCTTCCCTGGGCTTGTGCGTGTAATTTCCCAATTAGAGAATTTGTGCTTTTCATTTTTAGGAGCTTGTAATCTCTTACTACTTTTCGTGTCTCTCTGTGGTACTGCAGTTTCTCTGGTGCTAAAACAAGCTGTGCAGCTCTCCTTTGTTCTCAGTGGCCGCCATGCATCCAATTATATGGTTCTCTGTTAGTCCTCTGAATCAGGCAAGACAGAAACCAGTCACTCAGGCAGACCTATGGAAATGGAACATTGGTCATAAGTTCCATTCTTTTTTTTCTCCCAAGGAAAAAGTTGCTATAAACATTTGCATGCAGGTCTTTGCATGGGCATAAGTTTTCACATCAGTTGGGTAAATATCTAGGACTATGAGTAATAGGTCATATGGTGATATGGATTGAATTGTGCCCCTTTTTTCCCCCAAAAAGGTATGTTGGAATCCTAGACCCCAGTACCTCAGAATGTGACTTTTATTTGGAGGTATGGTCTTTACAGAGATAATTAAGTTAAAATGACATCATTATGGTAGGCTCTAATCCAATATGACTGGAGTTCTTATAAAATGGGGAAATTTGGACACAGACACATGCATACAAGTAGAACGCCATGTGAAGATGAAGGCAGACATAAGGGTGATACATCTACAAGCCGAGGGATGCTGAAGAGTGCCAGCAAACCACCAGAAGCTAGGGAAGAGGCATGAAATGGATTCTTCCTCACAGCCTTCAGAAGGAGCCAACCCTGTGAACACTTTGATCTCGGAATTCTAGCCTCTGGAACTGTGAGACAATAAATGTCTGTGTGTAAGCCACCCAGCTTCTGGTCCTTTTTTTTTTTTTTTTTTTTTGTGAGGAGGACCAGCCCTGAGCTAACATCCAATGCCAATCCTCCTCTTTTTGCTGAGGAAGACTGGCCCTGGGCTAACATCCATGCCCATCTTCCTCTACTTTATATGGGACGCCGCCACAGCATGGCTTAACAAGCGGTGCGTAGGGCGCACCCGGGATCCGAACCGGCGAACCCCGGGCCGCCGCAGCAGAACGTGCGCACTTAACCGCTTGCGCCACCGGGCTGGCCCCCTGGTACTGTTTTATGGTAGCCCTAGGAAACAAATAAATATGAGAAGACTATGTTAACTTTGTAAGAAACTGCCAGGGTCGGCCCCGTGGCTTAGTGGTTAAGTGCGCGCGCTCCGCTGCTGGCGGCCCGGGTTCAAATCCTTGACGCGCACCGATACACCGCTTCTCCAGCCATGCTGAGGCCACGTCCCACATACAGCAACTAGACGGATGTGCGGCTATGACATACAACTATCTACTGGGGCTTTGGGGGAAAAATAAATTAAAAAAAAAAAAAAAACTGCCAAACTGTCTTCCAAAGTGGCTATCCTATTTTGCATTTCCACCAGTAATGAATGAGAGTTCCTGTTGCTCCACGTCTCACCACTAATTTATATTGTTAGTTTTTTGGATTTTGGCCATTCTAATAGGTATGTTTTAATTTGCGACACCCTAGTGATAAATGATTTTGAGGATATTTTCATGTTTGCTTGTCATCTGTATATCTTCTTTGATGAGGTGTCAGTTCAAATCTCTTTCCCATTTTTAAATTGGGTTGTTTTTCTTGTTTTAAGAATTCTTTGTATACTTTTTCACATTCTTTTATCAGATATGTGTTTTGCTACTACTTCTAGTCTGTGGCTTATCTTTTCATTGTCCTAGCAGTGACTTTTACAGATTGCAAGTTTTTAATTTAATAAAGTCTGACTTATTAGTGTTTTCTTTTATGCTTCATACTTTTGATGTTGTATCTAAAAACTCACCAGCCAAGCCAAGGTCACATTGATTTTCTGTTTTTTTGAAGGAGTTTTATAGTTTTAAGTTTTTATAGTTAGCCCTATGGTTCATTTTGAGTTTGTTTTTGTGAAGTTGTATCATCTGTGTCTAGGCTTATTTTTTTCTTTTGCATGTGGATAACCAGTTGTTCCAGCACCATTTGTTGAAAATACTATCCTTTTCCCATCGAATTTCCCTTGCTCCTTTGTCAAAGATCGGTTGACTAGATTTGTGTCTAGCAATTTCAGGGCTTTCTATTCTGTTCCATTGATCTATATGTCTATTCCTTCACTAATCCCATACTCTTCTTGATTACTGTAGCTTTATAGTAAGTGTTGAGTCTTCCAACTTTGTTCTTATTCAATATTGTGCTAGCTATTCTAGGTGTTTTGCCTTTCCATATAGAATCATTTTGTCTATATCTACAAAGTAGGTTGGTGGGTGTTTGATTGGGATTGCATTTAGTCTAAAAGTCAAGGTGTTTTGACATCTTAACAATATTGAGTCTTCCAGTCCAAATATGGAATATCTATACATTTATTTAGATTTTCTTTGAATTTTTTTCCATCAGAGTTTTGTAGTTTTTCATATGTAGATCTTGTACACATATGATCAGATTTGTGCCTAAGTGTTTATTATTTTTTGGTGTTATTGTGTATGGTAATTTTGCAAAAATTTCAAATTCCAGTTGTTCACTGCTGATACATAGGAAAGCAATTGACTTTTATGTAAGACTTGTATCCTGAGACCTTGCTGTACTTGCTTGTTAGATTTAGGAGGGTTTTTTTGGTCAATTCTTTGTGATTTTCTACATAGACAATGATGTTATTTGTGAATAAAGCCATTTTTACTTTTTTTCTTTTTCTTTTTTTCTTTTTCTTTTTTTTTTTTTTGTGGGGAATATCAGCCCTGAGCTAACATCCATGCCAATCCTCCTCTTTTTGCTGAGGAAGACTGGCCCTGAGCTAAGATCTGTGCCGATCTTCCTCCACTTTATGTGGGACGCTGCCACAGCATGGTCTGACAAGCGATGCGTCGGTGTGCACCCAGGATCTGAACCCGGGCAGCCAGCAGCGGAGCGCGTGCGCTTAACTGCTACACTACAGGGCCGGCCCCGATTTTTACTTTTTCCTTTCCAATACGTCTACATTTATTTTCTTTTCTTGTTTATTATACTAGGTAGGAATTCCAGAATGATGCTGAATGGGAGTGATGAGATAGGACATCCTTTCCTTTGTTAAACAATAAAATTTCAACTGAGTAGATTTGGAGATCTAATTGGCTTTAACGATCTAGCAAGTAGAAAGGAGCTCCAAAGAGCTACAGAAAAGGAAAGGTTTTTAAAGGCAGAGATGGGGCAGACAAAGGAAATTATTAGTAAAGAATGCATTGTTTCAGGCAAGGTCACCCTCCTAAGGGGAACACAAGCGGCCTGTCAGACAGATTAGCTCACTAGTGCTGACCAAGAAATTCCAGATTGATTCCAGGTTACATTCCCGGGGGAGGAGGGAATCATAGGTTAGGTATTAAGTCTTGATTTGCTGATGTGGGGCTCTGCACGAGTGACTCCATTTTGGGCCTGTTGTCTCTTTTTAAGTACTCTGTTCCCAATCTTAAAAAGTGCCCAGTTTCTCACCATTAAGTATGATGTTAGTTGTAGGTTTTTAGTAGGTGAGCTTTATCAAATTGAGGAAGTTTCCTCTTTTCCTAGTTTGCTGAGAGTTTTTATCTTGAATGGGTATTGGATTTTGTCAAATGCATTTTCTACATCTATCAATATGATCATATAATTTTTCTTATCTTGTTGGGTTAGATTACATTGATTTTCAAATGTCATACCAGCCTCGCATACCTATAATAAATCACTCTTGGTTGTGGTATATAATTATTTTAAAACATTGTTGGATTTGATTTGCTAATATTTTCTCGAGGATTTTTGTATCTGTATTCTGAGAGATATTGTGTAGTTTTCCTTCTTGTGATGTATTTTTCTGGTTTGTTGTTAGGATAACGCTGGCCTTGTAGAATGAATTAGATGGTGTTTCTTCTGCTGCTTTCTGGATGGACTTGTAAAGAACTGATATCGTTTCTTAAGTGTTTGGTAGAATTTACCTGTGTAAGCAGCTGAACCCAGTGTTTTCTCTTTTGGAAGGACAGTAATGATTAAATTTTCTAGTAAATATAGGCCTATTAAGGTTATCCATTTCTCCTTGTGTGCATTTTCGGTGTCCTTCAAGGAATCAGTCCATTTTATCTAAGTTATCAATTTTGTGTGCCTAGATTTGTTCGTAGTATTCTTTTTTTCATCCTTTTAATGTCCATGGGATTAGTAGTGATCTTGAACCTTCCAACTATCATACTGGACTTTTCTATTTCTCCTTGCAATTGTATCAGTTTTTGAAGTATTTTGACGTTCTGTTGTTAGGCACAGATACATTAAGTATTGTTTTATCTTCTTGTAGATTTGATTATTGGTCTACTCTTTTTTTTTATTTTTTATTTTTTATTTTTTCCCCCAAAGCCCCAGTAGATAGTTGTATGTCATAGCTGCACATCCTTCTAGTTGCTGCATGTGGGACGCGGCCTCAGCATGGCCGGAGAAGCGGTGCGTCGGTGCACGCCCGGGATCTGAACCCGGGCTGCCAGCAGCGGAGCGTGCGCACTTAACCACTAAGCCACACGGCAGGCCCTGGTCTACTCTTAATAAAAGGTTATAAAATGTTTTTCTTTACCTTTGAATAATCTGCCTAGAAGGAAGAGATTCTGTGTTTTATCAGAATAATTTGTGTGATTTATGTTGACTTTATAATGTTCATTATTTAAGAGAACAAAGTCTTCTCACTTTTTGAAAGAGCTAAGGTTCCTTACAATTATGTTACCTCTTATGTTTACTTTTAAAATCTTTTGTCACTTTGAATAAATAGATAGCAAGGTACTGTTTTTCAGTAATCCATGATTATAGTAGGGTCATTTAATTAAGTGTTCAAATCTTCTGACAACTTTTGACTTTTTGCCTTCCCAAATTCAAATCCTAAATGATATCTTTTACATCTAAAACTTTCTTTGAAATTTCTCAGAGGGCCCCTATAAAATCATGAAGGATTTGTTCTTTCACCTTGTAAAATGAGAGGAGCTAGAAATCATTAGATTTCTTTCACACATTGTCAGTTGCATGAAAAGCATTGTCAAATCAGAAGATATGCTAGGTTAAATTTGCATGGGTAAAATTTTATTGAAATAAATACCTCACAAATTTATGACGTTCCTGAATATTTATCAATGGCCCATGATTTGTTTCTGTTTAGGAGAAACCTAGTGTTGCTTTCCCTGATAGACCAAAACAGTATACTGCTATCAGTCATAATTTGGCTTATTTTTAAAAATGCTATCTTGCTCACAACGTTACTTCTTTAATTTGAATTTAGTATATTCTACGGTGTTTTCAATTGGGGAGGTGGCGAGGTTCTCTGGTATTTGTTATTCTAAGGATATTAATCCTATAGGATCAGGGTCTTGCCCTTATAACCTCATATAACCCTAATTTCTTGCTCCATCTCCAAATACAGCCACACTGGGGGTTAGAACTTCAGTGTATGAATTTTTCAGGGTATACAAACATTCAGTCCAGTGGGTTCATGAGACTACTGACCCAACATTGAGTTGAACAAGAACTAATTACATAGAAATAAATGAAGTGGAGTGATAATTGTAGGAATTGCTGGTGTTTTAATGTTTTACTCTCTGGATATGAGGAACCCATTTCTCTTATCTCTTAAACTCTCTAAAATTCATAGCAGTTAATAGACTATGCTTTTGCAAACAGAAATGAAACAGTCTTTTTCTCCCTACCTGAGACCTCTAGAATCTGGAAACACTTAAATTTAAAAAAATTTTTTTCAAAGCAATGTAGTTTGAATGATTTTAGTAAGAATATATCCTCCTTGTTAACAGGACATAATTGGAAACCTTGGTTCTGCAGCCAAAGTCTTGCCTGGAATGTCATTTTTGAGAATGATGCTCATTTAATCAGACATGATAAGACACATTTAAGCAAGCAAAATTTACTTTACAGAGCCAGTGCTTGCAAAGTTCTCATGAGGAAATTGACCTGGTACCTGGCTTACAGGAACTTGAGGATATTCGGGGGATCCTGACAAAAGAGGTATTCGCTTAAATTTGTAGGCACTGATCTTGGCTCAGCTTCCCAGCCTCAAGGCTTTTTTTTTTTTTTTTTTTTTTGGTGAGGAAGATCAGCCCTGAGCTAACACATGCCAATCCTCCTGTTTTTGCTGAGGAAGATTGGCCCTGGGCTAACATCTGTGCCCATCTCCCTCCACATTATGTGGGACCCCGCCACAGCATGGCCTGACAAGCGGTGCCTCAGTGTGTGCTCGGGATCCAAACCAGGCCGCCAGCAGCGGAGCGTGCGCACTTAACCAATACGCCATGGGGCCGGCCCTTTGAGTTTGTTTTTGATCAAAGAGTACTAACTGTAGAGACAAATTTTGTGCTTTAATGAAAACAAATTGCACATTCTTCCTGGTTATCAGATTCTGACCCTGTTTATTATCTCTTCGTTATTTTGCAACTCTTTGTTAATTGCAGATAAATGAAAGATATGCAACGTGTCTTGGCTGGTATAGTTTTTTTTTTTTAACAGATTTACTGAGATAATAATTCACATACTGGAAAATTTACCTGTATAATTATATACAATTCAATGTGTTCTTGTATGTTCACAGAAATGTGCGACCAGCTCCACAACTAATTTTAGGATATTTTCAACACTATAAAAGAAAACTGCGTACACATTAGGAGTCACTCTCCATTTCTCCCCTATCCCAGCACCTGGGAACCACTAATCTAATTCCAGATTTGCCTATTCTGGACATTTCATATAAATGAAATCATACAATATGTAGTGTTTTGCGGCTGTCTTTTTTCACTTAGTGTAATGTTTTCAAGATTCATCAATGTCGTAGCATGGATTAGTACTTCATTCATTTATGGCCAAATAATATTCCATTGTATGAATAAACCACAATATATTTACCCATTCACCAGTTTATGGACATTTGAGTCATTTCTGTTTTTTGGCTATTATGAATAAATATGCTGTGAATATGTGTGTGTACCATTTTTTAGACTTTTATTTATTTATGTTTATTTTTTTGGTGAGGAAGATGGGCCCCGAGCTAACATCTGTTGCCAATCTTCCCCTTTTTGCTTGGGAGTTTGTCCCTGAGCTAACATCTCTGCCAGTCTTCCTCTGCTTTGTATGTGGGTCCCTGCCACAGCATGGCTTGATGAGTGGTGTATGTCCACACCTGGGATCCGAACCCATGAACCCTGGGCTGCTGAAGTGGAGTTCACAAACTTAACCACTACGCCACTGGACTGGCCCCTAGACGTTATTTTTTTAGAGCATTTTTGGGTTCACAGCAAAATTGATGAGAGGTACAGTGATTTCATGTATGTCCCATGCCCCCACACATGTACAACCTCCCCCACTAGCAACATCCACCACCAGAGTGGTACATTTGTTGCAAATGATGAACTTACATCGATACATTGTAATCGCCCAAAGTTCATAATTTACATGATGGTTCACTCTTGGTGTTGTACAATCTAAGGGTTTGGACAAAGGTATAATGATACATATCATCATCATAGTGTATCATACAGAGTATTTTCACTGCCGTAAAAATTCTGTGCTTTGCCTATTTATGTCACCCCTCACACCCCTGGCAACCACTTATATTTTTAGTGTCTCCATAGTTTTGCATTTTCTAGAATGTCATATAGTTGGAATCATAAAGTATGTAGCCTTTTCAGATGGATTTTTTTCACTTAGTAACATTCGAGGTTCCTCCATGTCTTTTCGTGGTGCGATAGCTCATTTCTTTTTAGTGCTGAATAATATTCTGTTGTCTGGATGTACCACAATTTATCTGTTCACCTACTGAAGGACATCTTGGTTGCTTCCAAGTTTTGGCAATTATGAATAAAACTGCTATAAAGATCTATATGCAGGTTTTTGTGTGGGCATAAGTTTTCAACTCCTTTGGGTAAATACCAAGGAGTGCAACTGCTGTATCATATGGTAAGAGTATGTTTAGTTTTGTAAGAAACCGCCCAACTCTGTTTCAAAGTCATGGTACCATTTTGCATTCCCAACCGGCAATAAATGAAAGTTCCTGTTGCTCCACATCCACAGGAGCATTTGGTGTTGGTCGTTGTTCTGGGTTTTTGCCATTCTTTTTTTCCCCCAAAGCCCCAGTAGATAGTTGTATGTCATAGTTGCACATCCTTCCAGTTGCTGTATGTGGGACGCGGCCTCAGCATGGCCGGACAAGCGCGTGCACTTAACCGCTAGGCCCCGGGGCCGGCCCCTGGAGCATCTTTTTATATGCTTAGTTGCCATCTGTATGTCTTCTCTGGTGAGGTGTTGGTTCAGATCTTTGCCTATTTTTTAGTTGGGTTGTTTTTCTTATTTTGGTTTTTTATTGTTGATCTTTAAGAGTTCCTTGTGTATTTGGATACCAGTTCTTTTTCAAATATGTGTTGTGCTGATATTTTCTCCCAGTCCGTGGCTTGTCTTCTCATTCTATTGACATCGTCTTTCACAGAGCATAAGTTTTTAATTTTCATGAAGTCTGGCTTATCAATTAGTTCTTTCTTGGATCATGACTTTAGTGTTGTATATAAAAAGACATTACCATACCCAAAGTCATCTAGGTTTTCTCCTGTGTTTCCTTCTGAGAGTTACATAGATTTGCATGTTACTTTTATGTTTATGATCAATTTTGAGATAATTTTTGTGAAAAGTGTAAAGTCTGTCTAGATTCATATTTTTTTTCATGTGGATGTCCAGTTGTTACAGCATCACTTGTTTGAATAGAGTATCTTTGCTGCTTTATATTGCCTTCGCTCTTTAGTCAAAGATCAGTTGACCATGTTTACGTGGGTATAGTATTGCACTCTCTATTCTGTTCCCTTGAACTATTTGTCTGCTCTTCCACGTATACCACATTGTCTGGAATACCATAGCTGTAAACGAAGTCTTGCAGTTGAGTAATGCCAGCCCCTTACCTTTGTTCTCCTTCAATATTTTATTGGCTTACTCTGTTTTTTTTTTTTTTTGGCCTCTCTGCATAAACTTTAGAATCAGTTTGTTGATATTCACAAAATAACTTGCTAGGATTTTAATTGGGATTGCACTGAATCTGTAGATCTAGTGGGAAGAACTGGCATCTTGAATATTGAGTTTTTTTAATCCATCAACATGGAATACCTCTCTATTTAGTTCTGCTTTGATTTCCTTCATCAGAGTTTTGTAGTTTTTCTCATATTGTATACATATTTTGTTAGAGTTGCCTCAGTATTTCATTTTTTGGATGCTAATGTAAATGGTATTATGTTGTCAATTTGAAATTCCACTTATTCATTACTGGTATATAAGAAAGTGATTGAGTTTTGTATATTAACATTGTATCCTGCAACCTTGCTATAATCACTCATTAGTTCTAGGAGTTTTGTTATTGATTCTTTTGGATTTTCTACATAGATGAAGTGTGTACACTTTTTATATGAATAAGTGTTGTCAATTCTTATATACCTAGAAGTGGAATTGCTGGGTCATAAGGTAACTTGATGTATAACTTGTGAGGAACTGCCAAACTGTTTGCCAAAGAGGCTGCAGCATTGTACCTTCCCACCAGCCCTGTGTGAGGATTCCAACTTCTCCACATCCTTGCCAACACTTTTTATTACACATCTTTGGATTATAGCCTTCCTAGAATACACTAAATGGTATCTCATTGTGTTTTTGATTTGCATTTCCATACTGCCTAATGGTATTGCATGTTTTTTCATGTGCTTATTGGTAGTTTGCATATATTCTTTGGAGAAATGTCTGTTCAAATCCTTTGCCCATCTTAAAATGTGTATTTTGTCTTTTTGTTGTTCACTTGTAGGTATTCATATATTCAGGATACAAGTCACTTACTAGATATGATTTGCAATGATGATATCCCATTCTGTAGATTGTCTTCACTTTCTTCATGGTGTCCTCTGAAGCACAAAACTTTTTAATTTTTGATGAACTCCAATTTATCTATTGTTGTTGTTGTTGCTTATACTTTGGTATAATATCTAGGAAACCAATGCCTTATCTAACATTACAAAGATTCACCCCATGTTTTTCTTTTCTTTTTTTTTTTTTAAAGATTTTATTTATTTTCCCCCCAAAGCCCCAGTAGATTGTTGTATGTCATAGCTGCACATCCTTCTACTTGCTGTATGTGGGACACGGCCTCAGCATGGCCGGAGAAGCGGTGCGTCAGTACACGCCCGGGATCCGAACCCGGGTCGGCAGCAGCGGAGCGTGCGCACTTAACCGCTAAGCCACGGGGCCGGCCCAACCCCATGGTTTTCTTTAAGAGCTTTATAGTTTTAGATCATACATTTAGATCTTTTATAAATTTTGGGTTAATTTTTACATATGATGTGAAGTAGGTGTCCAACTTCATTCTTTTACACGTGGATACTCAGATGACCCAGCACCATTTGTTGAAGAGACTATTCTTTGCCCATTGAATCGTTTTGGCATCCTTGTTCGAAATAAATTGACCATGGACCTATGGGTTTATTTCTGGACTCTCACTTCTAGTGCATTGACCTGTATCTATCCTTATACCAGTAACACATTGTTTTGATTTCTGGAGCTGCAATGGACTGAATGTTTATGTCCACCCCTCCCGCAAGTTCTTACATTGAAATCTAATCCCCAGAGTGATGGTATTATAATTTTATTTATTTTTATTTTTTTTCCTCCAAAGCCCCAGTAGATAGTTGTACATCATAGTTTCACATCCTTCTAGTTGCTGTACGTGGGACACGGCCTCAGCATGGCCGGAGAAGCAGCGCATCGGTGCGCGCCCGGAATCCGAACCCGGGCCGCCAGCAGTGGAGTGCGCCCATTTAACCACCAAGCCACGGGGCCGGCCCCTAGACTGATGGTATTAGAAGGAATGCCTTTGATAGGTTATTAAATCATGAGGATGGAGCCCTCATGAATGGGATTATTGCCCTTGTAAAAGAGACCCCAGAGAGCTCTCTTGCCCCTTCCACCTTGGAGACTATAGTGAGAAGATGGCGGTCTGAATCAAGAAGAAGGGTTCTCACAGAGAGCAAAAATACTGACACGTTGATCTTGAACTTCCCAGCCTTCAAAAGTGTGCGGAATAAATTTCTGTTGTTTATAAGGCACTCAGTCTATGGTATTTTTGTTACAGCAGCCCAACAGACTAAGGCAGGAGCTTTGTATTGAGTTTTGGAATTGATAACTGTGAGTACTCCACTGTGTTCTTCTTTTACAGGAGTGTTTTGACTCTTCTAGGTCCCTTAAATTTCCATATGAATTTTAACATCAGGTTGTCAATGTCTGCAAACAAGCCAGCTGGAGTTTTGATATTTTTTTCACATTTGCATTGAATTTGTAGATCAACTTGGGAGTATTGCCATCTTAACGATATAAAATGTGCCAATCCATGAGCATGGCATGCCTTTCTATTTATTTGGATATTATTTTATTTCCTTAACCAGATGTTTTACCATTTCATAGTATAAATTTTGTACTTTTGATGGCATTTAAAATGTCATTTTTTAAAATGGCATTTTAAAAGAATTCATGTTTGGTTTGCTTATTGCTACTGTATAGAAATACAATTGATTTTTATATATTTATTTTTTCTCTAAACTTACTGAATTCGTTTATTAGTTCCAATAGTCTTTTAGTATATTCCTTAAGATTTTGTATATTTAAAATTGTGTCATCTGCAAATACAGATAATTTTAATTCTTCCTTTTCATTCTATATGTCTTTTATTTCCTTTTCTTATCTAATTGCCCTGACTAGAACCTCCAGTAAAATGTTAAATAAAATTGGCAAGAATAGATATCCATGTGATGTTTCTTATCTTAGTGGGACAGCATTCAGTTATTCACTATTAAATATTCAATTAGCTGTGGGTATTTTATAGATGCCCTTTATCAGATTGAGGAAGTTCCCTTCCCTCCCACTTTGTTGAGCATTCTTGTGATGAAAGAATGTTGGATTTTGTCAAATGCTTTTTCTGTATTTATTGAGATGATCATTGTTTTTTTGTCCTTTATTCTATTAACATGGTATGTTACAGTAATTGATTTTTTAGATGTTAAATCAACCATGCATTCCTGGGATAAATGCCAGTTAGTCATGGTATATAATCATTTTTGTATTTTGCTGGATTTGGGTTGCTAATTTTGTTGAGGATTTTTGTTCCTAAATTAATAAGAGATATTCATCTGTAGTTTTCTTTTATTGTGATGTCTTTGTCTGGTTTTGGGATCAGGGAAATACTGGCTGTATGTAATAGATTTGGCAGTATTCCTTCCTCTTGTTTTTTGGAATTGTCTGTGAAGAATTGTTATTAATTTTTTAAAATTTTTGGTAGAATTCACCTGTGAAGTAATCTGGGCCTTGCCTTTTCTTTCTGGGAAATTTTTTGATTACTAATTCAGTCTCTTTACTTGTCATAAGTCTATTCAGATTTTCTTTGTTTTTGAGTCAGTTCAACAGTTTGCATCTTTCTTGGAGTTTGTCCATTTCTTCTTTTTTTTTTAAATATTTTATTTATTTTCTTTCCCCCCAAAGCCCCAGTAGATAGTTGTATGTCGTAGCTGCACATCCTTCTAGTTGCTGTACGTGGGACGCGGCCTCAGCATGGCGGGAGAAGCGGTGCCTCGGTGTGCACCTTAAGACAATGGGAAAAGAATAAGTTCGGGATCCGAACCCGGACCGCCATCAGCAGAGCGCGCACACTTTACCGCTAAGCCACGGGGCTGGCCCCATTTCTTCTATTATTTGTTGGCATACTGTTGTTCAAAGTATTTCTTTATAATCCTTTTTATTTCTCTAAAGTTGGTAGTAACTTTAATAATTTGATTCTTATCTCTATTTTTCTTGGTGATTCTAGTTAAAATTTGTCAATTTCATTGATCTTGTCAAGGAACCAGCTTTTGGTTTATTTTCTCTATTGTTTGTTCCCTATTGCATTAATTTCTGCTCTAATCTTTACTCTTCCCTTCTTTTTTTTTTTGCTTCATTAATTTACATTTAACTTATTCTTTTCCCATTGTCTTAAGGTGAAATATATTTTATTTTTTTCAGATTTTTCTCCTTTTTAAAAATAGGCATTTTACTGAAGTGGTTTTCCTTCTAAGCGCGACTTTAGCTGCCTCCCCAAATTTTGACGTATTGTCTTAATTTTATTTTTTTATTTATTTTTTTTCCCCCAAAGCCCCAGTAGATAGTTGTATGTCATAGCTTCACATCCTTCCAGTTGCTGTATGTGGGATGCGGCCTCAGCATGGCCGGAGAAGTGGTGCGTTGGTGCGCGCCCGGGATCCGAATCCGGGCCACCAGCAGTGGAGCGCGCGCACTTAACCGCTAAGCCGTGGGGCCGGCCCTGGCATATTGTCTTTGTTTTCATTTATCACATAATATTTTCTAATATATGTGCAATTTCTTCTTTGACCCATTGATTCTTTAGGTGTGTGTTGTTTAGTTTCTACAAATGGGTGAATGTGAGAAATTTGTTTTTGGTTTCTAAATAGGAATCCATTGTGGTGGGAAAATGGACATTGTATGAATTCAATCCTTTTTTTTTTGTGAGGAAGATCAGCCCTGAGCTAACATCCATGCCAATCCTCCTCTTTTTGCTGAGGAAGACCGGCTCTAAGCTAACATCTATTGCCAGTCCTCCTCTTTTTTCCCCCAAAGCCCCAGTAGATAGTTGTATGTCATAGTTGCACATCCTTCTAGTTGTTGTATGTGGGACGCAGCCTCAGCATGGCTGGAGAAGCGGTGTGTCAATGCGCGCTCGGGATCCGAACCCGGGCCGCCAGCAGCGGAGCGCGCGCACTTAACTGCTAAGCCACGGGGCCGGCCCGTGTATGTTGATTTTGCATCCTGCAACTTTACTGATTTTGGTCATTAGTTGTAAAATTTTTTTGTTGATGTCTTTACAGAGATGGTTTTACTTCTTTCTTTCTGATTTGGATGCCTTTTAATACTTTTTCTTGCCTAATTGCTCTGGTATGGACTTCCAGTACTTTGTTGAATAAAAGTGGTGAGATTGGACATCATTGTCCTGTTTCTGATCTTAGAGGAAAAGCTGTCAAACTTTCACCATTGAGTGTGATGTTAGCTGTGGGCTTATCATATATGGCCTTTATTATGTTGAAGTATATTTCATCTATATCTGATTTGTTGAGAGTTTTTATCATGAAAGTATTTTGAATTTTGTCAAGTTCTTTTTCTGCATCTATTGAGATGATCTTATGATTTTTACATTTCGTTTAGTTAATGTGGTATATTAACACTTATTGATTTGTGTACATTGAAACATCTTTGCATCCCAGGAATAAATCCTACTTGATTATGGTGTATGATCACTTTGATGTACTGTTGAATTTTGTTTGCTAATATTTTTTTGAGGATTTTTGTGTGTATATTCATCACAGATATTGTCCTATAATTTTCTTGTAGTGTCCTTATTTGGCTTTGGTATGAGGGTAATGCTGGTTTTGTAAAATGAGTTTGACAGTGTTTTCTCCTCTTCTATTTTTCAAAAGAGTTTGAGAAGGATTGTTATCAATTCTATAAAATGTTGGTAGGATTCACCAATGAAGCCATCTGGTCCTAGATTTTTTTTTGTTGGAAGGTTTTTGAGTACTGATTCAATCTCTAATAGTAATTGTTCTGTTCAGATTTTCTGTTTATGCATGATTCAGTCTTGGTAGGTTGTATGTTCTAAGAATTGAGACATTTTTTTCTAGGTTATTTAATTTGTTGGCATATAATTGTTCATAGTAGTTTCTTAACTACATATTTACCTTTACCAGTGAGTTTTATACTTTCATATGTTTTCATGTTACTATTTAGCATCCTTTCATTTCAGCTTTAAGAACTGCCTTTAACATTTCTTGTAAGGTCGGTCTAGTGGTGATGAACTCCTTCAGCTTTTTTTTTGTCCTGGAAATTATCTCTGCTTCAATTCTGAAGAAACAACTTTGCCTAAATGTTGATGGCAGTTTTTTTCTTTCAGCACATTGAGTCTATCATCCCAGTCTCTTCTGGCCTGCAAGGTTTCTGCTGAAAATTCCACCGATAAGTCTTATGAGGGTTTCCTTGTATGTGACAAGTTGCTTTTCTCTTGATGCTTTCAAGATTCTCTCTTTGTTTTTAACTTTGGATAATTTAATTATAATGTGTCTCGGTGTGGGTCTCTCTGGTTTCATCTGATTTACTTATCTTTGGGTTTCATGGATCTGTGTGTCTGTTTCTTTCCCTAGGTGAGGGAAGTTTTTAGCCATTTTTTTTTTTTTTTTGTAAGAGCTTTCTGCCTCTCTCTTCTTCTTAGATCCCTATTATGTGTTTAATGGTCCACTTAATGATGTCTTATAAGTCCCTTAAGCTATCTTCACTCTTTCATTGTTTTTTCTTTTTCTACTCTGATGGGATGATTTCCACTGCCCTCTCTTTGAGTTTGCTGATCTTTTCTTCTGCTTGATCTATTCTGCTATTGAACCCCTCTATTGAATTTTTCAGTTAAATTATTGTGTTCTTCAGCTCTATGATTTCTGTTTGGTTCTCTTTTATATTTTCTATCTTTTTTTAAAATTCTCACTGTGTTCATGCATTACTCTACTGACTCTTGGTGAGCATCGTTATCACCCTTATTTTCAACTCCCTATGAGGTAAATAATTTATTTCAGTTTCATTACGTTTAGTTTTTGGAGTTATCTTGTTTAGAACATATTCCCTGTTCATGTTCCTTGACTCTCTGTTGGTTTCTGTGCATTAGATAAAACAGCTCTCTCTCGCAATCTTGAAAGACTGGCCTCACCTAGGAGATGAGCTTTGTAAATCAGCTTGTCTTGAGTTCCTGGTTGCAAACCCTTGTGATTGTTCCAGCCACCGTCTTTGTTCTTAGTGGCTCCCAATACTTGAGAGTGTGCCAAGGCCTGTCGGTGTCCCAAAGGCATGCGAAATGTCCATACACCTGTTTAGGCCCCCAGAGGTCTACTAATTACCTGCCCCTTAGGCTCCCCATTGCAAGCTAATTGGAAGCTTGGCCTTCAGTCAACAGCTGGAAAAGTCAGAACATTAGATATGCAGTCTAACCCCTAGCAGGTAGAAACAGGGAGCTGGGTGTTTTTGTTTACTCAGTCTTTCCTGAGCCAGAGGGGGAATAGTCACTGGGAGTGCTTGTATGCCCAAATAGAACTGCCTCTTTGTTTTGTGTGGTCCTGGGAGCCTCATGAATGCCTATCTCTGTCAACTCCCAGAACTAGGTAATTTGGGATCCAGTCCCTTGGGTGGCAACAATAATATTAGAGTGCTAGATGTGTGGACAAGCTTCTACGGAGAATCTGGAGACCTGGTTTTAATGTTGTAGGGAGCTGGAAGGAGACAGTGGGGGATGTGCCCACCAGCTCTATCAGGTTCTCAGGAGGATCCTGGTTAGCTTCCACATGCAGGCTGATTAGAAGCAGGAACCTCAGGTAGCAGTTGGGAAATTATGCAGTCAAATCCTTTCCAGGGAGAAAGTGGGTAATGGGTGTTTTTGCCTGCTCCCTCTACAATGACCCCAGTGGGGATAGCCGCAGGAAATGCTTGTGCACTTTGAAAACTGCTTTTTTTGTTTAATATGATCCTGTGGGACTCATGAATACTGAGCTCCATTGGCTATCAGAGCTAGGTGATTTGAGGCCTGTCCCTTGGGTGGCAGCTGTAAAAGCTGTTGCGCTAGATTTGTGGGCAAGCTCTTCCCAGGGAAAAGCTGAGGACTTGGTATTGTTGGAGCCAGCCAGAGGGAGAATTCAGAGAAAGTGCCCACTGTCTCTTTCAGGCTCCTGGGAAGATCACAGCACCTAGATTCAGGTGGATTAGATGCCTGTCTCTCTGGCAGCAGCTGGGAAAGTATGCAGTCAGATTCCTTCCAGGGAGAAACTGGGAGATGGGCTTTTTGCCTGTTTGCTCAGTGCTGAGCCCAAGTGTATAGCTTTGGGAAGTGCTCATGTGCCCATTTAAAAACTGCTTCTTTGTTTGCTATAGTCCCGTGGAATTTGTGAATGTAAGTCCCACTGTTTCTCAGAGCTAGGTGATTTGGGGGCCCGTCTCTCACATAACAGCCTTAACGGTTGGGGCACTAGATGTGTGGTCCAAACCCTTTGCTCCTTAGAGAGAAACTGGGAGTTGGGGGTTCCCTCCTAATTGTAAGGTACTATATCAGGGGTGAGGTTTATGGTGAGAGTGTGTTTCAGCCTTTCCTACCCATTTCAGTGTGGGTATTTTTTCAGTCACTTGGTGTGTAGGAGTCACTCAACTAATTTCTGGATTTCTCTCAGATGAAATTCATCCATATATAGTTATCTATTTGGTTCCTCTTATGGGAGGAGCAAAATTCAGGAGCCTCCTATGTCATCATCTTGGTGATGTCCAAAATTCAGTCTCTTTAAATTAAGGCTTGTTTTATGGCCTAGCATGTGGTGTATCCTGGAGAATTCAATGTGTACTAGAGAAAGATCTATATTCTGTTGTTCAGTGGAGTGCTCTATAGATACCTGTTAGGTCTGTTTGGTTTATAGTTTTGTTCAAGTCTTTGATGTCTTGTGTGATCACCTTACTAGTTCTTGTAGCCATTGTTGAATGTGAGATATTAGCGTTTTCAACTATTATTGCTGAAATGTCTATTTCTCTCTTCAATTCTGGTACATATTTTTCTTTTTGTAAAAGGAGTTGATGTTTTTAGAGCAGTTTTAGGTTCACAACAAAACAGAAGACAATACAGAGATTTCTGATATACTCCTGCCCCTATACACACATAGCCTCCTTCATTATTAACATCTTCCACCAGAGTGGTACATTTGTCACAATTGATGAATCTACATTGACACATCATAATAACCCAAAGTCCATAGTTTACATTAGGGTTCATTTTTGGTGTCATACATTCGATGACCTTGAACAGATGTATAATGTCTTGAATCCATCATTATAATATCATACAGAGTATTTTCACTGCCCTAAAATCGTCTTTCCTCCCCCTGTTCACCCCCCCCCCCCAATTCTCTTAGTTTTTGATTCATATATTTGCAATGCTGTTGTTAGGTACTTAAAAGCTTAGAATTGTTTTATCTTCTGAATGGATTAACATTTTCTTAATTAAATGTCCCTCTTTATCTCCAGTAACATTTTGTTTTGTTTTGGTTTTGAAATGTATTTTGTCTGATACTGATAGCTACTCCAGCTTTCTTATCCTTTTACATCCAAACAGTTTCTATCTTTGAATCTAAAGTTTATCTCCTGGAGACAGCATATAGTTGGATCTTTTTTTTGTTCCAATCTGAGAGTCTGTGCCTTTATTTAGTTTAATCTACTCACATTTAGTGTCATTGATACAGTTGGATTTATGTCTTTCATTTTACTTTTGTTTCTACATGTCTCATGTCTTTTCTGTTCCTCTCTTCCTCCTTTACTACTGTCTTTTCATTAATTGTGTATTTTCCACTGTAACCTTTTAATTCCTTAGATATTTTTTCACTTTTTTTAGGTTATTTTCTTAATGGTTACTCTAGGGATTACCACAGTCATCTTAATCTGTCAGAATCAATTTCAGGTTTACTTCATTATAATGGGACATAGAAACATTTTTCCTATAAAGCTCTATTCCCTCTTCACCCTTTTGGTTACTTGTTATTCCCCACCCTTTTGGTTACTTGTTATTCCCCCTTTTGGTCTTATTGTCATACATATTATATCTATGTTACAAATGTAATAATGCATTGTTGTTATTTATATAGTTGTGTATCTTAAGGGATCTGAGAGATCAAAGGAGAATAAGCATATACTATTTGTTATATTAACTTTTTTTGTTTTGTTTTGTTTCTTTGTGAGGAAGATCAGCCCTGAGCTAACATCCGTGCTAATCCTCCCCTTCTTGCTGAGGAAGACCGGCTCTGAGCTAACATCTATTGCCAATCCTCCTCCCCCCGCCCCCCAAAGCCTCAGATAGTTGTATGTCATAGCTGCACATCCTTCTAGTTGCTGTATGTGGGACACAGCCTCAGCATGACCGGAGAAGCAGTGCGTCGGTGCGCACCCGGTATCCGAACCTGGGCCGCCAGTAGTTGAGCGCGCGCAGTTAACTGCTAAGCCACGGGGCCGGCCCCACTATATTAACTTTTATTTACGTTTTCTTTTCTTTATTTTTTTTTCCTAAGGAAGATTCACCCAGAGCTAACATCTGTTGCCAATCTTCCTCTTTTTGCTTGAGGAGGATTTGCCCTGAGCTAACATCTGTGCCAGTCTTCCTCTATTTTGTATCTGGGTCACTGCCGCAGCATGGCCACTGACAAGGTCTGTACCCAGGAACTGAACCTGGGCCACTGAAGCAGAGCACGCAGAACTTAACCACTAGGCCATGGGACCGGCCCCTTATTTACCTTTTCTGATTCTGTCGTTTGTTCTTGTGGATTTGAGTTACCATCTGGTGTCATTTTCTGACATCAATAAAGCTTTGTTTTCATCCACCTCTTTTGTACTGTCCTTTCAAATATACTACATTTCTATTCGTTATAAGACCAATAATGCAATTAAATACTCATTGTTCCTTACAATTGCTTTTTAAATCAATTAACAGAAGAAGAAATATGCATTTATTCTGACTTTTATAATTTCATAATTACCTTCATCAGTGCTCTTTATTTTTTCATATAGATTCAAATTACCATC